>NC_064920.1:45852051-46478385 GCF_023897955.1 Schistocerca gregaria
TGATTTGATCGTTCCCTGGAAGACCAGTAGTAGTTTCCGATGAACATCTGAAGGCATTGTGAAATCTGTTGACTATGAGGGGGGTGGTGAAACACACATACTGCATCGGGATTGAATACAACAGTCACCATGCGCACTTTTCTCCATGGGAGTAATGTCACTAACAGTCTACGCTTTGATCGTTCCCTGGAAGACCAGTAGTAGTTTCCGATGCACATCTGGAGGCTTTCCGTTATCTGTGGACTATCAGAGTGTTGATGAAACACAGAAATAGCATCGGGATTGAATACAACAGTCACCATGCGCACTTTCCTTTATGGGAGTAATGTCTCAAAGAGTCTTCGCTTTGATCGTTCCCTGAAATACCAGTAGTAGTTTCCGATGTAAATCTGGTGGCATTCTGTAATCTGTGGACTACCAGAGTGTTGATGAAACACAGAAATTGCATTGGGATTGAATACAACAGTCACCATCCGCTCTTTCCTCCATGGGAGTAATGTCTGAAACAGTCTACGCTTGGATCGTTCCCAGGAAGACCAGTAGTAGTTTCCGATGCACATCTGGAGGCACTCTGTAATCTGTGGAGTATCAGAGTGTTGATGAAACACAGAAACTTCATCGGGATTGAATACAACAGTCACCATCCGCACTTTCCTCAAAGGCAGTAATGTCTCAAACAGTCTACCCCTTGATCGTTCCCTGAAAGACCAGTAGATGTTTCCGATGCACATCTGGAGGCATTCTGTAATCTGTGGACTATCAGAGTGTTGATGAATCACAGAAATTCCATCGGGATTGAATAGAACAGTCACCATGCGCACTTTCCTCCATGGGAGTAATGTCTCAAACAGTCTACGCTTTGATCGTTCCCTGGAAGACCAGTAGTAGTTTCCGATGCACATCTGGAGGCAATCTGTAATCTGTGGACTATCAGAGTGCTGACGAAACACAGAAATTGCATCGAAATCGAATACAACAGTCACCATGCGCACTTCCTTCCATGACAGTGTTGTCTGGAACAGTCTACGCTTTGATCGTTCCCTGGAAGACGAGTAGTAGTTTCCGATGCACATCTGGAGGCATTCTGTAATCTGTGGACTATCAGAGTGTTGATGAAACACAGAAATTGCATCGAAATTGAATACAACAGTCACTATGCGCACTTTCTTCCACGGGAGTAATGTCTGAAACAGTCTACGCTTGGATCGTTCCCAGGAAGACCTGTAGTAGTTTCCGATGCACATCTTGTGGCATTCAGTAATCTGTGGACTATCAGAGTGTTGATGAAACACAGAAAATGCATCGGGAATGAATACAACAGTCACCATTCGCACTTTCCTCCATGGGAGTAACTCTCAAACAGTCTACGATTTGATCGTTCCCTGGAAGACCAGTAGTAGTTTCCGATGCACATCTGGTAGCATTCTGTAATCTGTGGACTATCAGAGTGTTGATGAAACAGAGAAATTTCATCCGGATTGAATACAACAGTCACCATGAGCACATTCCTCCACGGGTGGTATGTCTCTAACAGTCTACGCTTTGATCGTTCCCTGGAAGAACAGTAGTAGTTTACGATGCACATCTGGAGGTATTCTGTAATCTGTAGACTATGACAGTGTTGATGAAACACAGAATTTGCATCGGGATTGAATACAACAGTCACCATGCGCACTTTCCACCATGTGAATAATGTCTCTAAGAGTTTTCGCTTTGATCGTTCCCTGGAAAACCAGTAGTAGTTTCCGATGCACATCTGGAGTCTTTCTGTAATCTGTGGACTATCAGAGTGTTGATGAAACACAGAAAATGCATCGGGAATGAATACAACAGTCAACATGCGCACTTTCCTAGACGGGATGTATGTCTCTAACAGTCTATGCTTTGATCGTTCCCTTGACGACAAATAGTAGTTTCCGATGCACATCTGGTGGCATTCTGTAATCTGTGGACTATCAGAGTGTTGATGAAACACAGAAAATGCATCGGGATTGAATACAACATTCACCATGCGCACTTTCCTCCTTGGGATTAATGTCTCAAGGAGTTTACGCTTTGATCGTACTCTGGAAGTCAAGTAGTAGTTTCCGAAGCACATCTGGAGGCATTCTGTCATCTGTGGACTATCAGAGTGTTGATGAAACACAGAAATTGCATCGAAATTGAATACAACAGTCACCATGTGCACTTTCTTCCATGGGAGTAATGTCTCAAACAGTCTACGCTTTGATCGTTCCCTGGAAGACCAGTAGTAATTTCCGATGCACATCTGGAGGCATTCTGTAATCTGTGGACTATCAGATTGTTGATGAAACACAGAAATTGCATCGGGTTTGAATAGAACAGTCACCATGCGCACATTCTTCCATAAAAGTAATGTCTCAAAGAGTCTACGCTTTGATCATTCCCTGGAAGACCAGTAGTTGTTTCCGATGAATATCTGGATGCATTCTGTAATCTGTGGATTATCAGAGTGTTGATGAAACACAGAAATTGCATCGGGATAGAACACAACAGTCACCATCCGCACTTTCCTCCATGGGAGTAATGTCTCAAACAGTCTACGCTGTGATTGTTAGCTGGAAGACCAGTAGTAGTTTCCGATGCACATCTTGAAACATTCTGTAATATGTGGACTATCAGAGTGTTGATGAAACACAGAAATTGCATCGGGATTGAATACAACAGTCACCATGCATACTTTACTCCACAGGAGTAATGTCTCAAACTATCTACGCTTTTGATCGTTCCCTGGAAGACCAGTACCTGTTTCCGATGCACATCTGGTGGCATTCTGTAATGTGTAGACTATCAGAGTGTTGATGAAACACAGTAATTGCATCGGGATTGAATACAACAGTCACCATGCCCACTTTCCTCCACGGGAGTAATGTCTCTAACAGTCTACGCTTTGATCGTTCCCTGGAAGATCAGTAGTAGTTTCCGATGAACATCTGGAGGCATTGTGAAATCTGTGGACTACCAGAGGGTTGATGAAACACAGAAACTGCATCGGGATTGAATACAACAGTCACCATGCGCACTTTCCTCCATGGGAGTAATGTCCCAAACAGTCTATGATTTGATCGTTCCCTGGAAGACCAGTAGTAGTTTCCGATGAACATCTGGAGGCATTGTGAAATCTGTTGACTATGAGGGGGGTGGTGAAACACACATACTGCATCGGGATTGAATACAACAGTCACCATGCGCACTTTTCTCCATGGGAGTAATGGCACTAACAGTCTACGCTTTGATCGTTCCCTGGAAGACCAGTAGTAGTTTCCGATGCACATCTGGAGGCTTTCCGTTATCTGTGGACTATCAGAGTGTTGATGAAACACAGAAATAGCATCGGGATTGAATACAAACGTCACCATGCGCACTTTCCTTTATGGGAGTAATGTCTCAAAGAGTCTTCGCTTTGATCGTTCCCTGAAATACCAGTAGTAGTTTCCGATGCAAATCTGGTGGCATTCTGTAATCTGTGGACTACCAGAGTGTTGATGAAACACAGAAATTGCATCGGGATTGAATACAACAGTCACCATCCGCTCTTTCCTCCATGGGAGTAATGTCTGAAACAGTCTACGCTTGGATCGTTCCCAGGAAGACCAGTAGTTGTTTCCGATGCACATCTGGAGGCATTCTGTAATCTGTGGAGTATCAGAGTGTTGATGAAACACAGAAACTTCATCGGGATTGAATACAACGGTCACCATCCGCACTTTCCTCAAAGGCAGTAATGTCTCAAACAGTCCAACCCTTGATCGTTCCCTGAAAGACCAGTAGATGTTTGCGATGCACATCTGGAGGCATTCTGTAATCTGTGGACTATCAGAGTGTTGATGAATCACAGAAATTCCATCGGGATTGAATAGAACAGTCACCATGCGCACATTCCTCCATGGGAGTAATGTCTCAAACAGTCTACGCTTTGATCGTTCCCTGGAAGACCAGTAGTAGTTTCCGATGCACATCTGGAGGCAATCTGTAATCTGTGGACTATCAGAGTGCTGACGAAACACAGAAATTGCATCGAAATCGAATACAACAGTCACCATGCGCACTTCCTTCCATGACAGTGTTGTCTGAAACAGTCTACGTTCTGATCGTTCCCTGGAATACCAGTAGTAGTTTCCGATGCACATCTGGAGGCATTCTGTAATCTGTGGACTATCAGAGTGTTGATGAAACACAGAAATTGCATCGAAATTGAATACAACAGTCACTATGCGCACTTTCTTCCACGGGAGTAATGTCTGAAACAGTCTACGCTTGGATCGTTCCCAGGAAGACCAGTAGTAGTTTCCGATGCACATCTTGTGGCATTCAGTAATCTGTGGACTATCAGAGTGATGATGAAACACAGAAAATGCATCGGGAATGAATACAACAGTCACCATTCGCACTTTCCTCCATGGGAGTAACTCTCAAACAGTCTACGCTTTGATCGTTCCCTGGAAGACCAGTAGTAGTTTCCGATGCACATCTGGTAGCATTCTGTAATCTGTGGACTATCAGAGTGTTGATGAAACAGAGAAATTTCATCCGGATTGAATACAACAGTCACCATGAGCACATTCCTCCACAAGTGGTATGTCTCTAACAGTCTACGCTTTGATCGTTCCCTGGAAGCCCAGTAGTAGTTTACGATGCACATCTGGAGGTATTCTGTAATCTGTAGACTATGACAGTGTTGATGAAACACAGAATTTGCATCGGGATTGAATACAACAGTCACCATGCGCACTTTCCTCCATGGGAATAATGTCTCTAACAGTTTTCGCTTTGATCGTTCCCTGGAAGACCAGTAGTAGTTTCCGATGCACATCTGGAGTCTTTCTGTAATCTGTGGACTATCAGAGTCTTGATGAAACACAGAAAATGCATCGGGAATGAATACAACAGTCAACATGCGCACTTTCCTAGACGGGATGTATGTCTCTAACAGTCTATGCTTTGATCGTTCCCTTGACGACCAATAGTAGTTTCCGATGCACATCTGGTGGCATTCTGTAATCTGTGGACTATCAGAGTGTTGATGAAACACAGAAAATGCATCGGGATTGAATACAACATTCACCATGCGCACTTTCCTCCTTGGGATTAATGTCTCAAGGAGTTTACGCTTTGATCGTACTCTGGAAGTCCAGTAGTAGTTTCCGATGCACATCTGGAGGCATTCTGTAATCTGTGGACTATCAGAGTGTTGATGAAACACAGAAATTGCATAGAAATTGAATACAACAGTTACCATGTGCACTTTCTTCCATGGGAGTAATGTCTGAAACAGTCTACGCTTTGATCGTTCCCTGGAAGACCAGTAGTAGTTTCCGATGCACATCTGGAGGCATTCTGTAATCTGTGGACTATCAGATTGTTGATGAAACACAGAAATTGCATCGGGTTTGAATAGAACAGTCACCATGCGCACATTCTTCCATAAAAGTAATGTCTCAAAGAGTCTACGCTTTGATCGTTCCCTGGAAGACCAGTAGTTGTTTCCGATGAATATCTGGATGCATTCTGTAATCTGTGGATTATCAGAGTGTTTATGAAACACAGAAATTGCATCGGGATAGAACACAACAGTCACCATCCGCACTTTCCTCCATGGGAGTAATGTCTCAAACAGTCTACGCTGTGATTGTTAGCTGGAAGACCAGTAGTAGTTTCCGATGCACATCTTGAAACATTCTGTAATATGTGGACTATCAGAGTGTTGATGAAACACAGAAATTGCATCGGGATTGAATACAACAGTCACCATGCATACTTTACTCCACGGGAGTAATGTCTCAAACTATCTACGCTTTTCATCGTTCCCTGGAAGACCAGTACCTGTTTCCGATGCACATCTGGTGGCATTCTGTAATGTGTAGACTATCAGAGTGTTGATGAAACACAGTAATTGCATCGGGATTGAATACAACAGTCACCATGCCCACTTTCCTCCACGGGAGTAATGTCTCTAACAGTCTACGCTTTGATCGTTCCCTGGAAGATCAGTAGTAGTTTCCGATGAACATCTGGAGGCATTGTGAAATCTGTGGACTACCAGAGGGTTGATGAAACACAGAAACTGCATCGGGATTGAATACAACAGTCACCATGCGCACTTTCCTCCATGGGAGTAATGTCCCAAACAGTCTATGATTTGATCGTTCCCTGGACGACCAGTAGTAGTTTCCGATGAACATCTGGAGGCATTGTGAAATCTGTTGACTATGAGGGGGGTGGTGAAACACACATACTGCATCGGGATTGAATACAACAGTCACCATGCGTACTTTTCTCCATGGGAGTAATGTCACTAACAGTCTACGCTTTGATCGTTCCCTGGAAGACCAGTAGTAGTTTCCGATGCACATCTGGAGGCTTTCCGTTATCTTTGGACTATCAGAGTGTTGATGAAACAAAGAAATAGCATCGGGATTGAATACAAACGTCACCATGCGCACTTTCCTTTATGGGAGTAATGTCTCAAAGAGTCTTCGCTTTGATCGTTCCCTGAAATACCAGTAGTAGTTTCCGATGCAAATCTGGTGGCATTCTGTAATCTGTGGACTACCAGAGTGTTGATGAAACACAGAAATTGCATCGGGATTGAATACAACAGTCACCATCCGCTCTTTCCTCCATGGGAGTAATGTCTGAAACAGTCTACGCTTGGATCGTTCCCAGGAAGACCAGTAGTAGTTTCCGATGCACATCTGGAGGCATTCTGTAATCTGTGGAGTATCAGAGTGTTGATGAAACACAGAAACTTCATCGGGATTGAATACAACAGTCACCATCCGCACTTTCCTCAAAGGCAGTAATGTCTCAAACAGTCTACCCCTTGATCGTTCCCTGAAAGACCAGTAGATGTTTCCGATGCACATCTGGAGGCATTCTGTAATCTGTGGACTATCAGAGTGTTGATGAATCACAGAAATTCCATCGGGATTGAATAGAACAGTCACCATGCGCACTTTCCTCCATGGGAGTAATGTCTCAAACAGTCTACACTTTGATCGTTCCCTGGAAGACCAGTAGTAGTTTCCGATGCACATCTGGAGGCAATCTGTAATCTGTGGACTATCAGAGTGCTGACGAAACACAGAAATTGCATCGAAATCGAATACAACAGTCACCATGCGCACTTCCTTCCATGACAGTGTTGTCTGAAACAGTCTACGCTTTGATCGTTCCCTGGAAGACCAGTAGTAGTTTCCGATGCACATCTGGAGGCATTCTGTAATCTGTGGACTATCAGAGTGTTGATGAAACACAGAAATTGCATCGAAATTGAATACAACAGTCACTATGCGCACTTTCTTCCACGGGAGTAATGTCTGAAACAGTCTACGCTTGGATCGTTCCCAGGAAGACCAGTAGTAGTTTCCGATGCACATCTTGTGGCATTCAGTAATCTGTGGACTATCAGAGTGTTGATGAAACACAGAAAATGCATCGGGAATGAATACAACAGTCACCATTCGCACTTTCCTCCATGGGAGTAACTCTCAAACAGTCTACGCTTTGATCGTTCCCTGGAAGACCAGTAGTAGTTTCCGATGCACATCTGGTAGCATTCTGTAATCTGTGGACTATCAGAGTGTTGATGAAACAGAGAAATTTCATCCGGATTGAATACAACAGTGACCATGAGCACATTCCTCCACGGGTGGTATGTCTCTAACAGTCTACGCTTTGATCGTTCCCTGGAAGCCCAGTAGTAGTTTCCGATGCACATCTGGAGGTATTCTGTAATCTGTAGACTATGACAGTGTTGATGAAACACAGAATTTGCATCGGGATTGAATACAACAGTCACCATGCGCACTTTCCTCCATGGGAATAATGTCTCTAACAGTTTTCGCTTTGATCGTTCCCTGGAAGACCAGTAGTAGTTTCCGATGCACATCTGGAGGCTTTCTGTAATCTGTGGACTATCAGAGTGTTGATGAAACACAGAAAATGCATCGGGAATGAATACAACAGTCAACATGCGCACTTTCCTAGACGGGATGTATGTCTCTAACGGTCTATGCTTTGATCGTTCCCCTGACGACCAATAGTAGTTTCCGATGCACATCTGGTGGCATTCTGTAATCTGTGGACTATCAGAGTGTTGATGAAACACAGAAAATGCATCGGGATTGAATACAACTTCACCATGCGCACTTTCCTCCTTGGGATTAATGTCTCAATTAGTTTACGCTTTGATCGTACTCTGGAAGTCCAGTAGTAGTTTCCGATGCACATCTGGAGGCATTCTGTCATCTGTGGACTATCAGAGTGTTGATGAAACACAGAAATTGCATCGAAATTGAATACAACAGTCACCATGTGCACTTTCTTCCATGGGAGTAATGTCTGAAACAGTCTACGCTTTGATCGTTCCCTGGAAGACCAGTAGTAGTTTCCGATGCACATCTGGAGGCATTCTGTAATCTGTGGACTATCAGATTGTTGATGAAACACAGAAATTGCATCGGGATTGAATAGAACAGTCACCATGCGCACATTCTTCCATAAAAGTAATGTCTCAAAGAGTCTACGCTTTGATCGTTCCCTGGAAGACCAGTAGTTGTTTCCGATGAATATCTGGATGCATTCTGTAATCTGTGGATTATCAGAGTGTTGATGAAACACAGAAATTGCATCGGGATACAACACAACAGTCACCATCCGCACTTTCCTCCATGGGAGTAATGTCTCAAACAGTCTACGCTGTGATTGTTAGCTGGAAGACCAGTAGTAGTTTCCGATGCACACCTTGAAACATTCTGTAATATGTGGACTATCAGAGTGTTGATGAAACACAGAAATTTCATCGGGGTTGAATACAACAGTCACCATGCATACTTTACTCCACGGGAGTAATGTCTCAAACTATCTACGCTTTTGATCGTTCCCTGGAAGACCAGTACCTGTTTCCGATGCACATCTGGTGGCATTCTGTAATGTGTAGACTATCAGAGTGTTGATGAAACACAGTAATTGCATCGGGATTGAATACAACAGTCACCATGCCCACTTTCCTCCACGGGAGTAATGTCTCTAACAGTCTACGCTTTGATCGTTCCCTGGAAGATCAGTAGTTGCTTCCGATGAACATCTGGAGGCATTGTGAAATCTGTGGACTACCAGAGACTTGATGAAACACAGAAACTGCATCGGGATTGAATACAACAGTCACCATGCGCACTTTCCTCCATGGGAGTAATGTCCCAAACAGTCTATGATTTGATCGTTCCCTGGAAGACCAGTAGTAGTTTCTGATGAACATCTGGAGGCATTGTGAAATCTGTTGACTATGAGGGGGGTGGTGAAACACACATACTGCATCGGGATTGAATACAACAGTCACCATGCGCACTTTGCTCCATGGGAGTAATGTCACTAACAGTCTACGCTTTGATCGTTTCCTGGAAGACCAGTAGTAGTTTCCGATGCACATCTGGAGGCTTTCCGTTATCTGTGGACTATCAGAGTGTTGATGAAACACAGAAATAGCATCGGGATTGAATACAACAGTCACCATGCGCACTTTCCTTTATGGGAGTAATGCCTCAAAGAGTCTTCGCTTTGATCGTTCCCTGAAATACCAGTAGTAGTTTCCGATGCAAATCTGGTGGCATTCTGTAATCTGTGGACTACCAGAGTGTTGATGAAACACAGAAATTGCATCGGGATTAAATACAACAGTCACCATCCGCTCTTTCCTCCATGGGAGTAATGTCTGAAACAGTCTACGCTTGGATCGTTCCCAGGAAGACCAGTAGTAGTTTCCGATGCACATCTGGAGGCATTCTGTAATCTGTGGAGTATCAGAGTGTTGATGAAACACAGAAACTTCATCGGGATTGAATACAACAGTCACCATCCGCACTTTCCTCAATGGGAGTAATGTCTCAAACAGTCTACGCTTTGATCGTTCCCTGAAAGACCAGTAGATGGTTCCGATGCACATCTGGAGTCATTCTGTAATCTGTGGACTATCAGAGTGTTGATGAATCACAGAAATTCCATCGGGATTGAATAGAACAGTCACCATGCGCACTTTCCTCCATGGGAGTAATGTCTCAAACAGTCTACGCTTTGATCGTTCCCTGGAAGACCAGTAGTAGTTTCCGATGCACATCTGGAGGCAATCTGTAATCTGTGGACTATCAGAGTGCTGACGAAACACAGATATTGCATCGAAATCGAATACAACAGTCACCATGCGCACTTCCTTCCATGACAGTGTTGTCTGAAGCAGTCTACGCTTTGATCGTTCCCTGGAAGACCAGTAGTAGTTTCCGATGCACATCTGGAGGCATTCTGTAATCTGTGGACTATCAGAGTGTTGATGAAACACAGAAATTGCATCGAAATTGAATACAACAGTCACTATGCGCACTTTCTTCCACGGGAGTAATGTCTGAAACAGTCTACCCTTGTATCGTTCCCAGGAAGACCAGTAGTAGTTTCCGATGCACATCTTGTGGCATTCAGTAATCTGTGGACCATCAGAGTGTTGATGAAACACAGAAAATGCATCGGGAATGAATACAACAGTCACCATTCGCACTTTCCTCCATGGGAGTAACTCTCAAACAGTCTACGCTTTGATCGTTCCCTGGAAGACCAGTAGTAGTTTCCGAAGCACATCTGGTAGCATTCTGTAATCTGTGGACTATCAGAGTGTTGATGAAACAGAGAAATTTCATCCGGATTGCATACAACAGTCACCATGAGCACATTCCTCCACGGGTGGTATGTCTCTAACAGTCTACGCTTTGATCGTTCCCTGGAAGCCCAGTAGTAGTTTCCGATGCACATCTGGAGGTATTCTGTAATCTGTAGACTATGAGAGTGTTGATGAAACACAGAATTTGCATCGGGATTGAATACAACAGTCACCATGCGCACTTTCCTCCATGGGAATAATGTCTCTAACAGTTTTCGCTTTGATCGTTCCCTGGAAGACCAGTAGTAGTTTCCGATGCACATCTGGAGGCTTTCTGTAATCTGTGGACTATCAGAGTGTTGATGAAACACAGAAAATGCATCGGGAATGAATACAACAGTCAACATACGCACTTTCCTAGACGGGATGTATGTCTCTAACAGTCTATGCTTTGATCGTTCCCTTGACGACCAATAGTAGTTTCCGATGCACATCTGGTGGCATTCTGTAATCTGTGGACTATCAGAGTGTTGATGAAACACAGAAAATGCATCGGGATTGAATACAACATTCACCATGCGCACTTTCCTCCTTGGGATTAATGTCTCAAGGAGTTTACGCTTTGATCGTACTCTGGAAGTCCAGTAGTAGTTTCCGATGCACATCTGGAGGCATTCTGTAATCTGTGGACTATCAGAGTGTTGATGAAACACAGAAATTGCATCGAAATTGAATACAACAGTCACCATGTGCACTTTCGTCCATGGGAGTAATGTCTGAAACAGTCTACGCTTTGATCGTTCCCTGGAAGACCAGTAGTAGTTTCCGATGCACATCTGGAGGCCTTCTGTAATCTGTGGACTATCAGATTGTTGATGAAACACAGAAATTGCATCGGGATTGAATAGAACAGTCACCATGCGCACATTCTTCCATAAAAGTAATGTCTCAAAGAGTCTACGCTTTGATCGTTCCCTGGAAGACCAGTAGTTGTTTCCGATGAATATCTGGATGCATTCTGTAATCTGTGGATTATCAGAGTGTTGATGAAACACAGAAATTGCATCGGGATAGAACACAACAGTCACCATCCGCACTTTCCTCCATGGGAGTAATGTCTCAAACTATCTACGCTTTTGATCGTTCCCTGGAAGACCAGTACCTGTTTCCGATGCACATCTGGTGGCATTCTGTAATGTGTACACTATCAGAGTGTTGATGAAACACAGTAATTGCATCGGGATTGAATACAACAGTCACCATGCCCACTTTCCTCCACGGGAGTAATGTCTCTAACAGTCTACGCTTTGATCGTTCCCTGGAAGATCAGTAGTAGTTTCCGATGAACATCTGGAGGCATTGTGAAATCTGTGGACTACCAGAAGGTTGATGAAACACAGAAACTGCATCGGGATTGAATACAACAGTCACCATGCGCACTTTCCTCCATGGGAGTAATGTCCCAAACAGTCTATGATTTGATCGTTCCCTGGAAGACCAGTAGTAGTTTCCGATGAACATCTGGAGGCATTGTGAAATCTGTTGACTATGAGGGGGGTGGTGAAACACACATACTGCATCGGGATTGAATACAACAGTCACCATGCGCACTTTTCTCCATGGGAGTAATGTCACTAACAGTGTACGCTTTGATCGTTCCCTGGAAGACCAGTAGTAGTTTCCGATGCACATCTGGAGGCTTTCCGTTATCTGTGGACTATCAGAGTGTTGATGAAACACAGAAATAGCATCGGGATTGAATACAACAGTCACCATGCGCACTTTCCTTTATGGGAGTAATGTCTCAAAGAGTCTTCGCTTTGATCGTTCCCTGAAATACCAGTAGTAGTTTCCGATGCAAATCTGGTGGCATTCTGTAATCTGTGGACTACCAGAGTGTTGATGAAACACAGAAATTGCATCGGGATTGAATACAACAGTCACCATCCGCTCTTTCCTCCATGGGAGTAATGTCTGAAACAGTCTACGCTTGGATCGTTCCCAGGAAGACCAGTAGTAGTTTCCGATGCACATCTGGAAGCATTCTGTAATCTGTGGAGTATCAGAGTGTTGATGAAACACAGAAACTTCATCGGGATTGAATACAACAGTCACCATCCGCACTTTCCTCAATGGGAGTAATGTCTCAAACAGTCTACGCTTTGATCGTTCCCTGAAAGACCAGTAGATGTTTCCGATGCACATCTGGAGGCATTCTGTAATCTGTGGACTATCAGAGTGTTGATGAATCACAGAAATTCCATCGGGATTGAATAGAACAGTCACCATGCGCACTTTCCTCCATGGGAGTAATGTCTCAAACAGTCTACGCTTTGATCGTTCCCTGGAAGACCAGTAGTAGTTTCCGATGCACATCTGGAGGCAATCTGTAATCTGTGGACTATCAGAGTGCTGACGAAACACAGAAATTGCATCGAAATCGAATACAACAGTCACCATGCGCACTTCCTTCCATGACAGTGTTGTCTGAAACAGTCTACGCTTTGATCGTTCCCTGGAAGACCAGTAGTAGTTTCCGATGCACATCTGGAGGCATTCTGTAATCTGTGGACTATCAGAGTGTTGATGAAACACAGAAATTGCATCGAAATTGAATACAACAGTCACTATGCGCACTTTCTTCCACGGGAGTAATGTCTGAAACAGTCTACGCTTGGATCGTTCCCAGGAAGACCAGTAGTAGTTTCCGATGCACATCTTGTGGCATTCAGTAATCTGTGGACTATCAGAGTGTTGATGAAACACAGAAAATGCATCGGGAATGAATACAACAGTCACCATTCGCACTTTCCTCCATGGGAGTAACTCTCAAACAGTCTACGCTTTGATCGTTCCCTGGAAGACCAGTAGTAGTTTCCGATGCACATCTGGTAGCATTCTGTAATCTGTGGACTATCAGAGTGTTGATGAAACAGAGAAATTTCATCCGGATTGAATACAACAGTCACCATGAGCACATTCCTCCACGGGTGGCATGTCTCTAACAGTCTACGCTTTGATCGTTCCCTGGAAGCCCAGTAGTAGTTTCCGATGCACATCTGGATGTATTCTGTAATCTGTAGACTATGAGAGTGTTGATGAAACACAGAATTTGCATCGGGATTGAATACAACAGTCACCATGCGCACTTTCCTCCATGGGAATAATGTCTCTAACAGTTTTCGCTTTGATCGTTCCCTGGAAGACCAGCAGTAGTTTCCGATGCACATCTGGAGGCATTCTGTAATCTGTGGACTATTAGAGTGTTGATGAAACACAGTAATTGCAATTGGATTGAATACTACAGTCACCATGCGCACTATTCTCCATGGGAGTAATGTCTCTAACAGTCTACGCTTTGATCGTTAGCTGGAAGACCAGTAGTAGTTTCCGATGGAGATCTTGAAACATTCTGTAATATGTGGACTATCAGAGTGTTGATGAAACACAGAAATTGCATCGAAATTGAATACAACAGTCACCATGTGCACTTTCTTCCATGGGAGTAATGTCTGAAACAGTCTACGCTTTGATCGTTCCCTGGAAGACCAGTAGTAGTTTCCGATGCACATCTGGAGGCATTCTGTAATCTGTGGACTATCAGATTGTTGATGAAACACAGAAATTGCATCGGGATTGAATAGAACAGTCACCATGCGCACATTCTTCCATAAAAGTAATGTCTCAAAGAGTCTACGCTTTGATCGTTCCCTGGAAGACCAGTAGTTGTTTCCGATGAATATCTGGATGCATTCTGTAATCTGTGGATTATCAGAGTGTTGATGAAACACAGAAATTGCATCGGGATAGAACACAACAGTCACCATCCGCACTTTCCTCCATGGGAGTAATGTCTCAAACAGTCTACGCTGTGATTGTTAGCTGGAAGACCAGTAGTAGTTTCCGATGCACACCTTGAAACATTCTGTAATATGTGGACTATCAGAGTGTTGATGAAACACAGAAATTTCATCGGGATTGAATACAACAGTCACCATGCATACTTTACTCCACGGGAGTAATGTCTCAAACTATCTACGCTTTTGATCGTTCCCTGGAAGACCAGTACCTGTTTCCGATGCACATCTGGTGGCATTCTGTAATGTGTAGACTATCAGAGTGTTGATGAAACACAGTAATTGCATCGGGATTGAATACAACAGTCACCATGCCCACTTTCCTCCACGGGAGTAATGTCTCTAACAGTCTACGCTTTGATCGTTCCCTGGAAGATCAGTAGTTGCTTCCGATGAACATCTGGAGGCATTGTGAAATCTGTGGACTACCAGAGAGTTGATGAAACACAGAAACTGCATCGGGATTGAATACAACAGTCACCATGCGCACTTTCCTCCATGGGAGTAATGTCCCAAACAGTCTATGATTTGATCGTTCCCTGGAAGACCAGTAGTAGTTTCTGATGAACATCTGGAGGCATTGTGAAATCTGTTGACTATGAGGGGGGTGGTGAAACACACATACTGCATCGGGATTGAATACAACAGTCACCATGCGCACTTTGCTCCATGGGAGTAATGTCACTAACAGTCTACGCTTTGATCGTTTCCTGGAAGACCAGTAGTAGTTTCCGATGCACATCTGGAGGCTTTCCGTTATCTGTGGACTATCAGAGTGTTGATGAAACACAGAAATAGCATCGGGATTGAATACAACAGTCACCATGCGCACTTTCCTTTATGGGAGTAATGTCTCAAAGAGTCTTCGCTTTGATCGTTCCCTGAAATACCAGTAGTAGTTTCCGATGCAAATCTGGTGGCATTCTGTAATCTGTGGACTACCAGAGTGTTGATGAAACACAGAAATTGCATCGGGATTAAATACAACAGTCACCATCCGCTCTTTCCTCCATGGGAGTAATGTCTGAAACAGTCTACGCTTGGATCGTTCCCAGGAAGACCAGTAGTAGTTTCCGATGCACATCTGGAGGCATTCTGTAATCTGTGGAGTATCAGAGTGTTGATGAAACACAGAAACTTCATCGGGATTGAATACAACAGTCACCATCCGCACTTTCCTCAATGGGAGTAATGTCTCAAACAGTCTACGCTTTGATCGTTCCCTGAAAGACCAGTAGATGGTTCCGATGCACATCTGGAGTCATTCTGTAATCTGTGGACTATCAGAGTGTTGATGAATCACAGAAATTCCATCGGGATTGAATAGAACAGTCACCATGCGCACTTTCCTCCATGGGAGTAATGTCTCAAACAGTCTACGCTTTGATCGTTCCCTGGAAGACCAGTAGTAGTTTCCGATGCACATCTGGAGGCAATCTGTAATCTGTGGACTATCAGAGTGCTGACGAAACACAGATATTGCATCGAAATCGAATACAACAGTCACCATGCGCACTTCCTTCCATGACAGTGTTGTCTGAAGCAGTCTACGCTTTGATCGTTCCCTGGAAGACCAGTAGTAGTTTCCGATGCACATCTGGAGGCATTCTGTAATCTGTGGACTATCAGAGTGTTGATGAAACACAGAAATTGCATCGAAATTGAATACAACAGTCACTATGCGCACTTTCTTCCACGGGAGTAATGTCTGAAACAGTCTACCCTTGTATCGTTCCCAGGAAGACCAGTAGTAGTTTCCGATGCACATCTTGTGGCATTCAGTAATCTGTGGACCATCAGAGTGTGGATGAAACACAGAAAATGCATCGGGAATGAATACAACAGTCACCATTCGCACTTTCCTCCATGGGAGTAACTCTCAAACAGTCTACGCTTTGATCGTTCCCTGGAAGACCAGTAGTAGTTTCCGATGCACATCTGGTAGCATTCTGTAATCTGTGGACTATCAGAGTGTTGATGAAACAGAGAAATTTCATCCGGATTGCATACAACAGTCACCATGAGCACATTCCTCCACGGGTGGTATGTCTCTAACAGTCTACGCTTTGATCGTTCCCTGGAAGCCCAGTAGTAGTTTCCGATGCACATCTGGAGGTATTCTGTAATCTGTAGACTATGAGAGTGTTGATGAAACACAGAATTTGCATCGGGATTGAATACAACAGTCACCATGCGCACTTTCCTCCATGGGAATAATGTCTCTAACAGTTTTCGCTTTGATCGTTCCCTGGAAGACCAGTAGTAGTTTCCGATGCACATCTGGAGGCTTTCTGTAATCTGTGGACTATCAGAGTGTTGATGAAACACAGAAAATGCATCGGGAATGAATACAACAGTCAACATACGCACTTTCCTAGACGGGATGTATGTCTCTAACAGTCTATGCTTTGATCGTTCCCTTGACGACCAATAGTAGTTTCCGATGCACATCTGGTGGCATTCTGTAATCTGTGGACTATCAGAGTGTTGATGAAACACAGAAAATGCATCGGGATTGAATACAACATTCACCATGCGCACTTTCCTCCTTGGGATTAATGTCTCAAGGAGTTTACGCTTTGATCGTACTCTGGAAGTCCAGTAGTAGTTTCCGATGCACATCAGGAGGCATTCTGTAATCTGTGGACTATCAGAGTGTTGATGAAACACAGAAATTGCATCGAAATTGAATACAACAGTCACCATGTGCACTTTCGTCCATGGGAGTAATGTCTGAAACAGTCTACGCTTTGATCGTTCCCTGGAAGACCAGTAGTAGTTTCCGATGCACATCTGGAGGCATTCTGTAATCTGTGGACTATCAGATTGTTGATGAAACACAGAAATTGCATCGGGATTGAATAGAACAGTCACCATGCGCACATTCTTCCATAAAAGTAATGTCTCAAAGAGTCTACGCTTTGATCGTTCCCTGGAAGACCAGTAGTTGTTTCCGATGAATATCTGGATGCATTCTGTAATCTGTGGATTATCAGAGTGTTGATGAAACACAGAAATTGCATCGGGATAGAACACAACAGTCACCATCCGCACTTTCCTCCATGGGAGTAATGTCTCAAACAGTCTACGCTGTGATTGTTAGCTGGAAGACCAGTAGTAGTTTCCGATGCACATCTTGAAACATTCTGTAATATGTGGACTATCAGAGTGTTGATGAAACACAGAAATTGCATCGGGATTGAATACAACAGTCACCATGCATACTTTACTCCACGGGAGTAATGTCTCAAACTATCTACGCTTTTGATCGTTCCCTGGAAGACCAGTACCTGTTTCCGATGCACATCTGGTGGCATTCTGTAATGTGTACACTATCAGAGTGTTGATGAAACACAGTAATTGCATCGGGATTGAATACAACAGTCACCATGCCCACTTTCCTCCACGGGAGTAATGTCTCTAATAGTCTACGCTTTGATCGTTCCCTGGAAGATCAGTAGTAGTTTCCGATGAACATCTGGAGGCATTGTGAAATCTGTGGACTACCAGAGGGTTGATGAAACACAGAAACTGCATCGGGATTGAATACAACAGTCACCATGCGCACTTTCCTCCATGGGAGTAATGTCCCAAACAGTCTATGATTTGATCGTTCCCTGGAAGACCAGTAGTAGTTTCCGATGAACATCTGGAGGCATTGTGAAATCTGTTGACTATGAGGGGGGTGGTGAAACACACATACTGCATCGGGATTGAATACAACAGTCACCATGCGCACTTTTCTCCATGGGAGTAATGTCACTAACAGTGTACGCTTTGATCGTTCCCTGGAAGACCAGTAGTAGTTTCCGATGCACATCTGGAGGCTTTCCGTTATCTGTGGACTATCAGAGTGTTGATGAAACACAGAAATAGCATCGGGATTGAATACAACAGTCACCATGCGCACTTTCCTTTATGGGAGTAATGTCTCAAAGAGTCTTCGCTTTGATCGTTCCCTGAAATACCAGTAGTAGTTTCCGATGCAAATCTGGTGGCATTCTGTAATCTGTGGACTACCAGAGTGTTGATGAAACACAGAAATTGCATCGGGATTGAATACAACAGTCACCATCCGCTCTTTCCTCCATGGGAGTAATGTCTGAAACAGTCTACGCTTGGATCGTTCCCAGGAAGACCAGTAGTAGTTTCCGATGCACATCTGGAAGCATTCTGTAATCTGTGGAGTATCAGAGTGTTGATGAAACACAGAAACTTCATCGGGATTGAATACAACAGTCACCATCCGCACTTTCCTCAATGGGAGTAATGTCTCAAACAGTCTACGCTTTGATCGTTCCCTGAAAGACCAGTAGATGTTTCCGATGCACATCTGGAGGCATTCTGTAATCTGTGGACTATCAGAGTGTTGATGAATCACAGAAATTCCATCGGGATTGAATAGAACAGTCACCATGCGCACTTTCCTCCATGGGAGTAATGTCTCAAACAGTCTACGCTTTGATCGTTCCCTGGAAGACCAGTAGTAGTTTCCGATGCACATCTGGAGGCAATCTGTAATCTGTGGACTATCAGAGTGCTGACGAAACACAGAAATTGCATCGAAATCGAATACAACAGTCACCATGCGCACTTCCTTCCATGACAGTGTTGTCTGAAACAGTCTACGCTTTGATCGTTCCCTGGAAGACCAGTAGTAGTTTCCGATGCACATCTGGAGGCATTCTGTAATCTGTGGACTATCAGAGTGTTGATGAAACACAGAAATTGCATCGAAATTGAATACAACAGTCACTATGCGCACTTTCTTCCACGGGAGTAATGTCTGAAACAGTCTACGCTTGGATCGTTCCCAGGAAGACCAGTAGTAGTTTCCGATGCACATCTTGTGGCATTCAGTAATCTGTGGACTATCAGAGTGTTGATGAAACACAGAAAATGCATCGGGAATGAATACAACAGTCACCATTCGCACTTTCCTCCATGGGAGTAACTCTCAAACAGTCTACGCTTTGATCGTTCCCTGGAAGACCAGTAGTAGTTTCCGATGCACATCTGGTAGCATTCTGTAATCTGTGGACTATCAGAGTGTTGATGAAACAGAGAAATTTCATCCGGATTGAATACAACAGTCACCATGAGCACATTCCTCCACGGGTGGCATGTCTCTAACAGTCTACGCTTTGATCGTTCCCTGGAAGCCCAGTAGTAGTTTCCGATGCACATCTGGATGTATTCTGTAATCTGTAGACTATGAGAGTGTTGATGAAACACAGAATTTGCATCGGGATTGAATACAACAGTCACCATGCGCACTTTCCTCCATGGGAATAATGTCTCTAACAGTTTTCGCTTTGATCGTTCCCTGGAAGACCAGTAGTAGTTTCCGATGCACATCTGGAGGCTTTCTGTAATCTGTGGACTATCAGAGTGTTGAAGAAACACAGAAAATGCATCGGGAATGAATACAACAGTCAACATGCGCACTTTCCTAGACGGGATGTATGTCTCTAACAGTCTATGCTTTGATCGTTCCCTTGACGACCAATAGTAGTTTCCGATGCACATCTGGTGGCATTCTGTAATCTGTGGACTATCAGAGTGTTGATGAAACACAGAAAATGCATCGGGATTGAATACAACATTCACCATGCGCACTTTCCTCCTTGGGATTAATGTCTCAAGGAGTTTACGCTTTGATCGTACTCTGGAAGTCCAGTAGTAGTTTCCGATGCACATCTGGAGGCATTCTGTAATCTGTGGACTATCAGAGTGTTGATGAAACACAGAAATTGCATCGAAATTGAATACAACAGTCACCATGTGCACTTTCTTCCATGGGAGTAATGTCTGAAACAGTCTACGCTTTGATCGTTCCCTGGAAGATCAGTAGTAGTTTCAGATGAACATCTGGAGGCATTGTGAAATCTGTGGACTACCAGAGGGTTGATGAAACACAGAAAATGCATCGGGATTGAATACAACAGTTACCATGCGCACTTTCCTCCATGGGAAAAATGTCTCAAAGAGTTTACGCTTTGATCGTTCCCTGGAAGACCAGTAGTAGTATAGGATGCACATCTGGAGGCATTCTGTAATCTGTGGACTATTAGAGTGTTGATGAAACACAGTAATTGCAATTGGATTGAATACTACAGTCACCATGCGCACTATTCTCCATGGGAGTAATGTCTCTAACAGTCTACGCTTTGATCGTTAGCTGGAAGACCAGCAGTAGTTTCCGATGGAGATCTTGAAACATTCTGTAATATGTGGACTATCAGAGTGTTGATGAAACTCAGAAAATGCATCGGGAATGAATACAACAGTCAACATGCGCACTTTCCTAGACGGGATGTATGTCTCTAACAGTCTATGCTTTGATCGTTCCCTTGACGACCAATAGTAGTTTCCGATGCACATCTGGTGGCATTCTGTAATCTGTGGACTATCAGAGTGTTGATGAAACACAGAAAATGCATCGGGATTGAATACAACATTCACCATGCGCACTTTCCTCCTTGGGATTAATGTCTCAAGGAGTTTACGCTTAGATCGTACTCTGGAAGTCCAGTAGTAGTTTCCGATGCACATCTGGAGGCATTCTGTAATCTGTGGACTATCAGAGTGTTGATGAAACACAGAAATTGTATCGAAATTGAATACAACAGTCACCATGTGCACTTTCTTCCATGGGAGTAATGTCTGAAAAAGTCTACGCTTTGATCGTTCCCTGGAAGACCAGTAGTAGTTTCCGATGCACATCTGGAGGCATTCTGTAATCTGTGGACTATCAGATTGTTGATGAAACACAGAAATTGCATCGGGATTGAATACAACAGTCACCATGCGCACATTCTTCCATAAAAGTAATGTCTCAAAGAGTCTACGCTTTGATCGTTCCCTGGAAGACCAGTAGTTGTTTCCGATGAATATCTGGATGCATTCTGTAATCTGTGGATTATCAGAGTGTTGATGAAACACAGAAATTGCATCGGGATAGAACACAATAGTCACCATCCGCTCTTTCCTCCATGGGAGTAATGTCTCAAACAGTCTACGCTGTGATTGTTAGCTGGAAGACCAGTAGTAGTTTCCGATGCACATCTTGAAACATTCTGTAATATGTGGACTATCAGAGTGTTGATGAAACACAGAAATTGCATCGGGATTGAATACAACAGTCACCATGCATACTTTACTCCACGGGAGTAATGTCTCAAACTATCTACGCTTTTGATCGTTCCCTGGAAGACCAGTACCTGTTTCCGATGCACATCTGGTGGCATTCTGTAATGTGTACACTATCAGAGTGTTGATGAAACACAGTAATTGCATCGGGATTGAATACAACAGTCACCATGCCCACTTTCCTCCACGGGAGTAATGTCTCTAACAGTCTACGCTTTGATCGTTCCCTGGAAGATCAGTAGTAGTTTCCGATGAACATCTGGAGGCATTGTGAAATCTGTGGACTACCAGAGGGTTGATGAAACACAGAAACTGCATCGGGATTGAATACAACAGTCACCATGCGCACTTTCCTCCATGGGAGTAATGTCCCAAACAGTTTATGATTTGATCGTTCCCTGGAAGACCAGTAGTAGTTTCCGATGAATATCTGGAGGCATTGTGAAATCTGTTGACTATGAGGGGGGTGGTGAAACACACATACTGCATCGGGATTGAATACAACAGTCACCATGCGCACTTTTCTCCATGGGAGTAATGTCACTAACAGTGTACGCTTTGATCGTTCCCTGGAAGACCAGTAGTAGTTTCCGATGCACATCTGGAGGCTTTCCGTTATCTGTGGACTATCAGAGTGTTGATGAAACACAGAAATAGCATCGGGATTGAATACAACAGTCACCATGCGCACTTTCCTTTATGGGAGTAATGTCTCAAAGAGTCTTCGCTTTGATCGTTCCCTGAAATACCAGTAGTAGTTTCCGATGCAAATCTGGTGGCATTCTGTAATCTGTGGACTACCAGAGTGTTGATGAAACACAGAAATTGCATCGGGATTGAATACAACAGTCACCATCCGCTCTTTCCTCCATGGGAGTAATGTCTGAAACAGTCTACGCTTGGATCGTTCCCAGGAAGACCAGTAGTAGTTTCCGATGCACATCTGGAAGCATTCTGTAATCTGTGGAGTATCAGAGTGTTGATGAAACACAGAAACTTCATCGGGATTGAATACAACAGTCACCATCCGCACTTTCCTCAATGGGAGTAATGTCTCAAACAGTCTACGCTTTGATCGTTCCCTGAAAGACCAGTAGATGTTTCCGATGCACATCTGGAGGCATTCTGTAATCTGTGGACTATCAGAGTGTTGATGAATCACAGAAATTCCATCGGGATTGAATAGAACAGTCACCATGCGCACTTTCCTCCATGGGAGTAATGTCTCAAACAGTCTACGCTTTGATCGTTCCCTGGAAGACCAGTAGTAGTTTCCGATGCACATCTGGAGGCAATCTGTAATCTGTGGACTATCAGAGTGCTGACGAAACACAGAAATTGCATCGAAATCGAATACAACAGTCACCATGCGCACTTCCTTCCATGACAGTGTTGTCTGAAACAGTCTACGCTTTGATCGTTCCCTGGAAGACCAGTAGTAGTTTCCGATGCACATCTGGAGGCATTCTGTAATCTGTGGACTATCAGAGTGTTGATGAAACACAGAAATTGCATCGAAATTGAATACAACAGTCACTATGCGCACTTTCTTCCACGGGAGTAATGTCTGAAACAGTCTACGCTTGGATCGTTCCCAGGAAGACCAGTAGTAGTTTCCGATGCACATCTTGTGGCATTCAGTAATCTGTGGACTATCAGAGTGTTGATGAAACACAGAAAATGCATCGGGAATGAATACAACAGTCACCATTCGCACTTTCCTCCATGGGAGTAACTCTCAAACAGTCTACGCTTTGATCGTTCCCTGGAAGACCAGTAGTAGTTTCCGATGCACATCTGGTAGCATTCTGTAATCTGTGGACTATCAGAGTGTTGATGAAACAGAGAAATTTCATCCGGATTGAATACAACAGTCACCATGAGCACATTCCTCCACGGGTGGCATGTCTCTAACAGTCTACGCTTTGATCGTTCTCTGGAAGCCCAGTAGTAGTTTCCGATGCACATCTGGATGTATTCTGTAATCTGTAGACTATGAGAGTGTTGATGAAACACAGAATTTGCATCGGGATTGAATACAACAGTCACCATGCGCACTTTCCTCCATGGGAATAATGTCTCTAACAGTTTTCGCTTTGATCGTTCCCTGGAAGACCAGTAGTAGTTTCCGATGCACATCTGGAGGCTTTCTGTAATCTGTGGACTATCAGAGTGTTGAAGAAACACAGAAAATGCATCGGGAATGAATACAACAGTCAACATGCGCACTTTCCTAGACGGGATGTATGTCTCTAACAGTCTATGCTTTGATCGTTCCCTTGACGACCAATAGTAGTTTCCGATGCACATCTGGTGGCATTCTGTAATCTGTGGACTATCAGAGTGTTGATGAAACACAGAAAATGCATCGGGATTGAATACAACATTCACCATGCGCACTTTCCTCCTTGGGATTAATGTCTCAAGGAGTTTACGCTTTGATCGTACTCTGGAAGTCCAGTAGTAGTTTCCGATGCACATCTGGAGGCATTCTGTAATCTGTGGACTATCAGAGTGTTGATGAAACACAGAAATTGCATCGAAATTGAATACAACAGTCACCATGTGCACTTTCTTCCATGGGAGTAATGTCTGAAACAGTCTACGCTTTGATCGTTCCCTGGAAGATCAGTAGTAGTTTCAGATGAACATCTGGAGGCATTGTGAAATCTGTGGACTACCAGAGGGTTGATGAAACACAGAAAATGCATCGGGATTGAATACAACAGTTACCATGCGCACTTTCCTCCATGGGAAAAATGTCTCAAAGAGTTTACGCTTTGATCGTTCCCTGGAAGACCAGTAGTAGTATAGGATGCACATCTGGAGGCATTCTGTAATCTGTGGACTATTAGAGTGTTGATGAAACACAGTAATTGCAATTGGATTGAATACTACAGTCACCATGCGCACTATTCTCCATGGGAGTAATGTCTCTAACAGTCTACGCTTTGATCGTTAGCTGGAAGACCAGTAGTAGTTTCCGATGGAGATCTTGAAACATTCTGTAATATGTGGACTATCAGAGTGTTGATGAAACTCAGAAAATGCATCGGGAATGAATACAACAGTCAACATGCGCACTTTCCTAGACGGGATGTATGTCTCTAACAGTCTATGCTTTGATCGTTCCCTTGACGACCAATAGTAGTTTCCGATGCACATCTGGTGGCATTCTGTAATCTGTGGACTATCAGAGTGTTGATGAAACACAGAAAATGCATCGGGATTGAATACAACATTCACCATGCGCACTTTCCTCCTTGGGATTAATGTCTCAAGGAGTTTACGCTTAGATCGTACTCTGGAAGTCCAGTAGTAGTTTCCGATGCACATCTGGAGGCATTCTGTAATCTGTGGACTATCAGAGTGTTGATGAAACACAGAAATTGTATCGAAATTGAATACAACAGTCACCATGTGCACTTTCTTCCATGGGAGTAATGTCTGAAAAAGTCTACGCTTTGATCGTTCCCTGGAAGACCAGTAGTAGTTTCCGATGCACATCTGGAGGCATTCTGTAATCTGTGGACTATCAGATTGTTGATGAAACACAGAAAT
This sequence comes from Schistocerca gregaria, assembly GCF_023897955.1. Taxonomy (NCBI): domain Eukaryota; kingdom Metazoa; phylum Arthropoda; class Insecta; order Orthoptera; family Acrididae; genus Schistocerca; species Schistocerca gregaria. The sequence goes on from NC_064920.1 coordinate 45,877,288, forward strand.
TGCATCGGGATTGAATAGAACAGTCACCATGCGCACATTCTTCCATAAAAGTAATGTCTCTTAGAGTCTACGCTTTGATCGTTCCCTGGAAGACCAGTAGTTGTTTCCGATGCACATCTGGAGGCATTCTGTAATCTGTGGAGTATCAGAGTGTTCATGAAACACAGAAACTTCATCGGGATTGAATACAACAGTCACCATCCGCACTTTCCTCAATGGGAGTAATGTCTCAAACAGTCTACGCTTTGATCGTTCCCTGAAAGACCAGTAGATGTTTCCGATGCACATCTGGAGGCATTCTGTAATCTGTGGACTATCAGAGTGTTGATGAATCACAGAAATGCCATCGGGATTGAATAGAACAGTCACCATGCGCACTTTCCTCCATGGGAGTAATGTCTCAAACAGTCTACGCTTTGATCGTTCCCTGGAAGACCAGTAGTAGTTTCCGATGCACATCTGGAGGCAATCTGTAATCTGTGGACTATCAGAGTGCTGACGAAACACAGAAATTGCATCGAAATCGAATACAACAGTCACCATGCGCACTTCCTTCCATGACAGAGTTGTCTGAAACAGTCTACGCTTTGATCGTTCCCTGGAAGACCAGTAGTAGTTTCCGATGCACATCTGGAGGCATTCTGTAATCTGTGGACTATCAGAGTGTTGATGAAACACAGAAATTGCATCGAAATTGAATACAACAGTCACTATGCGCCCTTTCTTCCACGGGAGTAATGTCTGAAACAGTCTACGCTTGGATCGTTCCCAGGAAGACCAGTAGTAGTTTCCGATGCACATCTTGTGGCATTCAGTAATCTGTGGACTATTAGAGTGTTGATGAAACACAGATAATGCATCGCCAATGAATACAACAGTCACCATTCGCACTTTCCTCCATGGGAGTAACTCGCAAACAGTCTACGCTTTGATCGTTCCCTGGAAGACCAGTAGTAGTTTCCGATGCACATCTGGAGGTATTCTGTAATCTGTAGACTATGAGAGTGTTGATGAAACACAGAATTTGCATCGGGATTGAATACAACAGTCACCATGCGTACTTTCCTCCATGGGAATAATGTCTCTAACAGTTTTCGCTTTGATCGTTCCCTGGAAGACCAGTAGTAGTTTCCGATGCACATCTGGAGGCTTTCTGTAATCTGTGGACTATCAGAGTGTTGATGAAACACAGAAAATGCATCGGGAATGAATACAACGGTCAACATGCGCACTTTCCTAGTCGGGATGTATGTCTCTAACAGTCTATGCTTTGATCGTTCCCTTGACGACCAATAGTAGTTTCCGATGCACATCTGGTGGCATTCTGTAATCTGTGGACTATCAGGGTGTTGATGAAACACAGAAATTGCATCGGGATTGAACACAACAGTCACCTTCCGCACTTGCCTCCATGGGAGTAATGTCTAAAACAGTCTACGCTTTTATCGTTCCCTGGAAGACCAGTAGCAGTTTCCGATGTACATCTCGTGGCATTCTGTAATCTGTGGCCTATCAGAGTGTTGATGAAACACAGAAAATGCATCGGGATTGAATACAACAGTTACCATGCGCACTTTCCTCCATGGGAAAAATGTCTCAAAGTGTTTACGCTTTGATCGTTCCCTGGAAGACCAGTAGTAGTATAGGATGCACATCTGGAGGCATTCTGTAATCTGTGGACTATTAGAGTGTTGATGAAACACAGTAATTGCAATTGGATTGAATACTACAGTCACCATGCGCACTTTTCTCCATGGGAGTAATGTCTCTAACAGTCTACGCTTTGATCGTTAGCTGGAAGACCAGTAGTAGTTTCCGATGGAGATCTTGAAACATTCTGTAATATGTGGACAATCAGAGGGTTGATGAAACACAGAAACTGCATCGGGATAGAATACAACAGTCACCATGCGCACTTTCCTCCATGGGAGTAATGTCACTAACAGTCTACAATTTGATAGTTCCCTGGAAGACCAGTAGTAGTTTCCGATGCACATCTGGAGGCTTTCCGTTATCTGTGGACTATCAGAGTGTTGATGAAACACAGAAATAGCATCGGGATTGAATACAACAGTCACCATGCGCATTTTTCTTTATGGGAGTAATGTCTCAAACAGTCAACCCCTTGATCGTTCCCTGAAAGACCAGTAGTAGTTTCCGATGCACATCTGGTGGCATTCTGTAATCTGTGGACTACCAGAGTGTTGATGAAACACAGAAATTGCATCGGGATTGAATACAACAGTCACCATCCGCACTTTCCTCCATGGGAGTAATGTCTGAAACAGTCTATGCTTGGATCGTTCCCTGGAAGACCAGTAGTAGTTTCCGATGAACATCTGGATGCATTCTGTAATCTGTGGACTATCAGAGTGTTGATGAAACACAGAAATTTCTATTGGATTGAATACTACAGTCACCATGCGCACTTTCCTCCATGGGAGTTATGTCTCAAACAGTCTACGCTTTGATCGTTAGCTGGAAGACCAGTAGTAGTTTCCGATGCACATCTTGAAACATTCTGTAATATGTGGACAATCAGAGTGTTGATGAAACACAGAAATTGCATCGGGATTGAATACAACAGTCACCATGCGCACTTTACTCCACGGGAGTAATGTCTCAAACTATCTACGCTTTTGATCGTTCCGTGGAAGACCAGTACTTGTTTCCGATGCACATCTGGTGGCATTCTGTAATGTGTAGACTATCAGAGTGTTTATGAAACAGAGTAATTGCATCAGGATTGAATACAACAGTCACCATTCGCACTTTCATCCATGAGAGTAATGTCGCTAACAGTCTACGCTTTGATCGTTCCCTGGAAGACCAGTAGTAGTTTCCGATGCACATCTGGAGGCTTTCCGTCATCTGTGGACTATCAGAGTGTTGATGAATCACAGAAATTGCATCGGGATTGAATACGACAGTCACCATGCGCACTTTCCTCCATGGGAGTAATGTCCCAAACAGTCTATGCTTTGATCGTTCCCTGGAAGACCAGTAGTAGTTCCCGATGAACATCTGGAGACATTCTGAAATCTGTGGACTATCAGAGGGTTGATGAAACACAGAAACTGCATCGGGATTGAATACAACAGTCACCATGCGCACTTTCTTCCATGCGAGTAATGTCTGAAACAGTCTACGCTTTGATCGTTCCCTGGAAGAACAGTAGTAGTTTCCGATGCACATCTGGAGGCATTCTGTAATCTGTGGACTATCAGAGTGTTGATGAAACACAGAAATTGCATCGAAATTGAATACAACAGTCACCATGCGCACTTTCTTCCATGGGAGTAATGTCTGAAAGAGTCTACGCTTTGATCGTTCCCTGGAAGACCAGTAGTAGCTTCCGATGCACATCTGGAGTCATTCTGTAATCTGTGGAGTATCAGAGTGTTGATGAAACACAGAAACTTCATCGGGATTGAATACAACAGTCACCATTCGCACTTTCCTCCATGGGAGTAATGTCTCAAACAGTCAACGCTTTGATCGTTCCCTGAAAGACCAGTAGTAGTTTCCGATGCACCTCTGGTGGCATTCTGTAATCTGTGGACTACCAGAATGTTGATGAAACACAGAAATTGCATCGGGATTGAATACAACAGTCACCATCCGCACTTTCCTCCATGGGAGTAATGTCTGAAACAGTCAACGCTTTGATCGTTCCCTGGAAGACCTGTAGCAGTTTCCGATGCACATCTCGTGGCATTCTGTAATCTGTAGACTATCAGAGTGTTGATGAAACACAGAAAATGCATCGGGATTGAATACAACAGTCACCATGCGCACTTTCCTCCATGGGAGAAATGTCTCAAAGAGTTTACGCTTTGATCGTTAACTGGAAGACCAGTAGTAGTTTAGGATGCACATCTGGAGGCATTCTGTAATCTGTGGACTATTAGAGTGTTGATGAAACACAGAAATTGAATCAGGATTGAATACAACAGTCACCATGCGCACATTCATCCATGGCAGTAATGTCTCAAACAGTCTACGCTTTGATCAAGAGCTGGAAGACCAGTAGTAGTTTCCGATACACATCTTGAAACATTCTGTAATATGTGGACTATCAGAGTGTTGATGAAACACAGAAACAGCATCGGGATTGAATACAACAGACACCATGCGCACTTTACTCCACGGGAGTAATGTCTCAAACTATCTACGCTTTTGATCGTTCCCTGGAAGACCAGTACTTGTATCCGATGCACATCTGGTGGCATTCTGTAATGTGTAGACTATCAGAGTGTTGATGAAACACAGTAATTGCATCGGGATTGAATACAACAGTCACCATGCGCACTTTCCTCCATGGGAGTAATGTCTTTAACAGTCTACGCTTTGATCGTTCCCTGGAAGACCAGTAGTAGTTTCCGATGCACATCTGGAGGCTTTTCGTCATCTGTGGACTATCAGAGTGTTGATGAAACACAGAAATTGCATCGGGATTGAATACAACAGTCACCATGCGCACTTTCCTCCATGGGAGTAATGTCCCAAACTGTCTATGCTTCGATCGTTCCCTGGAAGACCAGTAGTAGTTTCCGATGAACATCTGGAGGCATTCTGAAATCTGTGGACTATCAGAGGGTTGATGAAACATAGAAACTGCATCGGGATTGAATACAACACTCACCATGCCCACTTTCTTCCATGGGAGTAATGTCTGAAACAGTCTACGCTTTGATCGTTCCCTGGAAGACCAGTAGTAGTTTCCGATGCACATCTGGAGGCATTCTGTAATCTGTGGACTATCAGAGTGTTGATGAAACCCAGAAATTGCATCGAAATTGAATACAACAGTCACTATGCGCACTTTCTTCCACGGGAGTAATGTCTGAAACAGTCTACGCTTGGATCGTTCCCAGGAAGACCTGTAGTAGTTTCCGATGCACATCTCGTGGCATTCTGTAATCTGTGGACTATCAGAGTGTTGATGAAACACAGAAAATGCATCGGGATTGAATACAACAGTCACCATGCACACTTTCCTTCATGGGAGCAATGTCTCAAACAGTCTACGCTTTGATCGTTAGCTGGAAGACCAGTAGTAGTTTCCGATGCACATCTTGAAACATTCTGTAATATGTGGACAATCAGAGTGTTGATGAAACACAGAAATTGCATCGGGATTGAATACAACAGTCACCATGCGCACTTTACTCCACGGGAGTAATGTCTCAAACTATCTACGCTTTTGATCGTTCCCTGGAAGACCAGTACTTGTTTAAGATGCACATCTGGTGGCATTCTGTAATGTGTAGACTATCAGAGTGTTTATGAAACAGAGTAATTGCATCGGGATTGAATACAACAGTCACCATGCGCACTTTCCTCCATGGGAGTAATGTCGCTAACAGTCTACGCTTTGATCGTTCCCAGGAAGACCAGTAGTAGTTTCCGATGCACATCTGGAGGCTTTCCGTTATCTGTGGACTATTAGAGTGTTGATGAAACACAGAAATTGCATCGGGATTGAATACAACAGTCACCATGCGCACTTTCCTCCATGGGAGTAATGTTCCAAACTGTCTATGCTTTGATCGTTCCCTGGAAGACCAGTAGTAGATTCCGATGAACATCTGGAGACATTCTGAAACCTGTGGACTATCAGAGGGTTGATGAAACACAGAAACTGCATCGGGATTGAATACAACAGTCACCATGCGCACTTTCTTCCATGCGAGTAATGTCTGAAACAGTCTACGTTTTGATCGTTCCCTGGAAGACCAGTAGTAGTTTCCGATGCACATCTGGAGGCATTCTGTAATCTGTGGACTATCAGAGTGATGATGAAACACAGAAATTGCATCGAAATTGAATACAACAGACACCATGCGCACTTTCTTCCATGGGAGTAATGTCTGAAAGAGTCTACGCATTGATCGTTCCCTGGAAGACCAGTAGTACCTTCCGATGCACATCTGGAGTCATTCTGTAATCTGTGGTGTATCAGAGTGTTGATGAAACACAGAAATTGCATCGAAATTGAATACAACAGTCACCATCCGCACTTTCCTCAATGGGAGTAATGTCTCAAACAGTCTACGCTTTGATCGTTCCCTGAGGGACCGGTAGTAGTGTCCGATGCACATCTGGAGGCATTCTGTAATCTGTGGACTATCAGAATGTTGATGAAACACAGAAATTCCATCGGGATTGAATAGAACAGTCACCATGCGCACTTTCCTCCATGGGAGTAATGTCTCAAACAGTCAACGCTTGGATCGTTCCCTGAAAGACCAGTAGTAGTTTCCGATGCACATCTGGTGGCATTCTGTAATCTGTGGACTATCAGAGTGTTGATGAAACACAGAAAATGCATCGGGACTGAATACAACAGTCACCATGCGCACTTTCCTCCATGGGAGAAATGTCTCAAAGTGTTTAAGCTTTGATCGTTCCCTGGAAGACCAGTAGTAGTTTAGGATGCACATCTGGAGGCATTCTGTAATCGGTGGACTATTAGAGTGTTGATGAAACACAGAAATTGCATCAGGATTGAATACAACAGTCACCATGTGCACATTCATCCATAAAAGTAATGTCTCAAAGAGTCTACGCTTTGATCGTTCCCTGGAAGACCAGTAGTAGTTTCCGATGAACATCTGGATGCATTCTGTAATCTGTGGACTATCAGAGTGTTGATGAAACACAGAAATTGCAATTGGATTGAATACTACAGTCACCATGCGCACTTTCCTCCATGGGAGTAATGTCTCAAACAGTCTACGCTGTGATCGTTAGCTGGAAGACCAGTAGTAGTTTCCGATACACATCTTGAAACATTCTGTAATATGTGGACTATCAGAGTGTTGATGAAACACAGAAATTGCATCGGGATTGAATACAACAGTCACCATGCGCACTTTACTCCACGGGAGTAATGTCTCAAACTATCTACGCTTTTGATCGTTCCCTGGATGACCAGTACTTGTTTCCGATGCACATCTGGTGGCATTCTGTAATGTGTAGACTATCAGAGTGTTGATGAAACACAGTAATTGCATCGGGATTGAATACAACAGTCACCATGCGCACTTTCCTCCATGGGAGTAATGTCTTTAACCGATGCACATCTGGTGGCATACTGTAATGTGTAGACTATCAGAGTGATGATGAAACACAGTAATTGCATCGGGATTCAATACAACAGTCACCATGCGCACTTTCCACCATGGGAGTAATGTCTTTAACAGTCTACGCTTTGATCGTTCCCTGGAAGACCAGTAGTAGTTTCCGATGCACATCTGGAGGCTTTCCGTCATCTGTGGACTATCAGAGTGTTGATGAAACACAGAAATTGCATCGGGATTGAATACAACAGTCACCATGCGCAGTTTCCTCCATGGGAGTAATGTCCCAAACTGTCTATGCTTCGATCGTTCCTTGGAAGACCAGTAGTAGTTTCTGATGAACATCTGGAGGCATTCTGAAATCTGTGGACTATCAGAGGGTTGATGAAACATAGAAACTGCATCGGGATTGAATACAACACTCACCATGCGCACTTTCTTCCATGGGAGTAATGTCTGAAACAGTCTACTCTTTGATCGTTCCCTGGAAGACCAGTAGTAGTTTCCGATGCACATCTGGAGGCATTCTGTAATCTGTGGACTATCAGAGTGTTGATGAAACCCAGAAATTGCATCGAAATTGAATGCAACAGTCACTATGCGCACTTTCTTCCACGGGAGTAATGTCTGAAACAGTCTACGCTTGGATCGTTCCCAGGAAGACCTGTAGTAGTTTCCGATGCACATCTCGTGGCATTCTGTAATCTGTGGACTATCAGAGTGTTGATGAAACACAGAAAATGCATCGGGATTGAATACAACAGTCACCATGCACACTTTCCTTCATGGGAGCAATGTCTCAAACAGTCTACGCTTTGATCGTTAGCTGGAAGACCAGTAGTAGTTTCCGATGCACATCTTGAAACATTCTGTAATATGTGGACAATCAGAGTGTTGATGAAACACAGAAATTGCATCGGGATTGAATACAACAGTCACCATGCGCACTTTACTCCACGGGAGTAATGTCTCAAACTATCTACGCTTTTGATCGTTCCCTGGAAGACCAGTACTTGTTTAAGATGCACATCTGGTGGCATTCTGTAATGTGTAGACTATCAGAGTGTTTATGAAACAGAGTAATTGCATCGGGATTGAATACAACAGTCACCATGCGCACTTTCCTCCATGGGAGTAATGTCGCTAACAGTCTACGCTTTGATCGTTCCCAGGAAGACCAGTAGTAGTTTCCGATGCACATCTGGAGGCTTTCCGTTATCTGTGGACTATTAGAGTGTTGATGAAACACAGAAATTGCATCGGGATTGAATACAACAGTCACCATGCGCACTTTCCTCCATGGGAGTAATGTTCCAAACTGTCTATGCTTTGATCGTTCCCTGGAAGACCAGTAGTAGATTCCGATGAACATCTGGAGACATTCTGAAACCTGTGGACTATCAGAGGGTTGATGAAACACAGAAACTGCATCGGGATTGAATACAACAGTCACCATGCGCACTTTCTTCCATGCGAGTAATGTCTGAAACAGTCTACGTTTTGATCGTTCCCTGGAAGACCAGTAGTAGTTTCCGATGCACATCTGGAGGCATTCTGTAAACTGTGGACTATCAGAGTGATGATGAAACACAGAAATTGCATCGAAATTGAATACAACAGACACCATGCGCACTTTCTTCCATGGGAGTAATGTCTGAAAGAGTCTACGCATTGATCGTTCCCTGGAAGACCAGTAGTACCTTCCGATGCACATCTGGAGTCATTCTGTAATCTGTGGTGTATCAGAGTGTTGATGAAACACAGAAATTGCATCGAAATTGAATACAACAGTCACCATCCGCACTTTCCTCAATGGGAGTAATGTCTCAAACAGTCTACGCTTTGATCGTTCCCTGAGGGACCGGTAGTAGTGTCCGATGCACATCTGGAGGCATTCTGTAATCTGTGGACTATCAGAATGTTGATGAAACACAGAAATTCCATCGGGATTGAATAGAACAGTCACCATGCGCACTTTCCTCCATGGGAGTAATGTCTCAAACAGTCAACGCTTGGATCGTTCCCTGAAAGACCAGTAGTAGTTTCCGATGCACATCTGGTGGCATTCTGTAATCTGTGGACTATCAGAGTGTTGATGAAACACAGAAAATGCATCGGGACTGAATACAACAGTCACCATGCGCACTTTCCTCCATGGGAGAAATGTCTCAAAGTGTTTAAGCTTTGATCGTTCCCTGGAAGACCAGTAGTAGTTTAGGATGCACATCTGGAGGCATTCTGTAATCGGTGGACTATTAGAGTGTTGATGAAACACAGAAATTGCATCAGGATTGAATACAACAGTCACCATGCGCACATTCATCCATAAAAGTAATGTCTCAAAGAGTCTACGCTTTGATCGTTCCCTGGAAGACCAGTAGTAGTTTCCGATGAACATCTGGATGCATTCTGTAATCTGTGGACTATCAGAGTGTTGATGAAACACAGAAATTGCAATTGGATTGAATACTACAGTCACCATGCGCACTTTCCTCCATGGGAGTAATGTCTCAAACAGTCTACGCTGTGATCGTTAGCTGGAAGACCAGTAGTAGTTTCCGATACACATCTTGAAACATTCTGTAATATGTGGACTATCAGAGTGTTGATGAAACACAGAAATTGCATCGGGATTGAATACAACAGTCACCATGCGCACTTTACTCCACGGGAGTAATGTCTCAAACTATCTACGCTTTTGATCGTTCCCTGGATGACCAGTACTTGTTTCCGATGCACATCTGGTGGCATTCTGTAATGTGTAGACTATCAGAGTGTTGATGAAACACAGTAATTGCATCGGGATTGAATACAACAGTCACCATGCGCACTTTCCTCCATGGGAGTAATGTCTTTAACCGATGCACATCTGGTGGCATACTGTAATGTGTAGACTATCAGAGTGATGATGAAACACAGTAATTGCATCGGGATTCAATACAACAGTCACCATGCGCACTTTCCACCATGGGAGTAATGTCTTTAACAGTCTACGCTTTGATCGTTCCCTGGAAGACCAGTAGTAGTTTCCGATGCACATCTGGAGGCTTTCCGTCATCTGTGGACTATCAGAGTGTTGATGAAACACAGAAATTGCATCGGGATTGAATACAACAGTCACCATGCGCAGTTTCCTCCATGGGAGTAATGTCCCAAACTGTCTATGCTTCGATCGTTCCTTGGAAGACCAGTAGTAGTTTCTGAAAACATCTGGAGGCATTCTGAAATCTGTGGACTATCAGAGGGTTGATGAAACATAGAAACTGCATCGGGATTGAATACAACACTCACCATGCGCACTTTCTTCCATGGGAGTAATGTCTGAAACAGTCTACTCTTTGATCGTTCCCTGGAAGACCAGTAGTAGTTTCCGATGCACATCTGGAGGCATTCTGTAATCTGTGGACTATCAGAGTGTTGATGAAACCCAGAAATTGCATCGAAATTGAATACAACAGTCACTATGCGCACTTTCTTCCACGGGAGTAATGTCTGAAACAGTCTACGCTTGGATCGTTCCCAGGAAGACCAGTAGTAGTTTCCGATGCACATCTCGTGGCATTCTGTAATCTGTGGACTATCAGAGAGTTGATGAAACACAGAAAATGCATCGGGATTGAATACAACAGTCACCATGCACACTTTCCTTCATGGGAGCAATGTCTCAAACAGTCTACGCTTTGATCGTTAGCTGGAAGACCAGTAGTAGTTTCCGATGCACATCTTGAAACATTCTGTAATATGTGGGCAATCAGAGTGTTGATAAAACACAGAAATTGCATCGGGATTGAATACAACAGTCACCATGCGCACTTTACTCCACGGGAGTTAAGTCTCAAACTAACTACGCTTTTGATCGTTCCCTGGAAGACCAGTACTTGTTTCCGATGCACATCTGGTGGCATTCTGTAATGTGTAGACTATCAGAGTGTTGATGAAACACAGTAATAGCATCGGGATTGAATACAACAGTCACCATGCGCACTTTCCTCCATGGGAGTAATGTCTTTAACAGTCTACGCTTTGATCGTTCCCTGGAAGACCAGTAGTAGTTTCCGATGCACATCTGGAGGCTTTCCGTCATCTCTGGACTATCAGAGTGTTGATGAAACACAGAAATTGCATCGGGATTGAATACAACAGTCACCATGCGCACTTTCCTCCATGGGAGTAATGTCCCAAACTGTCTATGCTTCGATCGTTCCCTGGAAGACCAGTAGTAGTTTCTGATGAACATCTGGAGGCATTCTGAAATCTGTGGACTATCAGAGGGTTGATGAAACATAGAAACTGCATCGGGATTGAATACAACACTCACCATGCGCACTTTCTTCCATGGGAGTATGTCTGAAACAGTCTACTCTTTGATCGTTCCCTGGAAGACCAGTAGTAGTTTCCGATGCACATCTGGAGGCATTCTGTAATCTGTGGACTATCAGAGTGTTGATGAAACCCAGAAATTGCATCGAAATTGAATACAACAGTCACTATGCGCACTTTCTTCCACGGGAGTAATGTCTGAAACAGTCTACGCTTGGATCGTTCCCAGGAAGACCAGTAGTAGTTTCCGATGCAAATCTCGTGGCATTCTGTAATCTGTGGACTATCAGAGTGTTGATGAAACACAGAAAATGCATCGGGATTGAATACAACAGTCACCATGCACACTTTCCTTCATGGGAGCAATGTCTCAAACAGTCTACGCTTTGATCGTTAGCTGGAAGACCAGTAGTAGTTTCCGATGCACATCTTGAAACATTCTGTAATATGTGGGCAATCAGAGTGTTGATAAAACACAGAAATTGCATCGGGATTGAATACAACAGTCACCATGCGCCCTTTACTCCACGGGAGTAATGTCTCAAACTATCTACGCTTTTGATCGTTCCCTGGAAGACCAGTACTTGTTTCCGATGCACATCTGGTGGCATTCTGTAATGTGTAGACTATCAGAGTGTTTATGAAACAGAGTAATTGCATCGGGATTGAATACAACAGTCACCATGCGCACTTTCCTCCATGGGAGTAATGTCGCTAACAGTCTACGCTTTGATCGTTCCCTGGAAGACCAGTAGTAGTTTCCGATGCACATCTGGAGGCTTTCCGTTATCTGTGGACTATCAGAGTGTTGATGAAACACAGAAATTGCATCGGGATTGAATACAACATTCACCATGCGCACTTTCCTCCATGGGAGTAATGTTCCAAACAGTCTATGCTTTGATCGTTCCCTGGAAGACCAGTAGTAGTTTCCGATGAACATCTCTAGACATTCTGAAATCTGTGGACTATCAGAGGGTTGATGAAACACAGAAACTGCATCGGGATTGAATACAACAGTCACCATGCGCACTTTTTTCCATGCGAGTAATGTCTGAAACAGTCTACGTTTTGATCGTTCCCTGGAAGACCAATAGTAGTTTCCGATGCACATCTGGAGGCATTCTGTAATCTGTGGACTATCAGAGTGATGATGAAACACAGAAATTGCATCGAAATTGAATACAACAGTCACCATGCGCACTTTCTTCCATGGGAGTAATGTCTGAAAGAGTCTACGCTTTGATCGTTCCCTGGAAGACCAGTAGTAGCTTCCGATGCACATCTGGAGTCATTCTGTAATCTGTGGTGTATAAGAGTGTTGATGAAACACAGAAATTGCATCGAAATTGAATACAACAGTCACCATGCGCACTTTCCTCCATGGGAGTAATGTCTCAAACAGTCAACGCTTTGATCGTTCCCTGAAAGACCAGTAGTAGCTTCCGATGCACATCTGGTGGCATTCTGTAATCTGTGGACTACCAGAGTGTTGATGAAACACATAAATTGCATCGGGATTGAATACAACAGTCACCATCCGCACTTTCCCCCATCGGAGTAATGTCTGAAACAGTCTACGCTTTGATCGTTCCCTGGAAGACCAGTAGCAGATTCCGATGCACATCTCGTGGCATTCTGTAGTCTGTAGACTATCAGAGTGTTGATGAAACACAGAAAATGCATCGGGACTGAATACAACAGTCACCATGCGCACTTTCCTCCATGGGAGAAATGTCTCAAAGAGTTTACGCTTTGATCGTTCCCTGGAAGACCAGTAGTAGTTTAGGATGCACATCTGGAGGCATTCTGTTATCGGTGGACTATTAGAGTGTTGATGAAACACAGAAATTGCATCAGGATTGAATACAACAGTCACCATGCGCACATTCATCCATGAAAGTAATGTCTCAAAGAGTCTACGCTTTGATCATTCCCTGGAAGACCAGTAGTAGTTTCTGATGAACATCTGGATGCATTCTGTAATCTGTGGACTATCAGAGTGTTGATGAAACACAGAAATTGCAATTGGATTGAATACTACAGTCACCATGCGCACTTTCCTCCATGGGAGTAATGTCTCAAACAGTCTACGCTTTGATCGTTAGCTGGAAGACCAGTAGTAGGTTCCGATACACATCTTGAAACATTCTGTAATATGTGGAATATCAGAGTGTTGATGAAACACAGAAATTGCATCGGGATTGAATACAACAGTCACCATGCGCACTTTACTCCACGGGAGTAATGTCTCAAACTATCTACGCTTTTGATCGTTCCCTGGAAGACCAGTACTTGTTTCCGATGCACATCTGGTGGCATTCTGTAATGTGTAGACTGCGAGAGTGTTGATGAAACACAGTAATTGCATCGGGATTGAATACAACAGTCACCATGCGCACTTTCCTCCATGGGAGTAATGTCTCTAACAGTCTACGCTTTGATCGTTCCCTGGAAGACCAGTAGTAGTTTCCGATGCACATCTGGAGGCTTTCCGTCATCTGTGGACTATCAGAGTGTTGATGAAACACAGAAATTGCATCGGGATTGATTACAACAGTCACCATGCGCACTTTCCTCCATGGGAATAATGTCTCTAACAGTTTTCGCTTTGATCGTTCCCTGGAAGACCAGTAGTAGTTTCCGATGCAACACTGGAGGCTTTCTGTAATCTGTGGACTATCAGTGTGTTGATGAAACACAGAAAATGCATCGGGAATGAATACAACAGTCAACATGTGCACTTTCCTAGACGGGATGTATGTCTCTAACAGTCTATGCTTTGATCGTTCCCTTGAAGACCAATAGTAGTTTCCGATGCACATCTGGTGGCATTCTGTAATCTGTGGACTATCAGGGTGTTGATGAAACAAAGAAATTGCATCGGGATTGAACACAACAGTCACCTTCCGCACTTGCCTCCATGGGAGTAATGTCTGAAACAGTCTACGCTTTGATCGTTCCCTGGAAGACCAGTAGCAGTTTCCGAAGCACATCTCGTGGCATTCTGTAATCTGTGGACTATCAGAGTGTTGATGAAACACAGAAAATGCATGGGGATTGAATACAACAGTTACCATGCGCACTTTCCTCCATGGGAGAAATGTCTCAAAGAGTTTACGCATTGATCGTTCCCTGGAAGACCAGTAGTAGTTTAGGATGCACATCTGGAGGCATTCTGTAATCTGTGGACTATTAGAGTGTTGATGAAACACAGTAATTGCAATTGGATTGAATACTACAGTCACCATGCGCACTTTTCTCCATGGGAGTAATGTCTGAAACAGTCTACGTTTTGATTGTTCCCTGGAAGACCAGTAGTAGTTTCCGATGCACATCTGGAGGCATTCTGTAATCTGTGGACTATCAGAGTGATGATGAAACACAGACATTGCATCGAAATTGAATACAACAGTCACCATGCGCACTTTCTTCCATGGGAGTAATGTCTGAAAGAGTCTACGCTTTGATCGTTCCCTGGAAGACCAGTAGTAGCTTTCGATGCACATCTGGAGTCATTCTGTAATCTGTGGTGTATAAGAGTGTTGATGAAACACAGAAATTGCATCGAAATTGAATACAACAGTCACCATGCGCACTTTCCTCCATGGGAGTAATGTCTCAAACAGTCAACGCTTTGATCGTTCCCTGAAAGACCAGTAGTAGCTTCCGATGCACATCTGGTGGCATTCTGTAATCTGTGGACTACCAGAGTGTTGATGAAACACATAAATTGCATCGGGATTGAATACAACAGTCACCATCCGCACTTTCCCCCATCGGAGTAATGTCTGAAACAGTCTACGCTTTGATCGTTCCCTGGAAGACCAGTAGCAGATTCCGATGCACATCTCGTGGCATTCTGTAGTCTGTAGACTATCAGAGTGTTGATGAAACACAGAAAATGCATCGGGACTGAATACAACAGTCACCATGCGCACTTTCCTCCATGGGAGAAATGTCTCAAAGAGTTTACGCTTTGATCGTTCCCTGGAAGACCAGTAGTAGTTTAGGATGCACATCTGGAGGCATTCTGTAATCTGTGGACTATTAGAGTGTTGATGAAACACAGTAATTGCAATTGGATTGAATACTACAGTCACCATGCGCACTTTTCTCCATGGGAGTAATGTCTGAAACAGTCTACGTTTTGATTGTTCCCTGGAAGACCAGTAGTAGTTTCCGATGCACATCTGGAGGCATTCTGTAATCTGTGGACTATCAGAGTGATGATGAAACACAGACATTGCATCGAAATTGAATACAACAGTCACCATGCGCACTTTCTTCCATGGGAGTAATGTCTGAAAGAGTCTACGCTTTGATCGTTCCCTGGAAGACCAGTAGTAGCTTTCGATGCACATCTGGAGTCATTCTGTAATCTGTGGTGTATAAGAGTGTTGATGAAACACAGAAATTGCATCGAAATTGAATACAACAGTCACCATGCGCACTTTCCTCCATGGGAGTAATGTCTCAAACAGTCAACGCTTTGATCGTTCCCTGAAAGACCAGTAGTAGCTTCCGATGCACATCTGGTGGCATTCTGTAATCTGTGGACTACCAGAGTGTTGATGAAACACATAAATTGCATCGGGATTGAATACAACAGTCACCATCCGCACTTTCCCCCATCGGAGTAATGTCTGAAACAGTCTACGCTTTGATCGTTCCCTGGAAGACCAGTAGCAGATTCCGATGCACATCTCGTGGCATTCTGTAGTCTGTAGACTATCAGAGTGTTGATGAAACACAGAAAATGCATCGGGACTGAATACAACAGTCACCATGCGCACTTTCCTCCATGGGAGAAATGTCTCAAAGAGTTTACGCTTTGATCGTTCCCTGGAAGACCAGTAGTAGTTTAGGATGCACATCTCGAGGCATTCTGTTATCGGTGGACTATTAGAGTGTTGATGAAACACAGAAATTGCATCAGGATTGAATACAACAGTCACCATGCGCACATTCATCCATAAAAGTAATGTCTCAAAGAGTCTACGCTTTGATCATTCCCTGGAAGACCAGTAGTAGTTTCCGATGAACATCTGGATGCATTCTGTAATCTGTGGACTATCAGAGTGTTGATGAAACACAGAAATTGCAATTGGATTGAATACTAAAGTCACCATGCGCACTTTCCTCCATGGGAGTAATGTCTCAAACAGTCTACGCTTTGATCGTTAGCTGGAAGACCAGTAGTAGTTTCCGATACACATCTTGAAACATTCTGTAATATGTGGAATATCAGAGTGTTGATGAAACACAGAAATTGCATCGGGATTGAATACAACAGTCACCATGCGCACTTTACTCCACGGGAGTAATGTCTCAAACTATCTACGCTTTTGATCGTTCCCTGGAAGACCAGTACTTGTTTCCGATGCACATCTGGTGGCATTCTGTAATGTGTAGACTACGAGAGTGTTGATGAAACACAGTAATTGCATCGGGATTGAATACAACAGTCACCATGCGCACTTTCCTCCATGGGAGTAATGTCTCTAACAGTCTACGCTTTGATCGTTCCCTGGAAGACCAGTAGTAGTTTCCGATGCACATCTGGAGGCTTTCCGTCATCTGTGGACTATCAGAGTGTTGATGAAACACAGAAATTGCATCGGGATTGATTACAACAGTCACCATGCGCACTTTCCTCCATGGGAATAATGTCTCTAACAGTTTTCGCTTTGATCGTTCCCTGGAAGACCAGTAGTAGTTTCCGATGCAACACTGGAGGCTTTCTGTAATCTGTGGACTATCAGTGTGTTGATGAAACACAGAAAATGCATCGGGAAATAATACAACAGTCAACATGTGCACTTTCCTAGACGGGATGTATGTCTCTAACAGTCTATGCTTTGATCGTTCCCTTGAAGACCAATAGTAGTTTCCGATGCACATCTGGTGGCATTCTGTAATCTGTGGACTATCAGGGTGTTGATGAAACACGGAAATTGCATCGGGATTGAACACAACAGTCACCTTCCGCACTTGCCTCCATGGGAGAAATGTCTGAAACAGTCTACGCTTTGATCGTTCCCTGGAAGACCAGTAGCAGTTTCCGAAGCACATCTCGTGGCATTCTGTAATCTGTGGACTATCAGAGTGTTGATGAAACACAGAAAATGCATGGGGATATAATACAACAGTTACCATGCGCACTTTCCTCCATGGGAGAAATGTCTCAAAGAGTTTACGCTTTGATCGTTCCCTGGAAGACCAGTAGTAGTTTAGGATGCACATCTGGAGGCATTCTGTAATCTGTGGACTATTAGAGTGTTGATGAAACACAGTAATTGCAATTGGATTGAATACTACAGTCACCACGCGCACTTTACTCCACAGGAGTAATGTCTCAAACTATCTACGATTTTGATCGTTCCCTGGAAGACAAGTACTTGTTTCCGATGCACATCTGGTGGCATTCTGTAATGTGTAGACTATCAGAGCGTTGATGAAACACAGTAATTGCATCGGGATTGAATACACCAGTCACCATGCGCACTTTCCTCCATGGGAGTAATGTCCCAAACAGTCTTTGCTTTGATCGTTCCTTGGAAGACCAGTAGTAGTTTCCGATGAACATCTGGAGGCATTCTGAAATCTGTGGACTATCAGAGGGTTGATGAAACACAGAAACTGCATCGGGATAGAATACAACAGTCACCATGCGCATTTTTCTTTATGGGAGTAATGTCTCAAACAGTCAACGCCTTGATCGTTCCCAGAAAGACCAGTAGTAGTTTCCGATGCACATCTGGTGGCATTCTGTAATCTGTGGACTACCAGAGTGTTGATGAAACACAGAAATTGCATCGGGATTGAATACAACAGTCACCATCCGAACTTTCCTCCATGGGAGTAATGTCTGAAACAGTCTACGCTTGGATCGTTCCCTAGAAGACCAGTAGCTGTTTCCGATGCACATCTCGTGGCATTCTGTAATCTGTGGACTATCAGAGTGTTGATGAAACACAGAAAATGCATCGGGATTGAATACAACAGTCACCATGCGCACTTTCCTCCATGGGAGAAATGTCTCACAGAGTTTACGCTTTGATCGTTCCCTCGAAGACCAGTTGTAGTTTAGGATGCACATCTGGAGGCATTCTGTAATCTGCGGACTATTAGAGTGTTGATGAAACACAGAAATTGCATCGGGATTGAATACAACAGTCACCATGCGCACTTTCCTCCATGGGAGTAATGTCGCTAACAGTCTACGCTTTGATCGTTCCCTGGAAGACCAGTAGTAGTTTCCGATGCACATCTGGAGGCTTTCCGACATCTGTGGACTATCAGAGTGTTGATGAAACACAGAAATTGCATCGGAATTGTATACAACAGTCACCATGCGCACTTTCCTCCATGGGAGTAATGTCCCAAACAGTCTATGCTTTGATCGTTCCCTGGAAGACCAGTAGTAGTTTCCGATGAACATCAGGAGACATTCTGAAATCTGGGGACTATCAGTGGGTTGATGAAACACAGAAACTGCATCGGGATTGAATACAACATTCACCATGCGCACTTTCTTCCATGCGAGTAATGTCTGTAACATTCTACGTTTTGATCGTTCCCTGGAAGACCAGTAGTAGTTTCCGATCCACATCTGGAGGCATTCTGTAATCTGTGGACTATCAGAGTGTTGATGAAACACAGAAATTCCATCGGGATTGAATAGAACAGTCACCATGCGCACTTTCCTCCATGGGAGTAATGTCTCAAACAGTCAACGCTTTGATCGTTCCCTGAAAGACCAGTAGTAGTTTCCGATGCACATCTGGTGGCTTACTGCAATCTGTGGACTACCAGAGTGTTGATGAAACACAGAAATTGCATCGAGATTGAATACAACAGTCACCATCCGCACTTTCCTCCATGGGAGTAATGTCTGAAAGAGTCTACGCTTTGATCGTTCCCTGGAATTCCAGTAGTAGTTTCCGATGAACATCTGGATGCATTCTGTAATCTGTGGACTATCAGAGTGTTGATGAAACACAGAAGTTGAAATTGGATTGAATACTACAGTCACCATGCGCACTTTCCTCCATGGGAGTAATGTCTCAAACAGTCTACGCTTTGATCGTTAGCTGGAAGACCAGTAGTAGTTTCCGATACACATCTTGATACATTCTGTAATATGTGGACTATCAGAGTGTTGATGAAACACAGAAATTCCATCGGGATTGAATACAACAGTCACCATGCGCACTTTACTCCACGGGAGTAATGTCTCAAACTATCTACGCTTTTGATCGTTCCCTGGAAGGCCAGTACTTGTTTCCGATGCACATCTGGTGGCATTCTGTAATGTGTAGACTATCGGAGTGTTGATGAAACACAGTAATTGCATCGGGATTGAATACAACAGTCACCATGCGCACTTTCCTCCATGGGAGTAATGTCTCTAACAGTCTACGCTTTGATCGTTCCCTGGAAGACCAGTAGTAGTTTCCGATGCTGATCTGGAGGCCTTCCGTCATCTGTGGACTATCAGAGTGTTGATGAAACACAGAAATTGCATCGGGATTGAATACAACAGTCACCATGCGCACATTCCTCCATGGGAGTAATGTCCCAAACTGTTTATGCTTCGATCGTTCCCTGGAAGACCAGTAGTAGTTTCCGATGCACATCTGGAGGCATTCTGCAATCTGTGGACTATCAGAGTGTTGATGAAACCCAGAAATTGCATCGAAATTGAATACAACAGTCACTATGCGCACTTTCTTCCACGGGAGTAATGTCTGAAACAGTCTACGCTTGGATCGTTCCCAGGAAGACCAGTAGTAGTTTCCGATGCACATCTCGTGGCATTCTGTAATCTGTGGACTATCAGAGTGTTGATGAAACACAGAAATTGCAATTGGATTGAATACTACAGTCACCATGGGCACTTTCCTCCATGGGAGTAAAGTCTCAAACAGTCTACGCTTTGATCGTTAGCTGGAAGACCAGTAGTAGTTTCCGATGCACATCTTGAAACATTCTGTAATATGTGGACTATCAGAGTGTTGATGAAACACAGAAATTGCATCGGGATTGAATACAACAGTCACCATGCGCACTTTACTCCACGGGAGTAATGTCTTAAATAATCTACGCTTTTGATCGTTCCCTGGAAGACCAGTACTTGTTTCCGATGCACATCTGGTGGCATTCTGTAATGTGTAGACTATCAGAGTGTTGATGAAACACAGTAATTGCATCGGGATTGAATACAAATGTCACCATGCGCACTTTCCTCCATGGGAGTAATGTCTCTAACAGTCTACGCTTTGATCGTTCCCTGAAAGACCAGTAGTAGTTTCCGTAGAACATCTGGAGGCATTCTGAAATCTGTGGACTATCAGAGGGTTGATGAAACACAGAAACTGCATCTGGATTGAATACAACAGTCACCATGCGCACTTTCCTCCATGGGAGTAATGTCCCTAACAGTCTACGCTTTGATCGTTCCCTGGAAGACCAGTAGTAGTTTCCGATGCACATCTGGAGGCTTTCCGTTATCTGTGGACTATCAGAGTGTTGATGAAACACAGAAATAGCATCGGGATTGAATACAACAGTCACCATGCGCACTTTGCTTTATGGGAGTAATGACTCAAACAGTCTACGCTTTGATCGTTCCCTGAAAGACCAGTAGTAGTTTCCGATGCACATCTGGAGGCATTCTGTAATCTGTGGACTATCAGAGTGTTGATGAAACACAGAAATTCCATCGGGATTGAATACAACAATCACCATGCGCAGTTTCATCCATGAGAGTAATGTGTGAAACTGTGTACGCTTTGATCGTTCCCTGGAAGACCAGAAGTAGTTTCCGATGCACAGCTGGAGGCATTCTGTAACCTGTGGACTATCAGAGTGATGATGAAACACAGAAATTGCATCGAAATTGAATACAAAAGTCACCATACGTACTTTCTTCCACTGGAGTAATGTCTGAAACAGTCTACTCTTGGATCGTTCCCAGGAAGACCAGTAGTAATTTCCGATGCACATCTTGTAGCATTCTGTAATCTGTGGACTATCAGAGTGTTGATAAAACACAGAAAATGCATCGAGATTCAATACAACAGTCACCATGCACAGTTTCCTTCATGGGAGTAATGTCTCAAGGAGTTTACGCTTTGATCGTTCCCTGGAAGTAGAGTAGTAGTTTCCGATGCACATCTGGAGGCATTCTGTAATCTGTGGACTATCGAAGTGTTGATAAAACACAGAAAATGCATCGGGATTGAATACAACATTCACCATGCGCACTTTCCTCCATGGGAGTAATGTCTCAAGGAGTTTACGCTATGATCGTACTCTCCAAGTCCAGTAGTAGTTTCCGATGCACATCTGGAGGCATTCTGTAATCAGTGGACTATCAGAGTGTTGATGAAAGACAGAAATTGCATCGAAATTGAATACAACAGTCACCATGCGCACTTTCTTCCATGGGAGTAATGTCTGAAACAGTCTACGTTTTGATCGTTCCCTGGAAGACCAGTAGTAGTTTCCGATACACACCCGGAGGCATTCTGTAATCTGTGGAGTAACAGAGTGTTGATGAAACACAGAAACTTCATCGGGATTGAATACAACAGTCACCATGCGCACTTTCCTCCATGGGAGTAATGTCTCAGACAGTCTACGCTTTGATCATTCCCTGAAAGACCAGTAGTAGTTTCCGATGCACATCTGGAGGCATTCTGTAATCTGTGGACTATCAGAGTGTTGATGAAACACAGAAAATGCTTCGGGATTGAATAGAACAGTCACCATGCGCACTTTCCTCCATGGGAGTGATGTCTCAAACAGTCTACGCTTTGATCATTCCCTGGAAGACCAGTACTGGTTTCCGATGCACATCTGGAGGCATTCTGTAATCTGTGGACTATCAAAGTGTTGATGAAACACAGAAAATGCATCGGGATTGACTACAACAGTCACCATGCGCACTTTCTTCCACGGGAGTAATGTCTGAAACAGTCTACGCTTGGATCGTTATCAGGAAGACCAGTAGTAGTTTCCGATGCACATCTCGTGGCATTCTGTAATCTGTGGACTATCAGAGTGTTTATGAAACACAGTAAATGCATCGGGATTGAATACAACAGTCACCATGCGCACTTTCCTCCACGGCAGTAATGTCTCAAACGGTCTACGTTTTGATCGTTCCCTGGAAGACGAGTAGTAGTTTCCGATGAACATCTGGAGGCATTCTGTAATCTGTGGACTATCAGAGTGTTGATGAAACACAGAAATTGCATCGGGATTGAATACAACAGTCACCATGCGCACATTCCTCCACGGGAGTAGTGTCTCAAACAGTCTACGCTTTGATCGTTCAATGGAAGACCAGTAGTCGTTTCCGATGCACATCTGGCGGCATTCTGTAATCTGTAGACTATCAGAGTGTTGATGAGACACAGAAATTGCATCGGGATTTAATACAACGGTCACCATGAGCACTTTCCTCCATGGGAGTAATGTCTCTAAAAATTTTCGCTTTTATCGTTCCCTGGAAGACCAGTAGTAGTTTCCGATGCACATCTGGAGGCTTCCTGTGATCTGTGGACTATCAGAGTGTTGATGAACCACAGAAATTGCATCGGAAATGAATACAACGGTCAACATGCGCACTTTCCTCCACGGGAGGTATGTCTCTAACAGTCTACGCTTTGATCGTTCCCTGCAGGACCAGTAGTAGTTTCCGATGCACATCTGGTGGCATTCTGTAATCTGTGGACTATCAGAGTGTTGATGAAACACAGAAATTGCATCGGGATTGAACATGACAGTCACCATCCGCACTTTCCTCCATGGGAGTAATGTCTGAAACAGTCTACAATTTGATCGTTCCCTTTAAGACCACGCTTTGATCGTTCCCTGCAGGATCAGTAGTAGTTTCCGATGCACATCTGGAGGCATTCTGTAATCTGTGGACTATCAGAGTGTTGATGAAACACAGAAATTGCATCGGGATTGAATACAACAGTCACCATGCGCACTTTCCTCCTCGGCAGTAATGTCTCAAACAGTCTACGTTTTGATCGTTCCCTGGAAGACGAGTAGTAGTTTCCGATGAACATCTGGCGGCATTATGTAATCTGTGGACTATCAGAGTGTTGATGAAACACAGAAAATGCATCGGGATTGAATACAACAGTCACCATGCGCACATTCCTCCACGGGAGAAAAGTCTCAAACAGTCTACGCTTTGATCGTTCCCTGGAAGACCAGTAGTAGTTTCCGATGCACATCTGGTGGCATTCTGTAATCTGTGGACTATCAGAGTGTTGATGAACCACAGAAATTGCATCGGAAATGAATACAACAGTCAACATGCGCACTTTCCTCCACGGGAGGTATGTCTCTAACAGTATACGCTTTGATCGTTCCCTGGAAGATCAGTAGTAGTTTCCGATGCACATCTGGTGGCATTCTGTAATCTGTAGACTATCAGAGTGTTGATGAAACACAGAAATTGCATCAAGGATTTAATACAACAGTCACCATGCGCACTTTCCTCCATGCGAGTAATGTCTCTAAAAGTTTTCGCTTTTATCGTTCCCTGGGAGACCAGTAGTAGTTTCCGATGCACATCTGGTGGCATTCTGTAATCTGTGGACTATCAGAGTGTTGATGAAACACAGAAATTGCATCCGGATTGACACAACAGTCACCATCCGCACTTTCCTCCATGGGAGTAATGTCTGAAACAGTCTACGCTTTGATCGTTCCCTGGATGTTCAGTAGCAACTTCCGATGCATATCTCGTGGCATTCTGTAATCTGTGGACTATCAGAGTGTTGATGAAACACAGAAAATGCATCGGAATTGAATATAACCGTCACCATGCGCACATTCCTCCATGGGACTAATGTCTCAAACAGTCTACGCTTTGATCGTTCCCTGGAAGACCAGTAGTAGTTTCCGATGCACATCTGGAGGCATTCTGTAATCTGTGGACTATCAGAGTGTTGATGAAACACAGAAATTGCATCGGGATTGAATACAACCGTCACCATGCGCACATTCCTCCATAAAAGTAATGTCTCAAAGAGTCTACGCTTTGATCGTTCCCTGTAAGACCAGTAGTAGTTTCAATTGCACATCTGGAGGCATTCTGTAATCTGTGGACGATCAGAGTTTTGATGAAACACAGAAATTGCATCGGGATTGAACACAACAGTCACCATCCGCACTTTCCTCCATGGGAGTAATGTCTGAAACAGTCTACGCTTTGATGGTTCCCTGGAAGACCACGCTTTGATCGTTCCCTGCAGGACCAGTAGTAGTTTCCGATGCACATCTGGTGGCATTCTGTAATCTGTGTACTATCAGAGTGTTGATGAAACACAAAAACTGCATCGGGATTGAAAAAAACTGTCACCATGCGCACTTTCCTCCATGGGAGTAATGTCTGAAACAGTCTACGCTTTGATCGTTCCCTGGAAGATCAGTAGTAGTTTCCGATGCATATCTCGTGGCATTCTGTAATCTGTGGACTATCAGAGTGTTGATGAAACACAGAAAATGCATCGGGATTGAATACAACGGTCACCATGCGCACATTCCTCCATGGGAGTAATGTCTCTAACAGTCTACGCTTTGATCGTTCCCTGGAAGACCAGTAGTAGTTTCCGATGCACATCTGGAGGCATTCTGCAATCTGTGGAGTATCAGAGTGTTCATGAAACACAGAAATTGCATCGGGATTGAATACAACCGTCACCATGCGCACATTCCTCCATAAAAGTAATGTCACAAAGAGTCCACGCTATGATCGTTCCCTGGAAGACCAGTAGTAGTTTCCGATGAACATCTTGAGGCATTCTGTAATCTGTGGACTATCAGAGTGTTGATGAAACACAGAAATTGCTTCGGGATTGAATACAACCGTCACCATGCGCACATTCCTCCATAAAAGTAATGTCTCAAAGAGTCCACGCTTTGATCGTTCCCTGGAAGACCAGTAATAGTTTCCGATGAATATCTAGTGGCTTTCCGTCATCTGTGGACTATCAGAGTGTTGATGAAACACAGAAATTGCATCGGGATTGAATACAACAGTCAACATGCGCACTTTCCTCCACGGGAGTAATGTCTCAAACAATCTACGCTTTTAAACGTTCCCTGGAAGACCAGTAGTAGTTTGCGGTGCACATCTGGTGGCATTCTGTAATGTGTAGACTATCAGAGTGTTGATGAAACACAGTAATTGCATCGGGATTGAATACAACAGTGAGCATGCGCACTTTTCTCCATGGGAGTAATGTCTCTAACAGTCTACGTTTTGTTCGTTCCCTGGAAGACCAGTAGTAGTTTCCGGTGCACATCCTGAGGCTTTCTGTAATCTGTGGACTATCAGAGTGTTGATGAAACACAGAAATTGCATCGGGATTGAATACAACAGTCTCCATGCACACTTTCCTCCATGGGAGTAATGTCTCTAACAGTCTACGCTTTGATCGTTCCCTGGAGGACCAGTAGTAGTTTCCGATGCACATCTGGAGGCATTCTGCAATCTGTGGAGTATCAGAGTGTTCATGAAACACAGAAATTGCATCGGGATTGAATACAACCGTCACCATGCGCACATTCCTCCATAAAAGTAATGTCTCAAAGAGTCCACGCTTTGATCGTTCCCTGGAAGACCAGTAGAGTTTCCGATGAACATCTTGAGGCATTCTGTAATCTGTGGACTATCAGAGTGTTGATGAAACACAGAAGTTGCAATTGGATTGAATACTACAGTCAAAATGCGCACTTTCCTATATGGGAGTAATGACTCTAACTGTCTACGCTTTGATCGTTAGCTGGAAGACCAGTAGTAGTTTCCGATGCACATCTTGAAACATTCTGTAATCTGTGGACTATCGGAATGTTGATGAAACACAGAAATTGCATCGGGATTGAATACAACAGTCAGCATGCGCACTTTTCTCCATGGGAGTAATGTCTCTAACAGAATACGCTTTGATCGTTCCCTGGAAGACCAGTAGTAGTTTCCGATGCACATCTGGTGGCTTTCCGTCATCTGTGGACTATCAGAGTGTTGATGAAACACAGAAATTGCATCGGGATTGACTACAACAGTCACCATGCGCACTTCCCTCCATGGGAGTAATGTGCCAAACAGTCTACGAATTGATCGTTCCCTGGACGACGAGTAGTAGTTTCCGATGAACATCTGGAGGCATTCTGTAATCTGTGGACTATCAGAGGGTTGATGAAACACAAAAACTGCATCGGGATTGAATACAACAGTCACAATGCGCACTTTCCTCCGTGGGAGTAATCTCTCAAACAGTCTACGCTTTGATCGTTCCCTGAAAACCAGCAGTAGTTTCCGATGCACATCTGGTGGCATTCTGTAATCTGTGGACTATCACAGTGTTGATGAAACACAGAAATTGCATCGGGATTGAATACAACAGTCACCATGCGCACTTTCCCCCATGGGAGTAATGTCCCTAACAGTCTACGCTTTGATCGTTCCCTGGAAGACCAGTAGTAGTTTCCGATGCACATCTGGTGGCATTCTGTAATCTGTGGACTATCAGAGTGTTGATGAAACACAGAAATTGCATCGGGAATGAATACAACATTCAACATGCGTAGTTTCCTTCATGGGAGTAATGTCTCAAACAGTCTACGCTTTGATCTTTCCCTGGAAGACCAGTAGTAGTTTCAATTGCACATCTGGTGGAATTCTGTAATCTGTGGACTATCAGAGTGTTGATGAAACACAGAAATTGCATCGGAAATGAATACAACAGTCAACAAGCGCACTTTCCTCCACGGGAGGTATGTCTCTAACAGTCTACGACTTGATCGTTCCCTGCAGGACCAGTAGTAGTTTCCGATAAACATCTGGTGGCATTCTGTAATCGGTGGACTATCAGAGTGTTGATGAAACACAGAAATTGCATCGGTATTGAACACAACAGTCACCATCCGCACTTTCCTATATGGGAGTAATGTCTGAAACAGTCTACGCTTTGATCGTTCCCTGGAAGACCACGCTTTGATCCTTCCCTGCAGGACCAGTAGTAGTATCCGATGCACATCTGGTGGGATTCTGTAATCTGTGGACTATCAGAGTGTTGATGAACCACAGAAATTGCATCGGTATTGAACACAACAGTCACCATCCGCACTTTCCTATATGGGAGTAATGTCTGAAACAGTCTACGCTTTGATCGTTCCCTGGAAGACCACGCTTTGATCCTTCCCTGCAGGACCAGTAGTAGTATCCGATGCACATCTGGTGGCATTCTGTAATCTGTGGACTATCAGAGTGTTGATGAACCACAGAAATTGCATCGGAAATGAATACAACAGTCAACATGCGCACTTTCCTCCACGGGAGGTATGTCTCTAACAGTCTACGCTTTGATCGTTCAGTGGAAGACCAGTAGTAGTTTCCGATGCACATCTGGTGGCATTCTGTAATCTGCAGACTATCAGAGTGTTGATGAAACACAGAAATTGCAATTGGATTGAATACTACAGTCAAAATGCGCACTTTCCTATATGGGAATTATGACTCTAACAGTCTACGATTTGATCGTTAGCTGGAAGACCTGTAGTAGTTTCCGATGCACATCTTGAAACATTCTGTAATCTGTGGACTATCAGAGTGTTGATGAAACACAGAAAATGCATCGGGATTGAATAAAACAGTCACCATGCGCACTTTCCTCCATGGGAGTAATGTCTGAAACAGTCTACGCTTTGATCGTTCCCTGGAAGATCAGTAGTAGTTTCCGATGCATATCTCGTGGCATTCTGTAATCTGTGGATTATCAGAGTGTTGATGAGACACAGAAAATGCATCGGGATTGAATTCAACCGTCACCATGCGCACATTCCTCCATGGGAGTGATGTCTCTAACAGTCTACGCTTTGATCGTTCCCTGGAAGACCAGTAGTAGTTTCCGATTCACATCTGGAGGCATTCTGCAATCTGTGGACTATCAGAGTGTTGATGAAACACAGAAATTGCTTCGGGATTGAAAACAACCGTCACCATGCGCACATTCCTCCATAAAAGTAATGTCTCAAAGAGTCCACGCTTTGATCGTTCCCTGGAAGACCAGTAATAGTTTCCGATGAATATCTAGTGGCTTTCCGTCATCTGTGGACTATCAGAGTGTTGATGAAACACAGAAATTGCATCAAGGATTTAATACAACAGTCACCATGCGCAGTTTCCTCCATGGGAGTAATGTCTCTAAAAGTTTTCGCTTTTATCGTTCCCTGCAAGACCAGTAGTAGTTTCCGATGCACATCTGGAGGCTTTCTGTGATCTGTGGACTATCAGAGTGTTGATGAAACACAGAAATTGCATCGGGATTGAATACAACAGTCACCATTCGCACTTTCCTCCATGGGAGTATCTCTCAAACAGTCTATGCTTTGATGGTTCCCTGGAAGACCAGTAGTAGTTTCCGATGCACGTCTGGTGGCATTCTGTAATCTGTGGACTATCAGAGTGTTGATGAACCACAGAAATTGCATCGGAAATGAATACAACGGTCAACATGCGCACTTTCCTCCACGGGAGGTATGTCTCTAACAGTCTACGCTTTGATCGTTCCCTGCAGGACCAGTAGTAGTTTCCGATGCACATCTGGTGGCATTCTGTAATCTGTGGACTATCAGAGTGTTGATGAAACACAGAAATTGCATCCGGATTGACACAACAGTCACCATCCGCACTTTCCTCCATGGGAGTAATGTCTGAAACAGTCTACGCTTTGATCGTTCCCTGGATGATCAGTAGCAACTTCCGATGCATATCTCGTGGCATTCTGTAATCTGTGGACTATCAGAGTGTTGACGAAACACAGAAATTGCATCGGGATTGAATACAACCGTCACCATGCGCACATTCCTCCATAAAAGTAATGTCTCAAAGAGTCTACGCTTTGATCGTTCCCTGTAAGACCAGTAGTAGTTTCAATTGCACATCTGGAGGCATTCTGTAATCTGTGGACGATCAGAGTGTTGATGAAACACAGAAATTTCATCGGGATTGAACACAACAGTCACCATCCGCACTTTCCTCCATGGGAGTAATGTCTGAAACAGTCTACGCTTTGATCGTTCCCTGGAAGATCAGTAGTAGTTTCCGATGCATATCTCGTGGCATTCTGTAATCTGTGGACTATCAGAGTGTTGATGAAACACAGAAAATGCATCGGGATTGAATACAACGGTCACCATGCGCACATTCCTCCATGGGAGTAATGTCTCTAACAGTCTACGCTTTGATCGTTCCCTGGAAGACCAGTAGTAGTTTCCGATGCACATCTGGAGGCATTCTCCAATCTGTGGAGTATCAGAGTGTTCATGAAACACAGAAATTGCATCGGGATTGAATACAACCGTCACCATGCGCACATTCCTCCATAAAAGTAATGTCTCAAAGAGTCCACGTTTTGATCGTTCCCTGGAAGACGAGTAGTAGTTTCCGATGAACATCTTGAGGCATTCTGTAATCTGTGGACTATCAGAGTGTTGATGAAACACAGAAATTGCAATTGGATTGAATACTACAGTCAAAATGCGCACTTTCCTATATGGGAGTAATGTCTCTAACTGTCTAGGCTTTGATCGTTAGCTGGAAGACCAGTAGTAGTTTCCGATGCACATCTTGAAACATTCTGTAATCTGTGGACTATCGGAATGTTGATGAAACACAGAAATTGCATCGGGATTGAATTCAACCGTCACCATGCGCACATTCCTCCATGGGAGTAATGTCTCAAACAATCTACGCTTTTGAACGTTCCCTGGAAGACCAGTAGTAGTTTGCGGTGCACATCTGGTGACATTCTGTAATGTGTAGACTATCAGAGTGTTGATGAAACACAGTAATTGCATCGTGATTGAATACAACAGTGAGCATGCGCACTTTTCTCCATGGGAGTAATGTCTCTAACAGTCTACGCTTTGATCGTTCCCTGGAAGACCAGTAGTAGTTTCCGGTGCACATCCTGAGGCTTTCTGTAATCTGTGGACTATCAGAGTGTTGATGAAACACAGAAATTGCATCGGGATTGACTACAACAGTCACCATGCGCACATTCCTCCATAAAAGTAATGTCTCAAAGAGTCCACGCTTTGATCGTTCCCTGGAAGACCAGTAGAGTTTCCGATGAACATCTTGAGGCATTCTGTAATCTGTGGACTATCAGAGTGTTGATGAAACACAGAAATTGCAATTGGATTGAATACTACAGTCAAAATGCGCACTTTCCTATATGGGAGTAATGTCTCTAACTGTCTACGCTTTGATCGTTAGCTGGAAGACCAGTAGTAGTTTCCGATGCACATCTTGAAACATTCTGTAATCTGTGGACTATCGGAATGTTGATGAAACACAGAAATTGCATCGGGATTGAATAGAACAGTCAGCATGCGCACTTTTCTCTATGGGAGTAATGTCTCTAACAGAATACGCTTTGATCGTTCCCTGGAAGACCAGTAGTAGTTTCCGGTGCACATCCTGAGGCTTTCTGTAATCTGTGGACTATCAGAGTGTTGATGAAACACAGAAATCGCATCGGGATTGAATACAACAGTCTCCATGCGCAGTTTCCTCTATGGGAGTAATGTCTCAAACAGTCTAGGCTTTGATCGTTCCCTGGCAGACCAGTAGTAGTTTCAATTGCACGTCTGGAGGCATTCTGTAATCCGTGGACTATCAGAGTGTTGATGAAACACAGAAATTGCATCGGGTTTGAATACAACAGTTACCATGCGCACTTTCCTCCATGGAAGTAATGTCTCTAACAGTCTACGCTTTGATCGTTCCCTGGAAGACCAGTAGTAGTTTCCGATGCACATCTGGTGGCTTTCCGTCATCTGTGGACTATCAGAGTGTTGATGAAACACAGAAATTGCATCGGGATTGACTACAACATTCACCATGCGCACTTTCATCCATGGGAGTAATGTGCCAAACAGTCTATGCATTGATCGTTCCCTGGACGACGAGTAGTAGTTTCCGATGAACATCTGGAGGCATTCTGTTATCTGTGGACTATCAGAGGGTTGATGAAACACAAAAACTGCATCGGGATTGAATACAACAGTCACAATGCGCACTTTCCTCCATGGGAGTAATCTCTCAAACCGTCTACGCTTTGATCGTTCCCTGAAAACCAGCAGTAGTTTCCGATGCACATCTGGTGGCATTCTGTAATCTGTGGACTATCACAGTGTTGATGAAACACAGAAATTGCATCGGGATTGAATACAACAGTCACCATGCACACTTCCCCCCATGGGAGTAATGTCCCTAACAGTCTACGCTTTGATCGTTCCCTGGAAGACCAGTAGTAGTTTCCGATGCACATCTGGTGGCATTCTGTAATCTGTGGACTATCAGAGTGTTGATGAAACACAGAAATTGCATCGGGAATGAATACAACATTCAACATGCGTAGTTTCCTCCATGGGAGTAATGTCTCAAACAGTCTACGCTTTGATCTTTCCCTGGAAGACCAGTAGTAGTTTCAATTGCACATCTGGTGGCATTCTGTAATCTGTGGACTATCAGAGTGTTGATGAAACACAGAAATTGCATCGGAAATGAATACAACAGTCAACAAGCGCACTTTCCTCCACGGGAGGTATGTCTCTAACAGTCTACGCTTTGATCGTTCCCTGCAGGACCAGTAGTAGTTTCCGATAAACATCTGGTGGCATTCTGTAATCGGTGGACTATCAGAGTGTTGATGAAACACAGAAATTTCATCGGTATTGAACACAACAGTCACCATCCGCACTTTCCTATATGGGAGTAATGTCTGAAACAGTCTACGCTTTGATCGTTCCCTGGAAGACCACGCTTTGATCCTTCCCTGCAGGACCAGTAGTAGTATCCGATGCACATCTGGTGGCATTCTGTAATCTGTTTACTATCAGAGTGTTGATGAACCACAGAAATTGCATCGGTATTGAACACAACAGTCACCATCCGCACTTTCCTATATGGGAGTAATGTCTGAAACAGTCTACGCTTTGATCGTTCCCTGGAAGACCACGCTTTGATCCTTCCCTGCAGGACCAGTAGTAGTATCCGATGCACATCTGGTGGCATTCTGTAATCTGTGGACTATCAGAGTGTTGATGAACCACAGAAATTGCATCGGAAATGAATACAACAGTCAACATGCGCACTTTCCTCCACGGGAGGTATGTCTCTAACAGTCTACGCTTTGATCGTTCCCTGGAAGACCAGTAGTAGTTTCCGATGCACATCTGGTGGCATTCTGTAATCTGTAGACTATCAGAGTGTTGATGAAACACAGAAATTGCATCGGGATTGACTACAACAGTCACCATGCGCACTTTCATCCATGGGAGTAATGTGCCAAACAGTCTATGCATTGATCGTTCCCTGGACGACGAGTAGTAGTTTCCGATGAACATCTGGAGGCATTCTGTAATCTGTGGACTATCAGAGGGTTGATGAAACACAGAAATTGCATCGGGTTTGAATACAACAGTTACCATGCGCACTTTCCTCCATGGAAGTAATGTCTCTAACAGTCTACGCTTTGATCGTTCCCTGGAAGACCAGTAGTAGTTTCCGATGCACATCTGGTGGCTTTCCGTCATCTGTGGACTATCAGAGTGTTGATGAAACACAGAAATTGCATCGGGATTGACTACAACAGTCACCATGCGCACTTTCATCCATGGGAGTAATGTGCCAAACAGTCTATGCATTGATCGTTCCCTGGACGACGAGTAGTAGTTTCCGATGAACATCTGGAGGCATTCTGTAATCTGTGGACTATCAGAGGGTTGATGAAACACAAAAACTGCATCGGGATTGAATACAACAGTCACAATGCGCACTTTCCTCCATGGGAGTAATCTCTCAAACCGTCTACGCTTTGATCGTTCCCTGAAAACCAGCAGTAGTTTCCGATGCACATCTGGTGGCATTCTGTAATCTGTGGACTATCACAGTGTTGATGAAACATAGAAATTGCATCGGGATTGAATACAACAGTTACCATGCGCACTTTCCCCCATGGGAGTAATGTCCCTAACAGACTACGCTTTGATCGTTCCCTGGAAGACCAGTAGTAGTTTCCGATGCACATCTGGTGGCATTCTGTAATCTGTGGACTATCAGAGTGTTGATGAAACACAATAATTGCATCGGGAATGAATACAACATTCAACATGCGTAGTTTCCTCCATGGGAGTAATGTCTCAAACAGTCTACGCTTTGATCTTTCCCTGGAAGACCAGTAGTAGTTTCAATTGCACATCTGGTGGCATTCTGTAATCTGTGGACTATCAGAGTGTTGATGAAACACAGAAATTGCATCGGAAATGAATACAACAGTCAACAAGCGCACTTTCCTCCACGGGAGGTATGTCTCTAACAGTCTACGCTTTGATCGTTCACTGCAGGACCAGTAGTAGTTTCCGATAAACATCTGGTGGCATTCTGTAATCGGTGGACTATCAGAGTGTTGATGAAACACAGAAATTGCATCGGTATTGAACACAACAGTCACCATCCGCACTTTCCTATATGGGAGTAATGTCTGAAACAGTCTACGCTTTGATCGTTCCCTGGAAGACCACGCTTTGATCCTTCCCTGCAGGACCAGTAGTAGTATCCGATGCACATCTGGTGGCATTCTGTAATCTGTGGACTATCAGAGTGTTGATGAACCACAGAAATTGCATCGGAAATGAATACAACAGTCAACATGCGCACTTTCCTCCACGGGAGGTATGTCTCTAACAGTCTACGCTTTGATCGTTCCCTGGAAGACCAGTAGTAGTTTCCGATGCACATCTGGTGGCATTCTGTAATCTGTAGACTATCAGAGTGTTGATGAAACACAGAAATTGCATCGGGATTGACTACAACAGTCACCATGCGCACTTTCATCCATGGGAGTAATGTGCCAAACAGTCTATGCATTGATCGTTCCCTGGACGACGAGTAGTAGTTTCCGATGAACATCTGGAGGCATTCTGTAATCTGTGGACTATCAGAGGGTTGATGAAACACAGAAATTGCATCGGGTTTGAATACAACAGTTACCATGCGCACTTTCCTCCATGGAAGTAATGTCTCTAACAGTCTACGCTTTGATCGTTCCCTGGAAGACCAGTAGTAGTTTCCGATGCACATCTGGTGGCTTTCCGTCATCTGTGGACTATCAGAGTGTTGATGAAACACAGAAATTGCATCGGGATTGACTACAACAGTCACCATGCGCACTTTCATCCATGGGAGTAATGTGCCAAACAGTCTATGCATTGATCGTTCCCTGGACGACGAGTAGTAGTTTCCGATGAACATCTGGAGGCATTCTGTAATCTGTGGACTATCAGAGGGTTGATGAAACACAAAAACTGCATCGGGATTGAATACAACAGTCACAATGCGCACTTTCCTCCATGGGAGTAATCTCTCAAACCGTCTACGCTTTGATCGTTCCCTGAAAACCAGCAGTAGTTTCCGATGCACATCTGGTGGCATTCTGTAATCTGTGGACTATCACAGTGTTGATGAAACACAGAAATTGCATCGGGATTGAATACAACAGTTACCATGCGCACTTTCCCCCATGGGAGTAATGTCCCTAACAGACTACGCTTTGATCGTTCTCTGGAAGACCAGTAGTAGTTTCCGATGCACATCTGGTGGCATTCTGTAATCTGTGGACTATCAGAGTGTTGATGAAACACAGAAATTGCATCGGGAATGAATACAACATTCAACATGCGTAGTTTCCTCCATGGGAGTAATGTCTCAAACAGTCTACGCTTTGATCTTTCCCTGGAAGACCAGTAGTAGTTTCAATTGCACATCTGGTGGCATTCTGTAATCTGTGGACTATCAGAGTGTTGATGAAACACAGAAATTGCATCGGGTTTGAATACAACAGTTACCATGCGCACTTTCCTCCATGGAAGTAATGTCTCTAACAGTCTACGCTTTGATCGTTCCCTGGAAGACCAGTAGTAGTTTCCGATGCTCATCTGGTGGCTTTCCGTCATCTGTGGACTATCAGAGTGTTGATGAAACACAGAAATTGCATCGGGATTTACTACAACAGTCACCATGCGCACTTTCATCCATGGGAGTAATGTGCCAAACAGTCTATGCATTGATCGTTCCCTGGACGACGAGTAGTAGTTTCCGATGAACATCTGGAGGCATTCTGTAATCTGTGGACTATCAGAGGGTTGATGAAACACAAAAACTGCATCGGGATTGAATACAACAGTCACAATGCACACTTTCCTCCATGGGAGTAATCTCTCAAACCGTCTACGCTTTGATCGTTCCCTGAAAACCAGCAGTAGTTTCCGATGCACATCTGGTGGCATTCTGTAATCTGTGGACTATCACAGTGTTGATGAAACACAGAAATTGCATCGGGATTGAATACAACAGTCACCATGCGCACTTTCCCCCATGGGAGTAATGTCCCTAACAGTCTACGCTTTGATCGTTCCCTGGAAGACCAGTAGTAGTTTCCGATGCACATCTGGTGGCATTCTGTAATCTGTGGACTATCAGAGTGTTGATGAAACACAGAAATTGCATCGGGAATGAATACAACATTCAACATGCGTAGTTTCCTCCATGGGAGTAATGTCTCAAACAGTCTACGCTTTGATCTTTCCCTGGAAGACCAGTAGTAGTTTCAATTGCACATCTGGTGGCATTCTGTAATCTGTGGACTATCAGAGTGTTGATGAAACACAGAAATTGCATCGGAAATGAATACAACAGTCAACAAGCGCACTTTCCTCCACGGGAGGTATGTCTCTAACAGTCTACGCTTTGATCGTTCCCTGCAGGACCAGTAGTAGTTTCCGATAAACATCTGGTGGCATTCTGTAATCGGTGGACTATCAGATTGTTGATGAAACACAGAAATTGCATCGGTATTGAACACAACAGTCACCATCCGCACTTTCCTATATGGGAGTAATGTCTGAAACAGTCTACGCTTTGATCGTTCCCTGGAAGACCACGCTTTGATCCTTCCCTGCAGGACCAGTAGTAGTATCCGATGCACATCTGGTGGCATTCTGTAACCTGTGGACTATCAGAGTGTTGATGAACCACAGAAATTGCATCGGAAATGAATACAACAGTCAACATGCGCACTTTCCTCCACGGGAGGTATGTCTCTAACAGTCTACGCTTTGATCGTTCCCTGGAAGACCAGTAGTAGTTTCCGATGCACATCTGGTGGCATTCTGTAATCTGTAGACTATCAGAGTGTTGATGAAACACAGAAATTGCATCGGGATTGACTACAACAGTCACCATGCGCACTTTCATCCATGGGAGTAATGTGCCAAACAGTCTATGCATTGATCGTTCCCTGGACGACGAGTAGTAGTTTCCGATGAACATCTGGAGGCATTCTGTAATCTGTGGACTATCAGAGGGTTGATGAAACACAGAAATTGCATCGGGTTTGAATACAACAGTTACCATGCGCACTTTCCTCCATGGAAGTAATGTCTCTAACAGTCTACGCTTTGATCGTTCCCTGGAAGACCAGTAGTAGTTTCCGATGCACATCTGGTGGCTTTCCGTCATCTGTGGACTATCAGAGTGTTGATGAAACACAGAAATTGCATCGGGATTGACTACAACAGTCACCATGCGCACTTTCATCCATGGGAGTAATGTGCCAAACAGTCTATGCATTGATCGTTCCCTGGACGACGAGTAGTAGTTTCCGATGAACATCTGGAGGCATTCTGTAATCTGTGGACTATCAGAGGGTTGATGAAACACAAAAACTGCATCGGGATTGAATACAACAGTCACAATGCGCACTTTCCTCCATGGGAGTAATCTCTCAAACCGTCTACGCTTTGATCGTTCCCTGAAAACCAGCAGTAGTTTCCGATGCACATCTGGTGGCATTCTGTAATCTGTGGACTATCACAGTGTTGATGAAACACAGAAATTGCATCGGGATTGAATACAACAGTTACCATGCGCACTTTCCCCCATGGGAGTAATGTCCCTAACAGACTACGCTTTGATCGTTCTCTGGAAGACCAGTAGTAGTTTCCGATGCACATCTGGTGGCATTCTGTAATCTGTGGACTATCAGAGTGTTGATGAAACACAGAAATTGCATCGGGAATGAATACAACATTCAACATGCGTAGTTTCCTCCATGGGAGTAATGTCTCAAACAGTCTACGCTTTGATCTTTCCCTGGAAGACCAGTAGTAGTTTCAATTGCACATCTGGTGGCATTCTGTAATCTGTGGACTATCAGAGTGTTGATGAAACACAGAAATTGCATCGGGTTTGAATACAACAGTTACCATGCGCACTTTCCTCCATGGAAGTAATGTCTCTAACAGTCTACGCTTTGATCGTTCCCTGGAAGACCAGTAGTAGTTTCCGATGCTCATCTGGTGGCTTTCCGTCATCTGTGGACTATCAGAGTGTTGATGAAACACAGAAATTGCATCGGGATTTACTACAACAGTCACCATGCGCACTTTCATCCATGGGAGTAATGTGCCAAACAGTCTATGCATTGATCGTTCCCTGGACGACGAGTAGTAGTTTCCGATGAACATCTGGAGGCATTCTGTAATCTGTGGACTATCAGAGGGTTGATGAAACACAAAAACTGCATCGGGATTGAATACAACAGTCACAATGCGCACTTTCCTCCATGGGAGTAATCTCTCAAACCGTCTACGCTTTGATCGTTCCCTGAAAACCAGCAGTAGTTTCCGATGCACATCTGGTGGCATTCTGTAATCTGTGGACTATCACAGTGTTGATGAAACACAGAAATTGCATCGGGATTGAATACAACAGTCACCATGCGCACTTTCCCCCATGGGAGTAATGTCCCTAACAGTCTACGCTTTGATCGTTCCCTGGAAGACCAGTAGTAGTTTCCGATGCACATCTGGTGGCATTCTGTAATCTGTGGACTATCAGAGTGTTGATGAAACACAGAAATTGCATCGGGAATGAATACAACATTCAACATGCGTAGTTTCCTCCATGGGAGTAATGTCTCAAACAGTCTACGCTTTGATCTTTCCCTGGAAGACCAGTAGTAGTTTCAATTGCACATCTGGTGGCATTCTGTAATCTGTGGACTATCAGAGTGTTGATGAAACACAGAAATTGCATCGGAAATGAATACAACAGTCAACAAGCGCACTTTCCTCCACGGGAGGTATGTCTCTAACAGTCTACGCTTTGATCGTTCCCTGCAGGACCAGTAGTAGTTTCCGATAAACATCTGGTGGCATTCTGTAATCGGTGGACTATCAGAGTGTTGATGAAACACAGAAATTTCATCGGTATTGAACACAACAGTCACCATCCGCACTTTCCTATATGGGAGTAATGTCTGAAACAGTCTACGCTTTGATCGTTCCCTGGAAGACCACGCTTTGATCCTTCCCTGCAGGACCAGTAGTAGTATCCGATGCACATCTGGTGGCATTCTGTAATCTGTGGACTATCAGAGTGTTGATGAACCACAGAAATTGCATCGGTATTGAACACAACAGTCACCATCCGCACTTTCCTATATGGGAGTAATGTCTGAAACAGTCTACGCTTTGATCGTTCCCTGGAAGACCACGCTTTGATCCTTCCCTGCAGGACCAGTAGTAGTATCCGATGCACATCTGGTGGCATTCTGTAATCTGTGGACTATCAGAGTGTTGATGAACCACAGAAATTGCATCGGAAATGAATACAACAGTCAACATGCGCACTTTCCTCCACGGGAGGTATGTCTCTAACAGTCTACGCTTTGATCGTTCCCTGGAAGACCAGTAGTAGTTTCCGATGCACATCTGGTGGCATTCTGTAATCTGTAGACTATCAGGGTGTTGATGAAACACAGAAATTGCATCGGGATTGACTACAACAGTCACCATGCGCACTTTCATCCATGGGAGTAATGTGCCAAACAGTCTATGCATTGATCGTTCCCTGGACGACGAGTAGTAGTTTCCGATGAACATCTGGAGGCATTCTGTAATCTGTGGACTATCAGAGGGTTGATGAAACACAGAAATTGCATCGGGTTTGAATACAACAGTTACCATGCGCACTTTCCTCCATGGAAGTAATGTCTCTAACAGTCTACGCTTTGATCGTTCCCTGGAAGACCAGTAGTAGTTTCCGATGCACATCTGGTGGCTTTCCGTCATCTGTGGACTATCAGAGTGTTGATGAAACACAGAAATTGCATCGGGATTGACTACAACAGTCACCATGCGCACTTTCATCCATGGGAGTAATGTGCCAAACAGTCTATGCATTGATCGTTCCCTGGACGACGAGTAGTAGTTTCCGATGAACATCTGGAGGCATTCTGTAATCTGTGGACTATCAGAGGGTTGATGAAACACAAAAACTGCATCGGGATTGAATACAACAGTCACAATGCGCACTTTCCTCCATGGGAGTAATCTCTCAAACCGTCTACGCTTTGATCGTTCCCTGAAAACCAGCAGTAGTTTCCGATGTACATCTGGTGGCATTCTGTAATCTGTGGACTATCACAGTGTTGATGAAACATAGAAATTGCATCGGGATTGAATACAACAGTTACCATGCGCACTTTCCCCCATGGGAGTAATGTCCCTAACAGACTACGCTTTGATCGTTCCCTGGAAGACCAGTAGTAGTTTCCGATGCACATCTGGTGGCATTCTGTAATCTGTGGACTATCAGAGTGTTGATGAAACACAATAATTGCATCGGGAATGAATACAACATTCAACATGCGTAGTTTCCTCCATGGGAGTAATGTCTCAAACAGTCTACGCTTTGATCTTTCCCTGGAAGACCAGTAGTAGTTTCAATTGCACATCTGGTGGCATTCTGTAATCTGTGGACTATCAGAGTGTTGATGAACCACAGAAATTGCATCGGAAATGAATACAACAGTCAACAAGCGCACTTTCCTCCACGGGAGGTATGTCTCTAACAGTCTACGCTTTGATCGTTCCCTGCAGGACCAGTAGTAGTTTCCGATAAACATCTGGTGGCATTCTGTAATCGGTGGACTATCAGAGTGTTGATGAAACACAGAAATTGCATCGGTATTGAACACAACAGTCACCATCCGCACTTTCCTATATGGGAGTAATGTCTGAAACAGTCTACGCTTTGATCGTTCCCTGGAAGACCACGCTTTGATCCTTCCCTGCAGGACCAGTAGTAGTATCCGATGCACATCTGGTGGCATTCTGTAATCTGTGGACTATCAGAGTGTTGATGAACCACAGAAATTGCATCGGAAATGAATACAACAGTCAACATGCGCACTTTCCTCCACGGGAGGTATGTCTCTAACAGTCTACGCTTTGAT
Organism: Schistocerca gregaria; assembly: GCF_023897955.1. NCBI lineage: Eukaryota > Metazoa > Arthropoda > Insecta > Orthoptera > Acrididae > Schistocerca > Schistocerca gregaria. The sequence continues at coordinate 45,918,095 of NC_064920.1, forward strand.
CGTTCCCTGGAAGACCAGTAGTAGTTTCCGATGCACATCTGGTGGCATTCTGTAATCTGTAGACTATCAGAGTGTTGATGAAACACAGAAATTGCATCGGGATTGACTACAACAGTCACCATGCGCACTTTCATCCATGGGAGTAATGTGCCAAACAGTCTATGCATTGATCGTTCCCTGGACGACGAGTAGTAGTTTCCAATGAACATCTGGAGGCATTCTGTAATCTGTGGACTATCAGAGGGTTGATGAAACACAGAAATTGCATCGGGTTTGAATACAACAGTTACCATGCGCACTTTCCTCCATGGAAGTAATGTCTCTAACAGTCTACGCTTTGATCGTTCCCTGGAAGACCAGTAGTAGTTTCCGATGCACATCTGGTGGCTTTCCGTCATCTGTGGACTATCAGAGTGTTGATGAAACACAGAAATTGCATCGGGATTGACTACAACAGTCACCATGCGCACTTTCATCCATGGGAGTAATGTGCCAAACAGTCTATGCATTGATCGTTCCCTGGACGACGAGTAGTAGTTTCCGATGAACATCTGGAGGCATTCTGTAATCTGTGGACTATCAGAGGGTTGATGAAACACAAAAACTGCATCGGGATTGAATACAACAGTCACAATGCGCACTTTCCTCCATGGGAGTAATCTCTCAAACCGTCTACGCTTTGATCGTTCCCTGAAAACCAGCAGTAGTTTCCGATGCACATCTGGTGGCATTCTGTAATCTGTGGACTATCACAGTGTTGATGAAACACAGAAATTGCATCGGGATTGAATACAACAGTCACCATGCGCACTTTCCCCCATGGGAGTAATGTCCCTAACAGTCTACGCTTTGATCGTTCCCTGGAAGACCAGTAGTAGTTTCCGATGCACATCTGGTGGCATTCTGTAATCTGTGGACTATCAGAGTGTTGATGAAACACAGAAATTGCATCGGGAATGAATACAACATTCAACATGCGTAGTTTCCTCCATGGGAGTAATGTCTCAAACAGTCTACGCTTTGATCTTTCCCTGGAAGACCAGTAGTAGTTTCAATTGCACATCTGGTGGCATTCTGTAATCTGTGGACTATCAGAGTGTTGATGAAACACAGAAATTGCATCGGAAATGAATACAACAGTCAACAAGCGCACTTTCCTCCACGGGAGGTATGTCTCTAACAGTCTACGCTTTGATCGTTCCCTGCAGGACCAGTAGTAGTTTCCGATAAACATCTGGTGGCATTCTGTAATCGGTGGACTATCAGATTGTTGATGAAACACAGAAATTGCATCGGTATTGAACACAACAGTCACCATCCGCACTTTCCTATATGGGAGTAATGTCTGAAACAGTCTACGCTTTGATCGTTCCCTGGAAGACCACGCTTTGATCCTTCCCTGCAGGACCAGTAGTAGTATCCGATGCACATCTGGTGGCATTCTGTAACCTGTGGACTATCAGAGTGTTGATGAACCACAGAAATTGCATCGGAAATGAATACAACAGTCAACATGCGCACTTTCCTCCACGGGAGGTATGTCTCTAACAGTCTACGCTTTGATCGTTCCCTGGAAGACCAGTAGTAGTTTCCGATGCACATCTGGTGGCATTCTGTAATCTGTAGACTATCAGAGTGTTGATGAAACACAGAAATTGCATCGGGATTGACTACAACAGTCACCATGCGCACTTTCATCCATGGGAGTAATGTGCCAAACAGTCTATGCATTGATCGTTCCCTGGACGACGAGTAGTAGTTTCCGATGAACATCTGGAGGCATTCTGTAATCTGTGGACTATCAGAGGGTTGATGAAACACAGAAATTGCATCGGGTTTGAATACAACAGTTACCATGCGCACTTTCCTCCATGGAAGTAATGTCTCTAACAGTCTACGCTTTGATCGTTCCCTGGAAGACCAGTAGTAGTTTCCGATGCACATCTGGTGGCTTTCCGTCATCTGTGGACTATCAGAGTGTTGATGAAACACAGAAATTGCATCGGGATTGACTACAACAGTCACCATGCGCACTTTCATCCATGGGAGTAATGTGCCAAACAGTCTATGCATTGATCGTTCCCTGGACGACGAGTAGTAGTTTCCGATGAACATCTGGAGGCATTCTGTAATCTGTGCACTATCAGAGGGTTGATGAAACACAAAAACTGCATCGGGATTGAATACAACAGTCACAATGCGCACTTTCCTCCATGGGAGTAATCTCTCAAACCGTCTACGCTTTGATCGTTCCCTGAAAACCAGCAGTAGTTTCCGATGCACATCTGGTGGCATTCTGTAATCTGTGGACTATCACAGTGTTGATGAAACACAGAAATTGCATCGGGATTGAATACAACAGTTACCATGCGCACTTTCCCCCATGGGAGTAATGTCCCTAACAGACTACGCTTTGATCGTTCTCTGGAAGACCAGTAGTAGTTTCCGATGCACATCTGGTGGCATTCTGTAATCTGTGGACTATCAGAGTGTTGATGAAACACAGAAATTGCATCGGGTTTGAATACAACAGTTACCATGCGCACTTTCCTCCATGGAAGTAATGTCTCTAACAGTCTACGCTTTGATCGTTCCCTGGAAGACCAGTAGTAGTTTCCGATGCTCATCTGGTGGCTTTCCGTCATCTGTGGACTATCAGAGTGTTGATGAAACACAGAAATTGCATCGGGTTTGAATACAACAGTTACCATGCGCACTTTCCTCCATGGAAGTAATGTCTCTAACAGTCTACGCTTTGATCGTTCCCTGGAAGACCAGTAGTAGTTTCCGATGCTCATCTGGTGGCTTTCCGTCATCTGTGGACTATCAGAGTGTTGATGAAACACAGAAATTGCATCGGGATTTACTACAACAGTCACCATGCGCACTTTCATCCATGGGAGTAATGTGCCAAACAGTCTATGCATTGATCGTTCCCTGGACGACGAGTAGTAGTTTCCGATGAACATCTGGAGGCATTCTGTAATCTGTGGACTATCAGAGGGTTGATGAAACACAAAAACTGCATCGGGATTGAATACAACAGTCACAATGCGCACTTTCCTCCATGGGAGTAATCTCTCAAACCGTCTACGCTTTGATCGTTCCCTGAAAACCAGCAGTAGTTTCCGATGCACATCTGGTGGCATTCTGTAATCTGTGGACTATCACAGTGTTGATGAAACACAGAAATTGCATCGGGATTGAATACAACAGTCACCATGCGCACTTTCCCCCATGGGAGTAATGTCCCTAACAGTCTACGCTTTGATCGTTCCCTGGAAGACCAGTAGTAGTTTCCGATGCACATCTGGTGGCATTCTGTAATCTGTGGACTATCAGAGTGTTGATGAAACACAGAAATTGCATCGGGAATGAATACAACATTCAACATGCGTAGTTTCCTCCATGGGAGTAATGTCTCAAACAGTCTACGCTTTGATCTTTCCCTGGAAGACCAGTAGTAGTTTCAATTGCACATCTGGTGGCATTCTGTAATCTGTGGACTATCAGAGTGTTGATGAAACACAGAAATTGCATCGGAAATGAATACAACAGTCAACAAGCGCACTTTCCTCCACGGGAGGTATGTCTCTAACAGTCTACGCTTTGATCGTTCCCTGCAGGACCAGTAGTAGTTTCCGATAAACATCTGGTGGCATTCTGTAATCGGTGGACTATCAGATTGTTGATGAAACACAGAAATTGCATCGGTATTGAACACAACAGTCACCATCCGCACTTTCCTATATGGGAGTAATGTCTGAAACAGTCTACGCTTTGATCGTTCCCTGGAAGACCACGCTTTGATCCTTCCCTGCAGGACCAGTAGTAGTATCCGATGCACATCTGGTGGCATTCTGTAACCTGTGGACTATCAGAGTGTTGATGAACCACAGAAATTGCATCGGAAATGAATACAACAGTCAACATGCGCACTTTCCTCCACGGGAGGTATGTCTCTAACAGTCTACGCTTTGATCGTTCCCTGGAAGACCAGTAGTAGTTTCCGATGCACATCTGGTGGCATTCTGTAATCTGTAGACTATCAGAGTGTTGATGAAACACAGAAATTGCATCGGGATTGACTACAACAGTCACCATGCGCACTTTCATCCATGGGAGTAATGTGCCAAACAGTCTATGCATTGATCGTTCCCTGGACGACGAGTAGTAGTTTCCGATGAACATCTGGAGGCATTCTGTAATCTGTGGACTATCAGAGGGTTGATGAAACACAGAAATTGCATCGGGTTTGAATACAACAGTTACCATGCGCACTTTCCTCCATGGAAGTAATGTCTCTAACAGTCTACGCTTTGATCGTTCCCTGGAAGACCAGTAGTCGTTTCCGATGCACATCTGGTGGCTTTCCGTCATCTGTGGACTATCAGAGTGTTGATGAAACACAGAAATTGCATCGGGATTGACTACAACAGTCACCATGCGCACTTTCATCCATGGGAGTAATGTGCCAAACAGTCTATGCATTAATCGTTCCCTGGACGACGAGTGGTAGTTTCCGATGAACATCTGGAGGCATTCTGTAATCTGTGGACTATCAGAGGGTTGATGAAACACAAAAACTGCATCGGGATTGAATACAACAGTCACAATGCGCACTTTCCTCCATGGGAGTAATCTCTCAAACCGTCTACGCTTTGATCGTTCCCTGAAAACCAGCAGTAGTTTCCGATGCACATCTGGTGGCATTCTGTAATCTGTGGACTATCACAGTGTTGATGAAACACAGAAATTGCATCGGGATTGAATACAACAGTCACCATGCGCACTTTCCCCCATGGGAGTAATGTCCCTAACAGTCTACGCTTTGATCGTTCCCTGGAAGACCAGTAGTAGTTTCCGATGCACATCTGGTGGCATTCTGTAATCTGTGGACTATCAGAGTGTTGATGAAACACTGAAATTGCATCGGGAATGAATACAACATTCAACATGCGTAGTTTCCTCCATGGGAGTAATGTCTCAAACAGTCTACGCTTTGATCTTTCCCTGGAAGACCAGTTGTAGTTTCAATTGCACATCTGGTGGCATTCTGTAATCTGTGGACTATCAGAGTGTTGATGAAACACAGAAATTGCATCGGAAATGAATACAACAGTCAACAAGCGCACTTTCCTCCACGGGAGGTATGTCTCTAACAGTCTACGCTTTGATCGTTCCCTGCAGGACCAGTAGTAGTTTCCGATAAACATCTGGTGGCATTCTGTAATCGGTGGACTATCAGAGTGTTGATGAAACACAGAAATTGCATCGGTATTGAACACAACAGTCACCATCCACACTTTCCTATATGGGAGTAATGTCTGAAACAGTCTACGCTTTGATCGTTCCCTGGAAGACCACGCTTTGATCCTTCCCTGCAGGACCAGTAGTAGTATCCGATGCACATCTGGTGGCATTCTGTAATCTGTGGACTATCAGAGTGTTGATGAACCACAGAAATTGCATCGGAAATGAATACAACAGTCAACATGCGCACTTTCCTCCACGGGAGGTATGTCTCTAACAGTCTACGCTTTGATCGTTCCCTGGAAGACCAGTAGTAGTTTCCGATGCACATCTGGTGGCATTCTGTAATCTGTAGACTATCAGAGTGTTGATGAAACACAGAAATTGCAATTGGATTGAATACTACAGTCAAAATGCGCACATTCCTATGTGGGAATTATGTCTCTAACAGTCTACGATTTGATCGTTAGCTGGAAGACCTGTAGTAGTTTCCGATGCACATCTTGAAACATTCTGTAATCTGTGGACTATCAGAGTGTTGATGAAACACAGAAAATGCATCGGGATTGAATAAAACAGTCACCATGCGCACTTTCCTCCATGGGAGTAATGTCTGAAACAGTCTACGCTTTGATCGTTCCCTGGAAGATCAGTAGTAGTTTCCGATGCATATCTCGTGGCATTCTGTAATCTGTGGACCATCAGAGTGTTGATGAAACACAGAAAATTGCATCGGGATTGAATTCAACCGTCACCATGCGCACATTCCTCCATGGGAGAGATGTCTCTAACAGTCTACGCTTTGATCGTTCCCTGGAAGACCAGTAGTAGTTTCCGATTCACATCTGGAGGCATTCTACAATCTGTGGACTATCAGAGTGTTGATGAAACACAGAAATTGCTTCGGGATTGAATACAACCGTCACCATGCGCACATTCCTCCATAAAAGTAATGTCTCAAAAAGTCCACGCTTTGATCGTTCCCTGGAAGACCAGTAATAGTTTCCGATGAATATCTAGTGGCTTTCCGTCATCTGTGGACTATCAGAGTGTTGATGAAACACAGAAATTGCATCGGGATTGACTACAACAGTCACCATGCGCACTTTCATCCATGGGAGTAATGTGCCAAACAGTCTATGCATTGATCGTTCCCTGGACGACGAGTAGTAGTTTCCGATGAACATCTGGAGGCATTCTGTAATCTGTGGACTATCAGAGGGTTGATGAAACACAGAAATTGCATCGGGTTTGAATACAACAGTTACCATGCGCACTTTCCTCCATGGAAGTAATGTCTCTAACAGTCTACGCTTTGATCGTTCCCTGGAAGACCAGTAGTAGTTTCCGATGCACATCTGGTGGCTTTCCGTCATCTGTGGACTATCAGAGTGTTGATGAAACACAGAAATTGCATCGGGATTGACTACAACAGTCACCATGCGCACTTTCATCCATGGGAGTAATGTGCCAAACAGTCTATGCATTGATCGTTCCCTGGACGACGAGTAGTAGTTTCCGATGAACATCTGGAGGCATTCTGTAATCTGTGGACTATCAGAGGGTTGATGAAACACAAAAACTGCATCGGGATTGAATACAACAGTCACAATGCGCACTTTCCTCCATGGGAGTAATGTCCCTAACAGACTACGCTTTGATCGTTCCCTGGAAGACCAGTAGTAGTTTCCGATGCACATCTGGTGGCATTCTGTAATCTGTGGACTATCAGAGTGTTGATGAAACACAATAATTGCATCGGGAATGAATACAACATTCAACATGCGTAGTTTCCTCCATGGGAGTAATGTCTCAAACAGTCTACGCTTTGATCTTTCCCTGGAAGACCAGTAGTAGTTTCAATTGCACATCTGGTGGCATTCTGTAATCTGTGGACTATCAGAGTGTTGATGAAACACAGAAATTGCATCGGAAATGAATACAACAGTCAACAAGCGCACTTTCCTCCACGGGAGGTATGTCTCTAACAGTCTACGCTTTGATCGTTCCCTGCAGGACCAGTAGTAGTTTCCGATAAACATCTGGTGGCATTCTGTAATCGGTGGACTATCAGAGTGTTGATGAAACACAGAAATTGCATCGGTATTGAACACAACAGTCACCATCCGCACTTTCCTATATGGGAGTAATGTCTGAAACAGTCTACGCTTTGATTGTTCCCTGGAAGACCACGCTTTGATCCTTCCCTGCAGGACCAGTAGTAGTATCCGATGCACATCTGGTGGCATTCTGTAATCTGTGGACTATCAGAGTGTTGATGAACCACAGAAATTGCATCGGAAATGAATACAACAGTCAACATGCGCACTTTCCTCCACGGGAGGTATGTCTCTAACAGTCTACGCTTTGATCGTTCCCTGGAAGACCAGTAGTAGTTTCCGATGCACATCTGGTGGCATTCTGTAATCTGTAGACTATCAGAGTGTTGATGAAACACAGAAATTGCATCGGGATTGACTACAACAGTCACCATGCGCACTTTCATCCATGGGAGTAATGTGCCAAACAGTCTATGCATTGATCGTTCCCTGGACGACGAGTAGTAGTTTCCGATGAACATCTGGAGGCATTCTGTAATCTGTGGACTATCAGAGGGTTGATGAAACACAGAAATTGCATCGGGTTTGAATACAACAGTTACCATGCGCACTTTCCTCCATGGAAGTAATGTCTCTAACAGTCTACGCTTTGATCGTTCCCTGGAAGACCAGTAGTAGTTTCCGATGCACATCTGGTGGCTTTCCGTCATCTGTGGACTATCAGAGTGTTGATGAAACACAGAAATTGCATCGGGATTGACTACAACAGTCACCATGCGCACTTTCATCCATGGGAGTAATGTGCCAAACAGTCTATGCATTGATCGTTCCCTGGACGACGAGTAGTAGTTTCCGATGAACATCTGGAGGCATTCTGTAATCTGTGGACTATCAGAGGGTTGATGAAACACAGAAATTGCATCGGGTTTGAATACAACAGTTACCATGCGCACTTTCCTCCATGGAAGTAATGTCTCTAACAGTCTACGCTTTGATCGTTCCCTGGAAGACCAGTAGTAGTTTCCGATGCACATCTGGTGGCTTTCCGTCATCTGTGGACTATCAGAGTGTTGATGAAACACAGAAATTGCATCGGGATTGACTACAACAGTCACCATGCGCACTTTCATCCATGGGAGTAATGTGCCAAACAGTCTATGCATTGATCGTTCCCTGGACGACGAGTAGTAGTTTCCGATGAACATCTGGAGGCATTCTGTAATCTGTGGACTATCAGAGGGTTGATGAAACACAAAAACTGCATCGGGATTGAATACAACAGTCACAATGCGCACTTTCCTCCATGGGAGTAATGTCCCTAACAGACTACGCTTTGATCGTTCCCTGGAAGACCAGTAGTAGTTTCCGATGCACATCTGGTGGCATTCTGTAATCTGTGGACTATCAGAGTGTTGATGAAACACAATAATTGCATCGGGAATGAATACAACATTCAACATGCGTAGTTTCCTCCATGGGAGTAATGTCTCAAACAGTCTACGCTTTGATCTTTCCCTGGAAGACCAGTAGTAGTTTCAATTGCACATCTGGTGGCATTCTGTAATCTGTGGACTATCAGAGTGTTGATGAAACACAGAAATTGCATCGGAAATGAATACAACAGTCAACAAGCGCACTTTCCTCCACGGGAGGTATGTCTCTAACAGTCTACGCTTTGATCGTTCCCTGCAGGACCAGTAGTAGTTTCCGATAAACATCTGGTGGCATTCTGTAATCGGTGGACTATCAGAGTGTTGATGAAACACAGAAATTGCATCGGTATTGAACACAACAGTCACCATCCGCACTTTCCTATATGGGAGTAATGTCTGAAACAGTCTACGCTTTGATTGTTCCCTGGAAGACCACGCTTTGATCCTTCCCTGCAGGACCAGTAGTAGTATCCGATGCACATCTGGTGGCATTCTGTAATCTGTGGACTATCAGAGTGTTGATGAACCACAGAAATTGCATCGGAAATGAATACAACAGTCAACATGCGCACTTTCCTCCACGGGAGGTATGTCTCTAACAGTCTACGCTTTGATCGTTCCCTGGAAGACCAGTAGTAGTTTCCGATGCACATCTGGTGGCATTCTGTAATCTGTAGACTATCAGAGTGTTGATGAAACACAGAAATTGCATCGGGATTGACTACAACAGTCACCATGCGCACTTTCATCCATGGGAGTAATGTGCCAAACAGTCTATGCATTGATCGTTCCCTGGACGACGAGTAGTAGTTTCCGATGAACATCTGGAGGCATTCTGTAATCTGTGGACTATCAGAGGGTTGATGAAACACAGAAATTGCATCGGGTTTGAATACAACAGTTACCATGCGCACTTTCCTCCATGGAAGTAATGTCTCTAACAGTCTACGCTTTGATCGTTCCCTGGAAGACCAGTAGTAGTTTCCGATGCACATCTGGTGGCTTTCCGTCATCTGTGGACTATCAGAGTGTTGATGAAACACAGAAATTGCATCGGGATTGACTACAACAGTCACCATGCGCACTTTCATCCATGGGAGTAATGTGCCAAACAGTCTATGCATTGATCGTTCCCTGGACGACGAGTAGTAGTTTCCGATGAACATCTGGAGGCATTCTGTAATCTGTGGACTATCAGAGGGTTGATGAAACACAGAAATTGCATCGGGTTTGAATACAACAGTTACCATGCGCACTTTCCTCCATGGAAGTAATGTCTCTAACAGTCTACGCTTTGATCGTTCCCTGGAAGACCAGTAGTAGTTTCCGATGCACATCTGGTGGCTTTCCGTCATCTGTGGACTATCAGAGTGTTGATGAAACACAGAAATTGCATCGGGATTGACTACAACAGTCACCATGCGCACTTTCATCCATGGGAGTAATGTGCCAAACAGTCTATGCATTGATCGTTCCCTGGACGACGAGTAGTAGTTTCCGATGAACATCTGGAGGCATTCTGTAATCTGTGGACTATCAGAGGGTTGATGAAACACAAAAACTGCATCGGGATTGAATACAACAGTCACAATGCGCACTTTCCTCCATGGGAGTAATCTCTCAAACCGTCTACGCTTTGATCGTTCCCTGAAAACCAGCAGTAGTTTCCGATGCACATCTGGTGGCATTCTGTAATCTGTGGACTATCACAGTGTTGATGAAACACAGAAATTGCATCGGGATTGAATACAACAGTTACCATGCGCACTTTCCCCCATGGGAGTAATGTCCCTAACAGACTACGCTTTGATCGTTCTCTGGAAGACCAGTAGTAGTTTCCGATGCACATCTGGTGGCATTCTGTAATCTGTGGACTATCAGAGTGTTGATGAAACACAGAAATTGCATCGGGAATGAATACAACATTCAACATGCGTAGTTTCCTCCATGGGAGTAATGTCTCAAACAGTCTACGCTTTGATCTTTCCCTGGAAGACCAGTAGTAGTTTCAATTGCACATCTGGTGGCATTCTGTAATCTGTGGACTATCAGAGTGTTGATGAAACACAGAAATTGCATCGGGTTTGAATACAACAGTTACCATGCGCACTTTCCTCCATGGAAGTAATGTCTCTAACAGTCTACGCTTTGATCGTTCCCTGGAAGACCAGTAGTAGTTTCCGATGCTCATCTGGTGGCTTTCCGTCATCTGTGGACTATCAGAGTGTTGATGAAACACAGAAATTGCATCGGGATTTACTACAACAGTCACCATGCGCACTTTCATCCATGGGAGTAATGTGCCAAACAGTCTATGCATTGATCGTTCCCTGGACGACGAGTAGTAGCTTCCGATGAACATCTGGAGGCATTCTGTAATCTGTGGACTATCAGAGGGTTGATGAAACACAAAAACTGCATCGGGATTGAATACAACAGTCACAATGCGCACTTTCCTCCATGGGAGTAATCTCTCAAACCGTCTACGCTTTGATCGTTCCCTGAAAACCAGCAGTAGTTTCCGATGCACATCTGGTGGCATTCTGTAATCTGTGGACTATCACAGTGTTGATGAAACACAGAAATTGCATCGGGATTGAATACAACAGTCACCATGCGCACTTTCCCCCATGGGAGTAATGTCCCTAACAGTCTACGCTTTGATCGTTCCCTGGAAGACCAGTAGTAGTTTCCGATGCACATCTGGTGGCATTCTGTAATCTGTGGACTATCAGAGTGTTGATGAAACACAGAAATTGCATCGGGAATGAATACAACATTCAACATGCGTAGTTTCCTCCATGGGAGTAATGTCTCAAACAGTCTACGCTTTGATCTTTCCCTGGAAGACCAGTAGTAGTTTCAATTGCACATCTGGTGGCATTCTGTAATCTGTGGACTATCAGAGTGTTGATGAAACACAGAAATTGCATCGGAAATGAATACAACAGTCAACAAGCGCACTTTCCTCCACGGGAGGTATGTCTCTAACAGTCTACGCTTTGATCGTTCCCTGCAGGACCAGTAGTAGTTTCCGATAAACATCTGGTGGCATTCTGTAATCGGTGGACTATCAGATTGTTGATGAAACACAGAAATTGCATCGGTATTGAACACAACAGTCACCATCCGCACTTTCCTATATGGGAGTAATGTCTGAAACAGTCTACGCTTTGATCGTTCCCTGGAAGACCACGCTTTGATCCTTCCCTGCAGGACCAGTAGTAGTATCCGATGCACATCTGGTGGCATTCTGTAACCTGTGGACTATCAGAGTGTTGATGAACCACAGAAATTGCATCGGAAATGAATACAACAGTCAACATGCGCACTTTCCTCCACGGGAGGTATGTCTCTAACAGTCTACGCTTTGATCGTTCCCTGGAAGACCAGTAGTAGTTTCCGATGCACATCTGGTGGCATTCTGTAATCTGTAGACTATCAGAGTGTTGATGAAACACAGAAATTGCATCGGGATTGACTACAACAGTCACCATGCGCACTTTCATCCATGGGAGTAATGTGCCAAACAGTCTATGCATTGATCGTTCCCTGGACGACGAGTAGTAGTTTCCGATGAACATCTGGAGGCATTCTGTAATCTGTGGACTATCAGAGGGTTGATGAAACACAGAAATTGCATCGGGTTTGAATACAACAGTTACCATGCGCACTTTCCTCCATGGAAGTAATGTCTCTAACAGTCTACGCTTTGATCGTTCCCTGGAAGACCAGTAGTAGTTTCCGATGCACATCTGGTGGCTTTCCGTCATCTGTGGACTATCAGAGTGTTGATGAAACACAGAAATTGCATCGGGATTGACTACAACAGTCACCATGCGCACTTTCATCCATGGGAGTAATGTGCCAAACAGTCTATGCATTGATCGTTCCCTGGACGACGAGTAGTAGTTTCCGATGAACATCTGGAGGCATTCTGTAATCTGTGGACTATCAGAGGGTTGATGAAACACAAAAATTGCATCGGGATTTACTACAACAGTCACCATGCGCACTTTCATCCATGGGAGTAATGTGCCAAACAGTCTATGCATTGATCGTTCCCTGGACGACGAGTAGTAGTTTCCGATGAACATCTGGTGGCATTCTGTAATCTGTGGACTATCACAGTGTTGATGAAACACAGAAATTGCATCGGGATTGAATACAACAGTCACCATGCGCACTTTCCCCCATGGGAGTAATGTCCCTAACAGTCTACGCTTTGATCGTTCCCTGGAAGACCAGTAGTAGTTTCCGATGCACATCTGGTGGCATTCTGTAATCTGTGGACTATCAGAGTGTTGATGAAACACAGAAATTGCATCGGGAATGAATACAACATTCAACATGCGTAGTTTCCTCCATGGGAGTAATGTCTCAAACAGTCTACGCTTTGATCTTTCCCTGGAAGACCAGTAGTAGTTTCAATTGCACATCTGGTGGCATTCTGTAATCTGTGGACTATCAGAGTGTTGATGAAACACAGAAATTGCATCGGAAATGAATACAACAGTCAACAAGCGCACTTTCCTCCACGGGAGGTATGTCTCTAACAGTCTACGCTTTGATCGTTCCCTGCAGGACCAGTAGTAGTTTCCGATAAACATCTGGTGGCATTCTGTAATCGGTGGACTATCAGATTGTTGATGAAACACAGAAATTGCATCGGTATTGAACACAACAGTCACCATCCGCACTTTCCTATATGGGAGTAATGTCTGAAACAGTCTACGCTTTGATCGTTCCCTGGAAGACCACGCTTTGATCCTTCCCTGCAGGACCAGTAGTAGTATCCGATGCACATCTGGTGGCATTCTGTAACCTGTGGACTATCAGAGTGTTGATGAACCACAGAAATTGCATCGGAAATGAATACAACAGTCAACATGCGCACTTTCCTCCACGGGAGGTATGTCTCTAACAGTCTACGCTTTGATCGTTCCCTGGAAGACCAGTAGTAGTTTCCGATGCACATCTGGTGGCATTCTGTAATCTGTAGACTATCAGAGTGTTGATGAAACACAGAAATTGCATCGGGATTGACTACAACAGTCACCATGCGCACTTTCATCCATGGGAGTAATGTGCCAAACAGTCTATGCATTGATCGTTCCCTGGACGACGAGTAGTAGTTTCCGATGAACATCTGGAGGCATTCTGTAATCTGTGGACTATCAGAGGGTTGATGAAACACAGAAATTGCATCGGGTTTGAATACAACAGTTACCATGCGCACTTTCCTCCATGGAAGTAATGTCTCTAACAGTCTACGCTTTGATCGTTCCCTGGAAGACCAGTAGTCGTTTCCGATGCACATCTGGTGGCTTTCCGTCATCTGTGGACTATCAGAGTGTTGATGAAACACAGAAATTGCATCGGGATTGACTACAACAGTCACCATGCGCACTTTCATCCATGGGAGTAATGTGCCAAACAGTCTATGCATTGATCGTTCCCTGGACGACGAGTGGTAGTTTCCGATGAACATCTGGAGGCATTCTGTAATCTGTGGACTATCAGAGGGTTGATGAAACACAAAAACTGCATCGGGATTGAATACAACAGTCACAATGCGCACTTTCCTCCATGGGAGTAATCTCTCAAACCGTCTACGCTTTGATCGTTCCCTGAAAACCAGCAGTAGTTTCCGATGCACATCTGGTGGCATTCTGTAATCTGTGGACTATCACAGTGTTGATGAAACACAGAAATTGCATCGGGATTGAATACAACAGTCACCATGCGCACTTTCCCCCATGGGAGTAATGTCCCTAACAGTCTACGCTTTGATCGTTCCCTGGAAGACCAGTAGTAGTTTCCGATGCACATCTGGTGGCATTCTGTAATCTGTGGACTATCAGAGTGTTGATGAAACACAGAAATTGCATCGGGAATGAATACAACATTCAACATGCGTAGTTTCCTCCATGGGAGTAATGTCTCAAACAGTCTACGCTTTGATCTTTCGCTGGAAGACCAGTAGTAGTTTCCGATGCACATCTGGTGGCATTCTGTAATCTGTGGACTATCAGAGTGTTGATGAAACACAGAAATTGCATCGGAAATGAATACAACAGTCAACAAGCGCACTTTCCTCCACGGGAGGTATGTCTCTAACAGTCTACGCTTTGATCGTTCCCTGCAGGACCAGTAGTAGTTTCCGATAAACATCTGGTGGCATTCTGTAATCGGTGGACTATCAGAGTGTTGATGAAACACAGAAATTGCATCGGTATTGAACACAACAGTCACCATCCACACTTTCCTATATGGGAGTAATGTCTGAAACAGTCTACGCTTTGATCGTTCCCTGGAAGACCACGCTTTGATCCTTCCCTGCAGGACCAGTAGTAGTATCCGATGCACATCTGGTGGCATTCTGTAATCTGTGGACTATCAGAGTGTTGATGAACCACAGAAATTGCATCGGAAATGAATACAACAGTCAACATGCGCACTTTCCTCCACGGGAGGTATGTCTCTAACAGTCTACGCTTTGATCGTTCCCTGGAAGACCAGTAGTAGTTTCCGATGCACATCTGGTGGCATTCTGTAATCTGTAGACTATCAGAGTGTTGATGAAACACAGAAATTGCAATTGGATTGAATACTACAGTCAAAATGCGCACATTCCTATGTGGGAATTATGTCTCTAACAGTCTACGATTTGATCGTTAGCTGGAAGACCTGTAGTAGTTTCCGATGCACATCTTGAAACATTCTGTAATCTGTGGACTATCAGAGTGTTGATGAAACACAGAAAATGCATCGGGATTGAATAAAACAGTCACCATGCGCACTTTCCTCCATGGGAGTAATGTCTGAAACAGTCTACGCTTTGATCGTTCCCTGGAAGATCAGTAGTAGTTTCCGATGCATATCTCGTGGCATTCTGTAATCTGTGGACTATCAGAGTGTTGATGAAACACAGAAAATTGCATCGGGATTGAATTCAACCGTCACCATGCGCACATTCCTCCATGGGAGAGATGTCTCTAACAGTCTACGCTTTGATCGTTCCCTGGAAGACCAGTAGTAGTTTCCGATTCACATCTGGAGGCATTCTACAATCTGTGGACTATCAGAGTGTTGATGAAACACAGAAATTGCTTCGGGATTGAATACAACCGTCACCATGCGCACATTCCTCCATAAAAGTAATGTCTCAAAAAGTCCACGCTTTGATCGTTCCCTGGAAGACCAGTAATAGTTTCCGATGAATATCTAGTGGCTTTCCGTCATCTGTGGACTATCAGAGTGTTGATGAAACACAGAAATTGCATCGGGATTGAATACAACACTCAACATGCGCACTTTCCTCCACGGGAGTAATGTCTCAAACAATCTACGCTTTTGAACGTTCCTTGGAAGACCAGTAGTAGTTTGCGGTGCACATCTGGTGGCATTCTGTAATGTGTATACCATCAGAGTGTTGATGAAACACAGTAATTGCATCGGGATTGAATACAACAGTGAGCATGCGCACTTTTCTCCATGGGAGTAATGTCTCTAACAGTCTACGCTTTGATCGTTCCCTGGAAGACCAGTAGTAGTTTCCGGTGCACATCCTGAGGCTTTCTGTAATCTGTGGACTATCAGAGTGTTGATGAGACACAGAAATTGCATCGGGATTGAATACAACAGTCTCCATGCACTCTTTCCTCCATGGGAGTAATGTCTCTGACAGTCTACGCTTTGATCGTTCCCTGGAAGACCAGTAGTAGTTTCTGATGCACATCTGGTGGCTTTCCGTCATCTGTGGACTATCAGAGTGTTGATGAAACACAGAAATTGCATCGGGATTGACTACAACAGTCACCATGCGCACTTTCATCCATGGGAGTAATGTCTCTAACAGTCTACGCTTTGATCGTTTTCTGGAAGACCAGTAGTAGTTTCCGATGCACATCTGGTGGCATTCTGTAATCTGTGGACTATCAGAGTGTTGATGAAACACAATAATTGCATCGGGAATGAATACAACATTCAACATGCGTAGTTTCCTCCATGGGAGTAATGTCTCAAACAGTCTACGCTTTGATCTTTCCCTGGAAGACCAGTAGTAGTTTCAATTGCACATCTGGTGGCATTCTGTAATCTGTGGACTATCAGAGTGTTGATGAAACACAGAAATTGCATCGGAAATGAATACAACAGTCAACAAGCGCACTTTCCTCCACGGGAGGTATGTCTCTAACAGTCTACGCTTTGATCGTTCCCTGCAGGACCAGTAGTAGTTTCCGATAAACATCTGGTGGCATTCTGTAATCGGTGGACTATCAGAGTGTTGATGAAACACAGAAATTGCATCGGTATTGAACACAACAGTCACCATCCGCACTTTCCTATATGGGAGTAATGTCTGAAACAGTCTACGCTTTGATCGTTCCCTGGAAGACCACGCTTTGGTCCTTCCCTGCAGGACCAGTAGTAGTGTCCGATGCACATCTGGTGGCATTCTGTAATCTGTGGACTATCAGAGTGTTGATGAACCACAGAAATTGCATCGGAAATGAATACAACAGTCAACATGCGCACTTTCCTCCACGGGAGGTATGTCTCTAACAGTCTACGCTTTGATCGTTCCCTGGAAGACCAGTAGTAGTTTCCGATGCACATCTGGTGGCATTCTGTAATCTGTAGACTATCAGAGTGTTGATGAAACACAGAAATTGCATCGGGATTGACTACAACAGTCACCATGCGCACTTTCATCCATGGGAGTAATGTGCCAAACAGTCTATGCATTGATCGTTCCCTGGACGACGAGTAGTAGTTTCCGATGAACATCTGGAGGCATTCTGTAATCTGTGGACTATCAGAGGGTTGATGAAACACAGAAATTGCATCGGGTTTGAATACAACAGTTACCATGCGCACTTTCCTCCATGGAAGTAATGTCTATAACAGTCTACGCTTTGATCGTTATCTGGAAGACCAGTAGTAGTTTCCGATGCACATCTGGTGGCTTTCCGTCATCTGTGGACTATCAGAGTGTTGATGAAACACAGAAATTGCATCGGGATTGACTACAACAGTCACCATGCGCACTTTCATCCATGGGAGTAATGTGCCAAACAGTCTATGCATTGATCGTTCCCTGGACGACGAGTAGTAGTTTCCGATGAACATCTGGAGGCATTCTGTAATCTGTGGACTATCAGAGGGTTGATGAAACACAAAAACTGCATCGGGATTGAATACAACAGTCACAATGCGCACTTTCCTCCATGGGAGTAATCTCTCAAACCGTCTACGCTTTGATCGTTCCCTGAAAACCAGCAGTAGTTTCCGATGCACATCTGGTGGCATTCTGTAATCTGTGGACTATCACAGTGTTGATGAAACACAGAAATTGCATCGGGATTGAATACAACAGTTACCATGCGCACTTTCCCCCATGGGAGTAATGTCCCTAACAGACTACGCTTTGATCGTTCTCTGGAAGACCAGTAGTAGTTTCCGATGCACATCTGGTGGCATTCTGTAATCTGTGGACTATCAGAGTGTTGATGAAACACAGAAATTGCATCGGGAATGAATACAACATTCAACATGCGTAGTTTCCTCCATGGGAGTAATGTCTCAAACAGTCTACGCTTTGATCTTTCCCTGGAAGACCAGTAGTATTTTCAATTGCACATCTGGTGGCATTCTGTAATCTGTGGACTATCAGAGTGTTGATGAAACACAGAAATTGCATCGGGTTTGAATACAACAGTTACCATGCGCACTTTCCTCCATGGAAGTAATGTCTCTAACAGTCTACGCTTTGATCGTTCCCTGGAAGACCAGTAGTAGTTTCCGATGCTCATCTGGTGGCTTTCCGTCATCTGTGGACTATCAGAGTGTTGATGAAACACAGAAATTGCATCGGGATTTACTACAACAGTCACCATGCGCACTTTCATCCATGGGAGTAATGTGCCAAACAGTCTATGCATTGATCGTTCCCTGGACGACGAGTAGTAGTTTCCGATGAACATCTGGAGGCATTCTGTAATCTATGGACTATCAGAGGGTTGATGAAACACAAAAACTGCATCGGGATTGAATACAACAGTCACAATGCGCACTTTCCTCCATGGGAGTAATCTCTCAAACCGTCTACGCTTTGATCGTTCCCTGAAAACCAGCAGTAGTTTCCGATGCACATCTGGTGGCATTCTGTAATCTGTGGACTATCACAGTGTTGATGAAACACAGAAATTGCATCGGGATTGAATACAACAGTCACCATGCGCACTTTCCCCCATGGGAGTAATGTCCCTAACAGTCTACGCTTTGATCGTTCCCTGGAAGACCAGTAGTAGTTTCCGATGCACATCTGGTGGCATTCTGTAATCTGTGGACTATCAGAGTGTTGATGAAACACAGAAATTGCATCGGGAATGAATACAACATTCAACATGCGTAGTTTCCTCCATGGGAGTAATGTCTCAAACAGTCTACGCTTTGATCTTTCCCTGGAAGACCAGTAGTAGTTTCAATTGCACATCTGGTGGCATTCTGTAATCTGTGGACTATCAGAGTGTTGATGAAACACAGAAATTGCATCGGAAATGAATACAACAGTCAACAAGCGCACTTTCCTCCACGGGAGGTATGTCTCTAACAGTCTACGCTTTGATCGTTCCCTGCAGGACCAGTAGTAGTTTCCGATAAACATCTGGTGGCATTCTGTAATCGGTGGACTATCAGATTGTTGATGAAACACAGAAATTGCATCGGTATTGAACACAACAGTCACCATCCGCACTTTCCTATATGGGAGTAATGTCTGAAACAGTCTACGCTTTGATCGTTCCCTGGAAGACCACGCTTTGATCCTCCCCTGCAGGACCAGTAGTAGTATCCGATGCACATCTGGTGGCATTCTGTAACCTGTGGACTATCAGAGTGTTGATGAACCACAGAAATTGCATCGGAAATGAATACAACAGTCAACATGCGCACTTTCCTCCACGGGAGGTATGTCTCTAACAGTCTACGCTTTGATCGTTCCCTGGAAGACCAGTAGTAGTTTCCGATGCACATCTGGTGGCATTCTGTAATCTGTAGACTATCAGAGTGTTGATGAAACACAGAAATTGCATCGGGATTGACTACAACAGTCACCATGCGCACTTTCATCCATGGGAGTAATGTGCCAAACAGTCTATGCATTGATCGTTCCCTGGACGACGAGTAGTAGTTTCCGATGAACATCTGGAGGCATTCTGTAATCTGTGGACTATCAGAGGGTTGATGAAACACAGAAATTGCATCGGGTTTGAATACAACAGTTACCATGCGCACTTTCCTCCATGGAAGTAATGTCTCTAACAGTCTACGCTTTGATCGTTCCCTGGAAGACCAGTAGTCGTTTCCGATGCACATCTGGTGGCTTTCCGTCATCTGTGGACTATCAGAGTGTTGATGAAACACAGAAATTGCATCGGGATTGACTACAACAGTCACCATGCGCACTTTCATCCATGGGAGTAATGTGCCAAACAGTCTATGCATTGATCGTTCCCTGGACGACGAGTGGTAGTTTCCGATGAACATCTGGAGGCATTCTGTAATCTGTGGACTATCAGAGGGTTGATGAAACACAAAAACTGCATCGGGATTGAATACAACAGTCACAATGCGCACTTTCCTCCATGGGAGTAATCTCTCAAACCATCTACGCTTTGATCGTTCCCTGAAAACCAGCAGTAGTTTCCGATGCACATCTGGTGGCATTCTGTAATCTGTGGACTATCACAGTGTTGATGAAACACAGAAATTGCATCGGGATTGAATACAACAGTCACCATGCGCACTTTCCCCCATGGGAGTAATGTCCCTAACAGTCTACGCTTTGATCGTTCCCTGGAAGACCAGTAGTAGTTTCCGATGCACATCTGGTGGCATTCTGTAATCTGTGGACTATCAGAGAGTTGATGAAACACAGAAATTGCATCGGGAATGAATACAACATTCAACATGCGTAGTTTCCTCCATGGGAGTAATGTCTCAAACAGTCTACGCTTTGATCTTTCCCTGGAAGACCAGTTGTAGTTTCAATTGCACATCTGGTGGCATTCTGTAATCTGTGGACTATCAGAGTGTTGATGAAACACAGAAATTGCATCGGAAATGAATACAACAGTCAACAAGCGCACTTTCCTCCACGGGAGGTATGTCTCTAACAGTCTACGCTTTGATTTTTCCCTGCAGGACCAGTAGTAGTTTCCGATAAACATCTGGTGGCATTCTGTAATCGGTGGACTATCAGAGTGTTGATGAAACACAGAAATTGCATCGGTATTGAACACAACAGTCACCATCCACACTTTCCTATATGGGAGTAATGTCTGAAACAGTCTACGCTTTGATCGTTCCCTGGAAGACCACGATTTGATCCTTCCCTGCAGGACCAGTAGTAGTATCCGATGCACATCTGGTGGCATTCTGTAATCTGTGGACTATCAGAGTGTTGATGAACCACAGAAATTGCATCGGAAATGAATACAACAGTCAACATGCGCACTTTCCTCCACGGGAGGTATGTCTCTAACAGTCTACGCTTTGATCGTTCCCTGGAAGACCAGTAGTAGTTTCCGATGCACATCTGGTGGCATTCTGTAATCTGTAGACTATCAGAGTGTTGATGAAACACAGAAATTGCAATTGGATTGAATACTACAGTCAAAATGCGCACATTCCTATGTGGGAATTATGTCTCTAACAGTCTACGATTTGATCGTTAGCTGGAAGACCTGTAGTAGTTTCCGATGCACATCTTGAAACATTCTGTAATCTGTGGACTATCAGAGTGTTGATGAAACACAGAAAATGCATCGGGATTGAATAAAACAGTCACCATGCGCACTTTCCTCCATGGGAGTAATGTCTGAAACAGTCTACGCTTTGATCGTTCCCTGGAAGATCAGTAGTAGTTTCCGATGCATATCTCGTGGCATTCTGTAATCTGTGGACTATCAGAGTGTTGATGAAACACAGAAAATTGCATCGGGATTGAATTCAACCGTCACCATGCGCACATTCCTCCATGGGAGAGATGTCTCTAACAGTCTACGCTTTGATCGTTCCCTGGAAGACCAGTAGTAGTTTCCGATTCACATCTGGAGGCATTCTGCAATCTGTGGACTATCAGAGTGTTGATGAAACACAGAAATTGCTTCGGGATTGAATACAACCGTCACCATGCGCACATTCCTCCATAAAAGTAATGTCTCAAAAAGTCCACGTTTTGATCGTTCCCTGGAAGACCAGTAATAGTTTCCGATGAATATCTAGTGGCTTTCCGTCATCTGTGGACTATCAGAGTGTTGATGAAACACAGAAATTGCATCGGTATTGAACACAACAGTCACCATCCGCACTTTCCTATATGGGAGTAATGTCTGAAACAGTCTACGCTTTGATCGTTCCCTGGAAGACCACGCTTTTATCCTTCCCTGCAGGACCAGTAGTAGTATCCGATGCACATCTGGTGGCATTCTGTAATCGGTGGACTATCAGAGTGTTGATGAAACACAGAAATTGCATCGGTATTGAACACAACAGTCACCATCCGCACTTTCCTATATGGGAGTAATGTCTGAAACAGTCTATGCTTTGATCGTTCCCTGGAAGACCACGCTTTGATCCTTCCCTGCAGGACCAGTAGTAGTATCCGATGCACATCTGGTGTAATTCTGTAATCTGTGGACTATCAGAGTGTTGATGAACCACAGAAATTGCATCGGAAATGAATACAACAGTCAACATGCGCACTTTCCTCCACGGGAGGTATGTCTCTAACAGTCTACGCTTTGATCGTTCCCTGGAAGACCAGTAGTAGTTTCCGATGCACATCTGGTGGCATTCTGTAATCTGTAGACTATCAGAGTGTTGATGAAACACAGAAATTGCAATTGGATTGAATACTACAGTCAAAATGCGCACTTTTTATATGGGAATTATGTCTCTAACAGTCTACGATTTGATCGTTAGCTGGAACACCTGTAGTAGTTTCCGATGCACATCTTGAAACATTCTGTAATCTGTGGACTATCAGAGTGTTGATGAAACACAGAAAATGCATCGGGATTGAATAAAACAGTCACCATGCGCACTTTCCTCCATGGGAGTAATGTCTGAAACAGTCTACGCTTTGATCGTTCCCTGGAAGATCAGTAGTAGTTTCCGATGCATATCTCGTGGCATTCTGTAATCTGTGGACTATCATAGTGTTGATGAAACACAGAAAATGCATCGGGATTGAATTCAACCGTCACCATGCGCACATTCCTCCATGGGAGTGATGTCTCTAACAGTCTACGCTTTGATCGTTCCCTGGAAGACCAGTAATAGTTTCCGATGAATATCTAGTCGCTTTCCGTCATCTGTGGACTATCAGAGTGTTGATGAAACACAGAAATTGCATCGGGATTGAATACAACACTCAACATGCGCACTTTCCTCCACGGGAGTAATGTCTCAAACAATCTACGCTTTTGAACGTTCCTTGGAAGACCAGTAGTAGTTTGCGGTGCACATCTGGTGGCATTCTGTAATGTGTAGACTATCAGAGTGTTGATGAAACACAGTAATTGCATCGGGATTGAATACAACAGTGAGCATGCGCACTTTTCTCCATGGGAGTAATGTCTCTAACAGTCTACGCTTTGATCGTTCCCTGGAAGACCAGTAGTAGTTTCCGGTGCACATCCTGAGGCTTTCTGTAATCTGTGGACTATCAGAGTGTTGATGAGACACAGAAATTGCATCGGGATTGAATACAACAGTCTCCATGCACACTTTCCTCCATGGGAGTAATGTCTCTAACAGTCTACGCTTTGATCGTTCCCTGGAAGACCAGTAGTAGTTTCTGATGCACATCTGGTGGCTTTCCGTCATCTGTGGACTATCAGAGTGTTTATGAAACACAGATATTGCATCGGGATTGACTACAACAGTCACCATGCGCACTTTCATCCATGGGAGTAATGTCTCTAACAGTCTACGATTTGATCGTTCTCTGGAAGACCAGTAGTAGTTTCCGATGCACATCTGGAGGCATTCTGCAATCTGTGGAGTATCAGAGTGTTCATGAAACACAGAAATTGCATCGGGATTGAATACAACCGTCACCATGCGCACATTCCTCCATAAAAGTAATGTCTCAAAGAGTCCACGCTTTGATCGTTCCCTGGAAGACCAGTAGTAGTTTCCGATGAACATCTTGAGGCATTCTGTAATCTGTGGACTATCAGAGTGTTGATGAAACACAGAAATTGCAATTGGATTGAATACTACAGTCATAATGCGCACTTTCCTATATGGGAGTAATGTCTCTAACTGTCTACGCTTTGATCGTTAGCTGGAAGACCAGTAGTAGTTTCCGATGCACATCTTGAAACATTCTGTAATCTGTGGACTATCAGAAAGTTGATGAAACACAGAAATTGCATCGGGATTGAATACAACAGTCAGCATGCGCACTTTTCTCCATGGGAGTAATGTCTCTAACAGAATACGCTTTGATCGTTCCCTGGAAGACCAGTAGTAGTTTCCGGTGCACATCCTGAGGCTTTCTGTAATCTGTGGACTATCAGAGTGTTGATGAAACACAGAAATTGCATCGGGATTGAATACAACAGTCTCCATGCGCAGTTTCCTCCATGGGAGTAATGTCTCAAACAGTGTACGCTTTGATCGTTCCCTGGCAGACCAGTAGTAGTTTCAATTGCACGTCTGGAGGCATTCTGTAATCCGTGGACTATCAGAGTGTTGATGAAACACAGAAATTGCATCGGGTTTGAATACAACAGTTACCATGCGCACTTTCCTCAATGAAAGTAATGTCTCTAACAGTCTACGCTTTGATCGTTCCCTGGAAGACCAGTAGTAGTTTCCGATGCACATCTGGTGGCTTTCCGTCATCTGTGGACTATCAGTGTGTTGATGAAACACAGAAATTGCATCGGGATTGACTACAACAGTCACCATGCACACTTTTATCCATGGGAGTAATGTGCCAAACAGTCTATGCATTGATCGTTCCCTGGACGACGAGTAGTAGTTTCCGATGAACATCTGGAGGCATTCTGTAATCTGTGGACTATCAGAGGGTTGATGAAACACAAAAACTGCATCGGGATTGAATACAACAGTCACAATGCGCACTTTCCTCCATGGGACTAATCTCTCAAACAGTCTACGCTTTGATCGTTCCCTGAAAACCAGCAGTAGTTTCCGATGCACATCTGGTGGCATTCTGTAATCTGTGGACTATCACAGTGTTGATGAAACACAGAAATTGCATCGGGATTGAATACAACAGTCACCATGCGCACTTTCCCCCATGGGAGTAATGTCCCTAACAGTCTACGCTTTGATCGTTCCCTGGAAGACCAGTTGTAGTTTCCGATGCACATCTGGTGGCATTCTGTAATCTATGGACTATCAGAGTGTTGATGAAACACAGAAATTGCATCGGGAATGAATACAACATTCAACATGCGTAGTTTCCTCCATGGGAGTAATGTCTCAAACAGTCTACGCTTTGATCTTTCCCTGGAAGACCAGTAGTAGTTTCAATTGCACATCTGGTGGCATTCTGTAATCTGTGGACTATCAGAGTGTTGATGAAACACAGAAATTGCATCGGAAATGAATACAACAGTCAACAAGCGCACTTTCCTCCACGGGAGGTATGTCTCTAACAGTCTACGCTTTGATCGTTCCCTGCAGGACCAGTAGTAGTTTCCGATAAACATCTGGTGGCATTCTGTAATCAGTGGACTATCAGAGTGTTGATGAAACACAGAAATTGCATCGGTATTGAACACAACAGTCACCATCCGCACTTTCCTATATGGGAGTAATGTCTGAAACAGTCTACGCTTTGATCGTTCCCTCTAAGACCACGTTTTGATCCTTCTCTGCAGGACCAGTAGTAGTATCCGATGCACATCTGGTGGCATTCTGTAATCTGTGGACTATCAGAGTGTGATGAACCACAGAAATTGCATCGGTATTGAACACAAGTCACCATCCGCACTTTCCTATATGGGAGTAATGTCTGAAACAGTCTACGCTTTGATCGTTCCCTGGAAGACCACGCTTTGATCCTTCCCTGCAGGACCAGTAGTAGTATCCGATGCACATCTGGTGGCATTCTGTAATCTGTGGACTATCAGAGTGTTGATGAACCACAGAAATTGCATCGGAAATGAAGACAACAGTCAACATGCGCACTTTCCTCCACGGGAGGTATGTCTCTAACAGTCTACGCTTTGATCGTTCCCTGGAAGACCAGTAGTAGTTTCCGATGCACATCTGGTGGCATTCTGTAATCTGTAGACTATCAGAGTGTTGATGAAACACAGAAATTGCAATTGGATTGAATACTACAGTCAAAATGCGCACTTTTTATATGGGAATTATGTCTCTAACAGTCTACGATTTGATCGTTAGCTGGAACACCTGTAGTAGTTTCCGATGCACATCTTGAAACATTCTGTAATCTGTGGACTATCAGAGTGTTGATGAAACACAGAAAATGCATCGGGATTGAATAAAACAGTCACCATGCGCACTTTCCTCCATGGGAGTAATGTCTGAAACAGTCTACGCTTTGATCGTTCCCTGGAAGATCAGTAGTAGTTTCCGATGCATATCTCGTGGCATTCTGTAATCTGTGGACTATCAGAGTGTTGATGAAACACAGAAAATGCATGGGGATTGAATTCAACCGTCACCATGCGCACATTCCTCCATGGGAGTGATGTCTCTAACAGTCTACGCTTTGATCGTTCCCTGGAAGACTAGTAGTAGTTTCCGATTCACATCTGGAGGCATTCTGCAATCTGTGGACTATCAGAGTGTTGAAGAAACACAGAAATTGCTTCGGGATTGAATACAACCGTCACCATGCGCACATTCCTCCATAAAAGTAATGTCTCAAAGAGTCCACGCTTTGATCGTTCCCTGGAAGACCAGTAATAGTTTCCGATGAATATCTAGTGGCTTTCCGTCATCTGTGGACTATCAGAGTGTTGATGAAACACAGAAATTGCATCGGGAATGAATACAACAGTCAATATGCGCACTTTCCTCCACGGGAGTAATGTCTCAAACAATCTACGCTTTTGAACGTTCCCTGGAAGACCAGTAGTAGTTTGCGATGCACATCTGGTGGCATTCTGTAATGTGTAGACTATCAGAGTGTTGATGAAACACAGTAATTGCATCGGGATTGAATACAACAGTGAGCATGCGCACTTTTCTCCATGGGAGTAATGTCTCTAACAGTCTACGCTTTGATCGTTCCCTGGAAGACCAGTAGTAGTTTCTGATGCACATCTGGTGGCTTTCCGTCATCTGTGGACTATCAGAGTGTTTATGAAACACAGATATTGCATCGGGATTGACTACAACAGTCACCATGCGCACTTTCATCCATGGGAGTAATGTCTCTAACAGTCTACGCTTTGATCGTTCCCTGGAAGACCAGTAGTAGTTTCCGATGCACATCTGGAGGCATTCTGCAATCTGTGGAGTATCAGAGTGTTCATGAAACACAGAAATTGCATCGGGATTGAATACAACCGTCACCATGCGCACATTCCTCCATAAAAGTAATGTCTCAAAGAGTCCACGCTCTGATCGTTCCCTGGAAGACCAGTAGTAGTTTCCGATGAACATCTTGAGGCATTCTGTAATCTGTGGACTATCAGAGTGTTGATGAAACACAGAATTTGCAATTGGATTGAATACTACAGTCAAAATGCGCACTTTCCTATATGGGAGTAATGTCTCTAACTGTCTACGCTTTGATCGTTAGCTGGAAGACCAGTAGTAGTTTCCGATGCACATCTTGAAACATTCTGTAATCTGTGGACTATCGGAATGTTGATGAAACACAGAAATTGCATCGGGATTGAATACAACAGTCAGCATGCGCACTTTTCTCCATGGGAGTAATGTCTCTAACAGAATACGCTTTGATCGTTCCCTGGAAGACCAGTAGTAGTTTCCGGTGCACATCCTGAGGCTTTCTGTAATCTGTGGACTATCAGAGTGTTGATGAAACACAGAAATTGCATCGGGATTGAATACAACAGTCTCCATGCGCAGTTTCCTCCATGGGAGTAATGTCTCAAACAGTCTACGCTTTGATCGTTCCCTGGAAGACCAGTAGTAGTTTCAATTGCACGTCTGGAGGCATTCTGTAATCCGTGGACTATCAGAGTGTTGATGAAACACAGAAATTGCATCGGGTTTGAATACAACAGTTACCATGCGCACTTTCCTCCATGGAAGTAATGTCTCTAACAGTCTACGCTTTGATCGTTCCCTGGAAGACTAGTAGTAGTTTCCGATGCACATCTGGTGGCTTTCCGTCATCTGTGGACTATCAGAGTGTTGATGAAACACAGAAATTGCATCGGGATTGACTACAACAGTCACCATGCGCACTTTCATCCATGGGAGTAATGTGCCAAACAGTCTATGCATTGATCGTTCCCTGGACGACGAGTAGTAGTTTCCGATGAACATCTGGAGGCATTCTGTAATCTGTGGACTATCAGAGGGTTGATGAAACACAAAAACTGCATCGGGATTGAATACAACAGTCACAATGCGCACTTTCCTCCATGGGAGTAATCTCTCAAACAGTCTACGCTTTGATCGTTCCCTGAAAACCAGCAGTAGTTTCCGATGCACATCTGGTGGCATTCTGTAATCTGTGGACTATCACAGTGTTGATGAAACACAGAAATTGCATCGGGATTGAATACAACAGTCACCATGCGCACTTTCCCCCATGGGAGTAATGTCCCTAACAGTCTACGCTTTGATCGTTCCCTGGAAGACCAGTAGTAGTTTCCGATGCACATCTGGTGGCATTCTGTAATCTGTGGACTATCAGAGTGTTGATGAAACACAGAAATTGCATCGGGAATGAATACAACATTCAACATGCGTAGTTTCCTCCATGGGAGTAATGTCTCAAACAGTCTACGCTTTGATCTTTCCCTGGAAGACCAGTAGTAGTTTCAATTGCACATCTGGTGGCATTCTGTAATCTGTGGACTATCAGAGTGTTGATGAAACACAGAAATTGCATCGGAAATGAATACAACAGTCAACAAGCGCACTTTCCTCCACGGGAGGTATGTCTCTAACAGTCTACGCTTTGATCGTTCCCTGCAGGACCAGTAGTAGTTTCCGATAAACATCTGGTGGCATTCTGTAATCGGTGGACTATCAGAGTGTTGATGAAACACAGAAATTGCATCGGTATTGAACACAACAGTCTCCATCCGCACTTTCCTATATGGGAGTAATGTCTGAAACAGTCTACGCTTTGATCGTTCCCTGGAAGACCACGCTTTGATCCTTCCCTGCAGGACCAGTAGTAGTATCCGATGCACATCTGGTGGCATTCTGTAATCTGTGGACTATCAGGGTGTTGATGAACCACAGAAATTGCATCGGAAATGAATACAACAGTCAACATGCGCACTTTCCTCCACGGGAGGTATGTCTCTAACCTTCTACGCTTTGATCGTTCCCTGGAAGACCAGTAGTAGTTTCCGATGCACATCTGGTGGCATTCTGTAATCTGTACACTATCAGAATGTTGATGAAACACAGAAATTGCAATTGGATTGAATACTACAGTCAAAATGCGCACTTTCCTAAATGGGAATTATGTCTCTAACAGTCTACGATTTGATCGTTAGCTGGAAGACCTGTAGTAGTTTCCGATGCACATCTTGAAACATTCTGTAATCTGTGGACTATCAGAGTGTTGATGAAACACAGAAAATGCATAGGGATTGAATAAAACAGTCACCATGTGCACTTTCCTCCATGGCAGTAATGTCTGAAAGAGTCTACGCTTTGATCGTTCCCTGGAAGATCAGTAGTAGTTTCCGATGCATATCTCGTGGCATTCTGTAATCTGTGGACTATCACAGTGTTGATGAAACACAGAAATTGCATCGGGATTGAATACAACAGTCACCATGCGCACTTTCCCCCATGGGAGTAATGTCCCTAACAGTCTACGCTTTGATCGTTCTCTGGAAGACCAGTAGTAGTTTCCGATGCACATCTGGTGGCATTCTGTAATCTGTGGACTATCAGAGTGTTGATGAAACACAGAAATTGCATCGGGAATGAATACAACATTCAACATGCGTAGTTTCCTCCATGGGAGTAATGTCTCAAACAGACTACGCTTTGATCTTTCCCTGGAAGACCAGTAGTAGTTTCAATTGCACATCTGGTGGCATTCTGTAATCTGTGGACTATCAGAGTGTTGATGAAACACAGAAATTGCATCGGAAATGAATACAACAGTCAACAAGCGCACTTTCCTCCACGGGAGGTATGTCTCTAACAGTCTACGCTTTGATCGTTCCCTGCAGGACCAGTAGTAGTTTCCGATAAACATCTGGTGGCATTCTGTAATCGGTGGACTATCAGAGTGTTGATGAAACACAGAAATTGCATCGGTATTGAACACAACAGTCACCATCCGCACTTCCCTATATGGGAGTAATGTCTGAAACAGTCTACGCTTTGATCGTTCCCTGGAAGACCACGCTTTGATCCTTCCCTGCAGGACCAGTAGTAGTATCCGATGCACATCTGGTGGCATTCTGTAATCTGTGGACTATCAGAGTGTTGATGAACCACAGAAATTGCATCGGAAATGAATACAACAGTCAACATGCGCACTTTCCTCCACGATAGGTATGTCTCTAACCTTCTACGCTTTGATCGTTCCCTGGAAGACCAGTAGTAGTTTCCGATGCACATCTGGTGGCATTCTGTAATCTGTAGACTATCAGAGTGTTGATGAAACACAGAAATTGCAATTGGATTGAATACTACAGTCAAAATGCGCACTTTCCTACATGGGAGTTATGTCTCTAACAGTCTACGATTTGATCGTTAGCTGGAAGACCTGTAGTAGTTTCCGATTCACATCTGGAGGCATTCTGCAATCTGTGGACTATCAGAGTGTTGATGAAACACAGAAATTGCTTCGGGATTGAATACAACCGTCACCATGCGCACATTCCTCCATAAAAGTAATGTCTCAAAGAGTCCACGCTTTGATCGTTCCCTGGAAGACCAGTAATAGTTTCCGATGAATATCTAGTGGCTTTCCGTCATCTGTGGACTATCAGAGTGTTGATGAAATACAGAAATTGCATCGGGATTGAATACAACAGTCAACATGCGCACTTTCCTCCATGGGAGTAATGTCTCAAACAATCTACGCTTTTGAACGTTCCCTGGAAGACCAGTAGTAGTTTGCGATGCACATCTGGTGGCATTCTGTAATGTGTAGACTATCAGAGTGTTGATGCAACACAGTAATTGCATCGGGATTGAATACAACAGTGAGCATGCGCACTTTTCTCCATGGGAGTAATGTCTCTAACAGTCTACGCTTTGATCGTTCCCTGGAAGACCAGTAGTAGTTTCCGGTGCACATCCTGAGGCTTTCTGTAATCTGTGGACTATCAGAGTGTTGATGAAACACAGAAATTGCATCGGGATTGAATACAACAGTCTCCATGCACACTTTCCTCCATGAGAGTAATGTCTCTAAAAGTCTACGCTTTGATCGTTCCCTGGAAGACCAGTAGTAGTTTCCGATGCACATCTGGTGGCTTTCCGTCATCTGTGGACTATCAGAGTGTTGATGAAACACGGAAATTGCATCGGGATTGACTACAACAGTCACCATGCGCACTTTCATCCATGGGAGTAATGTGCCAAACAGTCTATGCATTGATCGTTCCCTGGAAGACGAGTAGTAGTTTCCGATGATCATCTGTAGGCATTCTGTAATCTGTGGACTATCAGAGGGTTGATGAAATTCAAAAACTGCATCGGGATTGAGTACAACAGTCACCATGCGCACTTTCCTCCATGGGAGTAATCTCTCAAACAGTCTACGCTTTGATCGTTCCCTGGAAGACCAGTAGTAGTTTCCGATGCACATCTGGTGGCATTCTGTAATCTGTGGACTATCAGAGTGTTGATGAAACACAGAAATTGCATTGGGAATGAATACAACAGTCACCATGCGCACTTTCCTCCACGGGAGGTATGTCTCTAACAGTCTACGCTTTGATCGTTCCCTGGAAGACCAGTAGTAGTTTCCGATGTACATCTGGAGGCTTTCTGTGATCTGTGGACTATCAGAGTGTTGATGAAACACAGACATTGCATCGGGATTGAATACAACAGTCACCATGCGCACTTTCCTCCATTGGAGTAATTCTTAAACAGTCTATGTTTGATCGTTCCCTGGGAGACTAGTAGTAGTTTCCGATGCACATCTGGTGGCAGTCTGTAATTTGTGGACTATCAGAGTGTTGATGAAACACAGAAATTGCATCGGGAATGAATACAACAGTCAACATGCGCAGTTTCATCCATGGGAGTAATGTCTCAAACAGTCTACGTTTTGATCGTTCCCTGGAAGACCAGTAGTAGTTTCCGATGCACACCTGGAGGCATTCTGTATTCTGTGGACTATCAGAGTGTTGATGAAACACAGAAATTGCATAGGGATTGAATACAACCGTCACCATGCGCACATTCCTCCATGGGAGTAATTCTCAAAGAGTCCACGCTTTGATCGTTCCCTGGAAGACCAGCAGTAGTTTCCGGTGAACATCTTGAGGCATTCTGTAGTCTGTGGACTATCAGAGTGTTGATGAAACACAGAAATTGCAATTGGATTGAATACTACAGTCAAAATGCGCACTTTCCTATATGGGAGCAATATCTCTAAACGGTCTACGCTTTGATCGTTAGCTGGAAGACCATTAGTAGTTTCCGATGCACATCTTGAAACATTCTGTAATCTGTGGACTATCAGAGTGTTGATGAAACACAGAAATTGCATCGGGATTGAATGCAACAGTCAGCATGCGCAGTTTTCTCCTTGGGAGTAATGTCTCTAACAGTCTACGCTTTGATCGTTCCCTGGAAGACCAGTAGTAGTTTCCGGTGCACATCTGGAGGCATTCTGTAGTCCGTGGACTATCAGAGTGTTGATGAAACACAGAAATTGCATCGGGATTGACTACAACAGTCACCATGCGCACTTTCCTCCGTGGGAGTAATGTGCCAAACAGTCTATGTATTGATCGTTCCCTGGAAGACGAGTAGTAGTTTCCGATGAACATCTGGAGGCATTCTGTAATCTGTCGACTATCAGAGGGATGATGAAACACAAAAACTGCATCGGGATTGAATACAACAGTCACCATGCGCACTTTCCTCCATGGGAGTAATTTCTCAAACAGTCTACGCTTTGATCGTTCCCTGAAAGACCAGCAGTAGTTTCCGAAGAACATCTGGTGGCATTCTGTAATCTGTGGACTATCACACTGTTGATGAAACACAGAAATTGCATCGGGATTGAATACAACAGTCACCATGCGCACTTTCCCCCATGGGAGTAAGGTCCCTAACAGTCTACGCTTTGATCGTTCCCTGGGAGACCAGTAGTAGTTTCCGATGCACATCTGGTGGCATTCTGTAATCTGTGGACTGTCAGAGTGTTGATGAAACACAGAAATTTCATCGGGAATGAATACAACGGTCAACATGCGCAGTTTCCTCCATGGGAGTAATGTCTCAAACAGTCTACGCTTTGATCTTTCCCTGGAAGACCAGTAGTAGTTTCAATTGCACATCTGGAGGCATTCGGTAATCTGTGGGGTTTCAGAGTGTTGATGAAACACAGAAATCGCATCGGAAATGAATACAACAGTCAACAAGCGCACTTTCCTCCACGGGAGGTATGTCTCTAACAGTCTACGCTTTGATCGCTCCCTGCAGGACCAGTAGTAGTTTCCGATAAACATCTGGTGGCATTCTGTAATCGGTGGACTATCAGAGTGTTGATGAAACACAGAAATTGCATCGGTATTGAACACAACAGTCACCATCCGCACTTTCCTATATGGGAGTAATGTCTGAAACAGTCTACGCATTGATCGTTCCCTGGAAGACCACGCTTTGATCCTTCCCTGCAGGACCAGTAGTAGTATCCGATGCACATCTGGTGGCATTCTGTAATCTGTGGACTATCAGAGAGTTGATGAACCACAGAAATTGCATCGGAAATGAATACAACAGTCAACATGCGCCCTTTCCTCCACGGGAGGTATGTCTCTAACAGTCTACGCTTTGATCGTTCCCTGGAAGACCAGTAGTAGTTTCCGATGCACATCTGGTGGCATTCTGTAATCTGTAGACTATCAGAGTGTTGATGAAACACAGAAATTGCAATTGGATTGAATACTACAGTCAAAATGCGCACTTTCCTATATGGGAGTTATGTCTCTAACAGTCTACGCTTTGATCGTTCCCTGGAAGACCAGTAGTAGTTTCCGATGCACATCTGGTGGCATTCTGTAATCTGTAGACTATCAGAGTGTTGATGAAACACAGAAATTGCAATTGGATTGAATACTACAGTCAAAATGCGCACTTTCCTATATGGGAGTTATGTCTCTAACAGTCTACGCTTTGATCGTTCCCTGGAAGACCAGTAGTAGTTTCCGATGCACATCTGGTGGCTTTCCGTCATCTGTGGAGTATCAGAGTGTTGTTGAAACACAGAAATTGCATCGGGATTGACTACAACAGTCACCATGCGCACTTTCATCCATGGGAGTAATGTGCCAAACAGTCTATGCATTGATCGTTCCCTGGACGACGGGTAGTAGTTTCCGATGCCCATCTGGTGGCATTCTGTAATCTGTGGACTATCACAGTGTTGATGAAACACAGAAATTACATCGGGATTGAATACAACCGTCACCATGCGCACTTTCCCCCATGTTAGTAATGTCCCTAACAGTCTACGCTTTGATCGTTCCCTGGAAGAGCAGTAGTAGTTTCCGATGCACATCTGGTGGCATTCTGTAATCTGTGGACTATCAGGGTGTTGATGAAACACAGAAATTGCATCGGGAACGAATACAACATTCAACATGCGCAGTTTCCTCCATGGGAGTAATGTCTCAAACAGTCTACGCTTTGATCTTTCCCTGGAAGACCGGTAGTAGTTTCAATTACACATCTGGAGGCATTCTGTAATCTGTGGACTATCAGAGTGTTGATGAAACACAGAAATTGCATCGGGATTGAATACAACAGTCACCATGCGCACTTTCCTAAATGGGAGTAATGTCTCTAACAGTCTACGCTTTGATCGTTCCCTGGAAGACCAGTAGTAGCTTCCGATGCACATCTGGAGGCATTCTGTAATCTGTGGACTATCAGAGTGTTGATGAAACACAGAAATTGCATCGGGATTGAATACAACAGTCTCCATGCGCAGTTTCCTCCATGGGAGTAATGTCTCAAACAGTCTACGCTTTGATCGTTCCCTGGAAGACCAGTAGTAGTTTCAATTGCACATCTGGAGGCATTCTGTAAGCCGTGGACTATCAGAGTGTTGATGAATCACACAAAATGCATCGGGTTTGAATACAACAGTCACCATGTGCACTTTCCTCCATAGGAGTAATGTCTCTAACAGTCTACGCTTTGATCGTTCCCTGGAAGACCAGTAGTAGTTTCCGATGCACATCTGGAGGCTGTCCGTCATCTGTGGACTATCAGAGTGTTGATGAAACACAGAAATTGCATCGGGATTGACTACAACAGTCACCATGCGCACTTCCCTCCATGGGAGTAATGTGCCAAACAGTCTATGCATTGATCGTTCCCTGGAAGACGAGTAGTAGTTTCCGATGAACATCTGGAGGCATTCTGTAATCTGTCGACTATCAGAGGGTTGATGAAACACAAAAACTGCATCGGGATTGAATACAACAGTCACCATGCGCACTTTCCTCCATGGGAGTAATCTCTCAAACAGTCTACGCTTTGATCGTTCCCTGAAAGACCAGCAGTAGTTTCCGATGCACATCTGGTGGCATTCTGTAATCTGTGGACTATCACACTGTTGATGACACACAGAAATTGCATCGGGATTGAATACAACAGTCACCATGCGCACTTTCCCCCATGGGAGTAAGGTCCCTAACAGTCTACGCTTTGATCGTTCCCTGGAAGACCAGTAGTAGTTTCCGATGCACATCTGGTGGCATTCTGTAATCTGTGGACTATCAGAGTGTTGATGAAACACAGAAATTTCATCGGGAATGAATACAACGGTCAACATGCGCAGTTTCCTCCATGGGAGTAATGTCTCAAACAATCTACGCATTGATCTTTCCCTGGAAGACCAGTAGTAGTTTCAATTGCACATCTGGAGGCATTCGGTAATCTGTGGGCTCTCAGAGTGTTGATGAAACACAGAAATTGCATCGGAAATGAATACAACAGTCAACAAGCGCACTTTCCTCCACGGGAGGTATGTCTCTAACAGTCTACGCTTTGATCGTTCCCTGCAGGACCAGTAGTAGTTTCCGATAAACATCTGGTGGCATTCTGTAATCGGTGGACTATCAGAGTGTTGATGAAACACAGAAATTGCATCGGTATTGAACACAACAGTCACCATCCGCACTTTCCAATATGGGAGTAATATCTGAAACAGTCTACGCTTTGATCGTTCCCTGGAAGACCACGCTTTGATCCTTCAATGCAGGACCAGCAGTAGTATCCGATGCACATCTGGTGGCATTCTGTAATCTGTGGACTATCAGAGAGTTGATGAACTACAGAAATTGCATCGGAAATGAATACAACAGTCAACAAGCGCACTTTCCTCCACGGGAGGTATGTCTCTAACAGTCTACGCTTTGATCGTTCCCTGGAAGACCAGTAGTAGTTTCCGATGCACATCTGGTGGCATTCTGTAATCTGTAGACTATCAGAGTGTTGATGAAACACAAAAATTGCAATTGGATTGAATACTACAGTCAAAATGCGCTCTTTCCTATATGGGAGTAATGTCTCTAACAGTCTACGCTTTGATCGTTAGCTGGAAGACCAGTAGTAGTTTCCGATGCACATCTTGAAACATTCTGTAATCTGTGGACTATCGGAGTGTTGATGAAACACAGAAATTGCATCGGGATTGAATACAACAGTCAACATGCGCACTTTCCTCCACGGGAGTAATGTCCCAAACAATCTACGCTTTTGATCGTTTCCTGGAAGACCAGTAGTAGTTTCCGGTGCACATCCTGAGGCTTTCTGTAATCTGTGGACTATCAGAGTGTTGATGAAGCACAGAAATTGCATCGGGATTGAATACAACAGTCACCATGCGCACTTTCCCCCATGTTAGTAATGTCCCTAACAGTCTACGCTTTGATCGTTCCCTGGAAGACCAGTAGTGGTTTCCGATGCACATCTGGTGGCATTCTGTAATCTGTGGACTATCAGAGGGTTGATGAAACACAGAAATTGCATCGGGAATGAATACAACATTCAACATGCGCAGTTTCCTCCATGGGAGTAATGTCTCAAACAGTCTACGCTTTGATCTTTCCCTGGAAGACCAGTAGTAGTTTCAATTGCACATCTGGAGGCATTCTGTAATCTGTGGACTATCAGAGTGTTGATGAAACACAGAAATTGCATCGGGATTGAATACAACAGTCGCCATGCGCAATTTCTGCCATGGGAGTAATGTCTCTAACAGTCTACGCTTTGATCGTTCCCTGGAAGACCAGTAGTAGCTTCCGATGCACATCTGGAGGCTTTCCGTCATCTGTGGACTATCAGAGTGTTGATGAAACACAGAATTTGCATCGGGATTGACTACAACAGTCACCATGCGCAATTTCCTAAATGGGAGTAATGTGCCAAACTGTCTATGCATTGATAGTTCCCTGGAAGACGAGTAGTAGTTTCCGATGAACATCTGTAGGCATTCTGTAATCTGTGGACTATCAGAGGATTGATGTAACTCAAAAACTGCATCGGGATTGAGTACAACAGTCACCATGCGCACTTTCCTCCATGGGAGTAATCTCTCAAACAGTCTACGCTTTGATCGTTCCCTGGAAGACCAGTAGTAGTTTCCGATGCACATCTGGTGGCATTCTGTAATCTGTGGACTATCAGAGTGTTGATGAAACACAGAAATTGCATCGGGAATGAATACAACAGTCACCATGCGCACTTTCCTCCACAGGAGGTGTGTCTCTAACAGTCTACGCTTTGATCGTTCCCTGGAAGACCAGTAGTAGTTTCCGATGTACATCTGGAGACTTTCTGTGATCTGTGGACTATCAGAGTGTTGATGAAAAACAGAAATTGCATCGGGATTGAATACAACAGTCACCATGCGCACTTTCCTCCATGGGAGTAATTGTAAAAACAGTCTATGTTTGATCGATCCCTGGGAGACTAGTAGTAGTTTCCGATGCACATCTGGTGGCATTCTGTAATTTGTGGACTATCAGAGTGTTGATGAAACACAGAAATTGCATCTGGAATGAATACAACAGTCAACATGCGCAGTTTCGTCCATGGGAGTAATGTCTCAAACAGTCTACGCTTTGATCGCTCCCTGGAAGACCAGTAGTAGTTTCCGATTCACATCTGGAGGCATTCTGTATTCTGTGGACTATCAGAGTGTTAATGAAACACAGAAATTGCATAGGGATTGAATACAACAGTCACCATGCGCACTTTCCTCCATGGGAGTAATGTCTCTAACAGTCTACGATTTGATCGTTCCCTGGAAGACCAGTAGTAGTTTCCGATGTACATCTGGAGGCTTTCCGTGATCTGTGGACTATCAGAGTGTTGATGAAACACATAAATTGCATCGGGATTGAATACAACCGTCACCATGCGAACATTCCTCCATGGGAGTAATTCTCAAAGAGTCCACGCTTTGATCGTTCCCTGGTAGACCAGCAGTAGTTTCCGGTGAACATCTTCAGGCATTCTGTAGTCTGTGGTCTATCAGAGTGTTGATGAAACACAGAAATTGCAATTGGATTGAATACTACAGTCAAAATGTGCACTTTCCTATATGGGAGTAATATCTCTAAACGGTCTACGCTTTGATCGTTAGCTGGAAGACCATTAGCAGTTTCCGATGCACATCTTGAAACATTCTGTAATCTGTGGACTATCAGAGTGTTGATGAAACACAGAAATTGCATCGGGATTGAATGCAACAGTCAGCATGCGCAGTTTTCTCCTTGGGAGTAATGTCTCTAACAGTCTACGCTTTGATCGTTCCCTGGAAGACCAGTAGTAGTTTCCGGTGCACATCTGGAGGCTTTCTGTAATCTGTGGACTATCAGAGTATTGATGAAACACAGAAATTGCATCGGCATTGAATACAACAGTCTCCATGCGCAGTTTCCTCCATGGGAGTAATGTCTCAAACAGTCTACGCTTTGATCGTTCCCTGGAAGACCAGTAGTAGTTTCAATTGCACATCTGGAGGCATTCTGTAATCCGTGGACTATCAGAGTGTTGATGAAACACACAAATTGCATCGGGTTTGAATACAACAGTCACCATGTGCACTTTCCTCCATGGGAGTAATGTCTCTAACACTCTACGCTTTGATCGTTCCCTGGAAGACCAGTAGTAGTTTCCGATGCACATCTGGAGGCTTTCCGTCATCTGTGGACTATCAGAGTGTTGATGAAACACAGAAATTGCATCGGGATTGACAACAACAGTCACCATGCGCACTTTCCTCCATAGGAGTAATGTGCCAAACAGTCTATGCATTGATCGTTCCCTGGAAGACGAGTAGTAGTTTCCGATGAACATCTGGAGGCATTCTGTAATCTGTGGACAATCAGAGGGTTGATGAAACACAAAAACTGCATCGGGATTGAATACAACAGTCACCATGCGCACTTTCCTCCATGGGGGTAATCTCTCAAACAGTCTACGCTTTGATCGTTCCCTGAAAGACCAGCAGTAGTTTCCGATGCACATCTGGTGGCATTCTGTAATCTGTGGACTATCACACTGTTGATGAAACACAGAAATTGCATCGGGATTGAATACAACAGTCACCATGCGCACTTTCCCCCATGGGAGTAAGGTCCCTAACAGTCTACGCTTTGATCGTTCCCTGGAAGACCAGAAGTAGTTTCCGATGCACATCTGGTGGCATTCTGTAATCTGTGGACAATCAGAGTGTTGATGAAACACAGAAATTTCGTCGGGAATGAATACAACGGTCAACATGCGCAGTTTCCTCCATGGGAGTAATGTCTCAAACAGTCTACGCTTTGATCTTTCCCTGGAAGACCAGTAGTAGTTTCAATTGCACATCTGGAGGCATTCGGTAATCTGTGGGCTATCAGAGTGTTGATGAAACACAGAAATTGCATCGGGATTGAATAAAACAGTCACCATGCGCACTTTCCTCCACGGGAGGTATGTCTCCTACAGTCTACGCTTTGATCGTTCCCTGGAAGACCAGTAGTAGTTTACATCTTGAGGCATTCTGTAATCTGTGGACTATCAGAGTGTTGATGAAACACAGAAATTGCATCGGGATTGAATACAACCGTCACCATGCGCACATTCCTCCATAAAAGTAATGTCTCAAAGAGTCCACTCTTTGATCGTTCCTTGGAAGACCAGTAGTAGTTTCCGGTGAACATCTTGAGGCATTCTGTAATCTGTGGACTATCACAGTGTTGATGAAACACAGAAATTGCAATTGGATTGAATACTACAGTCAAAATGCGCACTTTCCTATATGTGAGTAATGTCTCTAACAGTCTACGCTTTGATCGTTAGCTGGAAGACCAGTAATAGTTTCCGATGCACATCTTGAAGCATTCTGTAATCGTGGACTATCAGAGTGTTGATGACACACAGAAATTGCATCGGGATTGAATACAACAGTCACCATGCGCACTTTCCTCCATAGGAGTAATTCTTAAACAGTCTATGTTTGATCGATCCCTGGGAGACTACTATTAGTTTCCGATGCACATCTGGTGGCATTCTGTAATTTGTAGACTATCAGAGTGCTGATGAAACTCAGTAATTGCATCGGGATTGAATACAGCAGTCAGCATGCGCACTTTTCTCCATAGGAGTAATGTCTCTAACAGTCTACGCTTTGATCGTTCCCTGGAAGACCAGTAGTAGTTTCCGGTGCACATCTTGAGGCTTTCTGTAATCTGTGGACTATCAGAGTGTTGATGAAACACAGAAATTGCATCGGGATTGAATACAACATTCTCCATGCGCAGTTTCCTCTATGGGAGTAATGTCTCAAACAGTCTACACTTTGATCGTTCCCTTTAAGACCAGTAGTAGTTTCAATTGCACATCTGGAGACATTCTGTAATCCGTGGACTATCAGAGTGTTGATGAAACACAGAAATTGCATCGGGTTTGAATACAACGGTCACCATGTGCACTTTCCTCCATGGGAGTAATGTCTCTAACAGTCTACGCTTTGATCGTTCCCTGGAAGACCAGTAGTAGTTTCCGATGCACATCTGGAGGTTTTCCGTCATCTGTGGACTATCAGAGTGTTGATGAAACACAGAAATTGCATCGGGATTGACTACAACAGTCAAGATGCGCACTTTCCTCCATGGCAGTAATGTGCGAAATAGTCTATGCATTGATCGTTCCCTGGAAGACGAGTAGTAGTTTCCGATGAACATGTGGAGGCATTCTGTAATCTGTGGACTATCAGAGGGTTGATGAAACACAAAAACTGCATCGGGATTGAATACAACAGTCACCATGCGCACTTTCCTCCATGGGAGTAATCTCTCAAACAGTCTACGCTTTGATCGTTCCCTGAAAGACCAGCAGTAGTTTCCGATGCACATCTGGTGGCATTCTGTAATCTGTGGACTATCACAGTGTTGATGAAACACAGAAATTGCATGGGGATTGAATACAACAGTCACCATGCGCACTTTCCTCCACGGGAGGTATGTCTCTAACAGTCTACGCTTTGATCGTTCACTGCAGGACCAGTAGTAGTTTCCGATGCACATCTGGTGGCATTCTGTAATCTGTGGACTATCAGAGTGTTGATGAAACACAGAAATAGCTTCGGGATTGAACACAACAGTGACCATCCGCACTTTCCTCCATGGGAGTAATGTCTGAAACAGTCTACGCTTTGATCGTTCCCTGGAAGACCACGCTTTGATCGTTCCCTGCAGGACCAGTAGTAGTTTCCGATGCACATCTGGTGGCATTCTGTAATCTGTGGACTATCAGAGTGTTGATGAAACACAAAAATTGCATCGGGATTGAACACAACAGTGACCATCCGCACTTTCCTCCATGGGAGTAATGTCTAAAACAGTCTACGCTTTGATCATTCCCCGGAAGACCAGTAGTAGTTTACGATGCACATCTCGTGGCATTCTGTAATCTGTGGACTATCAGAGTGTTGATGAAACACAGAAATTGCAATTGGATTGAATACTACAGTCAAAATGCGCACTTTCCTATATGGGAGTAATGTCTCTAACAGTCTACGATTTGATCGTTAGCTGGAAGACCAGTAGTAGTTTCCGATGCACATCTTGAAACATTCTGTAATCTGTGGACTATCAGAGTATTGATGAAACACAGAAATTGCATCGGGATTGAATACAACAGTCAACATGAGCACTTTCCTCCACGGGAGTAATGTCTCAAACAATCTACGCTTTTGATCGTTCCCTGGAAGACCAGTAGTAGTTTGCGATGCACATCTGGTGGCATTCTGTAATGTGTAGACTATCAGAGTGTTGATGAAACACAGTAATTGCATCGGGATTGAATACAACAGTCACCATGCGCACTTTCCTCCATGGGAGTAATGTCTCTAACAGTCTACGCTTTGATCGTTCCCTGCAGGACAAGTAGTAGTTTCCGATGCACATCTGGTGGCATTCTGTAATCTGTAGACTATCAGAGCGTTGATGAAACACAGAAATTGCATCGGGATTGAATACAACAGTCACCATGCGCACTTTCCTCCATGGGAGTAATGTCTCTAACAGTTTTCGCTTTTATCTTTCCCTGGAAGACCAGTAGTAGTTTCCGATGCACATCTGGAGGCTTTCTGTGATATGTGGACTATCAGAGTGTTGATGAAACACAGAAATAGCATCGGAATTGAATACAACAGTCACCATGCGCACTTTCCTCCATGGGAGTATCTCTCAAACAGTCTATGCCTTGATCGTTCCCTGAAAGACCAGCAGTAGTTTCCGATGCACATCTGGTGGCATTCTGTAATCTGTGGACTATCAGAGTGTTGATGAAACACAGAAATTGCATCGGGATTGAATACAACAGTCACCATGCGCACTTTCCCCCATGGGAGTAAGGTCCCTAACAGTCTACGCTTTGATCGTTCCCTGGAAGACCAGTAGTAGTTTCCGATGCACATCTGGTGGCATTCTGTAATCTGTGGACTATCAGAGGGTTGATGAAACACAAAAACTGCATCGGGATTGAGTACAACAGTCACCATGCGCACTCTCCTCCATGGGAGTAAAATCTCAAACAGTCTACGCTTTGATCGTTCCCTGAAAGAAAAGCGGTAGTTTCCGATGCACATCTGGTGGCATTCTATAATCTGTGGACTATCAGAGTGTTGATGAAACACAGAAATTGCATCGGGATTGAATACAACA
Organism: Schistocerca gregaria; assembly: GCF_023897955.1. NCBI lineage: Eukaryota > Metazoa > Arthropoda > Insecta > Orthoptera > Acrididae > Schistocerca > Schistocerca gregaria. The sequence continues at coordinate 45,961,457 of NC_064920.1, forward strand.
GTCAACATGCGCACTTTCCTCCACGGGAGGTATGTCTCTAACAGTCTACGCTTTGATCGTTCCCTGGAAGACCAGTAGTAGTTTCCGGTGAACATCTTGAGGCATTCTGTAATCTGTGGACTATCAGAGTGTTGATGAAACACAGATATTGCATCGGGATTGAATACAACCGTCACCATGCGCACATTCCTCCATAAAAGTAATGTCTCATAGAGTCCACGCTTTGATCGTTCCTTGGAAGACCAGTAGTAGTTTCCGATTAACATCTTGAGGCATTCTGTAATCTGTGGACTATCAGAGTGTTGATGAAACACAGAAATTGCAATTGGATTGAATACTACAGTCAAAATGCGCACTTTCCTATTTGTGAATAATGTCTCTAACAGTCTACGCTTTGATCGTTAGCTGGAAGACCAGTAGTAGTTTCCGATGCACATCTTGAAGCATTCTGTAATCTGTGGACTATCAGAGTGTTGATGACACACAAAAATTGCATCGGGATTGAATACAACAGTCAACATGCGCTCTTTCCTCCACGGGAGTAATGTCTCAAACAATCTACGCTTTTGATCGTTCCCTGGAAGACCAGTAGTAGTTTGCGATGCACATCTGGTGGCATTCTGTAATTTGTAGACTATCAGAGTGTTGATGAAACACAGTAATTGCATCGGGATTGAATACAACAGTCAGCATGCGCACTTTTCTCCATAGGAGTAATGTCTCTAACAGTCTACGCTTTGATCGTTCCCTGGAAGACCAGTAGTAGTTTCCGGTGCACATCTTGAGGCTTTCTGTAATCTGTGGACTATCAGAGTGTTGATGAAACACAGAAATTGCATCGGGATTGAATACAACAGTCTCCATGCGCAGTTTCCTCTGTGGGAGTAATCTCTCAAACAGTCTACGCTTTGATCTTTCCCTGAAAGACCAGCAGTAGTTTCCGATGCACATCTGGTATCATTCTGTAATCTGTGGACTATCACAGTGTTGATGAAACACAGAAATTGCATCGGGATTGAATACAACAGTCACCATGCGCACTTTCCTCCACGGGAGGTATGTCTCTAACAGTCTACGCTTTGATCGTTCACTGCAGGACCAGTAGTAGTTTCCGATGCACATCTGGTGGCATTCTGTAATCTGTGGACTATCAGAGTGTTGATGAAACACAGAAATAGCTGGGGGGATGAACACAACAGTCACCATCCGCACTTTCCTCCATGGGAGTAATGTCTGAAACAGTCTACGCTTTGATCGTTCCCTGGAAGACCACGCTTTGATCGTTCCCTGCAGGACCAGTAGTAAGTTCCGATGCACATCTGGCCGCATTCTGTAATCTGTGGACTATCAGAGTGTTGATGAAACACAGAAATTGCATCGGGGTTGAACACAACAGTCACCATCCGCACTTTCCTCCATGGGAGTAATGTCTGAAACAGTCTACGCTTTGATCGTTCCCCGGAAGACCAGTAGTAGTTTACGATGCACATCTCGTGGCATTCTGTAATCTGTGGACTATCAGAGTGTTGATGAAACACAGAAATTGCAATTGGATTGAATACTACAGTCAAAATGCGCACTTTCCTATATGGGAGTAATGGTTCTAACAGTCTACGATTTGATCGTTAGCTGGAAGACCAGTAGTAGTTTCCGATGCACATCTTGAAACATTCTGTAATCTGTGGACTATCAGAGTATTGATGAAACACAGAAATTGCATCGGGATTGAATACAACAGTCACCATGCGCACTTTCCTCCATGGGAGTAATGTCCCTAACAGTCTACGCATTGATCGTTCCCTGGAAGACCAGTAGTAGTCTCCGATGCACATATGGTGGCATTCTGTAATCTGTGGACTATCAGAGTGTTGATGAAACACAGAAATTGCATCGGGAATGAATACAACATTCAACATGCGCACTTTCCTCCACGGGAGGTATGTCTCTAACAGTCTACGCTTTGATCGTTCCCTGGAAGACCAGTAGTAGTTTCCGGTGAACATCTTGAGGCATTCGGTAATCTGTGGACTATCAGAGTGTTGATGAAACACAGAAATTGCATCGGAATAGAATACAACCGTCACCATGCGCACATTCCTCCATAAAAGTAATGTCTCATAGAGTCCACGTTTTGATCGTTCCTTGGAAGACCAGTAGTAGTTTCCGGTGAACATCTTGAGGCATTCTGTAATCTGTGGACTATCAGAGTGTTGATGAAACACAGAAATTGCAATTGGATTGAATACTACAGTCAAAATGCGCACTTTCCTATATGTGAGTAATGTCTCTAACAGTCTACGCTTTGATTGTTAGCTGGAAGACCAGTAGTAGTTTCCGATGCACATCTGGAGGCTTTCCGTCATCTGTGGACTATCAGAGTGTTGATGAAACACAGAAATTGCATCGGGATTGACTACAACAGTCACCATGCGCACTTTCCTCCATGGGAGTATCTCTCAAACAGTCTATGCTTTGATCGTTCCCTGGAAGACCAGTAGTAGTTTCCGATGCACATCTGGTGGCATTCTGTAATCTGTGGACCATCAGAGTGTTGATGAACCACAGAAATAGCATCGGAAATGAATACAACAGTCAACATGCACACTTTCCTCCATGTTAGTAATGTCTCAAAGAGTTTACGCTTTGATCGTTTTCTGGAAGACCAGTAGCTTTTTACGATGCACGTCTGGATTCATTCTGTAATCTGTGGACTATTAGAGTGTTGATGAAACAGAGAAATTGCATCGGGATTGAATACAACAGTCAACATGCGCTCTTTCCTCCACGGGAGTAATGTCTCAAACAATCTACGCTTTTGATCGTTCCCTGGAAGACCAGTAGTAGTTTGCGATGCACATCTGGTGGCATTCTGTAATTTGTAGACTATCAGAGTGTTGATGAAACACAGTAATTGCATCGGGATTGAATACAACAGTCAGCATGCGCACTTTTCTCCATAGGAGTAATGTCTCTAACAGTCTACGCTTTGATCGTTCCCTGGAAGACCAGTAGTAGTTTCCGGTGCACATCTTGAGGCTTTCTGTAATCTGTGGACTATCAGAGTGTTGATGAAACACAGAAATTGCATCGGGATTGAATACAACAGTCTCCATGCGCAGTTTCCTCTGTGGGAGTAATCTCTCAAACAGTCTACGCTTTGATCTTTCCCTGAAAGACCAGCAGTAGTTTCCGATGCACACCTGGTGTCATTCTGTAATCTGTGGACTATCACAGTGTTGATGAAACACAGAAATTGCATCGGGATTGAATACAACAGTCACCATGCACACTTTCCTCCACGGGAGGTATGTCTCTAACAGTCTACGCTTTGATCGTTCACTGCAGGACCAGTAGTAGTTTCCGATGCACATCTGGTGGCATTCTGTAATCTGTGGACTATCAGAGTGTTGATGAAACACAGAAATAGCTTCGGGATTGAACACAACAGTCACCATCCGCACTTTCCTCCATGGGAGTAATGTCTGAAACAGTCTACGCTTTGATCGTTCCCTGGAAGACCACGCTTTGATCGTTCCCTGCAGGACCAGTAGTAAGTTCCGATGCACATCTGGCCGCATTCTGTAATCTGTGGACTATCAGAGTGTTGATGAAACACAGAAATTGCATCGGGGTTGAACACAACAGTCACCATCCGCACTTTCCTCCATGGGAGTAATGTCTGAAACAGTCTACGCTTTGATCGTTCCCCGGAAGACCAGTAGTAGTTTACGATGCACATCTCGTGGCATTCTGTAATCTGTGGACTATCAGAGTGTTGATGAAACACAGAAATTGCAATTGGATTGAATACTACAGTCAACATGCGCACTTTCCTATATGGGAGTAATGTCTCTAACAGTCTACGATTTGATCGTTAGCTGGAAGACCAGTAGTGGTTTCCGATGCACATCTTGAAACATTCTGTAATCTGTGGACTATCAGAGTATTGATGAAACACAGAAATTGCATCGGGATTGAATACAACAGTCACCATGCGCACTTTCCTCCATGGGAGTAATGTCCCTAACAGTCTACGCATTGATCGTTCCCTGGAAGACCAGTAGTAGTCTCCGATGCACATCTGGTGGCATTCTGTAATCTGTGGACTATCAGAGTGTTGATGAAACACAGAAATTGCATCGGGAATGAATACAACAGTCAACATGCGCACTTTCATCCACGGGAGGTATGTCTCTAACAGTCTACGCTTTGATCGTTCCCTGGAAGACCAGTAGTAGTTTCCGGTGAACATCTTGAGGCATTCGGTAATCTGTGGACTATCAGAGTGTTGATGAAACACAGAAATTGCATCGGGATAGAATACAACCGTCACCATGCGCACATTCCTCCATAAAAGTAATGTCTCATAGAGTCCACGTTTTGATCGTTCCTTGGAAGACCAGTAGTAGTTTCCGGTGAACATCTTGAGGCATTCTGTAATCTGTGGACTATCAGAGTGTTGATGAAACACAGAAATTGCAATTGGATTGAATACTACAGTCAAAATGCGCACTTTCCTATATGTGAGTAATGTCTCTAACAGTCTACGCTTTGATTGTTAGCTGGAAGACCAGTAGTAGTTTCCGATGCACATCTGGAGGCTTTCCGTCATCTGTGGACTATCAGAGTGTTGATGAAACACAGAAATTGCATCGGGATTGACTACAACAGTCACCATGCGCACTTTCCTCCATGGGAGTATCTCTCAAACAGTCTATGCTTTGATCGTTCCCTGGAAGACCAGTAGTAGTTTCCGATGCACATCTGGTGGCATTCAGTAATCTGTGGACTATCAGAGTGTTGATGAACCACAGAAATAGCATCGGAAATGAATACAACAGTCAACATGCACACTTTCCTCCATGTTAGTAATGTCTCAAAGAGTTTACGCTTTGATCGTTTTCTGAAAGACCAGTAGCTTTATACGATGCACGTCTGGATTCATTCTGTAATCTGTGGACTATTAGAGTGTTGATGAAACAGAGAAATTGCATCGCGATTGAATACAACAGTCAACATGCGCTCTTTCCTCCACGGGAGTAATGTCTCAAACAATCTACGCTTTTGATCGTTCCCTGGAAGACCAGTAGTAGTTTGCGATGCACATCTGGTGGCATTCTGTAATTTGTAGACTATCAGAGTGTTGATGAAACACAGTAATTGCATCGGGATTAAATACAACAGTCAGCATGCGCACTTTTCTCCATAGGAGTAATGTCTCTAACAGTCTACGCTTTGATCGTTCCCTGGAAGACCAGTAGTAGTTTCCGATGCACATCTGGTGGCATTCTGTAATCTGTGGACTATCAGAGTGTTGATGAACCACAGAAATAGCATCGGAAATGAATACAACAGTCAACATGCACACTTTCCTCCATGTTAGTAATGTCTCAAAGAGTTTACGCTTTGATCGTTTTCTGGAAGACCAGTAGCTTTTTACGATGCACGTCTGGATTCATTCTGTAATCTGTGGACTATTAGAATGTTGATGAAACAGAGAAATTGCATCGGGATTGAATACAACAGTCAACATGCGCTCTTTCCTCCACGGGAGTAATGTCTCAAACAATCTACGCTTTTGATCGTTCCCTGGAAGACCAGTAGTAGTTTGCGATGCACATCTGGTGGCATTCTGTAATTTGTAGACTATCAGAGTGTTGATGAAACACAGTAATTGCATCGGGATTGAATACAACAGTCAGCATGCGCACTTTTCTCCATAGGAGTAATGTCTCTAACAGTCTACGCTTTGATCGTTCCCTGGAAGACCAGTAGTAGTTTCCGGTACACATCTTGAGGCTTTCTGTAATCTGTGGACTATCAGAGTGTTGATGAAACACAGAAATTGCATCGGGATTGAATACAACAGTCTCCATGCGCAGTTTCCTCTGTGGGAGTAATCTCTCAAACAGTCTACGCTTTGATCTTTCCCTGAAAGACCAGCAGTAGTTTCCGATGCACATCTGGTATCATTCTGTAATCTGTGGACTATCACAGTGTTGATGAAACACAGAAATTGCATCGGGATTGAATACAACAGTCACCATGCGCACTTTCCTCCACGGGAGGTATGTCTCTAACAGTCTACGCTTTGATCGTTCACTGCAGGACCAGTAGTAGTTTCCGATGCACATCTGGTGGCATTCTGTAATCTGTGGACTATCAGAGTGTTGATGAAACACAGAAATAGCTTCGGGATTGAACACAACAGTCACCATCCGCACTTTCCTCCATGGGAGTAATGTCTGAAACAGTCTAGGCTTTGATCGTTCCCTGGAAGACCACGCTTTGATCGTTCCCTGCAGGACCAGTAGTAAGTTCCGATGCACATCTGGCCGCATTCTGTAATCTGTGGACTATCAGAGTGTTGATGAAACACAGAAATTGCATCGGGGTTGAACACAACAGTAACCATCCGCACTTTCCTCCATGGGAGTAATGTCTGAAACAGTCTACGCTTTGATCGTTCCCCGGAAGACCAGTAGTAGTTTACGATGCACATCTCGTGGCATTCTGTAATCTGTGGACTATCAGAGTGTTGATGAAACACAGAAATTGCAATTGGATTGAATACTACAGTCAAAATGCGCACTTTCCTATATGGGAGTAATGTCTCTAACAGTCTACGATTTGATCGTTAGCTGGAAGACCAGTAGTAGTTTCCGATGCACATCTTGAAACATTCTGTAATCTGTGGACTATCAGAGTATTGATGAAACACAGAAATTGCATCGGGATTGAATACAACAGTCACCATGCGCACTTTCCTCCATGGGAGTAATGTCCCTAACAGTCTACGCATTGATCGTTCCCTGGAAGACCAGTAGTAGTCTCCGATGCACATCTGGTGGCATTCTGTAATCTGTGGACTATCAGAGTGTTGATGAAACACAGAAATTGCATCGGGAATGAATACAACAGTCAACATGCGCACTTTCCTCCACGGGAGGTATGTCTCTAACAGTCTACGCTTTGATCGTTCCCTGGAAGACCAGTAGTAGTTTCCGGTGAACATCTTGAGGCATTCGGTAATCTGTGGACTATCAGAGTGTTGATGAAACACAGAAATTGCATCGGGATAGAATACAACCGTCACCATGCGCACATTCCTCCATAAAAGTAATGTCTCATAGAGTCCACGTTTTGATCGTTCCTTGGAAGACCAGTAGTAGTTTCCGGTGAACATCTTGAGGCATTCTGTAATCTGTGGACTATCAGAGTGTTGATGAAACACAGATATTGCAATTGGATTGAATACTACAGTCAAAATGCGCACTTTCCTATATGTGAGTAATGTCTCTAACAGTCTACGCTTTGATTGTTAGCTGGAAGACCAGTAGTAGTTTCCGATGCACATCTGGAGGCTTTCCGTCATCTGTGGACTATCAGAGTGTTGATGAAACACAGAAATTGCATCGGGATTGACTACAACAGTCACCATGCGCACTTTCCTCCATGGGAGTATCTCTCAAACAGTCTATGCTTTGATCGTTCCCTGGAAGACCAGTAGTAGTTTCCGATGCACATCTGGTGGCATTCTGTAATCTGTGGACTATCAGAGTGTTGATGAACCACAGAAATAGCATCGGAAATGAATACAACAGTCAACATGCTCACTTTCCTCCATGTTAGTAATGTCTCAAAGAGTTTACGCTTTGATCGTTTTCTGGAAGACCAGTAGCTTTTTACGATGCACGTCTGGATTCATTCTGTAATCTGTGGACTATTAGAGTGTTGATGAAACAGAGAAATTGCATCGGGATTGAATACAACAGTCAACATGCGGTCTTTCCTCCACGGGAGTAATGTCTCAAACAATCTACGCTTTTGATCGTTCCCTGGAAGACCAGTAGTAGTTTGCGATGCACATCTGGTGGCATTCTGTAATTTGTAGACTATCAGAGTGTTGATGAAACACAGTAATTGCATCGGGATTGAATACAACAGTCACCATGCGCACATTCCTCCATAGAAGTAATGTCTCAAAGAGTCCACGCTTTGATCGTTCCCTAGAAGACCAGTAGTAGTTTCCGATGAACATCTTGAGGCATTCTGTAATCTGTGGACTATCAGAGTGTTGATGAAACACAGAAATTGCAATTGGATTGAATACTAGAGTCAAAATGCGCACTTTCCTATATGGGAGTAATGTCTCTAACAGTCTACGCTTTGATCGTTAGCTGGAAGACCAGTAAAAGTTTCCGATGCACATCTTGAAACATTCTGTAATCTGTGGGCTATCGGAGTGTTGATGAAACACAGAAATAGCATCGGGATTGAATACAACAGTCAACATTCGCACTTTCCTCCACGGGAGTAATGTCTCAAACAATCTACGCTTTTGATCGTTCCCTGGAAGACCAGTAGTAGTTTGCGATGCACATCTGGTGGCATTCTGTAATGTGTAGACTATCAGAGTGTTGATGAAACAAAGTAATTGCATCGGGATTGAATACAACAGTCAGCATGCGCACTTTTCTCCATAGGAGTAATGTCTCTAACAGTCTACGCTTTGATCGTTCCCTGGAAGACCAGTAGTAGTTTCCGGTGCACATCTGGAGGCTTTCTGTAATCTGTGGACTATCAGAGTGTTGATGAAACACAGAAATTGCATCGGGATTGAATACAAGAGTCTCCATGCGTAGTTTCCTCCATGGGAGTAATGTCTCTAACAGTCTACGCTTTGATCGTTCCCTGGAAGACCAGTAGTAGTTTCCGATGCACATCTGGAGGTTTTCCGTCATCTGTGGACTATCAGAGTGTTGATGAAACACAGAAATTGCAATTGGATTGAATACTACAGTCAAAATGCGCACTTTCCTATATAGGAGTAATGTCTCTAACAGTCTACGATTTGATCGTTAGCCGGAAGACCAGTAGTAGCTTCCGATGCACATCTTGAAACATTCTGAAATCTGTGGACTATCAGAGTGTTGATGAAACACAGAAATTGCATCGGGATTGAATACAACAGTCATCATGCGCACTTTCCTCCACGGGAGTAATGTCTCAAACAATCTACGCTTTTGAACGTTCCCTGGAAGACGAGTAGTAGTTTGCGATGCACATCTGGTGGCATTCTGTAATGTGTAGACTATCAGAGTGTTGATGAAACACAGTAATTGCATCGGGATTGAATACAACAATCACCATGCGCACTTTTCTCCATGGGAGTAATGTCTCTAACAGTCTACGCTTTGATCGTTCCTTGGAAGACCAGTAGTAGTTTCCGTTGCACATCTGGAGGCATTCTGTAATCTGTGGACTATCAGAGGGTTTATGAAACACAAAAACTGCTTCGGGATTGAGTACAACAGTCACCATGCGCACTTTCCTCCATGGGAGTAATGTCTCTAACAGTATACGCTTTGATCGTTCCCTGTAAGACCAGTAATAGTTTCCGATGCACATCTGGAGGCATTCTGTAATCTGTGGACTATCAGAGTGTTGATGAAACACAGAAATTGCATCGGGATTGAATACATCAGTCACCATGCGCACTTTCCTCCATGGGAGTATCTCTCAAACAGTCTATGCTTTGATCGTTCCCTGGATGACCAGTAGTAGTTTCCGATGCACATCTGGTGGCATTCTGTAATCTGTGGACTATCAGAGTGTTGATTAACCACAGAAATTGCATCGGAAATGAATACAACAGTCAACATGCGCACTTTCCTCCATGGGAGTAATGTCTCAAAGAGTTTACGCTTTGATCGTTTTCTGAAAGACTAGTAGCAGTTTACGATGCACATCTGGATTCATTCTGTAATCTGTGGACTATTAGAATGTTGATGAAACACAGGAATTGCATCGGGATTGAATACAACCGTCACCATGCGCACATTCCTCCATAAAAGTAATGTCTCAAAGAGTCCACGCTTTGATCGTTCCCTGGAAGACCAGTAGTAGTTTCCGATGAACATCTTGAGGCATTCTGTAATCTGTGGACTATCAGAGTGTTGATGAAACACAGAAATTGCAATTGGATTGAATACTAATGTCAAAATGCGCACTTTCCTATATAGGAGTAATGTCTCTAACAGTCTACGATTTGATCGTTAGCTGGAAGACCAGTAGTAGTTTGCGATGCACATCTGGTGGTATTCTGTAATGTGTAGACTATCAGAGTGTTGATGAAACACAGTAATTGCATCGGGATTGAATACAACAGTCACCATGCGCACTTTTCTCCATGGGAGTAATGTCTCTAACAGTCTACGCTTTGATCGTTCCCTGGAAGACCAGTAGTAGTTTCCGGTGCACATCTGGAGGATTTCTGTAATCCGTGGACTATAAGACTATTGATGAAACACAGAAATTGCATCGGGTTTGAATACAACAGTCACCATGCGCACTTTCCTCCATGGGAGTAATGTCTCTAACAGTCTACGCTTTGATCGTTCCCTGGAAGACCAGTAGTAGTTTCCGATGCACATCTGGAGGCTTTCCGTCATCTGTGGACTATCAGAGTGTTGATGAAACACAGAAATTGCATCGGGATTGACTACAACAGTCCCCATGCGCACTTTCCTCCATGGGAGTAATGTGCCAAACAGTCAATGCATTGATCTTTCCCTGGAAGACGAGTAGTAGTTTCCGATGAACATCTGGAGGCATTCAGTAATCTGTGGACTATCAGAGGGTTGATGAAATACAAAAACTGCATCGGGATTGAGTACAACAGTCACCATGCGCACTTTCCTCCATGGGAGTAATGTCTCTAACAGTCTACGCTTTGATCGTTCCCTGGAAGACCAGTAGTAGTTTCCGATGAACATCTTGAGGCATTCTGTAATCTGTGGACTATCAGAGTGTTGATGAAACACAGATATTGCAATTGGATTGAATACTACAGTCAAAATGCGCAATTACCTATATGGGAGTAATGTCTCTAACAGTCTACGCTTTGATCGTTAGCTGGAACACCAGTAAAAGTTTCCGATGCACATCTTGAAACATTCTGTAATCTGTGGGCTATCGGAGTGTTGATGAAACACAGAAATTGCATCGGGATTGAATACAACAGTCAACATGCGCACTTTCCTCCACGGGAGTAATGTCTCAAACAATCTACGCTTTTAATCGTTCCCTGGAAGACCAGTAGTAGTTTGCGATTCACATCTGGTGGCATTCTGTAATGTGTAGACTATCAGAGTGATGATCACACACAGTAATTCCATCGGGATTGAATACAACAGTCAGCATGCGCACTTTTCTCCATAGGAGTAATGTCTCTAACAGTCTACGGTTTGATCGTTCCCTAGAAGACCAGTAGTAGTTTCCGGTGCACATCCTGAGGCCTTCTGTAATCTGTGGACTATCAGAGTGTTGATGAAACACAGAAATTGCACCGGGATTGAATACAACAGTCTCCATGCGTAGTTTCCTCCATAGGAGTAATGTCTCTAACGGTCTACGCTTTGATCGTTCCCTGGAAGACCAGTAGTAGTTTCCGGTGCACATCTGGAGGCTTTCTGTAATCTGTGGACTATCAGAGTGTTGATGAAACACAGAAATTGCATCGGGTTTGAATACAACAGTCACCATGTGCACTTTCCTCCATGGGAGTAATGTCTCTAACAGTCTACGCTTTGATCGTTCCCTGGAAGACCAGTAGTAGTTTCCGATGCACATCTGGAGGTTTTCCGTCATCTGTGGACTATCAGAGTGTTGATGAAACACAGAAATTGCATCGGGATTGACTACAACAGTCACCATGCGCACTTTCCTCCATGGGAGTAATGTGCGAAACAGTATATGCATTGAACGTTCCCTGGAAGACAAGTAGTAGTTTCCGATGAACATGTGGAGGCATTCTGTAATCTGTGGACTATCAGAGGGTTGCTGAAACACAAAAACTGCATCGGGATTGAATACAAGAGTCACCATGCGCACTTTCCTCCATCGGAGTAATCTCTCAAACAGTCTACGTTTTGATCGTTCCCTGAAAGACCAGCAGTAGTTTCCGATGCACATCTGGTGGGATTCTGTAATCTGTGGACTATCACAGTGTTGATGAAACACAGAAATTGCATCGGGATTGAATACAACAGTCACTATGCGCACTTTCCTCCACGGGAGGTATGTCTCTAACAGTCTACGTTTTGATCGTTCACTGCAGGACCAGTAGTAGTTTCCGATGCACATCTGGTGGCATTCTGTAATCTGTGGACTATCAGAGTGTTGATGAAACACAGAAATAGTTTCGGGATTGAACACAACAGTCACCATCCTCACTTTCCTCCATGGGAGTAATGTCTGAAACAGTCTACGCTTTGATCGTTCCCTGGAAGACCACGCTTTGATCGTTCCCTGCAGGACCAGTAGTAGTTTCCGATGCACATCTGGTCGCATTCTGTAATCTGTGGACTATCAGAGTGTTGATGAAACACAGAAATTGCATCGGGATTGAACACAACAGTCACCATCCGCACTTTCCTCCATGGGAGTAATGTCTGAAACAGTCTACGCTTTGATCGTTCCCCGGAAGACCAGTAGTAGTTTACGATGCACATCTCGTGGTATTCTGTAATCTGTGGACTATCAGAGTGTTGATGAAACACAGAAATTGTAATTGGATTGAATACTACAGTCAAAATGCGCACTTTCCTATATGGGAGTGATGTCTCTAACAGTCTACGATTTGATCGTTAGCTGGAAGACCAGTAGTAGTTTCCGATGCACATCTTGAAACATTCTGTAATCTGTGGACTATCAGAGTATTGATGAAACACAGAAATTGCATCGGGATTGAATACAACAGTCACCATGCGCACTTTCCTCCATGAGAGTAATGTCCCTAACAGTCTGCGCTTTGATCGTTCCCTGGAAGACCAGTAGTAGTTTCCGATGCACATCTGGTGCCATTCTGTAATCTGTGGACTATCAGAGTGTTGATGAAGCACAGAAATTGCATCGGGAATGAATACAACAGTCAACATGCGCACTTTCCTCCACGGGAGGTATGTCTCTAACAGTCTACGCTTTGATCGTTCCCTGGAAGACCAGTAGTAGTTTCCGGTGAACATCTTGAGGCATTCTGTAATCTGTGGACTATCAGAGTATTGATGAAACACAGAAATTGCATCGGGATTGAATGCAAGAGTCACCATGCGCACTTTCCTCCATGGGAGTAATCTCTCAAACAGTCTACGCTTTGATCGTTCCCTGGAAGACCAGTAGTAGTTTCCGATGCACGTCTGGAGGCATTCTGTAATCTGTAGACTATCAGAGTGTTGATGAAACACAGAAATTGCATCGGGGTGAATACAACAGTCACCATGCGCACTTTCCTCCATGGGAGTATCTCTCAAACAGTCTATACTTTGATCGTTCCCTGGAAGACCAGTAGTAGTTTCCGATGAACATCTGGTGGCTTTCCGTCATCTGTGGACTATCAGAGTGTTGATGAAACACCGAAATAGCATCGGGATTGAATACAACAGTCACCATGCACACTTCCCTCTATGGGAGTATCTCTCAAACTGTCTATGCTTTGATCGTTCCCTGGAAGACCAGTAGTAGTTTCCGATGCACATCTTGAGGCATTCTGTAATCTGTGGACTATCAGAGTTTTGAGGAAACACAGAAATTGCAATTGGATTGAATACAACAGTCAAAATGCGCACTTTCCTATATAGGAGTAATGTCTCTAACAGTCTACGATTTGATCGTTAGCCGGAAGACCAGTAGTAGCTTCCGATGCACATCTTGAAACATTCTGAAATCTGTGGACTATCAGAGTGTTGATGAAACACAGAAATTGCATCGGGATTGAATACAACAGTCAACATGCGCACTTTCCTCCACGGGAGTAATGTCTCAAACAATCTACGCTTTTGAACGTTCCCTGGAAGACCAGTAGTAGTTTGCGATGCACATCTGGTGGCATTCTGTAATGTGTAGACTATCAGAGTGATGATGAAACACAGTAATTGCATCGGGATTGAATACAACAGTCACCATGCGCACTTTTCTGCATGGGAGTAATGTCTCTAACAGTCTACGCTTTGATCGTTCCCTGGAAGACCAGTAGTAGTTTCCGATGCACATCTTGAGGCATTCTGTAATCTGTGGACAATCAGAGTGTTGATGAACCACAGAAATAGCATCGGAAATCAATACAACAGTCAACATGCGCACTTTCCTCCATGTTAGTAATGTCTCAAAGGGTTTACGCTTTGATCGTTTTCTGGAAGACCAGTAGCTTTTTACGATGCACATCTGGATTCATTCTGTAATCTGTGGACTATTAGAGTGTTGATGAAACACAGAAATTGAATCGGGATTGAATACAACAGTCACCATGCGCACATTCCTCCATAAAAGTAATGTCTCACAGAGTCCACGCTTTGATCGTTCCCTGGAAGACCAGTAGTAGTTTCCGATGAACATCTTGAGGCATTCTGTAATCTGTGGACAATCAGAGTGTTGATGAAACACAGAAATTGCAATTGGATTGAATACTACAGTCAAAATGCGCACTTTCTTATATGGGAGTAATGTCTCTAACAGTCTACGCTTTGATCGTTAGCTGGAAGACCAGTAAAAGTTTCCGATGCACATCTTGAATCATTCTGCAATCTGTGGGCTATCGGAGTGTTGATGAAACACAGAAATAGCATCGGGATTGAATACAACAGTCAACATGCGCACTTTCCTCCACGGGAGTAATGTCTCAAACAATCTACGCTTTTGATCGATCCCTGGAAGACCAGTAGTAGTTTGCGATGCACATCTGGTGGCATTCTGTAATGTGTAGACTATCAGAGTGTTGATGAAATAAAAGTAATTGCATCGGGATTGAATACAACAGTCACCATGCGCACTTACCTCCATGGGAGTAATGTCTCTAACAGTCTACGGTTTGATCGTTCCCTGGAAGACCAGTAGTAGTTTCCGATGCACATCTGGTGGCTTTCCGTCATCTGTGGACTATCAGAGTGTTGATGAAACACAGAAATAGCATCGGGATTGAATACAACAGTCACCATGCACACTTCCCTCCATGGGAGTATCTCTCAAACTGTCTATGCTTTGATCGTTCCCTGGAAGACCAGTAGTAGTTTCCGATGCACATCTTGAGGCATTCTGTAATCTGTGGACTATCAGAGTGTTGATGAAACACAGAAATTACAATTGGATTGAATACTACAGTCAAAATGCGCACTTTCCTATATAGGAGTAATGTCTCTAACAGTCTACGATTTGATCGTTAGCCCGAAGACCAGTAGTAGCTTCCGATGCACATCTTGAAACATTCTGAAATCTGTGGACTATCAGAGTGTTGATGAAACACAGAAATTGCATCGGGATTGAATACAACAGTCAACATGCGCACTTTCCTCCACGGGAGTAATGTCTCAAACAATCTACGCTTTTGAACGTTCCCTGGAAGACCAGTAGTAGTTTGCGATGCACATCTGGTGGCATTCTGTAATGTGTAGACTATCAGAGTGTTGATGAAACACAGTAATTGCATCGGGATTGAATACAACAGTCACCATGCGCACTTTTCTCCATGGGAGTAATGTCTCTAACAGTCTACGCTTTGATCGTTCCCTGGAAGACCACTAGTAGTTTCCGTTGCACATCTGGAGGCATTCTGTAATCTGTGGACTATCAGAGGGTTGATGAAACACAAAAACTGCTTCGGGATTGAGTACAACAGTCACCATGCGCACTTTCCTCCATGGGAGTAATGTCTCTAACAGTCTACGCTTTGATCGTTCCCTGGAAGACCAGTAGTAGTTTCCGATGCACATCTGGAGGCATTCTGTAATCTGTGGACTATCAGAGTGTTGATGAAACACAGAAATTGCATCGGGATTGAATACATCAGTCACCATGCGCACTTTCCTCCATGGGAGTATCTCTCAAACAGTCTATGCTTTGATTGTTCCCTGGAAGACCAGTAGTAGTTTCCGATGCACATCTGGTGGCATTCTGTAATCTGTGGACTATCAGAGTGTTGATGAGCCACAGAAATTGCATCGGAAATGAATACAATAGTCAACATGCGCACTTTCCTCCATGGGAGTAATGTCTCAAAGAGTTTACGCTTTGATCGTTTTCTGAAAGACCAGTAGCAGTTTACGATGCACATCTGGATTCATTCTGTAATCTGTGGACTATTAGAGTGTTGATGAAACACAGAAATTGCATCGGGATTGAATACAACAGTCACCATGCGCACATTCCTCCATAAAAGTAATGTCTCAAAGAGTCCACGCTTTGATCGTTGCCTGGACGACCAGTAGTAGTTTCCGATGAACATCTTGAGGCATTCTGTAATCTGTGGACTATCAGAGTGTTGATCAAACACAGAAATTGCAATTGGATTGAATACTAAGGTCAAAATGCGCACTTTCCTATATAGGAGTAATGTCTCTAACAGTCTACGATTTGATCGTTAGCTGGAAGACCAGTAGTAGTTTCCGATGCACATCTTGAAACATTCTGTAATCTGTGGGCTATCGGAGTGTTGATGAAACACAGAAATAGCATCGGGATTGAATACAACAGTCAACATGCGCACTTTCCTCCACGGGAGTAATGTCTCAAACAATCTACGCTTTTGATCGTTCCCTGGAAGACCAGTAGTAGTTTGCGATGCACATCTGGTGGCATTCTGTAATGTGTAGACTATCAGAGTGTTGATGAAATAAAAGTAATTGCATCGGGATTGAATACAACAGTCACCATGCGCACTTACCTCCATGGGAGTAATGTCTCTAACAGTCTACGCTTTGATCGTTCCCTGGAAGACCAGTAGTAGTTTCCGATGCACATCTGGTGGCTTTCCGTCATCTGTGGACTATCAGAGTGTTGATGAAACACAGAAATAGCATCGGGATTGAATACAACAGTCACCATGCACACTTCCCTCCATGGGAGTATCTCTCAAACTGTCTATGCTTTGATCGTTCCCTGGAAGACCAGTAGTAGTTTCCGATGCACATCTTGAGGCATTCTGTAATCTGTGGACTATCAGAGTGTTGATGAAACACAGAAATTGCAATTGGATTGAATACTACAGTCAAAATGCGCACTTTCCTATATAGGAGTAATGTCTCTAACAGTCTACGATTTGATCGTTAGCCGGAAGACCAGTAGTAGCTTCCGATGCACATCTTGAAACATTCTGGAATCTGTGGACTATCAGAGTGTTGATGAAACACAGAAATTGCATCGGGATTGAATACAACAGTCAACATGCGCACTTTCCTCCACGGGAGTAATGTCTCAAACAATCTACGCTTTTGAACGTTCCCTGGAAGACCACTAGTAGTTTGCGATGCACATCTGGTGGCATTCTGTAATGTGTAGACTATCAGAGTGTTGATGAAACACAGTAATTGCATCGGGATTGAATACAACAGTCACCATGCGCACTTTTCTCCATGGGAGTAATGTCTCTAACAGTCTACGCTTTGATCGTTCCCTGGAAGACCACTAGTAGTTTCCGTTGCACATCTGGAGGCATTCTGTAATCTGTGGACTATCAGAGGGTTGATGAAATACAAAAACTGCTTCGGGATTGAGTACAACAGTCACCATGCGCACTTTCCTCCATGGGAGTAATGTCTCTAACAGTCTACGCTTTGATCGTTCCCTGGAAGACCAGTAGTAGTTTCCGATGCACATCTGGAGGCATTCTGTAATCTGTGGACTATCAGAGTGTTGATGAAACACAGAAATTGCATCGGGATTGAATACATCAGTCACCATGCGCACTTTCCTCCATGGGA
Source organism: Schistocerca gregaria (assembly GCF_023897955.1). Lineage (NCBI taxonomy): Eukaryota > Metazoa > Arthropoda > Insecta > Orthoptera > Acrididae > Schistocerca > Schistocerca gregaria. The sequence goes on from NC_064920.1 coordinate 45,979,207, forward strand.
GTATCTCTCAAACAGTCTATGCTTTGATCGTTCCCTGGAAGACCAGTAGTAGTTTCCGATGCACATCTGGTGGCATTCTGTAATCTGTGGACTATCAGAGTGTTGATGAACCACAGAAATTGCATCGGAAATGAATACAACAGTCAACATGCGCACTTTCCTCCATGGGAGTAATGTCTCAAAGAGTTTACGCTTTGATCGTTTTCTGAAAGACCAGTAGCAGTTTACGATGCACATCTGGATTCATTCTGTAATCTGTGGACTATTAGAGTGTTGATGAAACACAGAAATTGCATCGGGATTAAATACAACAGTCACCATGCGCACATTCCCCCATAAAAGTAATGTCTCAAAGAGTCCACGCTTTGACCGTTGCCTGGAAGACCAGTAGTAGTTTCCGATGAACATCTTGAGGCATTCTGTAATCTGTGGACTATCAGAGTGTTGATCAAACACAGAAATTGCAATTGGATTGAATACTAAGATCAAAATGCGCACTTTCCTATATAGGAGTAATGTCTCTAACAGTCTACGATTTGATCGTTAGCTGGAAGACCAGTAGTAGTTTCCGATGCACATCTTGAAACATTCTGTAATCTGTGGACCATCAGAGTGTTGATGAAACACAGAAACTGCATCGGGATTGAATACAACAGTCAACATGCGCACTTTCCTCCACGGGAGTAATGTCTCAAACAATCTACGCTTTTGATCGTTCCCTGGAAGACCAGTAGTAGTTTGCGATGCACATCTGGTGGTATTCTGTAATGTGTAGACTATCAGAGTGTTGATGAAACACAGTAATTGCATCGGGATTGAATACAACAGTCACCATGCGCACTTTTCTCCATGGGAGTAATGTCTCTAACAGTCTACGCTTTGATCGTTCCCTGGAAGACCAGTAGAAGTTTCCGGTGCACATCTGGAGGATTTCTGTAATCTGTGGACTATCAGAGTGTTGATGAAACACAGAAATTGCATCAGGATTGAATACAACGGTCTCCATGTGCAGTTTCCTCCATGGGAGTAATGTCTCAAACAGTCTACACTTTGATCGTTCCCTGGAAGACCAGTAGTAGTTTCAATTGCACATCTGGAGGCATTCTGTAATCCGTGGACTATCAGAGTGTTGATGAAACACAGAAATTAAATCGGGTTTGAATACAACAGTCACCATGCGCACATTCCTCCATCGGAGTAATGTCTCTAACAGTCTACGCTTTGATCGTTCCCTGGAAGACCAGTAGTAGTTTCCGATGCACATCTGGAGGCTTTCCGTCATCTGTGGACTATCAGAGTGTTGATGAAACACAGAAATTGCATCGGGATTGACTACAACAGTCCCCATGCGCACTTTCCTCCATGGGAGTAATGTGCCAAACAGTCTATGCATTGATCTTTCCCTGGAAGACGAGTAGTAGTTTCCGATGAACATCTGGAGGCATTCTGTAATCTGTGGACTATCAGAGGGTTGATGAAACACAAAAACTGCATCGGGATTGAGTACAACAGTCACCATGCGCACTTTCCTCCATGGGAGTAATGTCTCTAACAGTCTACGCTTTGATCGTTCCCTGGAAGACCAGTAGTAGTTTCCGATGAACATCTTGAGGCATTCTGTAATCTGTGGACTATCAGAGTGTTGATGAAACACAGATATTGCAATTAAATTGAATACTACAGTCAAAATGCGCACTTTCCTATATGGGAGTAATGTCTCTAACAGTCTACGCTTTGATCGTTAGCTGGAAGACCAGTAAAAGTTTCCGATGCACATCTTGAAACATTCTGTAATCTGTGGGCTATCGGAGTGTTGATGAAACACCGAAATTGCATCGGGATTGAATACAACAGTCAACATGCGCACTTTCCTCCACGGGAGTAATGTCCCAAACAATCTACGCTTTTGATCGTTCCCTGGAAGACCAGTAGTAGTTTGTGATTCACATCTGGTGGCATTCTGTAATGTGTAGACTATCAGAGTGTTGATCAAACACAGTAATTGCATCGGGATTGAATACAACAGTCAGCATGCGCACTTTTCTCCATAGAAGTAATGTCTCTAACAGTCTACGCTTTGATCGTTCCCTGGAAAACCAGTAGTAGTTTCCGGTGCACATCCTGAGGCCTTCTGTAATCTGTGGACTATCAGAGTGTTGATGAAACACAGAAATCGCATCGGGATTGAATACAACAGTTTCCATGCGTAGTTCCCTCCATAGGAGTAATGTCCCAAACAGTCTACGCTTTGATAGTTCCCTGGAAGACCAGTAGTAGTTTCCGATGCACATCTGGTGGCTATCCGTCATCTGTGGACTATCAGAGTGTTGATGAAACACAGAAATTGCATCGGGATTGACTAGAACAGTCACCATGCGCACTTTCCTCCGTGGGAGTAATGTGCCAAACAGTCTATGCATTGATCGTTCCCTGGAAGACGAGTAGTAGTTTCCGATGAACATCTGGAGGCATTCTGTAATCTGTGGACTATGAGAGGGTTGATGAAACACTAAAACTGCATCGGGATTGAATACAACAGTCACCATGCGCACTTTCCTCCATGGGCGTAATCTCTCAAACAGTCTACGCTTTGATCGTTCCCTGAAAGACCAGCCGTAGTTTCCGATGCACATCTGGTGGCATTCTGTAATCCGTGGACTATCAGAGTGTTGATGAAACACAGAAATTGCATCGGGTTTGAATACAACAGTCACCATGCGCACTTTCCTCCATGGGAGTAATGTGCCAAACAGTCTATGCATTGATCTTTCCCTGGAAGACGAGTAGTAGTTTCCGATGAACACCTGGAGGCATTCTGTAATCTGTGGACTATCAGAGGGTTGATGAAACACAGAAATTGCATCGGGAATGAATACAACAGTCAACATGCGCACTTTCCTCCATGGGAGTAATGTGCCAAACAGTCTATGCATTGATCTTTCCCTGGAAGACGAGTAGTAGTTTCCGATGAACACCTGGAGGCATTCTGTAATCTGTGGACTATCAGAGGGTTGATGAAACACAGAAACTGCATCGGGTTCGAATTCAACAGTCACCATGCGCACTTTCCTCCATGGGAGTAATGTCTCTAACAGTCTACGCTTAGATCGTTCCCTGGAAGACCAGTAGGAGTTTCCGATGCACATCTGGAGGCTTTGCGTCATCTGTGGACTATCAGAGTGTTGATGAAACACAGAAAATTGCATCGGGATTGACTACAACAGTCACCATGCGCACTTTCCTCCATGGGAGTAATGTGCCAAACAGTCTATGCATTGATCGTTCCCTGGAAGACGAGTAGTAGTTTCCGATGAACATCTGGAGGCATTCTGTAATCTGTGGACTATCAGAGGGTTGATGAAACACAAAAACTGCATCGGGATTGAGTACAACAGTCACCATGCGCACTTTCCTCCATGGGAGTAATCTCTCAAACAGTCTACGCTTTGATCGTTCCCTGAAAGACCAGCAGTAGTTTCCGATGCACATCTGGTGGCGTTCTATAATCTGTGGACTATCAGAGTGTTGATGAAACACAGAAATTGCATCGGGATTGAATACAACAGTCAACATGCGCACTTTCCTCCACGGGAGTAATGTCTCAAACAATCTACGCTTTTGATCGTTCCCTGGAAGACCAGTAGTAGTTTGCGATGAACATCTAGTGGCATCCTGTAATGTGTAGACTATCAGAGTGTTGATGAAACACAGAAATTACATCGGGAATGAATACAACAGACAACATGCGCACTTTCCTCCACGGGAGGTATGTCTCTAACAGTCTACGCTTTGATCCTTCCCTGGAAGACCAGTAGTAGTTTCCGATGTACATCTGGATGCTTTCTGTGATCTGTGGACTATCAGAGTGTTGATGAAACACAGAAATTGCATCGGGATTGAATACAACAGTCACCATGCGCACTTTCCTCCATGGGAGAAATTCTCAAACAGTCTATGCTTTGATCGTTCCCTGGTAGACCAGTAGTAGTTTCCGATGCACATCTGGTGGCATTCTGTAATCTGTGGACAATCAGAGTGTTGATGAAACACAGAAATTGCATCGGGAATGAATACAACAGTCAACATGCGCAGTTTCCTCCATGGGAGTAATGTCTCAAACATTCTACGCTTTGATCGTTCCCTGGAAGACCAGTAGTATTTTCCGATGCACATCTGGAGGCATTCTGTATTCTGTGGACTATCAGAGTGTTGATGAAACACAGAAACTGCATCGGGATTGAATACAACAGTCACCATGCGCACTTTCCTCCATGGGAGTAATGTCTCTAACAGTCTACGATTTGATCGTTCCCTGGAAGACGAGTAGTAGTTTCCGATGAACATCTGGAGGCATTCTGTAATCTGTGGACTATCAGAGGGTTGATGAAACACAAAAACTGCATCGGGATTGAGTACAACAGTCACCATGCGCACTTTCCTCCATGGGAGTAATGTCTCTAACAGTCTACGCTTTGATCGTTCCCTGGAAGACCAGTAGTAGTTTCCGTGCACATCTGGAGGCATTCTGTAATCTGTGGACTATCAGAGTGTTGATGAAACACAGAAATTGCATCGGGATTGAATACAACTGTCTCCATGCGCAGTTTCCTCCATGGGAGTAATGTCTCAAAGAGTCTACGCTTTGATCGTTCCCTGGAAGACGAGTAGTAGTTTCCGATGAACATCTGGAGGCATTCTGTAATCCGTGGACTATCAGAGTGTTGATGAAACACAGAAACTGCATCGGGTTTGGATACAACAGTCACCATGCGCACTTTCCTCCATGGGAGTAATGTCTCAAACAGTCTACGCTTTGATCGTTCCCTGGAAGACCAGTAGTAGTTTCCGATGCACATCTGGAGGCTTTGCGTCATCTGTGGACTATCAGAGTGTTGATGAAACACAGAAATTGCATCGGGATTGACTACAACAGTCACCATGCGCACTTTCCTCCATGGGTGTAATGTGCCTAACAGTCTATGCATTGATCGTTCCCTGGAAGACGAGTAGTAGTTTCCGATGAACATCTGGTGGCATTCTGTAATCTGTGGACTATCAGAGGGTTGATGAAACACAGAAACTGCATCGGGTTCGAATTCAACAGTCACCATGCGCACTTTCCTCCATGGGCGTAATCTCTCAAACAGTCTACGCTTTGATCGTTCCCTGAAAGACCAGCAGTAGTTTCCGATGCACATCTGGTGGCATTCTGTAATCCGTGGACTATCAGAGTGTTGATGAAACACAGAAATTGCATCGGGTTTGAATACAACAGTCACCATGCGCACTTTCCTCCATGGGAGTAATGTGCCATACAGTCTATGCATTGATCTTTCCCTGGAAGACGAGTAGTAGTTTCCGATGAACACCGGGAGGCATTCTGTAATCTGTGGACTATCAGAGGGTTGATGAAACACAGAAATTGCATCGGGAATGAATACAACAGTCAACATGCGCACTTTTCTCCAAGGGAGTAATGTGCCAAACAGTCTATGCATTGATCTTTCCCTGGAAGACGAGTAGTAGTTTCCGATGAACACCTGGAGGCATTCTGTAATCTGTGGACTATCAGAGGGTTGATGAAACACAGAAACTGCATCGGGTTCGAATTCAACAGTCACCATGCGCACTTTCCTCCATGGGAGTAATGTCTCTAACAGTCTACGCTTAGATCGTTCCCTGGAAGACCAGTAGGAGTTTCCGATGCACATCTGGAGGCTTTGCGTCATCTGTGGACTATCAGAGTGTTGATGAAACACAGAAAATTGCATCGGGATTGACTACAACAGTCACCATGCGCACTTTCCTCCATGGGAGTAATGTGCCAAACAGTCTATGCATTGATCGTTCCCTGGAAGACGAGTAGTAGTTTCCGATGAACATCTGGAGGCATTCTGTAATCTGTGGACTATCAGAGTGTTGATGAAACACAGAAATTGCATCGGGATTGAATACAACAGTCAACATGCGCACTTTCCTCCACGGGAGTAATGTCTCAAACAATCTACGCTTTTGATCGATCCCTGGAAGACCAGTAGTAGTTTGCGATGCACATCTAGTGGCATCCTGTAATGTGTAGACTATCAGAGTGTTGATGAAACACAGAAATTGCATCGGGAATGAATACGACAGACAACATGCGCACTTTCCTCCACGGGAGGTATGTCTCTAACAGTCTACGCTTTGATCCTTCCCTGGAAGACCAGTAGTAGTTTCCGATGTACATCTGGATGCTTTCTGTGATCTGTGGACTATCAGAGTGTTGATGAAACACAGAAATTGCATCGGGATTGAATACAACAGTCACCATGCGCACTTTCCTCCATGGGAGAAATTCTCAAACAGTCTATGCTTTGATCGTTCCCTGGAAGACCAGTAGTAGTTTCCGATGCACATCTGGTGGCATTCTGTATTCTGTGGACTATCAGAGTGTTGATGAAACACAGAAACTGCATCGGGATTGAATACAACAGTCACCATGCGCACTTTCCTCAATGGGAGTAATGTCTCTAACAGTCTACGATTTGATCGTTCCCTGGAAGACGAGTAGTAGTTTCCGATGAACATCTGGAGGCATTCTGTAATCTGTGGACTATCAGAGGGTTGATGAAACACAAAAACGGCATCGGGATTGAGTACAACAGTCACCATGCGCACTTTCCTCCATGGGAGTAATGTCTCTAACAGTCTACGCTTTGATCGTTCCCTGGAAGACCAGTAGTAGTTTCCGTGCACATCTGGAGGCATTCTGTAATCTGTGGACTATCAGAGTGTTGATGAAACACAGAAATTGCATCGGGATTGAATACAACAGTCTCCATGCGCAGTTTCCTCCATGGGAGTAATGTCTCAAAGAGTCTACGCTTTGATCGTTCCCTGGAAGACGAGTAGTAGTTTCCGATGAACATCTGGAGGCATTCTGTAATCCGTGGACTATCAGAGTGTTGATGAAACACAGAAACTGCATCGGGTTTGGATACAACAGTCACCATGCGCACTTTCCTCCATGGGAGTAATGTCTCTAACAGTCTACGCTTTGATCGTTCCCTGGAAGACGAGTAGTAGTTTCCGATGAACATCTGGTGGCATTCTGTAAACTGTGGACTATCAGAGGGTTGATGAAACACAAAAACTGCATCGGGATTGAAATATAACAGTCACCATGCGGACTTTCCTCCATGGGAGTAATGTCCCTAGCAGTCTATGTTTTGATCGTTCCCTGGAAGACCAGTAGTAGTTTCCGATGCACATCTGGAGGCATTCTGTATTCTGTGGACTATCAGAGTGTTGATGAAACACAGAAACTGCATCGGGATTGAATACAACAGTCACCATGCGCACTTTCCTCCATGGGAGTAATGTCTCTAACAGTCTACGATTTGATCGTTCCCTGGAAGACCAGTAGTAGTTTCCGATGCTCATCTGGAGGCATTCTGTAATCTGTGGACTATCAGAGTGTTGATGAAACACAGTAATTGCATCGGGATTGAATAAAACAGTCAGCATGCGCACTTTTCTATATGGGAGTAATGTCTCTAACAGTCTACGCTTTGATCGTTCCCTGGAAGACCAGTAGTAGTTTCCGGTGCACATCTGGAGGCATTCTGTAATCTGTGGACTATCAGAGTGATGATGAAACACAGAAATAGCATCGCGAATGAATACAACAGTCAACATGCGCACTTTCCTCCACGGGAGGTATGTCTCTAACAGTCTACGCTTTGATCGTTCCCTGGAAGACCAGTAGTAGTTTCCGATGTACATCTCGAGGCTTTCTGTGATCTGTGGACTATCAGAGTGTTGATGAAACACAGAAATTGCATCGGGATTGAATACAACAGTCACCATGCGCACTTTCCTCCATGGGAGTAATTCTCACACAGTCTATGCTTTGATCGTTCCCTGGAAGACCAGTAGTAGTTTCCGATGCACATCTGGTGGCATTCTGTAATCTGTGGACTATCAGAGTGTTGATGAAACACAGAAATTGCATCGGGAATGAATACAACAGTCAACATGCGCAGTTTCCTCCATGGGAGTAATGTCTCAAACAGTCTACGCTTTGATCATTCCCTGGAAGACTAGTAGTAGTTTCAAATGCACATCTGGAGGCATTCTGTAATCTGTGGACTATCAGAGTGTTGAAGAAACACAGAAATTGCATTGGGATTTAATACAACAGTCACCATGCGCACATTCCACCATGGGAGTAATGTCTCTAACAGTCTACGCTCTGATCGTTTCCTGGAAGACCAGTAGTAGTTTCCGATGAACACCTTGTGGCATTCTGTAATCTGTGGACTATCAGAGTGTTGATGAAACACAGAAATTGCAATTGGAGTGAATACTACAGTCAAAATGCGCACTTTCCTATATGGGAGTAATGTCTCAAACAATCTACGCTTTTGATCGTTCCCTGGAATACCAGTAGTAGTTTGCGATGCACATCTGGTGGCATTCTGTAATGTGTAGACTATCAGAGTGTTGATGGAACACAGTAATTGCATCGGGTATGAATACAGCAGTCAGCATGCGCACTTTTCTATATGGGAGTAATGTCTCTAACAGTCTTCGCTTTGATCGTTCCCTGGAAGACCAGTAGTAGTTTCCGTTGCACATCTGGCGGCATTCTGTAATCTGTGGACTATCAGAGTGTTGATAAAACACAGAAATTGCATCGGGATTGAATACAACAGTCTCCATGCGCAGTTTCCTCCATGGGAGTAATGTCTCAAACAGTCTACGATTTGATCGTTCCCTGGAAGACCAGTAGTAGTTTCAATTGCACATCTGGAGGCATTCTGTAATCCGTGGACTATCAGAGTGTTGATGAAACACAGAAACTGCATCGGGTTTGAATACAACAGTCACCATGCGCACATTCCTCCATGGGAGTAATGTCTCTAACAGTCTACGCTTTGATCGTTCCCTGGAAGACCAGTAGTAGTTTCCGATGCAAATCTGCAGGCTTTGCGTCATCTGTGGACTATCAGGGTGTTGAAGAAACACAGAAATTGCATCGGGATTGACTACAACAGTCACCATGCGCACTTTCCTCCATGGGAGTAATGTGCCAAACAGTCTATGCATTGATCGTTCCCTGGAAGACGAGTAGTAGTTTCCGATGAACATCTTGAAACATTCTGTAATCTGTGGACGATCAGAGGGTTGATGAAACACAAAAACTGCATCGGGATTGAATACAACAGTCACCATGCGCACTTTCCTCCATGGGAGTAATGTCCCTAACAGTCTATGCTTTGATCGTTCCCTGGAAGACCAGTAGTAGTTTCCGATGCACATCTGTTGGCATTCTGTAATCTGTGGACTATCAGAGTGTTGATAAAACACAGGAATTGCATCGGGAATGAATACAACAGTCAACATGCGCACTTTCCTCCACGGGAGGTATGTCTCTAACAGTCTACACTTTGATCGTTCCCTGGAAGACCAGTAGTAGTTTCCGATGTACATCTGGAGGCTTTCTGTGATCTGTGGACTATCAGAGTAATGATGAAACACAGAAATTGCATCGGGATTGAATACAACAGTCACCATGCGCACTATCCTCCATGGGGGTAATTCTCAAAGAGTCTATGCTTTGATCGTTCCCTGGAAGGCCAGTAGTAGTTTCCGATGCACATCTGGTGGCATTCTGTAATCTGTGGACTATCAGAGTGTTGATGAAACACAGAAATTGCATCGGGAATGAATACAACAGTCAACATGCGCAGTTTCCTCCATGGGAGTAATGTCTCAAACAGTCTACGCTTTGATCATTCCCTGGAAGACCAGTAGTAGTTTCAATTGCACATCTGGAGGCATTCTGTAATCTGTGGACTATCAGAGTGTTGATGAAACACAGAAATTGCATCGGGATTGAATACAACAGTCACCATGCGCACTTTCCACCATGGGAGTAATGTGTCTAACAGTCTACGCTTTGATCGTTCCCTGGAAGACCAGTAGTAGTTTCCGATGCACATCTGGAGGCTTTCCGTCATCTGTGGACTATTAGAGTGTTGATGAAACACGGAAATTGCATCGGGATTGAATACAACAGTCACCATGCGCACTTTCCTCCATAGGAGTAATGTGCCAAACAGACAATGCATTGATCGTTCCCTGGAAGACGAGTAGTAGTTTCCGATGAACATCTGGAGGCATTCTGTAATCTGTGGACTATCAGAGGGTTGATGGAACACAAAAACTGCATCGGGATTGAGTACAACAGTCACCATGCGCACTTTCCTCCATGGGAGTAATGTCTCAAACAGTCTACGCTTTGATCGTTCCCTGAAAGACCAGCAGTAGTTTCCGATGCACATCTGGTGGCATTCTACAATCTGTGGACTATCAGAGTGTTGATGAAACACAGAAATTGCAATTGGATTGAATACTACAGTCAAAATGCGCACTTTCCTATATGCGAGTAATGTCTCTAACAGTCTACGCTTTGATCGTTAGCTGGAGGACCAGTAGTAGTTTCCGATGCACATCTCGTGGCATTCTACAATCTGTGGACTATCAGAGTGTTGATGAAACACAGAAATTGCAATTGGATTGAATACTACAGTCAAAATGCGCACTTTCCTATATGGGAGTAATGTCTCTAACAGTCTACGCTTTGATCGTTAGCTGGAGGACCTGTAGTAGTTTCCGATGCACATCTTGAAACATTCTGTAATCTGTGGACTATCAGAGTGTTGATGAAACACAGAAATTGCATCGGGATTCAATACAGCAGTCAACATGCGCACTTTCCTCCACGTGAGTAATGTCTCAAACAATCTACGCTTTTGATCGTTCCCTGGAAGACCAGTAGTAGTTTGCGATGCACATCTGGTGGCATTCTGTAATGTGTAGACTATCAGAGCGTTGATGAAAAACAGTAATTGCATTGGGACTGAATACAACAGTCAGCATGCGCACTTTTCTATATGGGAGTAATGTCTCTAACAGTCTACGCTTTGATCGTTCCCTGGAAGACCAGTAGTAGTTTCAATTGCACATCTGGAGGCATTCTGTAATCCATGGACTTTCAGAGTGTTGATGAAACACAGAAACTGCATCGGGTTTGAATACAACAGTCACCATGCGCACTTTCCTCCATGGGAGTAATGTCTCTAACAGTCTACGCTTTGATCGTTCCCTGGAAGACCAGTAGTAGTTTCCGATGCACATCTGGAGGCTTTCCGTCATCTGTGGACTATCAGAGTGTTGATGAAACACAGAAATTGCATCGGGATTGACTACAACAGTCACCATGCGCACTTTCCTCCATGGGAGTAATGTGCCAAACAGTCTATGCATTGATCGTTCCCTGGAAGACGAGTAGTAGTATCCGATGAACATCTGGTGGCATTCTGTAATCTGTGGACTATCAGAGGGTTGATGAAACACAAAAACTGCATCGGGATTGAATACAACAGTCACCATGCGGACTTTCCTCCATGGGAGTAATGTCCCTAGCAGTCTATGTTTTGATCGTTCCCTGGAAGACCAGTAGTAGTTTCCGATGCACATCTGGAGGCATTCTGTATTCTGTGGACTATCAGAGTGTTGATGAAACACAGAAACTGCATCGGGATTGAATACAACAGTCACCATGCGCACTTTCCTCCATGGGAGTAATGTCTCTAACAGTCTACGATTTGATCGTTCCCTGGAAGACCAGTAGTAGTTTCCGATGCTCATCTGGAGGCATTCTGTAATCTGTGGACTATCAGAGTGTTGATGAAACACAGTAATTGCATCGGGATTGAATACAACAGTCAGCATGCGCACTTTTCTATATGGGAGTAATGTCTCTAACAGTCTACGCTTTGATCGTTCCCTGGAAGACCAGTAGTAGTTTCCGGTGCACATCTGGAGGCATTCTGTAATCTGTGGACTATCAGAGTGTTGATGAAACACAGAAATTGCATCGCGAATGAATACAACAGTCAACATGCGCACTTTCCTCCACGGGAGGTATGTCTCTAACAGTCTACGCTTTGATCGTTCCCTGGAAGACCAGTAGTAGTTTCCAATGTACATCTGGAGGCTTTCTGTGATCTGTGGACTATCAGAGTGTTGATGAAACACAGAAATTGCATCGGGATTGAATACAACAGTCACCATGCGCACTTTCCTCCATGGGAGTAATTCTCACACAGTCTATGCTTTGATCGTTCCCTGGAAGACCAGTAGTAGTTTCCGATGCACATCTGGTGGCATTCTGTAATCTGTGGACTATCAGAGTGTTGATGAAACACAGAAATTGCATCGGGAATGAATACAACAGTCAACATGCGCAGTTTCCTACATGGGAGTAATGTCTCAAACAGTCTACGCTTTGATCATTCTATGGAAGACTAGTAGTAGTTTCAAATGCACATCTGGAGGCATTCTGTAATCTGTGGACTATCAGAGTGTTGAAGAAACACAGAAATTGCATTGGGATTGAATACAACAGTCACCATGCGCACATTCCACCATGGGAGTAATGTCTCTAACAGTCTACGCTTTGATAGTTCCCTGGAAGACCAGTAGTAGTTTCCGATGCACACCTGGAGGCTTTCCGTCATCTGTGGACTATTAGAGTGTTGATGATACACAGAAATTGCATCGGGATTGAATACAACAGTCACCATGCGCACTTTCCTCCATGGGAGTAATGTGCCAAACAGACTATGCATTGATCGTTCCCTGGAAGACGAGTAGTAGTTTCCGATGAACATCTGGAGGCATTCTGTAAACCTTGGACTATCAGAGGGTTGATGAAACACAAAAACTGCATCGGGATTGAATACAACAGTCACCTTGCGCACTTTCCTTCATGGGAGTAATGTCCCTAACAGTCTACGCTCTGATCGTTCCCTGGAAGACGAGTAGTAGTTTCCGATGCACATCTGGTGGCATTCTGTAATCTGTGGACTATCAGAGTGTTGATGAAACACAGAAATTGCATCGGGATTGAACACAACAGTCACCATCCGCACTTTCCTCCATGGGAGTAATGTCTGAAACAGTCTACGTTTTGATCGTTCCCTGGAAGACCAGTAGTAGTTTCCGATGCACATCTCGTGGCATTCTGTAATCTGTTTACTATCAGAGTGTTGATGAAACACAGAAAATGCATCGCGATTGAATACAACAGTCACCATGCGCACTTTCCTCCATGGGAGTAATGTCTCTAACAGTCTACGATTTGATCGTTCCCTGGAAGACCAGTAGTAGTTTCCGATGCTCATCTGGAGGCATTCTGTATTCTGTGGACTATCAGAGTGTTGATAAAACACAGAAATTGCATCGCGATTGAATACAACTGTCACCATGCGCACATTCCTCCATAAAAGTAATGTCTCAAGGAGTCCACGCTTTGATCGTTTCCTGGAAGACCAGTAGTAGTTTCCGATGAACATCTTGTGGCATTCTGTAATCTGTGGACTATCAGAGTGTTGATGAAACACAGAAATTGCAATTGGATTGAATACTACAGTCAAAATGCGCACTTTCCTATATGGGAGTAATGTCTCTAACAGTCTACGCTTTGATCGTTAGCTGGAGGACAAGTAGTAGTTTCCGATGCACATCTTGAAACATTCTGTAATCTGTGGACTATCAGAGTGTTGATGAAACACAGAAATTGCATCGGGGTTCAATACAGCAGTCCACATGCGCACTTTCCTCCACGTGAGTAATGTCTCAAACAATCTACGCTTTTGATCGTTCCCTGGAAGACCAGTAGTAGTTTGCGATGCACATCTGGTGGCATTCTGTAATGTGTAGACTATCAGAGTGTTGATGGGACACAGTAATTGCATCGGGTATGAATACAACAGTCAGCATGCGCACTTTTCTATATGGGAGTAATGTCTCTAACAGTCTACGCTTTGATCGTTCCCTGGAAGACCAGTAGTAGTTTCCGATGCACATCTGGAGGCTTTGCGTCATCTGTGGACTATCAGGGTGTTGAAGAAACACAGAAATTGCATGGGGATTGACTACAACAGTCACCATGCGCACTTTCCTCCATGGGAGTAATGTGCCAAACAGTCTATGCATTGATCGTTCCCTGGAAGACGAGTAGTAGTTTCCGATGAACATCTTGAAACATTCTGTAATCTGTGGACGATCAGAGGCTTGATGAAACACAAAAACTGCATCGGGATTGAATACAACAGTCACCATGCGCACTTTCCTCCATGGGAGTAATGTCCCTAACAGTCTATGCTTTGATCGTTCCCTGGAAGACCAGTAGTAGTTTCCGATGCACATCTGTTGGCATTCTGTAATCTGTGGACTATCAGAGTGTTGATGAAACACAGAAATTGCATCGGGAATGAATACAACAGTCAACATGCGCACTTTCCTCCACGTAAGGTATGTCTCTAACAGTCTACGCTTTGATCGTTCCCTGGAAGACCAGTAGCAGTTTCCGATGTACATCTGGAGGCTTTCTGTGATCTGTGGACTATCAGAGTGTTGATGAAACACAGGAATTGCATCGGGAATGAATACAACAGTCAACATGCGCAGTTTCCTCCATGGGAGTAATGTCTCAAACAGTCTACGCTTTGATCATTCCCTGGAAGACCAGTAGTAGTTTCAATTGCACATCTGGAGGCATTCTGTAATCTGTGGACTATCAGAGTGTTGATGAAACACAGAAATTGCATCGGGATTGAATACAACAGTCACCATGCGCACTTTCCACCATGGGAGTAATGTCTCTAACAGTCTACGCTTTGATCGTTCCCTGGAAGACCAGTAGTAGTTTCCGATGCACATCTGGAGGCTTTCCGTCATCTGTGGACTATTAGAGTGTTGATGAAACACAGAAATTGCATCAGGATTGAATACAACAGTCACCATGCGCACTTTCCTCCATGGGAGTATTGTGCCAAACAGACTATGCATTGATCGTTCCCTGGAAGACGAGTAGTAGTTTCCGATGAACATCTGGAGGCATTCTGTAATCTGTGGACTATCAGAGGGTTGATGGAACATAAAAACTGCATCGGGATTGAGCACAACAGTCACCATGCGCACTTTCCTCCATGGGAGTAATGTCTCAAACAGTCTACGGTTTGATCGTTCCCTGAAAGACCAGCAGTAGTTTCCGATGCACATCTGGTGGCATTCTACAATCTGTGGACTATCAGAGTGTTGATGAAACACAGAAATTGCAATTGGATTGAATACTACAGTCAAAATGCGCACTTTCCTATATGGGAGTAATGTCTCTAACAGTCTACGCTTTGATCGTTAGCTGGAGGACCAGTAGTAGTTTCCGATGCACATCTTGAAACATTCTGTAATCTGTGGACTATCAGAGGGTTGATGAAACACAAAAACTGCATCGGGATTGAATACAACAGTCACCATGCGGACTTTCCTCCATGGGAGTAATGTCCCTAGCAGTCTATGTTTTGATCGTTCCCTGGAAGACCAGTAGTAGTTTCCGATGCACATCTGGAGGCATTCTGTATTCTGTGGACTATCAGAGTGTTGATGAAACACAGAAACTGCATCGGGATTGAATACAACAGTCACCATGCGCACTTTCCTCCATGGGAGTAATGTCTCTAACAGTCTACGATTTGATCGTTCCCTGGAAGACCAGTAGTAGTTTCCGATGCTCATCTGGAGACATTCTGTAATCTGTGGACTATCAGAGTGTTGATGAAACACAGTAATTGCATCGGGATTGAATACAACAGTCAGCATGCGCACTTTTCTATATGGGAGTAATGTCTCTAACAGTCTACGCTTTGATCGTTCCCTGGAAGACCAGTAGTAGTTTCCGGTGCACATCTGGAGGCATTCTGTAATCTGTGGACTATCAGAGTGTTGATGAAACACAGAAGTTGCATCGCGAATGAATACAACAGTCAACATGCGCACTTTCCTCCACGGGAGGTATGTCTCTAACAGTCTACGCTTTGATCGTTCCCTGGAAGACCAGTAGTAGTTTCCGATGTACATCTGGAGGCTTTCTGTGATCTGTGGACTATCAGAGTGTTGATGAAACACAGAAATTGCATCGGGATTGAATACAACAGTCACCATGCGCACTTTCCTCCATGGGAGTAATTCTCACACAGTCTATGCTTTGATCGTTCCCTGGAAGACCAGTAGTAGTTTCCGATGCACTTCTGGTGGCATTCTGTAATCTGTGGACTATCAGAGTGTTGATGAAACACAGAAATTGCATCGGGATTGAATACAACAGTCACCATGCGCACTTTCCTCCATGGGAGTAATGTGCCAAACAGACTATGCATTGATCGTTCCCTGGAAGACGAGTAGTAGTTTCCGATGAACATCTGGAGGCATTCTGTAAACTGTGGACTATCAGAGGGTTGATGAAACACAAAAACTGCATCGGGATTGAATACAACAGTCACCTTGCGCACTTTCCTTCATGGGAGTAATGTCCCTAACAGTCTACGCTCTGATCGTTCCCTGGAAGACGAGTAGTAGTTTCCGATGCACATCTGGTGGCATTCTGTAATCTGTGGACTATCAGAGTGTTGATGAAACACAGAAATTGCATCGGGATTGAACACAACAGTCACCATCCGCACTTTCCTCCATGGGAGTAATGTCTGAAACAGTCTACGTTTTGATCGTTCCCTGGAAGACCAGTAGTAGTTTCCGATGCACATCTCGTGGCATTCTGTAATCTGTTTACTATCAGAGTGTTGATGAAACACAGAAAATGCATCGCGATTGAATACAACAGTCACCATGCGCACTTTCCTCCATGGGAGTAATGTCTCTAACAGTCTACGATTTGATCTTTCCCTGGAAGACCAGTAGTAGTTTCCGATGCTCATCTGGAGGCATTCTGTATTCTGTGGACTATCAGAGTGTTGATAAAACACAGAAATTGCACCGCGATTGAATACAACCGTCACCATGCGCACATTCCTCCATAAAAGTAATGTCTCAAGGAGTCCACGCTTTGATCGTTTCCTGGAAGACCAGTAGTAGTTTCCGATGAACATCTTGTGGCATTCTGTAATCTGTGGACTATCAGAGTGTTGATGAAACACAGAAATTGCAATTGGATTGAATACTACAGTCAAAATGCGCACTTTCCTATATGGGAGTAATGTCTCTAACAGTCTACGCTTTGATCGTTAGCTGGAGGACAAGTAGTAGTTTCCGATGCACATCTTGAAACATTCTGTAATCTGTGGACTATCAGAGTGTTGATGAAACACAGAAATTGCATCGGGATTCAATACAGCAGTCCACATGCGCACTTTCCTCCACGTGAGTAATGTCTCAAACAATCTACGCTTTTGATCGTTCCCTGGAAGACCAGTAGTAGTTTGCGATGCACATCTGGTGGCATTCTGTAATGTGTAGACTATCAGAGTGTTGATGGAACACAGTAATTGCATCGGGTATGAATACAACAGTCAGCATGCGCACTTTTCTATATGGGAGTAATGTCTCTAACAGTCTTCGCTTTGATCGTTCCCTGGAAGACCAGTAGTAGTTTCCGTTGCACATCTGGAGGCATTCTGTAATCTGTGGACTATCAGAGTGTTGATGAAACACAGAAATTGCATCGGGATTGAATACAACAGTCTCCATGCGCAGTTTCCTCCATGGGAGTAATGTCTCAAACAGTCTACGCTTTGATCGTTCCCTGGAAGACCAGTAGGAGTTTCCGATGCACATCTGGAGGCTTTGCGTCATCTGTGGACTATAAGGGTGTTGAAGAAACACAGAAATTGCATCGGGATTGACTATAACAGTCACCATGCGCACTTTCCTCCATGGGAGTAATGTGCCAAACAGTCTATGCATTGATCGTTCCCTGGAAGACGAGTAGTAGTTTCCGATGAACATCTTGAAACATTCTGTAATCTGTGGACGATCAGAGGCTTGATGAAACACAAAAACTGCATCGGGATTGAATACAACAGTCACCATGCGCACTTTCCTCCATGGGAGTAATGTCCCTAACAGTCTATGCTTTGATCGTTCCCTGGAAGACCAGTAGTAGTTTCCGATGCACATCTGTTGGCATTCTGTAATCTGTGGACTATCAGAGTGTTGATGAAACACAGAAATTGCATCGGGAATGAATACAACAGTCAACATGCGCACTTTCCTCCACGGGAGGTAAGTCTCTAACAGTCTACGCTTTGATCGTTCCCTGGAAGACCAGTAGTAGTTTCCGATGTACATCTGGAGGCTTTCTGTGATCTGTGGACTATCAGAGTGTTGATGAAACACAGAAATTGCATCGGGATTGAATACAACAGTCACCATGCGCACTATCCTCCATGGGAGTAATTCTCAAAGAGTCTATGCTTTGATCGTTCCCTGGAAGGCCAGTAGTAGTTTTCGATGCACATCTGGTGGCATTCTGTAATCTGTGGACTATCAGAGTGTTGATGAAACACAGAAATTGCATCGGGAATGAATACAACAGTCAACATGCGCAGTTTCCTCCATGGGAGTAATGTCTCAAACAGTCTACGCTTTGATCATTCCCTGGAAGACCAGTAGTAGTTTCAATTGCACATCTGGAGGCATTCTGTAATCTGTGGACTATCAGAGTGTTGATGAAACACAGAAATTGCATCGGGATTGAATACAACAGTCACCATGCGCACTTTCCACCATGGGAGTAATGTCTCTAACAGTCTACGCTTTGATCGTTCCCTGGAAGACCAGTAGTAGTTTCCGATGCACATCTGGAGGCTTTCCGTCATCTGTGGACTATTAGAGTGTTGATGAAACACAGAAATTGCATCGGGATTGAATACAACAGTCACCATGCGCACTTTCCTCCATGGGAGTATTGTGCCAAACAGACTATGCATTGATCGTTCCCTGGAAGACGAGTAGTAGTTTCCGATGAACATCTGGAGGCATTCTGTAATCTGTGGACTATCAGAGGGTTGATGGAACACAAAAACTGCATCGGGATTGAGCACAACAGTCACCATGCGCACTTTCCTCCATGGGAGTAATGTCTCAAACAGTCTACGCTTTGATCGTTCCCTGAAAGACCAGCAGTAGTTTCCGATGCACATCTGGTGGCATTCTACAATCTGTGGACTATCAGAGTGTTGATGAAACACAGAAATTGCAATTGGATTGAATACTACAGTCAAAATGCGCACTTTCCTATATGGGAGTAATGTCTCTAACAGTCTACGCTTTGATCGTTAGCTGGAGGACCAGTAGTAGTTTCCGATGCACATCTTGAAACATTCTGTAATCTGTGGACTATCAGAGTGTTGATGAAACACAGAAATTGCATCGGGATTCAATACAGCAGTCAACATGCGCACTTTCCTCCACGTGAGTAATGTCTCAAACAATCTACGCTTTTGATCGTTCCCTGGAAGACCAGTAGTAGTTTGCGATGCACATCTGGTGGCATTCTATAATGTGTAGACTATCAGAGTGTTGATGAAAAACAGTAATTGCATTGGGATTGAATACAACAGTCAGCATGCGCACTTTTCTATATGGGAGTAATGTCTCTAACAGTCTACGCTTTGATCGTTCCCTGGAAGACCAGTAGTAGTTTCAATTGCACATCTGGAGGCATTCTGTAATCCATGGACTTTCAGAGTGTTGATGAAACACAGAAACTGCATCGGGTTTGAATACAACAGTCACCATGCGCACTTTCCTCCATGGGAGTAATGTCTCTAACAGTCTACGCTTTGATCGTTCCCTGGAAGACCAGTAGTAGTTTCCGATGCACATCTGGAGGCTTTGCGTCATCTGTGGACTATCAGAGTGTTGATGAAACACAGAAATTGCATCGGGATTGACTACAACAGTCACCATGCGCACTTTCCTCCATGGGAGTAATGTGCCAAACAGTCTATGCATTGATCGTTCCCTGGAAGACGAGTAGTAGTTTCCGATGAACATCTGGAGGCATTCTGTAATCTGTGGACTATCAGAGGGTTGATGAAACACAAAAACTGCATCGGGATTGAATACAAGAGTCACCATGCGCACTTTCCTCCATGGGAGTAATCTCTCAGAACCGTCTACGCTTTGATCGTTCCCTGAAAGACCAGCAGTAGTTTCCGATGCACATCTGGTGGCATTCTGTAATCTGTGGACTATCACAGTGTTGATGAAACACAGAAATTGCATCGAGATTGAATACAACAGTCACCATGCGCACTTTCCTCCATGGGAGTAATGTCCCTAACAGTCTATGCTTTGATCGTTCCCTGGAAGACCAGTAGTAGTTTCCGATGCACATCTGGTGGCATTCTGTAATCTGTGGACTA
Organism: Schistocerca gregaria; assembly: GCF_023897955.1. Taxonomy (NCBI): domain Eukaryota; kingdom Metazoa; phylum Arthropoda; class Insecta; order Orthoptera; family Acrididae; genus Schistocerca; species Schistocerca gregaria. Next base: position 45,999,483 of record NC_064920.1, read on the forward strand.
TCAGAGTGCTGATGAAACACAGAAATTGCATCGGGAATGAATACAACAGTCAACATGCGCACTTACCTCCACGGGAGGTATGTCTCTAACAGTCTACGCTTTGATCGTTCCCTGCAAGACTAGTAGTAGTTTCCGATGTACATCTGGAGGCTTTCTGTGATCTGTGGACTATCAGAGTGTTGATGAAACACAGAAATTGCATCGGGACTGACTACAACAGTCACCATGCGCACTTCCCACCATGGGAGTAATGTCACTAACAGTCTACGCTTTGATCCTTCCCTGGAAGACCAGTAGTAGTTTCCGATGCACATTTGGAGGCTTTCCGTCATCTGTGGACTATTAGAGTGTTGATGAAACACAGAAATTGCATCGGGATTGAATACAACAGTCACCATGCGCACCTTCCTCCATGGGAGTAATGTGCCAAACCGACTATGCATTGATCGTTCCCTGGAAGACGAGTAGTAGTTTCCGATGAACATCTGGAGGCATTCTGTAATCTGTGGACTATCAGAGGGTTGATGAAACACAAAAACTGCATCGGGATTGAGTACAACAGTCACCATGCGCACTTTCCTCCATGGGAGTAATCTCTCAAACAGTCTACGCTTTGATCGTTCCCTGAAAGACCAGCAGTAGTTTCCGATGCACATCTGGTGGCATTCTATAATCTGTGGACTATCAGAGTGTTGATGAAACACAGAAATTGCATCGGGATTGAATACAACAGTCACCTTGCGCACTTTCCTTCACGGGAGTAATGTCCCTAACAGTCTACGCTCTGATCGTTCCCTGGAAGACCAGTAGTAGTTTCCGATGCACATCTGGTGGCATTCTGTAATCTGTGGACTATTAGAGTGTTGATGAAATACAGAAATAGCATCGGGATTGAACACAACAGTCACCATCCGCACTTTCCTCCATGGGAGTAATGTCTGAAACAGTCTACGTTTTGATCGTTCCCTGGAAGACCAGTAGTAGTTTCCGATGCACATCTCGTGGCATTCTGTAATCTGTTTACTATCAGAGTGTTGATGACACACAGAAAATGCATCGCGATTGAATACAACAGTTACCATGCGCACTTTCCTCCATGGGAGTAATGTCTCTAACGGTCTACGATTTGATCGTTCCCTGGAAGACCAGTAGTAGTTTCCGATGCTCGTCTGGGGGCATTCTGTAATCTGTGGACTATCAGAGTGTTGATGAAACACAGAAATTGCATCGGGATTGAAAACAACCGTCACCATTCGCACATTCCTCCATAAAAGTAATGTCTCAAAGAGTCCACGCTTTGGTCGTTCCCTGGAAGACCAGTAGTAGTTTCCGATGCACATCTCGTGGCATTCTGTAATCTGTTTACTATCAGAGTGTTGATGAAACACAGAAATTGCATTGGGATTCAATACAGCAGTCCACATGCGCACTTTCCTCCACGTGAGTAATGTCTCAAACAATCTACGATTTTGATCGTTCCCTGGAAGACCAGTAGTAGTTTGCGATGCACATCTGGTGGCTTTCTGTAATGTGTAGACTATCAGAGTGTTGATGAAACACAGTAATTGCATCGGGATTGACTACAACAGTCACCATGCGCACTTTCCTCCATGGGAGTAATGTCTCTAACAGTCTACGCTTTGATCGTTCCCTGGAAGACCAGTAGTAGTTTCCGATGCACATCTGGAGGCTTTGCGTCACCTGTGGACTATCAGAGTGTTGATGAAACACAGACATTGCATCGGGATTGAATACAAATGTCACCATGCGCACTTTCCTCCATGTGAGTAATGTCCCAAACAGTCTATGCTTTGATCGTTCCCTGGAAGACCAGTAGTAGTTTCCGATGCACATCTGGTGGCATTGTGTAATCTGTGGACTATCAGAGTGTTGATGAAACACAGAAATTGCATCGGGAATGAATACAACAGTCAACATGCGCACTTTCCTCCACGGGAGGTATGTCTCTAACAGTCTACGCTTTGATCGTTCCCTGGAAGACCAGTAGTAGTTTCCGATGTACATCTGGAGGCTTTCTGTGATCTGTGGACTATCAGAGTGTTGATGAAACACAGAAATTGCATCGGGATTGAATACAACATTCACCATGCGCACTTTCCTCCATGGGAGTAATTCTCAAACAGTCTATGCTTTGAACGTTCCCTGGAAGGCCAGTAGTAGTTTCCGATGCACATCTGGTGGCATTCTGTAATCTGTGGACTGTCAGAGTGTTAATGAAACACAGAAATTGCATCGCGAATGAATACAACAGTCAACATGCGCAGTTTCCTCCATGGGAGTAATGTCTCAAACAGTCTACGCTTTGATCATTCCCTGGAAGACCAGTAGTAGTTTCAATTGCACATCTGGAGGCATTCTGTAATCTGTGGACTATCAGAGTGTTGATGAAACACAGAAATTGCATCGGGATTGAATACAACAGTCACCATGCGCACTTTCCACCATGGGAGTTATGTCTCTAACAGTCTACGCTTTGATCGTTCCCTGGAAGACCAGTAGTAGTTTGCGATGCACATCTGGAGGCTTTCCGTCATCTGTGGACTATTAGAGTGTTGATGAAACACAGAAATTGCATCGGGATTGAATACAACAGTCACCATGCGCACTTTCCTCCATGGGAGTAATGTGCCAAACAGACTATGCATTGATCGTTCCCTGGAAGACGAGTAGTAGTTTCCGATGAACATCTGGAGGCATTCTGTAATCTGTGGACTATCAGAGGGTTGATGAAACACAAAAACTGCATCGGGATTGAGTACAACAGTCACCATGCGCACTTTCCTCCATGGGAGTAATCTCTCAAACTGTCTACGCTTTGATCGTTCTCTGAAAGACCAGCAGTAGTTTCCGATGCACATCTGGTGGCATTCTGTAATCTGTGGACTATCACAGTGTTGATGAAACACAGAAATTGCATCGGGATTGAATACAACAGTCACCATGCGCTCTTTCCTCCATGGGAGTAATGTCCCTAACAGTCTATGCTTTGATCGTTCCCTGGAAGACCAGTAGTAGTTTCCGATGCACATCTGGTGGCATTCTGTAATCTGTGGACTATCAGAGTGTTGATGAAACACAGAAATTGCATCTGGAATGAATACAACAGTCAACATGCGCACTTTCCTCCACGGGAGGTATGTCTCTAACAGTCTACGCTTTGATCGTTCCCTGGAAGACCAGAAGTAGTTTCCGATGTACATCTGGAGGCTTTCTGTGATCTGTGGACTATCAGAGTGTTGATGAAACACAGAAATTGCATCGGGACTGACTACAACAGTCACCATGCGCACTTTCCACCATAGGAGTAACCTCTCTAACAGTCTACGCTTCGATCGTTCCCTGGAAGACCAGTAGTAGTTTCCGATGCACATCTGGAGGCTTTCCGTCATCTGTGGACTATTAGAGTGTTGATGAAACACAGAAATTGCATCGGGATTGAATAGAACAGTCAGCATGCGCACCTTCCTCCATGGGAGTAATGTGCCAAACCGACTATGCATTGATCGTTCCCTGGAAGACGAGTAGTAGTTTCCGATGAACATCTGGAGGCATTCTGTAATCTGTGGACTATCAGAGGGTTGATGAAACACAAAAACTGCATCGGGATTGAGTACAACAGTCACCATGCGCACTTTCCTCCATGGGAGTAATCTCTCAAACAGTCTACGCTTTGATCGTTCCCTGAAAGACCAGCAGTAGTTTCCGATGCACATCTGGTGGCATTCTATAATCTGTGGACTATCAGAGTGTTGATGAAACACACAAATTGCATCGGGATTGAATACAACAGTCACCTTGCGCACTTTCCTTCGCGGGAGTAATGTCCCTAACAGTCTACGCTCTGATCGTTCCCTGGAAGACCAGTAGTAGTTTCCGATGCACATCTGGTGGCATTCTGTAATCTGTGGACTATTAGAGTGTTGATGAAACACAGAAATAGCATCGGGATTGAATACAACTGTCAACATGCGCACTTTCCTCCACGGGAGTAATGTCTCAAACAATCTACGCTTTTGATCGTTCCCTGGAAGACCAGTAGTAGTTTGCGATGCACATCTAGTGGCATCCTGTAATGTGTAGACTATCAGAGTGTTGATGAAACACAGAAACTGCATCGGGTTTGAATACAACAGTCACCATGCGCACTTTCCTCCATGGGAGTAATGTCTCTAACAGTCTACGCTTTGATCGTTCCCTGGAAGACCAGTAGTAGTTTCCGATGCACATCTGGAGGCTTTGCGTCATCTGTGGACTATCAGAGTGTTGATGAAACACAGAAAATTGCATCGGGATTGACTACAACAGTCACCATGCGCACTTTCCTCCATGGGAGTAATGTGCCAAACAGTCTATGCATTGATCGTTCCCTGGAAGACGAGTAGTAGTTTCCGATGAACATCTGGAGGCATTCTGTAATCTGTGGACTATCTGAGGGTTGATGAAACACAAAAACTGCATCGGAATTGAGTACAACAGTCACCATGCGCACTTTCCTCCATGGGAGTAATCTCTCAAACAGTCTACGCTTTGATCGTTCCCTGAAAGACCAGCAGTAGTTTCCGATGCACATCTGGTGGCGTTCTATAATCTGTGGACTATCAGAGTGTTGATGAAACACAGAAATTGCATCGGGATTGAATACAACTGTCAACATGCGCACTTTCCTCCACGGGAGTAATGTCTCAAACAATCTACGCTTTTGATCGTTCCCTGGAAGACCAGTAGTAGTTTGCGATGCACATCTAGTGGCATCCTGTAATGTGTAGACTATCAGAGTGTTGATGAAACACAGAAATTGCATCGGGAATGAATACAACAGACAACATGCGCACTTTCCTCCACGGGAGGTATGTCTCTAACAGTCTACGCTTTGATCGTTCCCTGGAAGACCAGTAGTAGTTTCCGATGTACATCTGGATGCTTTCTGTGATCTGTGGACTATCAGAGTGTTGATGAAACACAGAAATTGCATCGGGATTGAATTCAACAGTCACCATGCGCACTTTCCTCCATGGGAGAAATTCTCAAACAGTCTATGGTTTGATCGTTCCCTGGAAGACCAGTAGTAGTTTCCGATGCACATCTGGTGGCATTCTGTAATCTGTGGACAATCAGAGTGTTGATGAAACACAGAAAATGCATCGGGAATGAATACAACAGTCAACATGCGCAGTTTCCTCCATGGGAGTAATGTCTCAAACATTCTACGCTTTGAGCGTTCCCTGGAAGACCAGTAGTAGATTCCGATGCACATCTGGAGGCATTCTGTATTCTGTGGACTATCAGAGTGTTGATGAAACACAGAAACTGCATCGGGATTGAATACAACAGTCACCATGCGCACTTTCCTCCATGGGAGTAATGTCTCTAACAGTCTACGATTTGATCGTTCCCTGGAAGACGAGTAGTAGTTTCCGATGAACATCTGGAGGCATTCTGTAATCTGTGGACTATCAGAGGGTTGATGAAACACAAAAAATTGCATCGGGATTGAGTACAACAGTCACCATGCGCACTTTCCTCCATGGGAGTAAAGTCTCTAACAGTCTACGCTTTGATCGTTCCCTGGAAGACCAGTAGTAGTTTCCGTGCACATCTGGAGGCATTCTGTAATCTGTGGACTATCAGAGTGTTGATGAAACACAGAAATTGCATCGGGATTGAATACAACAGTCTCCATGCGCAGTTTCCTCCATGGGAGTAATGTCTCAAAGAGTCTACGCTTTGATCGTTCCCTGGAAGACCAGTAGTAGTTTCAATTGCACATCTGGAGGCATTCTGTAATCCGTGGACTATCAGAGTGTTGATGAAACACAGAAACTGCATCGGGTTTGGATACAACAGTCACCATGCGCACTTTCCTCCATGGGAGTAATGTCTCTAACAGTCTACGCTTTGATCGTTCCCTGGAAGACCAGTAGTAGTTTCCGATGCACATCTGGAGGCTTTGCGTCATCTGTGGACTATCAGAGTGTTGATGAAACACAGAAATTGCATCGGGATTGACTACAACAGTCACCATGCGCACTTTCCTCCATGGGAGTAATGTGCCAAACAGTCTATGCATTGATCGTTCCCTGGAAGACGAGTAGTAGTTTCCGATGAACATCTGGTGGCATTCTGTAATCTGTAGACTATCAGAGGGTTGATGAAACACAAAAACTGCATCGGGATTGAATACAACAGTCACCATGCGGACTTTCCTCCATGGGAGTAATGTCCCTAGCAGTCTATGTTTTGATCGTTCCCTGGAAGACCAGTAGTAGTTTCCGATGCACATCTGGAGGCATTCTGTATTCTGTGGACTATCAGAGTGTTGATGAAACACAGAAACTGCATCGGGATTGAATACAACAGTCACCATGCGCACTTTTCTATATGGGAGTAATGTCTCTAACTGTCTACGCTTTGATCGTTCCCTGGAAGACCAGTAGTAGTTTCCGGTGCACATCTGGAGGCATTCTGTAATCTGTGGACTATCAGAGTGTTGATGAAACACAGAAATTGCATCGCGAATGAATACAACAGTCAACATGCGCACTTTCCTCCACGGGAGGTATGTCTCTAACAGTCTACGCTTTGATCGTTCCCTGGAAGACCAGTAGTAGTTTTCGATGTACATCTGGAGGCTTTCTGTGATCTGTGGACTATCAGAGTGTTGATGAAACACAGAAATTGCATCGGGATTGAATACAACAGTCACAATGCGCACTTTCCTCCATGGGAGTAATTCTCACACAGTCTATGCTTTGATCGCTCCCTGGAAGACCAGTAGTAGTTTCCGATGCACATCTGGTGGCATTCTGTAATCTGTGGACTATCAGAGTGTTGATGAAACACAGAAATTGCATCGGGAATGAATACAACAGTCAACATGCGCAGTTTCCTCCATGGGAGTAATGTCTCAAACAGTCTACGCTTTGATCATTCCCTGGAAGACCAGTAGTAGTTTCCGATGCACATCTGGAGGCTTTGCGTCATCTGTGGACTATCAGAGTGTTGATGAAACACAGAAATTGCATCGGGATTGACTACAACAGTCACCATGCGCACTTTCCTCCATGGGAGTAATGTGCCAAACAGTCTATGCATTGATCGTTCCCTGGAAGACGAGTAGTAGTTTCCGATGAACATCTGGTGGCATTCTGTAATCTGTAGACTATCAGAGGGTTGATGAAACACAAAAACTGCATCGGGATTGAATACAACAGTCACCATGCGGACTTTCCTCCATGGGAGTAATGTCCCTAGCAGTCTATGTTTTGATCGTTCCCTGGAAGACCAGTAGTAGTTTCCGATGCACATCTGGAGGCATTCTGTATTCTGTGGACTATCAGAGTGTTGATGAAACACAGAAACTGCATCGGGATTGAATACAACAGTCACCATGCGCACTTTTCTATATGGGAGTAATGTCTCTAACTGTCTACGCTTTGATCGTTCCCTGGAAGACCAGTAGTAGTTTCCGGTGCACATCTGGAGGCATTCTGTAATCTGTGGACTATCAGAGTGTTGATGAAACACAGAAATTGCATCGCGAATGAATACAACAGTCAACATGCGCACTTTCCTCCACGGGAGGTATGTCTCTAACAGTCTACGCTTTGATCGTTCCCTGGAAGACCAGTAGTAGTTTTCGATGTACATCTGGAGGCTTTCTGTGATCTGTGGACTATCAGAGTGTTGATGAAACACAGAAATTGCATCGGGATTGAATACAACAGTCACAATGCGCACTTTCCTCCATGGGAGTAATTCTCACACAGTCTATGCTTTGATCGCTCCCTGGAAGACCAGTAGTAGTTTCCGATGCACATCTGGTGGCATTCTGTAATCTGTGGACTATCAGAGTGTTGATGAAACACAGAAATTGCATCGGGAATGAATACAACAGTCAACATGCGCAGTTTCCTCCATGGGAGTAATGTCTCAAACAGTCTACGCTTTGATCATTCCCTGGAAGACTAGTAGTAGTTTCAAATGCACATCTGGAGGCATTCTGCAATCTGTGGACTATCAGAGTGTTGAAGAAACACAGAAATTGCATTGGGATTGAATACAACAGTCACCATGCGCACATTCCACCATGGGAGTAATGTCTCTAACAGTCTACGCTTTGATCGTTCCCTGGAAGACCAGTAGTAGTTTCCGATGCACACCTGGAGGCTTTCCGTCATCTGTGGACTATTAGAGTGTTGATGATACACAGAAATTGCATCGGGATTGAATACAACAGTCACCATGCGCACTTTCCTCCATGGGAGTAATGTGCCAAACAGACTATGCATTGATCGTTCCCTGGAAGACGAGTAGTAGTTTCCGATGAACATCTGGAGGCATTCTGTAAACTGTGGACTATCAGAGGGTTGATGAAACACAAAAACTGCATCGGGATTGAATACAACAGTCACCTTGCGCACTTTCCTTCATGGGAGTAATGTCCCTAACAGTCTACGCTCTGATCGTTCCCTGGAAGACGAGTAGTAGTTTCCGATGCACATCTGGTGGCATTCTGTAATCTGTGGACTATCAGAGTGTTGATGAAACACAGAAATTGCATCGGGATTGTACACAACAGTCACCATCCGCACTTTCCTCCATGGGAGTAATGTCTGAAACAGTCTACGTTTTGATCGTTCCCTGGAAGACCAGTAGTAGTTTCCGATGCACATCTCGTGGCATTCTGTATTCTGTGGACTATCAGAGTGTTGATAAAACACAGAAATTGCATCGCGATTGAATACAACCGTCACCATGCGCACTTTCCTCCATGAAAGTTATGTCTCAAGGAGTCCACGCTTTGATCGTTTCCTGGAAAACCAGTAGTAGTTTCCGATGAACATCTTGTGGCATTCTGTAATCTGTGGACTATCAGAGTGTTGATGAAACACAGAAATTGCAATTGGATTGAATACTACAGTCAAAATGCGCACTTTCCTATATGGGAGTAATGTCTCTAACAGTCTACGCTTTGATCGTTAGCTGGAGGACAAGTAGTAGTTTCCGATGCACATCTTGAAACATTCTGTAATCTGTGGACTATCAGAGTGTTGATGAAACACAGAAATTGCATCGGGATTCAATACAGCAGTCCACATGCGCACTTTCCTCCACGTGAGTAATGTCTCAAACAATCTACGCTTTTGATCGTTCCCTGGAAGACCAGTAGTAGTTTGCGATGCACATCTGGTGGCATTCTGTAATGTGTAGACTATCAGAGTGTTGATGGAACACAGTAATAGCATCGGGTATGAATACAACAGTCAGCATGCGCACTATCCTCCATGGGAGTAATTCTCAAAGAGTCTATGCTTTGATCGTTCCCTGGAAGGCCAGTAGTAGTTTCCGATGCACATCTGGTGGCATTCTGTAATCTGTGGACTATCAGAGTGTTGATGAAACACAGAAATTGCATCGGGAATGAATACAACAGTCAACATGCGCAGTTTCCTCCATGGGAGTAATGTCTAAAACAGTCTACGTTTTGATCATTCCCTGGAAGACCAGTAGTAGTTTCAATTGCACATCTGGAGGCATTCTGTAATCTGTGGACTATCAGAGTGTCGATGAAACACAGAAATTGCATCGGGATTGAATACAACAGTCACCATGCGCACTTTCCACCATGGGAGTAATGTCTCTAACAGTCTACGCTTTGATCGTTCCCTGGAAGACCAGTAGTAGTTTCCGATGCACATCTGGAGGCTTTCCGTCATCTGTGGACCATTAGAGTGTTGATGAAACACAGAAATTGCATCGGGATTGAGTACAACAGTCACCATGCGCACTTTCCTCCATGGGAGTAATGTCTCAAACAGTCTACGCTTTGATCGTTCCCTAAAAGACCAGCAGTAGTTTCCGATGCACATCTGGTGGCATTCTACAATCTGTGGACTATCAGAGTGTTGATGAAACACAGAAATTGCAATTGGATTGAATACTACAGTCAAAATGCGCACTTTCCTATATGGGAGTAATGTCTCTAACAGTCTACGCTTTGATCGTTTGCTGGAGGACCAGTAGTAGTTTCCGATGCACATCTTGAAACATTCTGTAATCTGTGGACTATCAGAATGTTGATGAAACACAGAAATTGCATCGGGATTCAATACAGCAGTCAACATGCGCACTTTCCTCCACGTGAGTAATGTCTCAAACAATCTACGCTTTTGATCGTTCCCTGGGAGACCAGTAGTAGTTTGCGATGCACATCTGGTGGCATTCTGTAATGTGTAGACTATCAGAGTGTTGATGAAAAACAGTAATTGCATTGGGATTGAATACAACAGTCAGCATGCGCACTTTTCTATATGGGAGTAATGTCTCTAACAGTCTACGCTTTGATCGTTCCCTGGAAGACCAGTAGTAGTTTCAATTGCACATCTGGAAGCATTCTGTAATCCATGGACTTTCAGAGTCTTGATGAAACACAGAAACTGCATCGGGTTTGAATACAACAGTCACCATGCGCACTTTCCTCCATGGGAGTAATGTCTCTAACAGTCTACGCTTTGATCGTTCCCTGGAAGACCAGTAGTAGTTACCGATGCACATCTGGAGGCTTTGCGTCATCTGTGGACTATCAGAGTGTTGGTGAAACACAGAAATTGCATCGGGATTGACTACAACAGTCACCATGCGCACTTTCCTCCATGGGAGTAATGTGCCAAACAGTCTATGCATTGATCGTTCCCTGGAAGACGAGTAGTAGTTTCCGATGAACATCTGGAGGCATTCTGTAATCTGTGGACTATCAGTGGGTTGATGAAACACAAAAACTGCATCGGGATTGAATACAACAGTCACCATGCGCACTTTCCTCCATGGGAGTAATCTCTCAGAACCGTCTACGCTTTGATCGGTCCCTGAAAGACCAGCAGTAGTTTCCGATGCACATCTGGTGGCATTCTGTAATCTGTGGACTATCACAGTGTTGATGAAACACAGAAATTGCATCGAGATTGAATACAACAGTCACCATGCGCACTTTCCTCCATGGGAGTAATGTCCCTAGCAGTCTTTGCTTTGATCGTTCCCTGGAAGACCAGTAGTAGTTTCCGATGCACATCTGGTGGCATTCTGTAAACTGTGGACTATCAGAGTGTTGATGAAACACAGAAATTGCATCGGGAATGAATACAACAGTCAACATGCGCACTTACCTCCACGGGAGGTATGTCTCTAACAGTCTACGCTTTGATCGTTCCCTGGAAGACTAGTAGTAGTTTCCGATGTACATCTGGAGGCTTTCTGTGATCTGTGGACTATCAGAGTGTTGATGAAACACAGAAATTGCATCGGGACTGACTACAACAGTCACCATGCGCACTTTCCACCATGGGAGTAATGTCACTAACAGTCTACGCTTTGATCGTTCCCTGGAAGACCAGTAGTACATTCCGATGCACATTTGGAGGCTTTCCGTCATCTGTGGACTATTAGAGTGTTGATGAAACACAGAAATTGCATCGGGATTGAATACAACAGTCACCTTGCGCACTTTCCTTCGCGGGAGTAATGTCCCTAACAGTCTACGCTCTGATCGTTCCCTGGAAGACCAGCAGTAGTTTCCGATGCACATCTGGTGGCATTCTGTAATCTGTGGACTATCACAGTGTTGATGAAACACAGATATTGCATCGAGATTGAATACAACAGTCACCATGCGCACTTTCCTCCATGGGAGTAATGTCTCTAACAGTCTACGATTTGATCGTTCCCTGGAAGACCAGTAGTAGTTTCCAATGCTCGTCTGGGGGCATTCTGTAATCTGTGGACTATCAGAGTGTTGATGAAACACAGAAATTGCATCGGGATTGAATACAACCGTCACCATGCGCACATTCCTCCATAAAAGTAATGTCTCAAAGAGTCCACGCTTTGATCGTTCCCTAGAAGACCAGTAGTAGTTTCCGATGCACATCTCGTGGCATTCTGTAATCTGTTTACTATCAGAGTGTTGATGAAACACAGAAATTGCATCGGGATTCAATACAGCAGTCCACATGCGCACTTTCCTCCACGTGAGTAATGTCTCAAACAATCTACGATTTTGATCGTTCCCTGGAAGACCAGTAGTAGTTTGCGATGCACATCTGGTGGCATTCTGTAATGTGTAGACTATCAGAGTGTTGATGAAACACAGTAATTGCATCGGGATTGACTACAACAGTCACCATGCGCACTTTCCTCCATGGGAGTAATGTCTCTAACAGTCTACGCTTTGATCGTTCCCTGGAAGACCAGTAGTAGTTTCCGATGCACATCTGGAGGCTTTGCGTCATCTGTGGACTATCAGAGTGTTAATGAAACACAGACATTGCATCGGGATTGAATACAAATGTCACCATGCGCACTTTCCTCCATGTGAGTAATGTCCCTAACAGTCTATGCTTTGATCGTTCCCTGGAAGACCAGTAGTAGTTTCCGATGCACATCTGGTGGCATTCTGTAATCTGTGGACTATCAGAGTGTTGATGAAACACAGAAATTGCATCGGGAATGAATACAACAGTCAACATGCGCACTTTCCTCCACGGGAGGTATGTCTCTAACAGTCTACGCTTTGATCGTTCCCTGGAAGACCAGTAGTAGTTTCCGATGTACATCTGGAGGCTTTCTGTGATCTGTGGACTATCAGAGTGTTGATGAAACACAGAAATTGCATCGGGATTGAATACAACATTCACCATGCGCACTTTCCTCCATGGGAGTAATTCTCAAACAGTCTATGCTTTGATCGTTCCCTGGAAGGCCAGTAGTAGTTTCCGATGCACATCTGGTGGCATTCTGTAATCTGTGGACTATCAGAGTGTTGATGAAACACAGAAATTGCATCGCGAATGAATACAACAGTCAACATGCGCAGTTTCCTCCATGGGAGTAATGTCTCAAACAGTCTACGCTTTGATCATTCCTTGGAAGACCAGTAGTAGTTTCAATTGCACATCTGGAGGCATTCTGTAATCTGTGGACTATCAGAGTGTTGATGAAAGACAGAAATTGCATCGGGATTGAATACAACAGTCACCATGCGCACTTTCCACCATGGGAGTTATGTCTCTAACAGTCTACGCTTTGATCGTTCCCTGGAAGACCAGTAGTAGTTTGCGATGCACATCTGGAGGCTTTCCGTCATCTGTGGACTATTAGAGTGTTGATGAAACACAGAAATTGCATCGGGATTGAATACAACAGTCACCATGCGCACTTCCCTCCATGGGAGTAATGTGCCAAACAGACTATGCATTGATCGTTCCCTGCAAGACGAGTAGTAGTTTCCGATGAACATCTGGAGGCATTCTGTAATCTGTGGACTATCAGAGGGTTGATGAAACACAAAAACTGCATCGGGATTGAGTACAACAGTCACCATGCGCACTTTCCTTAATGGGAGTAATCTCTCAAACTGTCTACGATTTGATCGTTCCCTGAAAGGCCAGCAGTAGTTTCCGATGCACATCTGGTGGCATTCTATAATCTGTGGACTATCAGAGTGTTGATGAAACACAGAAATTTCAATTGGATTGAATACTACAGTCAAAATGCGCACTTTCCTATATGGGAGTAATGTCTCTAACAGTCTACGCTTTGATCGTTGGCTGGAGGACCAGTAGTAGTTTCCGATGCACATCTTGAAACATTCTGTAATCTGTGGACTATCAGAGTGTTGATGAAACACAGAAATTTCATCGGGATTCAATACAGCAGTCAACATGCGCACTTTCCTCCACGTGAGTAATGTCTCAAACAATCTACGCTTTTGATCGTTCCCTGGAAGACCAGTAGTAGTTTGCGATGCACATCTGGTGGCATTCTGTAATGTGTAGACTGTCAGAGTGTTGATGAAACACAGTAATTGCATTGGGATTGAATACAACAGTCAGCATGCGCACTTTTCTATATGGGAGTAATGTCTTTAACAGTCTACGCTTTGATCGTTCCCTGGAAGACCAGTAGTAGTTTCCGGTGCACATCTGGAGGCATTCTGTAATCTGTGGACTATCTGAGTGTTGATGAAACACAGAAATTGCATCTTGATTGAATACAACAGTCTCCATGCGCAGTTTCCTCCATGGGAGTAATGTCTCAAACAGTCTACGCTTTGATCGTTTCCTGGAAGACCAGTAGTAGTTTCAATTGCACATCTGGAGGCATTCTGTAATCCGTGGACTATCAGAGTGTTGATGAAACACAGAAACTGCATCGGGTTTGAATACAACAGTCACCATGCGCACTTTCCTCCATGGGAGTAATGTCTCTAACAGTCTACGCTTTGATCGTTCTCTGGAAGACCAGTAGTAGTTTCCGATGCATATCTGGAGGCTTTGCGTCATCTGTGGACTATCAGAGTGTTGATGAAACACAGAAATTGCATCGGGATTGACTACAACAGTCACCATGCACACTTTCCTCCAAGGGAGTAATGTGCCAAACAGTCTATGCATTGATCGTTCCCTGGAAGACGAGTAGTAGTTTCCGATGAACATCTGGAGGCATTCTGTAATCTGTGGACTATCAGTGGGTTGATGAAACACAAAAACGGCATCGGGATTGAATACAACAGTGACCATGCGCACTTTCCTCCATGGGAGTAATCTCTCAGAACCGTCTACGCTTTGATCGATCCCTGAAAGACCAGCAGTAGTTTCCGATGCACATCTGGTGGCATTCTGTAATCTGTGGACTATCACAGTGTTGATGAAACACAGAAATTGCATCGGGATTGAATACAACAGTCACCATGCGCTCTTTCCTCCATGGGAGTAATGTCCCTAACAGTCTATGCTTTGAGCGTTCCCTGGAAGACCAGTAGTAGTTTCCGATGCACATCTGGTGGCATTCTGTAATCTGTGGACTATCAGAGTGTTGATGAAACACAGAAATTGCATCGGGAATGAATACAACAGTCAACATGCGCACTTTCCTCCACGGGAGGTATGTCTCTAACAGTCTACGCTTTGATCGTTCCCTGGAAGACCAGTAGTAGTTTCCGATGTACATCTGGAGGCTTTCTGTGATCTGTGGACTATCAGAGTGTTGATGAAACACAGAAATTGCATCGGGACTGACTACAACAGTCACCATGCGCACTTTCCACCATGGGAGTAACCTCTCTAACAGTCTACGCTTTGATCGTTCCCTGGAAGACCAGTAGTAGTTTCCGATGCACATCTGGAGGCTTTCCGTCATCTGTGGACTATTAGAGTGTTGATAAAACACAGAAATTGCATCGGGATTGAATACAACAGTCAGCATGCGCACCTTCCTCCATGGGAGTAATGTGCCAAACAGACTATGCATTGATCGTTCCCTGGAAGACGAGTAGTAGTTTCCGATGAACATCTGGAGGCATTCTGTAATCTGTGGACTATCAGAGGGTTGATGAAACACAAAAACTGCATCGGTATTGAGTACAACAGTCACCATGCGCACTTTCCACCATGGGAGTAACCTCTCTAACAGTCTACGCTTTGATCGTTCCCTGGAAGACCAGTTGTAGTTTCCGATGCACATCTGGAGGCTTTCCGTCATCTGTGGACTATTAGAGTGTTGATGAAACACAGAAATTGCATCGGGATTGAATACAACATTCAGCATGCGCACCTTCCTCCATGGGAGTAATGTGCCAAACAGACTATGCATTGATCGTTCCCTGGAAGACGAGTAGTAGTTTCCGATGCACATCTGGTGGCATTCTATAATCTGTGGACTATCAGAGTGTTGATGAAACACAGAAATTGCATCGGGATTGAATACAACAGTCACCTTGCGCACTTTCCTTCATGGGAGTAAAGTCCCTAACAGTCTACGCTCTGATCGTTCCCTGGAAGACCAGTAGTAGTTTCCGATGCACATCTGGTGGCATTCTGTAATCTGTGGACTATCAGAGTGTTGATGAAACACAGAAATTGCATCGGGATTGAACACAACAGTCACCATCCGCACTTTCCTCCATGGGAGTAATGTCTGAAACAGTCTACGTTTCGATCGTTCCCTGGAAGACCAGTAGTAGTTTCCGATGCACATCTCGTGGCATTCTGTAATCTGTTCACTATCAGAGTGTTGATGAAACACAGAAAATGCATCGCGATTGAATACAACAGTCACCATGCGCACTTTCCTCCATGGGAGTAATGTCTCTAACAGTCTACGATTTGATCGTTCCCTGGAAGACCAATAGTAGTTTCCGATGCTCGTCTGGGGGCATTCTGTAATCTGTGGACTATCAGAGTGTTGATGAAACACAGAAATTGCATCGGGATTGAATACAACCGTCACCATGCGCACATTCCTCCATAAAAGTAATGTCTCAAAGAGTCCACGCTTTGATTGTTCCCTGGAAGACCAGTAGTAGTCTCCGATGAACATCTTGAGGCATTCTGTAATCTGTGGACTATCAGAGTGTTGATGAAACACAGAAATTGCAATTGGATTGAATACTACAGTCAAAATGCGCACTTTCCTATATGGGAGTAATGTCTCTAACAGTCTACGCTTTGATCGTTAGCTGGAAGACCAGTAGTAGTTTCCGATGCACATCTTGAAACATTCTGTAATCTGTGGACTATCACAGTGTTGATGAAAGACAGAAATTGCATCGGGATTGAATACAACAGTCAACATGCGCACTTTCCTCCACGGGAGTAATGTCTCAAACAATCTACGCTTTTGATCGTTCCCTGGAAGACCAGTAGTAGTTTGCGATGCACATCTGGTGGCATTCTGTAATGTGTAGACTATCAGAGGGTTGATGAAACAAAGTAATTGCATCGGGATTGAATACAACAGTCAGCATGCTCACTTTTCTCCATGGGAGTAATGTCTCCAACAGTCTACGCTTTGATCGTTCCCTGGAAGACCAGTAGTAGTTTCCGGTGCACATCTGGAGGCTTTCTGTAATCTGTGGACTATCAGAGTGTTGATGATACACAAAAATTGCATCGGGATTGAATACAACAGTCTCCATGCGCAGTTTCCTCCATGGGAGTAATGTCTCAAACAGTCTACGCTTTGATCATTCCCTGGAAGGCCAGTAGTAGTTTCAATTGCACATCTGGAGGCATTCTGTAATCCGTGGACTATCAGAGTGTTGATGAAACACAGAAATTGCATCGGGTTTGAATGCAATAGTCACCATACGCACTTTCCTCCATGGGCGTAATGTCTCTAACAGTCTACGCTTTGATCGTTCCCTGGAAGACCAGTAGTAGTTTCCGATGCACATCTGGAGGGTTTCCGTCATCTGTGGACTATCAGAGTGTTGATGAAACACAGAAATTGCATCGGGCTTGACTACAACTGTCACCATGCGCACATTCCTCCATGGGAGTTATGTGCCAAACAGACTATGCATTGATCGTTCCCTGGAAGACGAGTAGTAGTTTCCGATGAACATCTGGAGGCATTCTGTAATCTGTGGACTATCAGAGGGTTGATGAAACACAATAACTGCATCGGGATTGAATTTAACAGTCACCATGCCCACTTTCCTCCATGGGAGTAATCTCTCAAACAGTCTACGCTTTCATCGTTCCCTGAAAGACCAGCAGTAGTTTCCGATGCACATCTGGTGGCATTCTGTAATCTGTGGACTATCAGAGTGTTGATGAAACACAGAAATTGCATCGGGAATGAATACAACAGTCAACATGCGCACTTTCCTCCACGGGAGGTATGTCTCTAACAGTCTACGCTTTGATCGTACCCTGGAAGACCAGTAGTAGTTTCCGATGTACATCTCGAGGCTTTCTGTGATCTGTGGACTATCAGAGTGTTGATGAAACACAGAAATTGCATCGGGATTGAATACAACAGTCACCATGCGCACTTTCCTCCATGGGAGTAATTCTCAAACAGTCTACGCTTTGATCGTACCCTGGAAGACCAGTAGTAGTTTCCGATGTACATCTCGAGGCTTTCTGTGATCTGTGGACTATCAGAGTGTTGATGAAACACAGAAATTGCATCGGGATTGAATACAACAGTCACCATGCGCACTTTCCTCCATGGGAGTAATTCTCAAACAGTCTACGCTTTGATCTTTCCCTGGAAGACCAGTAGTAGTTTCAATTGCACATCTGGAGGCATTCTGTAATCTGTGGACTATCAGAGTGTTGATAAAACACAGAGATTTCATCGGGATTGAATACAACAGTCACCATGCGCACTTTCCTCATGGGAGTAATCTCTCAAACAGTCTACGCTTTGATCGTTCCCTTAAAGACCAGCAGTAGTTTCCGATGCACGCCTGGTGGCATTGTATAATCTGTGGACTATCAGAGTGTAGATGAAACACAGAAACTGCATCGGGATTGAATACAACAGTCACCATGCGCACTTTCCTCCATGGGACTAATATCCCTAACAGTCTACGCTTTGATCGTTCCCTGGAAGACCAGTAGTAGTTTCCGATGCACATCTGGTGGCATTCTGTAATCTGTGGACCATCAGAGTGTTGATGAAACACAGAAATTGCATCGGGAATGAATACAACAGTCAACATGCGCAGTTTCCTCCATGGGAGTAATGTCTCAAACAGTCTACGCTTTGATCGTTCCCTGGAAGACCAGTAGTAGTTTCCGATGCACATCTGGAGTCATTCTGTATGCTGTGGACTATCAGAGTGTTGATGAAACACAGAAATTGCATCGGGATTAAATACAACAGTCACCATGCGCTCTCTCCTCCATGGGAGAAATGTCACTAACAGTCTACGATTTGATCGTTCCCTGGAAGACCAGTAGAAGTTTCCGATGCTCATCTGGAGGCATTCTGTAATCTGTGGACTATCAGAGTGTTCATGAAACACAGAAATTGCATCGGGTTTGAATACAACCGTCACAATGCGCACATTCCTCCATAAAAGTAATGTCTCAAAGAGTCGACGCTTTGATCGTTCCCTGGAAGACCAGTAGTAGTTTCCGATGAACATCTTGAAACATTCTGTAATCTGTGGACTATCAGAGTGTTGATGAAACACAGAAATTGCATCGGGATTGAATACAACAGTCACCATGCGCACTTTCCACCATGGGAGTAATGTCTCTAACAGTCTACGCTTTGATCGTTCCCTGGAAGACCAGTAGTAGTTTCCGATGCACATCTGGAGGCTTTCCGTCATCTGTGGACTATTAGAGTGTTGATGAAACACAGAAATTGCATCGGGATTGAATACAACAGTCACCATGCGCACTTTCCTCCATGGGAGTAATGTGCCAAACAGACTATGCATTGATCGTTCCCTGGAAGACGAGTAGTAGTTTCCGATGAACATCTGGAGGCATTCTGTAATCTGTGGACTATCAGAGGGTTGATGGAACACAAAAACTGCATCGGGATTGAGTACAACAGTCGCCATGCGCACTTTCCTCCATGGGAGTAATGTCTCAAACAGTCTACGCTTTGATCGTTCCCTGAAAGACCAGCAGTAGTTTCCGATGCACATCTGGTGGCATTCTACAATCTGTGGACTATCAGAGTGTTGATGAAACACAGAAATTGCAATTGGATTGAATACTACAGTCAAAATGCGCACTTTCCTATATGGGAGTAATGTCTCTAACAGTCTACGCTTTGATCGTTAGCTGGAGGACCAGTAGTAGTTTCCGATGCACATCTTGAAACATTCTGTAATCTGTGGACTAACAGAATGTTGATGAAACACAGAAATTGCATCGGGATTCAATACAGCAGTCAACATGCGCACTTTCCTCCACGTGAGTAATGTCTCAAACAATCTACGCTTTTGATCGTTCCCTGGAAGACCAGTAGTAGTTTGCGATGCACATCTGGTGGCATTCTGTAATGTGTAGACTATCAGAGTGTTGATGAAAAACAGTAATTGCATTGGGATTGAATACAACAGTCAGCATGCGCACTTTTCTATATGGGAGTAATGTCTCTAACAGTCTACGCTTTGATCGTTCCCTGGAAGACCAGTAGTAGTTTCAATTGCACATCTGGAGGCATTCTGTAATCCATGGACTTTCAGAGTCTTGATGAAACACAGAAACTGCATCGGGTTTGAATACAACAGTCACCATGCGCACTTTCCTCCATGGGAGTAATGTCTCTAACAGTCTACGCTTTGATCGTTCCCTGGAAGACCAGTAGTAGTTTCCGATGCACATCTGGAGGCTTTGCGTCATCTGTGGACTATCGGAGTGTTGGTGAAACACAGAAATTGCATCGGGATTGACTACAACAGTCACCATGCGCACTTTCCTCCATGGGAGTAATGTGCCAAACAGTCTATGCATTGATCGTTCCCTGGAAGACGAGTAGTAGTTTCCGATGAACATCTGGAGGCATTCTGTAATCTGTGGACTATCAGTGGGTTGATGAAACACAAAAACTGCATCGGGATTGAATACAACTGTCACCATGCGCACTTTCCTCCATGGGAGTAATCTCTCAGAACCGTCTACGCTTTGATCGTTCCCTGAAAGACCAGCAGTAGTTTCCGATGCACATCTGGTGGCATTCTGTAATCTGTGGACTATCACAGTGTTGATGAAACACAGAAATTGCATCGAGATTGAATACAACAGTCACCATGCGCACTTTCCTCCATGGGAGTAATGTCCCTAGCAGTCTATGCTTTGATCGTTCCCTGGAAGACCAGTAGTAGTTTCCGATGCACATCTGGTGGCATTCTATAAACTGTGGACTATCAGAGTGTTGATGAAACACAGAAATTGCATCGGGAATGAATACAACAGTCAACATGCGCACTTACCTCCACGGGAGGTATGTCTCTAACAGTCTACGCTTTGATCGTTCCCTGGAAGACTAGTAGTAGTTTCCGATGTACATCTGGAGGCTTTCTGTGATCTGTGGACAATCAGAGTGTTGATGAAACACAGAAATTGCATCGGGACTGACTACAACAGTCACCATGCGCACTTTCCACCATGGGAGTAATGTCACTAACAGTCTACGCTTTGATCGTTCCCTGGAAGACCAGTAGTACTTTCCGTTGCACATTTGGAGGCTTTCCGTCATCTGTGGACTATTAGAGTGTTGATGAAACACAGAAATTGCATCGGGATTGAATACAACAGTCACCTTGCGCACTTTCCTTCGCGGGAGTAATGTCCCTAACAGTCTACGCTCTGATCGTTCCCTGGAAGACCAGTAGTAGTTTCCGATGCACATCTGGTGGCATTCTGTAATCTGTGGACTATTAGAGTGTTGATGAAACACAGAAATAGCATCGGGATTGAACACAACAGTCACCATCCGCACTTTCCTCCATGGGAGTAATGTCTGAAACAGTCTACGTTTTGATCGTTCCCTGGAAGACCAGTAGTAGTTTCCGATGCACATCTCGTGGCATTCTGTAATCTGTTTACTATCAGAGTGTTGATGACACACAGAAAATGCATCGCGATTGAATACAACAGTCACCATGCGCACTTTCCTCCATGGGAGTAATGTCTCTAACAGTCTACGATTTGATCGTTCCCTGGAAGACCAGTAGTAGTTTCCGATGCTCGTCTGGGGGCATTCTGTAATCTGTGGACTATCAGAGTGTTGATGAAACACAGAAATTGCATCGGGATTGAATACAACCGTCACCATGCGCACATTCCTCCATAAAAGTAATGTCTCAAAGAGTCCACGCTTTGATCGTTCCCTAGAAGACCAGTAGTAGTTTCCGATGCACATCTCGTGGCATTCTGTAATCTGTTTACTATCAGAGTGTTGATGAAACACAGAAATTGCATCGGGATTCAATACAGCAGTCCACATGCGCACTTTCCTCCACGTGAGTAATGTCTCAAACAATCTACGATTTTGATCGTTCCCTGGAAGACCAGTAGTAGTTTGCGATGCACATCTGGTGGCATTCTGTAATGTGTAGACTATCAGAGTGTTGATGAAACACAGTAATTGCATCGGGATTGACTACAACAGTCACCATGCGCACTTTCCTCCATGGGAGTAATGTCTCTAACAGTCTACGCTTTGATCGTTCCCTGGAAGACCAGTAGTAGTTTCCGATGCACATCTGGAGGCTTTGCGTCATCTGTGGACTATCAGAGTGTTAATGAAACACAGACATTGCATCGGGATTGAATACAAATGTCACCATGCGCACTTTCCTCCATGTGAGTAATGTCCCTAACAGTCTATGCTTTGATCGTTCCCTGGAAGACCACTAGTAGTTTCCGATGCACATCTGGTGGCATTCTGTAATCTGTGGACTATCAGAGTGTTGATGAAACACAGAAATTGCATCGGGAATGAATACAACAGTCAACATGCGCACTTTCCTCCACGGGAGGTATGTCTCTAACAGTCTACGCTTTGATCGTTCCCTGGAAGACCAGTAGTAGTTTCCGATGTACATCTGGAGGCTTTCTGTGATCTGTGGACTATCAGAGTGTTGATGAAACACAGAAATTGCATCGGGATTGAATACAACATTCACCATGCGCACTTTCCTCCATGGGAGTAATTCTCAAACAGTCTATGCTTTGATCGTTCCCTGGAAGGCCAGTAGTAGTTTCCGATGCACATCTGGTGGCATTCTGTAATCTGTGGACTATCAGAGTGTTGATGAAACACAGAAATTGCAATTGGATTGAATACTACAGTCAAAATGCGCACTTTCCTATATGGGAGTAATGTCTCTAACAGTCTACGCTTTGATCGTTAGCTGGAGGACCAGTAGTAGTTTCCGATGCACATCTTGAAACATTCTGTAATCTGTGGACTATCAGAATGTTGATGAAACACAGAAATTGCATCGGGATTCAATACAGCAGTCAACATGCGCACTTTCCTCCACGTGAGTAATGTCTCAAACAATCTACGCTTTTGATCGTTCCCTGGAAGACCAGTAGTAGTTTGCGATGCACATCTGGTGGCATTCTGTAATGTGTAGACTATCAGAGTGTTGATGAAAAACAGTAATTGCTTTGGGATTGAATACAACAGTCAGCATGCGCACTTTTCTATATGGGAGTAATGTCTCTAACAGTCTACGCTTTGATCGTTCCCTGGAAGACCAGTAGTAGTTTCAATTGCACATCTGGAGGCATTCTGTAATCCATGGACTTTCAGAGTCTTGATGAAACACAGAAACTGCATCGGGTTTGAATACAACAGTCACCATGCGCACTTTCCTCCATGGGAGTAATGTCTCTAACAGTCTACGCTTTGATCGTTCCCTGGAAGACCAGTGGTAGTTTCCGATGCACATCTGGAGGCTTTGCGTCATCTGTGGACTATCAGAGTGTTGGTGAAACACAGAAATTGCATCGGGATTGACTACAACAGTCACCATGCGCACTTTCCTCCATGGGAGTAATGTGCCAAACAGTCTATGCATTGATCGTTCCCTGGAAGACGAGTAGTAGTTTCCGATGAACATCTGGAGGCATTCTGTAATCTGTGGACTATCAGTGGGTTGATGAAACACAAAAACTGCATCGGGATTGAATACAACTGTCACCATGCGCACTTTCCTCCATGGGAGTAATCTCTCAGAACCGTCTACGCTTTGATCGTTCCCTGAAAGACCAGCAGTAGTTTCCGATGCACATCTGGTGGCATTCTGTAATCTGTGGACTATCACAGTGTTGATGAAACACAGAAATTGCATCGAGATTGAATACAACAGTCACCATGCGTACTTTCCTCCATGGGAGTAATGTCCCTAGCAGTCTATGCTTTGATCGTTCCCTGGAAGACCAGTAGTAGTTTCCGATGCACATCTGGTGGCATTCTATAAACTGTGGACTATCAGAGTGTTGATGAAACACAGAAATTGCATCGGGAATGAATACAACAGTCAACATGCGCACTTACCTCCACGGGAGGTATGTCTCTAACAGTCTACGCTTTGATCGTTCCCTGGAAGACTAGTAGTAGTTTCCGATGTACATCTGGAGGCTTTCTGTGATCTGTGGACAATCAGAGTGTTGATGAAACACAGAAATTGCATCGGGACTGACTACAACAGTCACCATGCGCACTTTCCACCATGGGAGTAATGTCACTAACAGTCTACGCTTTGATCGTTCCCTGGAAGACCAGTAGTACTTTCCGATGCACATTTGGAGGCTTTCCGTCATCTGTGGACTATTAGAGTGTTGATGAAACACAGAAATTGCATCGGGATTGAATACAACAGTCACCTTGCGCACTTTCCTTCGCGGGAGTAATGTCCCTAACAGTCTACGCTCTGATCGTTCCCTGGAAGACCAGTAGTAGTTTCCGATGCACATCTGGTGGCATTCTGTAATCTGTGGACTATTAGAGTGTTGATGAAACACAGAAATAGCATCGGGATTGAACACAACAGTCACCATCCGCACTTTCCTCCATGGGAGTAATGTCTGAAACAGTCTACGTTTTGATCGTTCCCTGGAAGACCAGTAGTAGTTTCCGATGCACATCTCGTGGCATTCTGTAATCTGTTTACTATCAGAGTGTTGATGACACACAGAAAATGCATCGCGATTGAATACAACAGTCACCATGCGCACTTTCCTCCATGGGAGTAATGTCTCTAACAGTCTACGATTTGATCGTTCCCTGGAAGACCAGTAGTAGTTTCCGATGCTCGTCTGGGGGCATTCTGTAATCTGTGGACTATCAGAGTGTTGATGAAACACAGAAATTGCATCGGGATTGAATACAACCGTCACCATGCGCACATTCCTCCATAAAAGTAATGTCTCAAAGAGTCCACGCTTTGATCGTTCCCTAGAAGACCAGTAGTAGTTTCCGATGCACATCTCGTGGCATTCTGTAATCTGTTTACTATCAGAGTGTTGATGAAACACAGAAATTGCATCGGGATTCAATACAGCAGTCCACATGCGCACTTTCCTCCACGTGAGTAATGTCTCAAACAATCTACGATTTTGATCGTTCCCTGGAAGACCAGTAGTAGTTTGCGATGCACATCTGGTGGCATTCTGTAATGTGTAGACTGTCAGAGTGTTGATGAAACACAGTAATTGCATCGGGATTGACTACAACAGTCACCATGCGCACTTTCCTCCATGGGAGTAATGTCTCTAACAGTCTACGCTTTGATCGTTCCCTGGAAGACCAGTAGTAGTTTCCGATGCACATCTGGAGGCTTTGCGTCATCTGTGGACTATCAGAGTGTTAATGAAACACAGACATTGCATCGGGATTGAATACAAATGTCACCATGCGCACTTTCCTCCATGTGAGTAATGTCCCTAACAGTCTATGCTTTGATCGTTCCCTGGAAGACCAGTAGTAGTTTCCGATGCACATCTGGTGGCATTCTGTAATCTGTGGACTATCAGAGTGTTGATGAAACACAGAAATTGCATCGGGAATGAATACAACAGTCAACATGCGCACTTTCCTCCACGGGAGGTATGTCTCTAACAGTCTACGCTTTGATCGTTCCCTGGAAGACCAGTAGTAGTTTCCGATGTACATCTGGAGGCTTTCTGTGATCTGTGGACTATCAGAGTGTTGATGAAACACAGAAATTGCATCGGGATTGAATACAACATTCACCATGCGCACTTTCCTCCATGGGAGTAATTCTCAAACAGTCTATGCTTTGATCGTTCCCTGGAAGGCCAGTAGTAGTTTCCGATGCACATCTGGTGGCATTCTGTAATCTGTGGACTATCAGAGTGTTGATGAAACACAGAAATTGCATCGCGAATGAATACAACAGTCAACATGCGCAGTTTCCTCCATGGGAGTAATGTCTCAAACAGTCTACGCTTTGATCATTCCCTGGAAGACCAGTAGTAGTTTCAATTGCACATCTGGAGGCATTCTGTAATCTGTGGACTATCAGAGTGTTGATGAAACACAGAAATTGCATCGGGATTGAATACAAAAGTCACCATGCGCACTTTCCACCATGGGAGTTATGTCTCTAACAGTCTACGCTTTGATCGTTCCCTGGAAGACCAGTAGTAGTTTGCGATGCACATCTGGAGGCTTTCCGTCATCTGTGGACTATTAGAGTGTTGATGAAACACAGAAATTGCATCGGGATTGAATACAACAGTCACCATGCGCACTTCCCTACATGGGAGTAATGTGCCAAACAGACTATGCATTGATCGTTCCCTGGAAGACGAGTAGTAGTTTCCGATGAACATCTGGAGGCATTCTGTAATCTGTGGACTATCAGAGGGTTGATGAAACACAAAAACTGCATCGGGATTGAGTACAACAGTCACCATGCGCACTTTCCTCCATGGGAGTAATCTCTCAAACTGTCTACGATTTGATCGTTCCCTGAAAGGCCAGCAGTATTCCGATGCACATCTGGTGGCATTCTATAATCTGTGGACTATCAGAGTGTTGATGAAACACAGAAATTGCAATTGGATTGAATACTACAGTCAAAATGCGCACTTTCCTATATGGGAGTAATGTCTCTAACAGTCTACGCTTTGATCGTTGGCTGGAGGACCAGTAGTAGTTTCCGATGCACATCTTGAAACATTCTGTAATCTGTGGACTATCAGAGTGTTGATGAAACACAGAAATTTCATCGGGATTCAATACAGCAGTCAACATGCGCACTTTCCTCCACGTGAGTAATGTCTCAAACAATCTACGCTTTTGATCGTTCCCTGGAAGACCAGTAGTAGTTTGCGATGCACATCTGGTGGCATTCTGTAATGTGTAGACTGTCAGAGTGTTGATGAAACACAGTAATTGCATCGGGATTGAATACAACAGTCAGCATGCGCACTTTTCTATATGGGAGTAATGTCTTTAACAGTCTACGCTTTGATCGTTTCCTGGAAGACCAGTAGGAGTTTCCGGTGCACATCTGGAGGCATTCTGTAATCTGTGGACTATCTGAGTGTTGATGAAACACAGAAATTGCATCGGGATTGAATACAACAGTCTCCATGCGCAGTTTCCTCCATGGGAGTAATGTCTCAAACAGTCTACGCTTTGATCGTTCCCTGGAAGACCAGTAGTAGTTTCAATTGCACATCTGGAGGCATTCTGTAATCCGTGGACTATCAGAGTGTTGATGAAACACAGAAACTGCATCGGGTTTGAATACAACAGTCACCATACGCACTTTCCTCCATGGGAGTAATGTCTCTAACAGTCTACGCTTTGATCGTTCTCTGGAAGACCAGTAGTAGTTTCCGATGCATATCTGGAGGCTTTGCGTCATCTGTGGACTATCAGAGTGTTGATGAAACACAGAAATTGCATCGGGATTGACTACAACAGTCACCATGCGCACTTTCCTCCATGGGAGTAATGTGCCAAACAGTCTATGCATTGATCGTTCCCTGGAAGACGAGTAGTAGTTTCCGATGAACATCTGGAGGCATTCTGTAATCTGTGGACTATCAGTGGGTTGATGAAACACAAAAACGGCATCGGGATTGAATACAACAGTGACCATGCGCACTTTCCTCCATGGGAGTAATCTCTCAGAACCGTCTACGATTTGATCGATCCCTGAAAGACCAGCAGTAGTTTCCGATGCACATCTGGTGGCATTCTGTAATCAGTGGACTATCAGGGTGTTGATGAAACACAGAAATTGCATCGGGATTGAATACAACAGTCACCATGCGCTCTTTCCTCCATGGGAGTAATGTCCCTAACAGTCTATGCTTTGATCGTTCCCTGGAAGACCAGTAGTAGTTTCCGATGCACATCTGGTGGCATTCTGTAATCTGTGGACTATCAGAGTGTTGATGAAACACAGAAATTGCATCGGGAATGAATACAACAGTCAACATGCGCACTTTCCTCCACGGGAGGTATGTCTCTAACAGTCTACGCTTTGATCGTTCCCTGGAAGACCAGTAGTAGTTTCCGATGTACATCTGGAGGCATTCTGTGATCTGTGGACTATCAGAGTGTTGATGAAACACAGAAATTGCATCGGGACTGACTACAAAAGTCACCATGCGCACTTTCCACCATGGGAGTAACCTCTCTAACAGTCTACGCTTTGATCGTTCCCTGGAAGACCAGTAGTAGTTTCCGATGCACATCTGGAGGCTTTCCGTCATCTGTGGACTATTAGAGTGTTGATGAAACACAGAAATTGCATCGGGATTGAATACAACAGTCAGCATGCGCACCTCCCTCCATGGGAGTAATGTGCCAAACAGACTATGCATTGATCGTTCCCTGGAAGACGAGTAGTAGTTTCCGATGAACATCTGGAGGCATTCTGTAATCTGTGGACTATCAGAGGGTTGATGAAACACAAAAACTGCATCGGTATTGAGTACAACAGTCACCATGCGCACTTTCCACCATGGGAGTAACCTCTCTAACAGTGTACGCTTTGATCGTTCCCTGGAAGACCAGTAGTAGTTTCCGATGCACATCTGGAGGCTTTCCGTCATCTGTGGACTATTAGAGTGTTGATGAAACACAGAAATTGCATCGGGATTGAATACAACAGCCAGCATGCGCACCTTCCTCCATGGGAGTAATGTGCCAAACAGACTATGCATTGATCGTTCCCTGGAAGACGAGTAGTAGTTTCCGATGCACATCTGGTGGCATTCTATAATCTGTGGACTATCAGAGTGTTGATGAAACACAGAAATTGCATCGGGATTGAATACAACAGTCACCTTGCGCACTTTCCTTCATGGGAGTAATGTCCCTAACAGTCTACGCTCTGATCGTTCCCTGGAAGACCAGTAGTAGTTTCCGATGCACATCTGGTGGCATTCTGTAATCTGTGGACCAACAGAGTGTTGATGAAACACAGAAATTGCATCGGGATTGAACACAACAGTCACCATCCGCACTTTCCTCCATGGGAGTAATGTCTGAAACAGTCTACGTTTCGATCGTTCCCTGGAAGACCAGTAGTAGTTTCCGATGCACATCTCGTGGCATTCTGTAATCTGCTTACTATCAGAGTGTTGATGAAACACAGAAAATGCATCGGGATTGAATACAACAGTCACCATGCGCACTTTCCTCCATGGGAGTAATGTCTCTAACAGTCTACGATTTGATCGTTCCCTGGAAGACCAGTAGTAGTTTCCGATGCTCGTCTGGGGGCATTCTGTAATCTGTGGACTATCAGAGTGTTGATGAAACACAGAAATTGCATCGGGATTGAATACAACCGTCACCATGCGCACATTCCTCCATAAAAGTAATGTCTCAAAGAGTCCACGCTTTGATTGTTCCCTGGAAGACCAGTAGTAGTCTCCGATGAACATCTTGAGGCATTCTGTAATCTGTGGACTATCAGAGTGTTGATGAAACACAGAAATTGCAATTGGATTGAATACTACAGTCAAAATGCGCACTTTCCTATATGGGAGTAATGTCTCTAACAGTCTACGCTTTGATCGTTAGCTGGAAGACCAGTAGTAGTTTCCGATGCACATCTTGAAACATTCTGTAATCTGTGGACTATCACAGTGTTGATGAAAGACAGAAATTGCATCGGGATTGAATACAACAGTCAACATGCGCACTTTCCTCCACGGGAGTAATGTCTCAAACAATCTACGCTTTTGATCGTTCCCTGGAAGACCAGTAGTAGTTTGCGATGCACATCTAGTGGCATTCTGTAATGTGTAGACTATCAGAGGGTTGATGAAACAAAGTAATTGCATCGGGATTGAATACAACAGTCAGCATGCTCACTTTTCTCCATGGGAGTAATGTCTCCAACAGTCTACGCTTTGATCGTTCCCTGGAAGACCAGTAGTAGTTTCCGGTGCACATCTGGAGGCTTTCTGTAATCTGTGGACTATCAGAGTGTTGATGATACACAAAAATTGCATCGGGATTGAATACAACAGTCTCCATGCGCAGTTTCCTCCATGGGAGTAATGTCTCAAACAGTCTACGCTTTGATCGTTCCCTGGAAGGCCAGTAGTAGTTTCAATTGCACATCTGGAGGCATTCTGTAATCCGTTGACTATCAGAGTGTTGATGAAACACAGAAATTGCATCGGGTTTGAATGCAACAGTCACCATACGCACTTTCCTCCATGGGCGTAATGTCTCTAACAGTCTACGCTTTGATCGTTCCCTGGAAGACCAGTAGTAGTTTCCGATGCACATCTGGAGGCTTTCCGTCATCTGTGGACTATCAGAGTGTTGATGAAACACAGAAATTGCATCGGGATTGACTACAACTGTCACCATGCGCACATTCCTCCATGGGAGTTATGTGCCAAACAGACTATGCATTGATCGTTCCCTGGAAGACGAGTAGTAGTTTCCGATGAACATCTGGAGGCATTCTGTAATCTGTGGACTATCAGAGGGTTGATGAAACACAATAACTGCATCGGGATTGAATATAACAGTCACCATGCCCACTTTCCTCCATGGGAGTAATCTCTCAAACAGTCTACGCTTTGATCGTTCCCTGAAAGACCAGCAGTAGTTTCCGATGCACATCTGGTGGCATTCTGTAATCTGTGGACTATCACAGTGTTGATGAAACACACAAATTGCATCGGGATTGAATACAACAGTCACTATGCGCACTTTCCTCCATGGGAGTAATGTTCCAAACAGTCTATGCATTGATCGTTCCCTGCAAGACGAGTAGTAGTTTCCGATGAACATCTGGAGGCATTCTGTAATCTGTGGACTATCAGAGGGTTGATGAAACACAAAAACTGAATCGGGATTGAATACAACAGTCACCATGCGCACTTTCCTCATGGGAGTAATCTCTCAAACAGTCTACGCTTTGATCGTTCCCTTAAAGACCAGCAGTAGTTTCCGATGCACGCCTGGTGGCATTGTATAATCTGTGGACTATCAGAGTGTAGATGAAACACAGAAACTGCATCGGGATTGAATACAACAGTCACCATGCGCACTTTCCTCCATGGGACTAATATCCCTAACAGTCTACGCTTTGATCGTTCCCTGGAAGACCAGTAGTAGTTTCCGATGCACATCTGGTGGCATTCTGTAATCTGTGGACTATCAGAGTGTTGATGAAACACAGAAATTGCATCGGGAATGAATACGACAGTCAACATGCGCAGTTTCCTCCATGGGAGTAATGTCTCAAACAGTCTACGCTTTGATCGTTCCCTGGAAGACCAGTAGTAGTTTCCGATGCACATCTGGAGTCATTCTGTATGCTGTGGACTATCAGAGTGTTGATGAAACACAGAAATTGCATCGGGATTAAATACAACAGTCACCATGCGCTCTCTCCTCCATGGGAGAAATGTCTCTAACAGTCTACGATTTGATCGTTCCCTGGAAGACCAGTAGAAGTTTCCGATGCTCATCTGGAGGCATTCTGTAATCTGTGGACTATCAGAGTGTTCATGAAACACAGAAATTGCATCGGGTTTGAATACAACCGTCACCATGCGCACATTCCTCCATAAAAGTAATGTCTCAAAGAGTCCACGCTTTAAACGTTCCCTGGAAGACCAGTAGTAGTTTCCGATGAACATCTTGAAACATTCTGTAATCTGTGGACTATCAGAGTGTTGATGAAACACAGAAATTGCATCGGGATTGAATACAACAGTCAACATGCGCACTTTCCTCCACGGGAGTAATGTCTCAAACAATCTACGCTTTTGATCGTTCCCTGGAAGACCAGTAGTAGTTTGCGATGCACATCTGGTGGCATTCTGTAATGTGTAGACTATCAGAGTGTTGATGATACACAGTAATTGCATCGGGATTGAATACAACAGTCAGCATGCGCACTTTTCTCCATGGGAGTAATGTCTCTAACAGTCTACGCTTTGACCGTTCCCTGGAAGACCAGTAGCAGCTTCCGGTGCACATCTGGAGGCTTTCTGTAATCTGTGGACTATCAGAGTGTTGATGAAACACAGAAATTGCATCGGGATTGAATACAACAGTCTCCATGCGCAGTTTCCTCCATGGGAGTAATGTCTCAAACAGTCTACGCTTTGATCGTTCCCTGGAAGACCAGTAGTAGTTTCAATTGCACATCTGGAGGCATTCTGTAATCCGTGGACTATCAGAGTGTTGATGAAACACAGAAATTGCATCGGGTTTGAATACAACAGTCACCATACGCACTTTCCTCCATGGGAGTAATGTCTCTAACAGTCTACGCTTTGATCGTTCCCTGGAAGACCAGTAGTAGTTTCCGTTGCACATCTGGAGGCTTTCCGTCATCTGTGGACTATCAGAGTGTTGATGAAACACAGAAATTGCATCGGGATTGACTACAACAGTCACCATGCGCACTTTCCTCCATGGGAGTAATGTGCCAAACAGTCTATGCATTGATCGTTCCCTGGAAGACCAGTAGTAGTTTCCGATGAACATCTGGAGGCATTCTGTAATCTGTGGACTATCAGAGGGTTGATGAAACACAAAAACTGCATCGGGATTGAATACAACAGTCACTATGCGCACTTTCCTCCATGGGTAGTAATCTCTCAAACAGTCTACGCTTTGATCGTTCCCTGAAAGACCAGCATAAGTTTCCTATTCACATCTGGTGGCATTCTGTAATCTGTGGACTATCAGAGTGTTGATGAAACACAGAAATTGCATCGGGATTGAATACAACAGTCACCATGCGCACTTTCCTCCATGGGAGTAATGTCCCTAAGAGTCTACGCTTTGATCGTTGCCTGGAAGACCAGTAGTAGTTTCCGATGCACATCTGGTGGCATCCTGTAATCTGTGGACTATCAGAGTGTTGATGAAACACAGAAATTGCATCGGGAATGAATACAACAGTCAACATGCGCACTTTCCTCCACGGGAGGTATGTCTCCAACAGTCTACGCTTTGATCGTTCCCTGGAAGACCAGTGGTAGTTTCCGATGTACATCTGGAGGCTTTCTGTGATCTGTGGACTATCAGAGTGTTGATGAAACACAGAAATTGCACCGGGATTGAATACAACAGTCAACATGCGCAGTTTCCTCCATGGGAGTAATGTCTCAAACAGCCTACGCTTTGATCTTTCCCTGGAATACCAGTAGTAGGTTCAATTGCACATCTGGAGGCATTCTGTATTCTGTGGACTATCAGAGTGTTGATGAAACACAGAAATTGCATCGGGATTGAATACAACAGTCACCATGCGCACTTTCCTTTATGGAGTAATGTCTCTAACAGTCTACGCTTTAATCGCTCCCTGGAAGACCAGTAGTAGTTTCCGAGCCTCATCTGGAGGCTTTCCGTCATCTGCGGACTATCAGAGTGTTGATGAAACACAGAAATTGCATCGGGATTGAATACAACAGTCAAAATGCACACTTTCCTCAATGGGAGTAAAGTCCCTAACAGTCTACGCTTTGATCGTTCCCTGGAAGACCAGTAGTAGTTTCCGATGAACATCTGGAGGCATTCTGTAATCTGTGGACTATCAGAGTGTTGATGAAACACAGAAATTGCATCGGGATTAAATACAACAGTCACCATGCGCACTTTCCTCCATGGGAGTAATTCTCAAACAGTCTATGCTTTGATCGTTCCCTGGAAGACCAGTAGTAGGTTGCGATGCACATCTGGTGGCATTCTGTAATGTGTAGACTATCAGAGTGTTGATGAAACACAGTAATTGCATCGGGATTGAATACAACAGTCAGCATGCTCACTTTTCTCCATGGGAGTAATGTCTCAAACAGTCTACGCTTTGATCGTTCCCTGGAAGACCAGTAGTAGTTTCCGATGCACATGTGGATCCTTTGCGTCATCTGTGGACTATCAGAGTGTTGATGAAACACAGAAATTGCATCGGGATTGACTACAACAGTCACCATGCGCACTTTCCTCCATGGGAGTAATGTGCCAAACAGTCTATGCATTGATCGTTCCCTGGAAGACGTGTAGTACTTTCCGATGAACATCTGGAGGCATTCTGTAATCTGTGGACTATCAGAGGGTTGATGAAACACAAACACTGCATCGAGATCGAATACAAGAGTCACCATGCGCACTTTACTCCATGGGAGTAATCTCTCAAACAGTCTACGCTTTGATCGTTCCCTGAAAGACCAGTAGTAGTTTCCGATGCACATCTGGTGGCATTCTGTAATCTGTGGACTATCACAGTGTTGATGAAACACAGAAATTGCATCGGGATTGAATACAACAGTCACCATGCGCACTTTCCTCCATGGGAGTAATGTCCCTAACAGTCTACGCTTTGATCGTTCCCTGGAAGACCAGTAGTAGTTTCCGATGCACATATGGTGGCATTCTGTAATCTGTGGACTATCATAGTGTTGATGAAACACAGAAATTGCATCGGGAATGAATACAACAGTCAACATGCGCACTTTCCTCCACGGGAGGAATGTCTCTAACAGTCTACGCTTTGATCGTTCCCTGGAAGACCAGTAGTAGTTTCCGATGTACATCTGGAGGCTTTCTGTGATCTGTGGACTATCAGAGTGTTGATGAAACACAGAAATTGCATCGGGATTGAATACAACAGTCACCATGCGCACTTTCCTCCATGGGAGTAAAGTCCCTAACAGTCTACGCTTTGATCGTTCCCTGGAAGACCAGTAGTAGTTTCCGATGAACATCTGGAGGCATTCTGTAATCTGTGGACTATCAGAGGGTTGATGAAACACAAAACCTGCATCGGGATTGAATACAACATTCAACATCCGCACTTCCCTCCATGGGAGTAATCTCTCAAACAGTCTACGATTTGATCGTTCCCTGGAAGACCAGCAGTAGCTTCCGATGCACATCTGGTGGCATTCTGTAATCTGTGGACTATCAGAGTGTTGATGAAACACAGAAATTGCATCGGGATTGAATACAAAAGTCACCATGCGCACATTACTCCATGGGAGTAATGTCTCAAACAGTCAACTATTTGATCGTTCCCTGGAAGACCAGTAGTAGTTTCCGATGCACATCTGGAGGCATTCTGTAATCCGAGGACTATCAGAGTGTTGATGAAACACAGAAATTGCATCGAAATTGAATACAACAGTCACCATGCGCACTTTCTTCCATGGGAGTAATGTCTGAAACAGTCTATGCTTTGATCGGTCCCTGGAAGACCATAGTAGTTTCCGATGCACATCTAAAGGCATTCTGTAATCTTTGGACTATCAGAGTGTTGATGAAACACAGAAATTGCATCGGGATTAAATACAACAGCCACCATGCGCACTTTCCTCCATGGGAGTAATTCTCAAACAGTCTATGCTTTGATCGTTCCCTGGAAGACCATAGTAGTTTCCGATGCACATCTCGTGGCATTCTGTAATCTGTGGATTATCAGAGTGTTGATGAAACACAGAAAATGCATCGGGATTGAATACAACAGTCACCATGCGCACTTTCCTCCATGGGAGTTATGTCTCAAAGAGTTCACGCTTTGATCGTTTTCTGGAAGACCAGTAGTAGTTTACGATGCACATCTGGAGGCATTCTGTAATCTGTGGACTATTAGAGTGTTGATGAAACACAGAAATTGCATCGGGATTGAATACAACAGTCGCCATGCGCACATTCCTCCATAAAAGTAAAGTCTCAAAGAGTCCACGCTTTGATCGTTCCCTGGAAGACCAGTAGTAGTTTCCGATGAACATCTTGAGGCATTCTGTAATCTGTGGACTATCAGAGTGTTGATGAAACACAGAAATTGCAATTGGATTGAATACTACTGTCAATATGCAGACTTTCCTATATGGGAGTAATGTCTCTAACAGTCTACGCTTTGATCGTTAGCTGGAAGACCAGTAGTAGTTTCCGATGCACATCTTGAAACATTCTGTAATCTGTGGACGATCAGAGTGTTGATGAAACACAGAAATTGCATCGGGATTTAATACAACAGTCAACATGCGCACTTTCCTAAACGGGAGTAATGTCTCAAACAATCTACGCTTTTGATCGTTCCCTGGACGACCAGTAGTAGTTTGCGATGCACATCTGGTGGCATTCTTTAATGTGTAGACTATCAGAGTGTTGATGAAACACAGTAATTGCATCGTTATTGAATACAACAGTTACAATGCGCACTATTCTCCATGGGAGTAATGTCTCTAACAGTCTACGCTTTGATCGTTCCCTGGAAGACCAGTAGTAGTTTCCGGTGCACATCTGGAGGCTTTCTGTAATCTGTGGACTATCAGAGTGTTGATGAAACACAGAAATTGCATCGGGATTGAATACAACAGTCTCCATGCGCAGTTTTCTCCATGGGAGTTGTGTCTCAAACAGTCTACGCTTTGATCGTTAACTGGAAGACCAGTAGTAGTTTCAATTGCACATCTGGAGGCATTTTGTCATCCGTGGACTATCAGAGTATTGATGAAACACAGAAATTGTATCGGGTTTGAATACAACAGTCACCATGCGCACTTTCCTCCATGGGAGTAATGTCTCTAACAGTCTACACTTTAATCGTTCCCTGGAAGACCAGTAGTAGTTTCCGATGCACATCTGGAGGCTTTCCGTCATCTGTGGACTATCAGAGTGTTAATGAAACACAGAAATTGCTTCGGGATTGACTACAACTGTCACCATGCGCACTTTCCGCTATGAGAGTAATGTGTCAAACAGTCTATGCATTGATCGTTCCCTGGAAGACGAGTAGTAGTTTCTGATGAACATCTGGAAGCATTCTGTGATCTGTGGACTATCAGAGGGTTGATGAAACACAAAAACTGCATCGGGATTGAATACAACAGTCACCGTGCGCACTTTCCTCCATGGGAGTAATGTCTCTAACAGTCTACGCTTTGATCGTTCCCTGAAAGACCAGCAGTAGTTTCCGATGCACATCTGGTGGCATTCTGTAATCTGTGGACTATCAGAGTGTTGATGAAACACAGAAATTGCATCGGGATTGAATACAACAGTCACCATGCGCACATCCTCCATAAAACTAATGTCTCAAAGAGTCCACGCTTTGATCGTTCCCTGGAAGAACAGTAGTAGTTTCCGATGAACATCTTGAGGCATTCTGTAATCTGTGGACTATCAGAGTGTTGATGAAACACAGAAATTGCAATTGGATTGAATACTACAGTCAAAATGTGCACTTTCCTATATGGGTGTAATGTCTCTAACAGTCTACTCTTTGATCGTTAGCTGGAAGACCAGTAGTAGTTTCCGATGCACATCTGGTGGCATTCTGTAATCTGTGGACTATCAGAGTGTTGATGAAACACAGAAATTGCATCGGGATTTAACACAACAGTCACCATCTGCACTTTCCTCCATGGGAGTAGTGTCTGAAACAGTCTACGATTTGATCGTTCCTGGAAGACCAGTAGTAGTTTCCGATGCACATCTCGTGGCATTCTGTAATCTGTGGACTATCAGAGTGTTGATGAAACACAGAAAATGCATCGGGATTGAATACAACAGTCACCATGCGCACTTTCCTCCATTGGAGGAATGTCTCAAAGAGTTTACGCTTTGATCGTATTCTGGAAGACCAGTAGTAGTTTACGATGCACATCTGGATGCATTCTGTAATCTGTGGACTATTAGAGTGTTGATGAAACACAGAAATTGCATCGGGATTGAATACAACAGTCACCATGCGCACATTCCTCCATAAAAGTTATGTCTCAAAGAGTCCACGCTTTGATCGTTCCCTGGAAGACCAGTCGTAGTTTCCGATGAACATCTTGAAGCATTCTGTAATCTGTGGACTATCAGAGTGTTGAAGAAACACAGAAATTGCAATTGGATTGAATACTGCAGTCAAAATGTGCACTTTCCTATATGGGTGTAATGTCTTTAGCAGTCTACGCTTTGATCGTTAGCTGGAAGACCAGTAGTAGTTTCCGATGCACATCTGGTGGCATTCTGTAATATCTGGACTATCAGAGTGTTGATGAAACACAGAAATTGCATCGGGATTGAATACAACAGTCAACATGCGCACTTTCCTCCACGGGAGTAATGTCTCAAACAATCTACGCTTTTGATCGTTCCCTGGAAGAACAGTAGTAGTTTGCGATGCACATCTGGTGGCATTCTGTAATGTGTAGACTATCAGAGTGTTGATGAAACACAGTAATTGCATCGGGATTGAATACAACAGTCAACATGCGCACTTTCCTCCACGGGAGGTATGTCTCTAACAGTCTACGCTTTGATCGTTCCCTGCAGGACCAGTAGTAGTTTCCGATGCACATCTCGTGGCATTCTGTAATCTGTGGGCTATCAGAGTGTTGATGAAACACAGAAAATGCATCGGGATTGAATAAAACAGTCACCATCCGCACTTTCCTCCATAGGAGGAATGTCTCAAAGAGTTTACGCTTTGATCGTTTTCTGGAAGACCAGTAGAAGTTTACGATGCACAT
Source organism: Schistocerca gregaria (assembly GCF_023897955.1). NCBI lineage: Eukaryota > Metazoa > Arthropoda > Insecta > Orthoptera > Acrididae > Schistocerca > Schistocerca gregaria. The sequence goes on from NC_064920.1 coordinate 46,037,762, forward strand.
CTGGAGGCATTCTGTAATCTGTGGACTATTAGAGTGTTGATGAAACACAGAAATTGCATCGGGATTGAATACAACAGTCACCATGCGCACATTCCTCCATAAAAGTAATGTCTCAAAGAGTCCACGATTTGATCGTTCCCTGGAAGACCAGTAGTAGTTTCCGATGCACATCTGGAGGCATTCTGTAATCTGTGGACTATCAGAGTGTAGATGAAACACAGAAATTGCATCGGGATTGAATACAACAGTTACCATGCGCAATTTCCTCCATCGGAGTAATGTCTCTAACAGTCTACGCTTTGATCATTCCGTGGAAGACCAGTAGTAGTTTCCAATGCACATCTGGAGGCTTTCTGTAATCCTTGGACTATCAGAGTGTTGATGAAACACAGAAATTGCATCGGGATTGAATACAACAGTCACCATGCGCACTTTCCTCCATGGGAGTAATTCTCAAACAGTCTACGCTTTGATTGTTCCCTGGAAGACCAGTAGTAGTTTCCGATGCACATCTGGTGGCATTCTGTAATCTGTGGACTATCAGAGTGTTGATGAAACACAGAAATTGCATCGGGATTGAATACAACAGTCACCATCCGCACTTTCCTGCATGGGAGTAATGTCTGAAACAGTCTACGCTTTGATCGTTCCCGGGAAGACCAGTAGTAGTTTCCGATGCACATCTGGAGGCATTCAGCAATCTGTGGACTATCAGAGTGTTGATGAAACACAGAAAATGCAACGGGATTGAATACAACAGTTACCATGCGCACTTTTCTCCATGGGAGTAATTTCTCAAAGAGTTTACGCTTTGATCGTTCCCTGAAAGACCAGTAGTAGTTTCCGATGTACATCTGGAGGCTTTCTGTAATCTGTGGACTATCAGAGTGTTGATGAAACACAGAAATTGCATCGGGATTGAATACAATAGTCACCATGCGCACATTCCACCATAAAAGTAATATCTCTAACAGTCTACGATTTGATCGTTAGCTGGAAGACCTGTAGTATTTTCCGATGCACATTTTGAAACATTCTGTGATCTGTTGACGATCAGAGTGTTGATGAAACACAGAAATTGCATCGGGATTGAATACAACAGTCAACATGCGCACTTTCCTCCACGGGAGTAATGTCTCAAACAATCTACGCTTTTGATCGTTCCCTGGAAGACCAGTAGTAGTTTGCGATGCACATCTTGTGGCATTCTGTAATGTGTAGACTATCAGAGTGTTGATGAAAAACAGTAATTGCATCGGGATTGAATACAAGTCACCTTGGGCTCTATTCTCCATGGGAGTAATGTCTCTAAAAGTCTACGCTTTGATCGTTCCCTAGAAGACCAGTAGTAGTTTCCGGTGCACATCTGGAGGCTTTCTGTAATCTATGGACTATCGGAGTGTTGATGAAACACAGAAATTGCATCGGGATTGAATACAACAGTCTCCATGCGCAGTTTTCTCCATGGGAGTAATGTCTCAAACAGTCTACGCTTTGATCGTTAACTGGAAGACCAGTAGTAGTTTCAATTGCACATCTGGAGGCATTCTGTAATCTGTGGACTATCAGAGTGTTGATGAAACACAGAAATTGCATCGTGATTGAATACAACAGTCCCCATGCGCACATTCCTCCATAAAAGTAATGTCTCAAAGAGTCCACGATTTGATCGTTCCCTGGAAGACCAGTAGTAGTTTCCAATGAACATCTTGAGGCATTCTGTAATCTGTGGACTATCAGAGTGTTGATAAAACACAGAAATTGCAATTGGAATGAATACTACAGTCAAAATGTTCACTTTCCCATATGGGTGTAATGTCTCTAACAGTCTACGCTTTGATCGTTAGCTGGAAGACCAGTAGTAGTTTCCGATGCACATCTTGAAACATTCTGTAATCTGTGGACTATCAGAGTGTTGATGAAACACAGATATTGCATCGGGGTTGAATACAACAGACAACATGCGCACTTTCCTCCACGGGAGTAATGTCTCAAACAATCTACGCTTTTGATCGTTCCCTGGAAGTCCAGTAGTAGTTTGCGATGCACGTCTGGTGGCATTCTGTAATGTGTAGACTATCAGAGTGTTGATGAAACACAGTAATTGCATCGGGATTGAATACAACTGTCACCATGCGCACATTTCTCCATGGGAGTAACGTCTCTAACAGTCTACGCTTTGATCGTTCCCTGGAAGACCAGTAGTAGTTTCCGGTGCACATCTGGGGGCTTTCTGTAATCTGTGGACTATCAGAGTGTTGATGAAACACAGAAATTGCATCGGGATTGAATACAACAGTCTCCATGCGCAGTTTCCTCCATGGGAGTAATGTCTCAAACAGTCTACGCTTTGATCGTTCCCTGGAAGACCGGTAGTAATTTCAATTGCACATCTGGAGGCATTCTGTAATCCGTGGACTATCAGAGTGTTGATGAAACAAAGAAATTGCATCGGGATTGACTACAACTGTCACCATGCGCACTTTCCTCCATGGGAGTAATGTGCCAAACAGTTTATGCATTGATCGTTCCCTGGATGACGAGTAGTAGTTTCCAATGAACATCTGGAGGCATTCTGTAATCTGTGGACTATCTGAGTGTTGATGAAACACAAAAACTGCATCGGGATTGAATACAACAGTCACCATGCGCACTTTCCTCCATGGGAGTAATCTCTCAAACAGTCTACGATTTGATCGTTCCCTGAAAGACCAGCAGTAGTTTCCGGTGCACATCTGGTGGCATTCTGTAATCTGTGGACTATCAGAGTGTTGATGAAACACAGAAATTGCATCGAGATTTAATACAACAGTCACCATGCGCTCTTTCCTCCATGGGACTAATGTCCCTAACAGTCTACGATTTGATCGTTCTCTGGAAGACCAGTAGTAGTTTCCGATGCACATCTGATGGCATTCTGTAATCTGTGGACTATCAGATTGTTGGTGAAACACAGAAATTGCATCGGGAATGAATACAACAGTCAACATGCGCACTTTCCTCCACGGCAGTAATGTCTCAAACAGTCTATGTTTTGATCGTGCCCTGGAAGACGAGTAGTAGTTTCCGATGAATATCTGGAGGCATTCTGTAATCTGTGGAAGATCAGAGTGTTGATGAAACACAGAAATTGCATCGGGATTGAATACAACAGTCACCATGCGCACATTCCTTCACGGGAGTAATGTCTCAAACAGTCTACGCTTTGATCGTTCCCTGGAAGACCAGAAGTAGTTTCCGATGCACATCTGGTGGCATTCTTTAATCTGTAGACTATAAGAGTGTACATGAACCACAGAATTTGTATCGGAAATGAATTCAACAGTCAACATGCGCACTTTGCTCCACGGGAGGTATGTCTGTAACAGTCTACGCTTTGATCGTTAACTGCAGGACCAGTAGTAGTTTCCGATGCACATCTGGTGGGATTCTGCAATCTGTGGACTATCAGAGTGTTGATGAAACACAGAAATTGCATCGGGATTGAACGCAACAGTCACCATCCGCACTTTCCTCCATGGGAGTAAAGTCTGAAACAGTCTACGCTTTGATCGTTCCCTGGAAGACCACGCTTTGATCGTTCCCTGCAGGACCAGTAATAGTTTCCGATGCACATCTGGTGGCATTCTGTAATCTGTGGACTATCAGAGTGTTGATGAAACACAGAAATTGCAATTGGATTGAATACTACAGTCAAAATGCGCACTTTCCTATATGGGAGTAATGTCTCTAACAGTCTACGCTTTGATCGTTAGCTGATAGAGCAGTAGTAGTTTCCGATGCACATCTTGAAACATTCTGTAATCTGTGGACTATCAGAGTGTTGATGAAACACAGAAATTGCATCGTTATTGAATACAACAGTCAACATGCGCACTTTCCTCCACGGGAGTAATGTCCCAAACAGTCTATGCTTTGATCGTTCCCTGGAAGACGAGTAGTAGTTTCCGATGAACATCTGGAGGCATTCTGTAATCTGTGGACTATCAGAGGGTTGATGAAACACAAAAACTGCATCGGGATTGAATACAACATTCACCATGCGCACTTTCCTCCATAGGAGTAATCTCTCAACAGTCGACGCTTTGATCGTTCCCTGAAAGACCAGCAGTAGCTTCCGATGCACATCTGGTGGCATTCTGTAATCTGTGGACTATCAGAGTGTTGATGAAACACAGAAACTGCATCGGGATTGAATACAACAGTCACCATGCGCACTTTCTTCCATGGGAGTAATGTCTCAAACAGTCTACTCTTTGATCGTTCCCTGGAAGACCAGTAGTAGTTTCCGATGCACATCTGGAGGCATTCTGTAACCCGTGGACTATCAGAGTGTTGACGAAACACAGAAATTGCATCGAAATTGAATACACCAGTCACCATGCGCACTTTCTTCCATGGGAGTAATGTCTGATACAGTCTACGCTTGGATCGTTCCCAGGAAGACCAGTAGTAGTTTCCGATGCACATCTCGCGGCATTCTGTAATCTGTGGACTATCAGAGTGTTGATGAAACACAGAAATTGCATCGGGATTGAACACAACAGTCACTATCCGCACTTTCCACCATGTGAGTTATGTCTGAAACAGTCTACGCTTTGATCGTTCCCTGGAAGACCAGTAGTAGTATCTGATGCACAACTGGAGTCGTTCTGTAATCTGTGGACTATCAGAGTGTTGATGGAACACAGAAATTGCATCGAAATTGAATACAACAGTCACCATGCGCACTTTCCTCCATGGGGGTAATTCTCAAACAGTCTATGCTTTGATCGTTCCCTGCAGGACCAGTAGTAGTTTCCGATGCACATCTGGTGGCATTCTGTAATCTGTGGACTATCAGAGTGTTGATGAAATACAGATATGCATCGGGATTGAACTCAAAAGTCACCATCCGCACTTTCCTCCATGGGAGTAATGTCTGAAACAGTCTACGCTTTGATCGTTCCCTGGAAGACCAGTAGTAGTTTCCGATGCACATCTCGTGGCATGCTGTAATCTGTGGACTATCAGAGTGTTGATGAAACACAGAAAATGCATCGGGATTGAATACAACAGTCACCATGCGCACATTCCTCCACGGGAGTAATGTCTCAAACAGTCTACGCTTTGATCGTTCCCTGGAAGACCAGTAGTAGATTCCGATGCACGTCTGGAGGCATTCTGTAATCTGTGGACTATCAGAGTGTTGACGAAACACAGAAATTGCATCGAAATTGAATGCAACAGTCACCATGCGCACTTTCTTCCATGGGAGTAATGTCTGAAACAGTCTACGCTTTGATCGTTTACTGTAAGACCAGTAGTAGTTTCCGATGCACATCTGGGGGCATTCTGTAATCTGTGGACTATCAGATTGTTGATGAAACACAGAAATTGCATCGAAATTGAGTACAACATTCACCATGCGCATTATCTTCCACGGGAGTAATGTCTGAAACAGTCTACGCTTTGATCGTTCCCTGCAGGACAAGTAGTAGTTTCCGATGCACATCTGGTGGCATTCTGTAATCTGTGGACTATCAGAGTGAGGATGAAACACAGAAAATGCATCGGGATTGAATACAACAGTCACCATGCGCACTTTCCTCCATGGGAGTAATGTCTGAAACAGTCTACGCTTTGATCGTTCCCTGGAAGACCAGTAGTAGTATCTGATGCATATCTGGAGTCGTTCTGTAATCTGTGGACTATCAGAGTGTTGATGGAACACAGAAATTGCATCGAAATTGAATACAACAGTCACCATGCGCACTTTCCTCCATGGGGGTAATTCTCAAACAGTCTATGCTTTGATCGTTCCCTGCAGGACCAGTAGTAGTTTCCGATGCACATCTGGTGGCATTCTGTAATCTGTGGACTATCAGAGTGTTGATGAAATACAGATATGCATCGGGATTGAACTCAAAAGTCACCATCCGCACTTTCCTCCATGGGAGTAATGTCTGAAACAGTCTACGCTTTGATCGTTCCCTGGAAGACCTGTAGTAGTTTCCGATGCACATCTCGTGGCATGCTGTAATCTGTGGACTATCAGAGTGTTGATGAAACACAGAAAATGCATCGGGATTGAATACAACAGTCACCATGCGCACATTCCTCCACGGGAGTAATGTCTCAAACAGTCTACACTTTGATCGTTCCCTGGAATACCAGTAGTAGTATCCGATGCACGTCTGGAGGCATTCTGTAATCTGTGGACCATCAGAGTGTTGACGAAACACAGAAATTGCATCGAAATTGAATGCAACAGTCACCATGCGCACTTTCTTCCATGGGAGTAATGTCTGAAACAGTCTACGCTTTGATCGTTTACTGTAAGACCAGTAGTAGTTTCCGATGCACATCTGGGGGCATTCTGTAATCTGTGGACTATCAGAGTGAGGATGAAACACAGAAAATGCATCGGGATTGAATACAACAGTCACCATGCGCACTTTCCTCCATGGGAGTAATGTCTCAAGGAGTTTACGCTTTGATCGTTCCCTGGAAGTCCAGTAGTAGTTTCTGATGCACATCTGGAGTCATTCTGTAATCCGTGGACTATCAGAGTGTTGATGAAACACAGAAATTGCATCGAAATTGAATACAACAGTCACCATACGCACTTTCCTCCATGGGAGTAATTCTCAAACAGTCTATGCTTTGATCGTTCCCTGGAAGACCAGTAGTAGTTTCCGATGCACATCTGGTGGCATTCTGTAATCTGTGGACTATCAGAGTGTTGATGAACCACAGAAATTGCATCGGGAATGACTACAACAGTCAACATGGGCACTTTCCTCCACGGGAGGTATGTCTCTAACAGTCTACGCTTTGATCGTTCCCTGCAGGACCAGTAGTAGTTTCCGATGCACATCTGGTGGCATTCTGTAATCTGTGCACTATCAGAGTGTTGATGAAACACAGAAATTGCATCGGGATTGAACACAACAGTCACCATCCGCACTTTACTCCATGGGAGTAATGTCTGAAACAGTCTACGCTTTGATCGCTCCCTGGAAGACCAGTAGTAGTTTCCGATGCACATCTCGTGGCATTCTGTAATCTGTGGACTATCAGAGTGTTGACGAAACACAGAAAATGCATCGGGATTGAATATAACAGTCACCATGCGCACTTTCCTCCATGGGAGTAATGTCTCAAAGAGTTTACGCTTTGATCGTTTTCTGGAAGACCAGTAGTAGTTTACGATGCACATCTGGAGGCATTCTGTAATCTGTGGACTATTAGAGTGTTGATGAAACACAGAAATTGCATCGGGATTGAATACAACAGTCACAATGCGCACATTCCTCCACGGGAGTAATGTCTCAAACAGTATACGCTTTGATCGGTCCCTGGAAGACCAGTAGTAGTTTCCGATGCACATCTGGAGGCATTCTGTAATCTGTGGACTATCAGAGTGTTGACGAAACACAGAAATAGCATCGAAATTGAATACAACAGTCACCATGCGCACTTTCTTCCATGGGAGTAATGTCTGAAACAGTCTACGCTTTGATCGTTTACTGGAAGACCAGTAGTAGTTTCCAATGCACATCAGGAGGCATTCTGTAATCTGTGGACTATCAGAGTGTTGATGAAACACAGAAATTGCATCGAAATTGAATATAACAGTCACCATGCGCACTTTCAACCACGGGACTAATGTCTGAAACAGTCTACGATTTGATCGTTCCCTGCAGGACAAGTAGTAGTTTCCGATGAACATCTGGAGGCATTCTGTAATCTGTGGACTATCAGAGTGTTGATGAAACACAGAAATTGCATCGGGATTGAATACAACAGTCACCATGCGCACTTTCCTCCATGGGAGTAATGTCTCTAACAGTTTTCGATTTTATCGTTGCCTGGAAGACCAGTAGTAGTTTCCGATGCACATCTGGAGGCTTTCTGTGATCTGTGGACTATCAGAGTGTTGATGAAACACAGAAATTGCATCGGGATAGAATACAACAGTCACCATTCGCACTTTCCTCCATGGGAGTAATTCTCAAACAGTCTATGCTTTGATCGTTCCCTGGAAGACCAGTAGTAGTTTCCGATGCACATATGGTGGCATTCTGTAATCTGTGGACTATCAGAGTGTTGACGAAAGACAGAAATTGCATCGGGAATGAATACAACAGTCAACATGCGCACTTTCCTCCACGGGAGTAATGTCTGAAACAGTCTACGCTTTGATCGTTCCCTGGAAGACCAGTAGTAGTTTCCGATGCACATCTCGTGGCATTCTGTAATCTGTGGACTATTAGAGTGTTGATGAAACACAGAAAATGCATCGGGATTGAATACAACAGTCACCATGCGCACGTTCCTCCATGGGAGTAATGTCTCAAAGAGTCTACGCTTTGATCGCTTTCTGGAAGACCAGTTGTAGTTTACGACGTACATCTGGCGGCATTCTGTAATCTGTGGACTATTAGAGTGTTGATGAAACACAGAAATTGCATCGGGATTGAATACAACAGACACCATTGGCACATTCGTCCATAAAAGTAATGTCTCAAAGTGTCCACGCTTTGATCGTTCCCTGGAAGACCAGTAGTAGTTTCCGATGAATATCTTGAGGCATTCTGTAATCTGTGGACTATCAGAGTGCTGATGAAACACAGAAATTGCAATTGGACTGAATACTACAGTCAAAATGTGCACTTTCCTATATGGGAGTAATGTCTCTAACAGTCTACGCTTTGATCGTTAGCTGGAAGACAAGTTGTAGTTTCCGATGCACATCTTGAAACATTCAGTAATCTGTGGACTATCAGAGTGTTGATGAAATACAGAAATTGCATCGGGATTGAATACAACAGTCAACATGCGCACATTCCTCCATGGGAGTAATGTCTCAAACAATATACTCCTTTGATCGTTCCCTGGAATACCAGTAGTAGTTTGCGATGCACATCTTGTGGCATTCTGTAATGTGTAGACTATCAGAGTGTTGATGAAACACAGAAATTGCATCGGGTTTGAATACAACAGTCACCATAAGCACTTCCCTCCATGGGAGTAATGTCTCTAACAGTCTACGCTTTGATCGTTCCCTGGAAGACCAGTAGTAGTTTGCGATGCACATCTGGTGGTATTCTGTAATGTGTAGACTATCAGAGTGTTGATGAAACACAGAAATTGCATCGGGTTTGAATACAACAGTCACCATGCGCACTTTCCTCCGTGGGAATAATGTCTCTAACAGTCTACGCTTTGATCGTTCCCTGGAAGACCAGTAGTAGTTTCCGATGCACATCTGGAGGCTTTCCGTCATCTGTGGACTATCAGAGTGTTGATGAAACACAGAAATTGCATCGGGATTGACTACAACAGTCACCATGCGCACTTTCCTCCATGGGAGTAATGTGCCAAACAGTCTATGCATTGCGCGTTCCCTGGAAGACGAGTAGTAGTTTCCGATGAACACCTGGAGGCATTCTGTAATCTGTGGACTATCAGAGGGTTGATGAAACACAAAAACTGCATCGGGATTGAATACAACAGTCACCATGCGCACTTTCCTCCATGGGAGTAATCTCTCAAACAGTCTACGCTTTGATCGTTCCCTGAAAGACCAGCAGTAGTTTCCGATGCACATCTGGTGGCAATCTGTAATCAGTGGACTATCAGAGTGTTGATGAAACACAGAAATTGCATCGGGATTGAATGCAACAGTCACCATGCGCACTTTCCTCCATGGGAGTAATGTATCAAACAGTCTACTCTTTGATCGTTCCCTGGAAGACCAGTAGTAGTTTCAGATGCACATCTGGAGGCATTCTGTAATCCGTGGACTATCAGAGTGTTGACGAAACACAGAAATTGCATCGAAATTGAATACAACAGTCACCATGCGCACTTTCTTCCATGGGAGTAATGTCTGAAACAGTGTACGCTTTGATCGTTCCCTGGAAGACCATAGTAGTTTCCGATGCACATCTGGAGGCATTCTGTAATCTGTGGACTATCAGAGTGTTGATGAAACACAGCAATTGCATCGAAATTGAATACAACAGTCACCATGAGCACTTTCTTCCATGGGAGTAATGTCTGAAAGAGTCTACGCTTGGCTCGTTCCCAGGAAGACCAGTAGTAGTTTCCGATGCACATCTCGTGGCATTCTGTAATCTGTGGACTATCTGAGTGTTGATGAAACACAGAAAATTCATCGGGATTGAACACAACAGTCACCATGCGCACTTTCCTTCATGGGAGTAATGTCTCAAGGAATTTACGCTTTGATCGTTCCCTGGAAGTCCAGTTGTAGTTTCTGATGCACATCTGGAGGCATTCTGTAATCTGTGGACTATCAGAGTTTTGATGAAACACAGAAATTGCATTGGGAATGAATACAACAGTCAGCATGGGTACTTTCCTCCATGGAAGGTATGTCTCTTACAGTCTACGCTTTGATCGTTCCCTGCAAGACCAGTAGTAGTTTCCGATGCACATCTGGCGGCATTCTGTAATCTGTGGACTATCAGAGTGTTGATGAAACACAGAAATTGCATCGGGATTGAACACAACAGTCACCATCCGCACTTTCCTCCATGGGAGTAATGTATCAAACAGTCTACGCTTTGATCATTCCCTGGAAGACCAGTAGTAGTTTCCGATGCACATCTCGTGGCATTCTGTAATCTGTGGACTATCAGAGTGTTGATGAAACACAGAAAATGCATCGGGATTGAATACAACAGTCACCATGCGCACTTTCCTCCATGGGAGTAATGTCTCAAAGAGTCTATGCTTTGATAGTTCCCTCGAAGGCGAGTAGTAGTTTCCGATGAACATCTGGAGGCATTCTGTAATCTGTGGACTATCTATCAGAGAGTTGATGAAACACAAAAACTGCATCGGGATTGAATGCAACATTCACCATGCGCACTTTTCTCCATGGGAGTAATCTCTCAAACAGTCTACGCTTTGATCGCTCCCTGGAAGACCAGTAGAAGTTTGGGATGCACATCTGGTGGCATTCTGTAATGTGTAGACTATCAGAGTGTTGATGAAACACAGTAATTGCATCGGGATTGAATACAACAGTCACCAAGCGCACTTTCCTCCATGGGAGAAATGTCTCTAACAGTCTACGCTTTGATCGTTCCCTGGAAGAGCAGTAGTAGTTTCCGATGCACATCTGGAGGCATTCTGTAATCTGTGGACTATCAGAGGGTTGATGAAACACAAAAACTGCATCGGGATTGAATACAACAGTCACCATGCGCACTTTCCTCCATGGGAGTAATCTCTCAAACAGTCTACGCTTTGATCGTTCCCTGAAAGACCAGCAATAGTTTCCGATGCACATCTGGTGGCATTCTGTAATCTGTGGACTATCAGAGTGTTGATGAAACACAGAAATTGCCTCGGGATTGAATACAACAATCACCATGCGCACTTTCCTCCATGGGACTAATGTCCCTAACAGTCTACGCTTTGATCGTTCCCTGGAAGACCAGTAGTAGTTTCCGATGCACATCTGGTGGCATTCTGTAATCTGTGGACTATCAGAGTGTTGATGAAACACAAATTGCATCGGGATTGAGCACAACAGTCACCATCCGCACTTTCCTCCACGGAAGTAATGTCTCAAACAATCTACGCTTTTGATCGTTCCCTGGAAGACCAGTAGTAGTGTGCGATGCACATCTGGTGGCATTCTGTAATGTGTAGACTATCAGAGTGTTGATGAAACACAGAAATTGCATCGGGTTTGAATACAACAGTCACCATGCGCACTTTCCTCCGTGGGAATAATGTCTCTAACAGTCTACGCTTTGATCGTTCCCTGGAAGACCAGTAGTAGTTTCCGATGAACATCTGGAGGCATTCTGTAATCTGTGGACTATCAGAGGGTTGATGAAACACAAAAACTGCATCGGGATTGAGCACAACAGTCACCATCCGCACTTTCCTCCATGGGAGTAATGTCTGAAACAGTCTACGCTTTGATCGTTCCCTGGAAGACCAGTAGTAGTTTCCGATGCACATCTCGTGGCATCCTGTAATCTGTGGACTATCAGAGTGTTGATGAAATACAGAAAATGCATCGGGATTGAATACAACAGTCACCATGCGCACTTTCCTCCATGGGAGTAATGTCTCAATGAGTTTACGCTTTGATCGTTTTCTGGAAGACCAATAGTAGTTTACGATGCGCATCTGGAGGCATTCTGTAATCTGTGGACTATTAGAGTGTTGATGAAACACAGAAATTGCATCGGGATTGAATACAACAGTCACCATGCGCACATTCCGCCATAAAAGTAATGTCTCAAAGAGTCCACGCTTTGATCGTTCCCTGGAAGACCAGTAGTAGTTTCCGATGAACATCTTGAATCATTCTGTAATCTGTGGACTGTCAGAGTGTTGATGAAACACAGAAATTGCAATTGGACTGAATACTACAGTCAAAATGCGCACTTTCCTATATGGGAGTAATGTCTCTAACAGTCTACGCTTTGATCGATAGCTGGAAGACTAGTAGTAGTTTCCGATGCACATCTGGAGGCTTTCCGTCATCTGTGGACTATCAGAGTGTTGATGAAATACAGAAATTGCATCGGGATTGACTACAACAGTCACCATGCGCACTTTCCTCCATGGGAGTAATGTGCCAAACAGTCTATGCATTGATCGTTCCCTGGAAGACGAGTAGTAGTTTCCGATGAACATCTGGAGGCATTCTGTAATCTGTGGACTATCAGAGGGTTGATGAAACACAAAAACTGCATCGGGATTGAATACAACAGTCACCATGCGCACTTTCCTCCATAGGAGTAATCTCTCAAACAGTCTACGCTTTGATCGTTCCCTGAAAGACCAGCAGTAGTTTCCGATGCACATCTGGTGGCATTCTGTAATCAGTGGACTATCAGGGTGTTGATGAAACACAGAAATTGCATCGGGATTGAATGCAACAGTCACCATGCGCACTTTCCTCCATGGGAGTAATTCTCAAACAGTCTATGCTTTGATCGTTCCCTGGAAGACCAGTAGTAGTTTCCGATGCACAGCTGGTTTCATTTTTTAATCTGTGGACTATCAGAGTGTTGATGAAACACAGAAATTGCATCGGGATTGACTACAACAGTCACCATGCGCACTTTCCTCCATGGGAGTAATTCTCAAACAGTCTATGCTTTGATCGCTCGCTGGAAGACCAGTAGTAGTTTCCGATGCACAGCTGGTGGCATTCTTTAATCAGTGGACTATCAGAGTGTTGATGAAACACAGAAATTGCATCGGGATTGACTAAAACAGTCACAATGCGCACTTTCCACCATGGGAGTAATGTGCCAAACAGTCTATGCATTGATCGTTCCCTGGAAGACGAGTAGTAGTTTCCGATGAACATCTGGAGGCATTCTGTAATCTGTGGACTATCAGAGGGTTGATGAAACACAAAAACTGCATCGGGGTTGAATACAACAGTCACCATGCGCACTTTTCTCCATGGGAGTAATCTCTCAAGCAGTCTACACTTTGATCGTTCCCTGAAAGACAAGCAGTAGTTTCCGATGCACATCTGGTGGCATTCTGTAATCAGTGGACTATCAGAGTGTTGACGAAACACAGAAATTGCATCGGGATTGAATGCAACAGTCACCATGTGCACTTTCCTCCAGGAGAGTAATGTCTCAAACAGTCTACTCTTTGATCGTTCCCTGGAAGACCAGTAGTAGTTTCAGATGCACATCTGGAGGCATTCTGTAATCCGTGGACTATCAGAGTGTTGACGAAACACAGAAATTGCATCGAAATTGAATACAACAGTCACCATGCGCACTTTCTTCCATGGGAGTAATGTCTGAAACAGTGTACGCTTTGATCGTTTCCTGGAAGACCATAGTAGTTTCCGATGCACATCTGGAGGCATTCTGTAATCTGTGGACTATCAGAGTGTTGATGAAACACAGAAATTTCATCGAAATTGAATACAACAGTCACCATGAGCACTTTCTTCCATGGGAGTAATGTCTGAAACAGTCTACGCTTGGCTCGTTCCCAGGAAGACCAGTAGTAGTTTCCGATGCACATCTCGTGGCATTCTGTAATCTGTGGACTATCAGAGTGTTGATGAAACACAGAAAATTCATCGGGATTGAATACAACAGTCACCATGCGCACTTTCCTTCATGGGAGTAATGTCTCAAGGAGTTTACGCTTTGATCGTTCCCTGGAAGTCCAGTGGTAGTTTCTGATGCACAGCTGGAGGCATTCTGTAATCTGTGGACTATCAGAGTGTTGATGAACCACAGAAATTGCATTGGGAATGAATACAACAGTCAACATGGGTACTTTCCTCCATGGGAGGTATGTCTCTAACAGTCTACGCTTTGATCGTTCCCTGCAGGACCAGTAGTAGTTTCCGATGCACATCTGGCGGCATTCTGTAATCTGTGGACTATCAGAGTGTTGATGAAACACAGAAATTGCATCGGGATTGAACACAACAGTCACCATCCGCACTTTCCTCCATGGGAGTAATGTCTGAAACAGTCTACGCTTTGATCGTTCCCTGGAACACCAGTAGTAGTTTCCGATGCACATCTGGTGGCATTCTGTAATCTGTGGACTATCAGAGTGTTGATGAAACACAGAAAATGCATCGGGATTGAATACAACAGTCACCATGCGCACTTTCCTCCATGGGAGTAATCTCTCAAACAGTCTACGCTTTGATCGTTCCCTGGAAGACCAGTAGAAGTTTGGGATGCACATCTGGTGGCATTCTGTAATGTGTAGACTATCAGAGTGTTGATGAAACACAGTAATTGCATCGGGATTGAATACAACAGTCACCAAGCGCACTTTCCTCCATGGGAGTAATGTCTCTAATAGTCTACGCTTTGATCGTTCCCTGGAAGACCAGTAGTAGTTTCCGATGCACATCTGGAGGCCTTCTGTAATCTGTGGACTATCAGAGTGTTGATGAAACACAGAAATTGCATCGGGATTGAATACAACAGTCTCCATGCGCAGTTTCCTCCTTGGGAGTAATGTCTCAAACAGTCTACGCTTTGATCTTTCCCTGGAAGACCAGTAGTAGTTTCAATTGCACATCTGGAGGCATTCTGTAATCTGTGGACTATCAGAGTGTTGATGAAACACAGAAATTGCATCGGGATTGAATACAACACTCACCATGCGCACTTTCCTCCATGGGAGTAATGTCTGTAACATTCTACGCTTTGATCGTTCCCTGGAAGACCAGTAGGAGTTTCCGATGCACATCTGGAGGCTTTCCGTCATCTGTGGACTATCAGAGTGTTGATGAAACACAGAAATTGCATCGGGATTGAATACAACAGTCACCATGCGCACTTTCCTCCATGGGAGTAATGTCCCAAACAGTCTATGTTTTGATCGTTCCCTGGAAGACGTGTAGTAGTTTCAAATGAACATCTGGAGGCATTCTGTAATCTGTGGACTATTAGAGTGTTGATGAAATACAGAAATTGCATCGGGATTGAATACAACAGTCACCATGCGCACATTCCTCCATAAAAGTAATGTCTCAAAGAGTCCACGCTTTGATCGTTCCCTGGAAGACCAGTAGTAGTTTCCGATGAACATCTGGAGGCATTCTGTAATCTGTGGACCATCAGAGTGTTGGTGAATCGCAGAAATTGCAAAGGGATTGAATACAACAGGCACCATGCGGTCTTTTCTATATGGGAGTAATGTCACAAACAGTCTACGCTTTGATCGTTCCCTGGAAGACCAGTAGTAGTTTCCAAGTCGCATCTGGAGGCATTCTGTAATCTGTTTACCATCAGTGCGTTGATGAAACACAGAAATTGCATCGGGATTGAACACAACAGGCATTATGCGGACTTTTCTCCATGGGAGTAATGTCTCAAACTGTATACGATTTGATCGTTCCCTGGAAGACCAGTAGTAATTTCCGAAGCATATCTGGAAGCATTCTGTAATCTGTGGACCTTCAGAGTGTTGGTGAAACACAGAAATTGCAAAGGGATTGAATACAACAGGAAAAATGCGGACTTTTCTCCATGGGAGTAATATCTCAAACTGCGTACGATTTGATAGATTCCTGGGGATTGAATACAACAGGAAAAATGCGGATTTTTCTCCATGGGAGTAATGTCTCAAACAGACTACGCTTAGATCGTTTCCTGGAAGACCAGTTGTACTATCCGAAGCACATCTGGAGGCATTCTGTAATCGGTGGACCTTCAGAGTGTAGATGAAACACAGGAATTGCATCGGGATTAAATACAGCAGATATCATGATGATCTTTCTCCATGGGAGAGATGTCTCAAACTGTCTACGAGTTTTGATCGATTCCTCGAAGACCAGTAGAAGTTTTCAAGCACATCTGGAGGCATTCTGTGATCTGTGGATCTTCAGAGTGTTGATGAAACACAGAAATTGCATCGGGACTGAATACAACAGATACCATGCGGGCTTTTCTCTATGTTAGTATTGTCTCAAACAGTCTATGCTTTGATCGTACCCTGGATGAACAGTATTAGTTTCCGAAGCACATTTGGAGGCATTCTGTAATCTGTGGACCTTCAGAGTGTTAATGAAACACAGAAATTGCATCGGGTTTGAATATAAGAGGCACCATGCGGACTTTTCTCCATTGGAGTAATGTCTCAAACTGTCTACGCTTTGATCGTAACCTGGAAGACCAGTAGTAGTTTCCGAAGAACATCTGGAGGCTTTCTGTAATCTGTGGAGCTTCAGAGTGTTGATGAAATAGAGAAATTGCAACGGGATTAAATACAACAGTCTCCATCCGGACTTTTCCCAATGATAGGAATGTTTAAAACTGTATACGCTTTGGTCGTTTCCTGGAAGACCAGTAGTATTTAAGAGGCACATCAGGAAGTATTCAGTAATCTGTGGACCTTTTGAGTGTACATAAAACACAGAAATTGCATCGGGATTTAATAGAACAGGCACCATACGGACTTTTCTCCATGTTAGTTATGTCTCAAACTGTGTACACTTTCATAGTTCTCTGGAATGGCAGTAGTAGTTTCCGAAGCACGTCTGGACGCATTCTGTAATCTGTGGACCTTCAGAGTTTTGATGAAACATAGAAATTGCTTCAGGATTGAATACAACAGGCACCATGCGGTCTTTTCGCCATGGGAGTTATGTCACAAACAGTCTACGCTTCGAACGTTCCCTGGAAGACCAGTAGTAGTTTCAAAGTCACATCTGGAGGCATTCTGTAATCAGTTCACATTCAGAGTCTTGATGGAACACAGAAATTGCATCGCGATCGAACAAAACACTCACCATGCGTACTTTTCCCCATGGGAGTAATGTCTCAAACTTTCTACGTTTGATCGTTAAATGGAAGACCAGTAGTAATTGCCAAAGCACATCTGGAGGCATTCTGTAATCTGTGGACCTTCAGAGTGTTGATGAAACACAGGAATTGCATCGGGATTGAGTACAAGACGCACCATGAGGACCTTTCGCCATGGGAGAAATGTCTCAAACAGTCTACGAATTTCGATCGATTCCTCGAAGACCAGTAGTAGTTTCCAAGCACATCTGGAGGAATTCTGTGATCTGTGGACCTTCAGAGTGTTGATGAAACACAGCAATTGCATCGGGATTGAATACAACAGGCACCATGCAGACTCTTCTCCATGGGAGTAATGTCTCAAACTGTGAACGATTTGATCGATTCCTGGAAGACCAGTAGTAGTTTGCGATCCACATCTGGAGGCTTTCTGTAATCTGTGGACCATCAGAGTGTTGGTGAAACGCAGAAATTGCAAAGGGATTGAATACAACAGGAAGCATGCGGACTTTTCTCCATAGGCGTAATGACTCAAATTGTCTACGATTTGATCGACTTCTGGGAGACCAGTAGGGGTTTTTGAAGCACATCTGTAGGCATTCTGTGATCTTTGGACCTTCAGAGTGTTGATGAAACACAGACATTGCATCGGGATTGAATACAACAGCCACCATGCGGACTTCTCTCCATGGGAGTAATGTCTCAAACTGTCTACGATTTGATCGTTCCCTGGAAGACCAGTAGTAATTTCCGAAGCATATCTGGAGGCATTGTGTAATCTGTGGACCTTCAGAGTGTTGGTGAAACACAGAAATTGTAAGGGGATTGAATACAACAGGAGAAATGCGGATTTTTCTCAATGGGAGTAATATCTCAAACTGTGTATGATATGATAGATTCCTGGAAGACCAGTAGTTGTTTGCGAAGCACATCTGGAGGCAATCTGTAATCTGTGCACTTTCAGAGTGTTGATGAAACAAAGATATTGCATCGGGATTGAATACAACAGGCTCCATAAGGACTTTTCTCCATGAGAGTAATGTCTCAAACTGTCTACGCTTTGATCGTTCCCTTTAAGACCAGTGGTAGTTTCCGAAGGGCATCTGGAGGCATTCTGCATTCTGTGGACACTCACAGTGTTGATGAAACACAGAAATGGCATCGGGATTGAATACCACAGGCACCATGCGTCCTTTTCTCCATAGGACTAATGTCTCAAACTGTCTACGTTTTGATCGATTCCTGGAAGACCAGTAGTAGATTCCGAAGCACATCTGGAGGCATTCTGTAATCTGTGGACCTTTAGAGTATTGGTGAAACACAGGAATTGCATCGGGATTAAATAGAACAGCCACCATGAGGACCTTACTCCATGGGAGAAATCTCTCAATCTGTCTACGAATTTTGATCGATTCCTCGAAGACCAGTAGTAGTTTCCGAAGCACATCAGGAGGCCTTCCGTAATCTGAGGACCTTCAGAGTGTTGATGAAACACAAAAATTGTATCTGGATTGAATACAACATGCACAATGCGGCCTTTTCTCCATGGGAGTAATGTCTCAAACAGACTACGCTTAGATCGTTTCCTGGAAGACCAGTTGTACTATCCGAAGCACATCTGGAGGCATTCTGTAATCGTTGGACCTTCAGAGTGTAGATGAAACACAGGAATTGCATCGTGATTAAATACAGCAGATACCATGATGATCTTTCTCCATGGGAGAGATGTCTCAAACTGTCTCCGAATTTTGATCGATTCCTCGAAGACCAGTAGTAGTTTTCAAGCACATCTGGAGGCATTCTGTGATCTGTGGACCTTCAGAGTGTTGATGATACACAGAAACTGCATCGGGATTCAATACAACCGGCGCCATGCTGGCTTTTCTCTATGTTAGTATTGTCTCAAACAGTCTATGCTTTGATCGTACCCTGGAAGAACAGTATTAGTTTCCTAAGAACATCGGGAGGCACTCTGTAATCTGTGGACCTTCTGAATGTTAATTAAATACAGAAATTGCATCTGGATTGAATAAAACAAACACCATGCGGACTTTTTTGAATGAGATTAATGTCTTAAAATCTATACGCTTTGATCGTTCCCTGAAAGACCAGTAGAAGTTTCCGAAGCACATCTGGAGGCATTCTGTAATCTGTTTACCTTCAGTGCCTTGATGAATAACAGAAATTGCATCGGGATTGAATACAACAGGCACCATGCGGACTTTTCTCCATGGGAGTAATGTCTCAAACTCTCTACATTTTGAGCGTTCCCTGGAAGACCAGTAGTAGTTTCCGAAGCACATCTGGCAGCATTCTGCAATCTGTGAACCTTCAGAGTGTTCATGAAACACAGAAATTGCATCGGGATTGAATAGAAAGGCACCATGCTAACTTTTCTCCATGTCAGTAATGTCTGAAACTGTCTACGCTTTAATTGTTCCCTGGAAGAACAGTAGTAGTTTCCGAAGCACATCTGGAGTCATTCTGTAATCTGTGTACCTTCAGAGTGTTGATGAAACACAGAAATTGCATCGGGAATGAATACAACAGGCAGCATGCGGACTTTTCTCCATGGGAGTAATGTCTCAAACTGTCTACCCTTTGGTCGCTCCCTGATAGACCAGTAGTAGTTTCCAAAGCACAACTGTAGGCATTCTGTATTCTGTGGACTTTCACAGTGTTGATGAAACACAGAACTTGCATCGGGTTTGAATATAAGAGGCACCATGCGGACTTTTCTCCATTGGAGTAATGTCTCAAACTGTCTACGCTTTAATCGTAACCTGGAAGACCAGTAGTAGTTTCCGAAGAACATCTGGAGGCTTTCTGTAATCTGTGGAGCTTCAGAGTGTTGATGAAACAGAGAAATTGCAACGGGATTAAATACAACAGTCTCCATGCGGACTTTTCCCAAAGATAGCAATGTTTAAAACTGTATACGCTTTGGTCGTTTCCTGGAAGACCAGTAGTATTTATGAAGCACATCAGGAAGTATTCAGTAATCTGTGGACCTTCAGAGTTTTGATGAAACATAGAAATTGCTTCAGGATTGAATACAACAGGCACCATACGGTCTTTTCGCCATGGGAGTAATGTCACAAACAGTCTACGCTTCGAACGTTACCTGGAAGACCAGTAGTAGTTTCAAAGTCACATCTGGAGGCATTCTGTAATCTGTTCACATTCAGAGTCTTGATGGAACACAGAAATTGCATCGCGATCGAACAAAACACTCACCATGCGTACTTTTCCCCATGGGAGTAATGTCTCAAACTTTCTACGTTTGATCGTTAAATGAAAGACCAGTAGTAATTGCCAAAGCACATCTGGAGGCATTCTGTAATCTGTGGACCTTCAGAGTGTTGATGAAACACAGGGATTGCATCGGGATTGAATACAAGAGGCACCATGAGGACCTTTCCCCATGGGAGAAATGTCTCAAACAGTCTACGAATTTCGATCGATTCCTCGAAGACCAGTAGTAGTTTCCAAGCACATCTGGAGGAATTGTGTGATCTGTGGACCTTCAGAGTGTTGATGAAACACAGAAATTGCATCGGGATTGAATACAACAGGCACCATGCAGACTTTTCTCTATGGGAGTCATGTCTCAAACTGTCTACACTTTCATAGTTCCCTGGAAGGGCAGTAGTTGTTTCCGAAGCACATCTGGAGGCATTGTGTAATCATTGGACCTTCAGAGTGTTAATGAAACACAGAAATTACATCGCGATTGAATTAAACAAGCTACATTCGGACATTATTGCATGAGAGAAATGTCCCAAACTTTCTACGCTTTGATCGTTCCCTAGAAGACCAGTAGTAGTTTATAAGGCACATCTGGAGGCATTCTGTAATCTGTGGGCCCTCAGAGTGTTGATGAAACACAAAAATTGCATCGGGATTGAATAAACCAGGCTCCATGCGGA
This sequence comes from Schistocerca gregaria, assembly GCF_023897955.1. Lineage (NCBI taxonomy): Eukaryota > Metazoa > Arthropoda > Insecta > Orthoptera > Acrididae > Schistocerca > Schistocerca gregaria. The sequence goes on from NC_064920.1 coordinate 46,058,985, forward strand.
CTTTTCTCCATGAGAATAATGTCTCAAACTTTCTACGCTTTGATCGTTTCCTGGAATACCAGTAGTAATTTCCGAAGCACATCTGAAGTTATCCTGTAATCTGTGGACCTTCAGAGTGTTGATGAAACACAGGAATTGCATCGGGATTAAATACAACAGCCACCATGAGGACCTTACTCCATGGGAGAAATGTCTCAAACTGTGTACGAAATTTGATCGATTCGTCGAAGACCAGTAGTAGTTTCCAAGTAGATCTGGAGGCATCCTGTGATCTGTGGACCTTCAGGGTGTTGATGAAACACAGAAATTGCACCGTGATTGAATACAATAGGCACCATGCAGACTTTTCTCCATGGGAGTAATGTCTCAAACTGTGAACGATTTGATCGATTCCTGGAAGACCAGTAGGAGTTTTCGAAGCACATCCGGAGGCACTCCGTAATCTGTGGATCTTCAGAGTGTTGATGAAACACAGGAATTGCGTCAGGATAGAATACAACGGTCACCATGCGGTTTTTTCTATATGGGAGTAATATCACAAACAGTCTACGTTTTGATCGTTCTCTGGAAGATCAGTAGTAGTTTCCGAAGCACATCAGGAGGCATTCAGTAATCTGTCGACCTTCAGAGTGTTGATGAAACAAAGAAATTACATCGGGGTTGAATACAACATGCACCATGCCGGCTTTTCTCTATGTTAGTATTGTCTCAAACTGTCTATCCTTTGATCGTACCCTGAAAGAACAGTATTAGTTTCCGAAGCGCATCTGGAGGCATTCTGTAATCTGTGGACCTTCAGAATGTTAATTAAATACAGAAATTGCATCCGGATTGAATAAAACAAACACCATGCGGTCTCTTTTGAATGAGATTAATGTCACAAAAACTATACGCTTTGATCGTTCCCTGGAAGACCAGTAGAAGTTTCCGAAGCACATCTGGAGGCATTCCGTAATCTGTGGATCTTCAGAGTGTTGATGAAACACAGGAATTGGGCCAGGATAGAATACAACAGTCACCATGAGGTCTTTTCTATATGGGAGTAATATCACAAAGAGTCTACGCTTTTATCGTTCCCTGGAAGACCAGTAGTTGTTTCCAAGTCACATCTGGAGGCATTCTATAATCTGTTTACCTTCAGTGCCTTGATGAATCACAGAAATTGCATCGGGATTGAATACAACAGGAACCCTGAGGACTTTTCTCCATGGGAGAAATGTCTAAAACTGTCTACGCTTTGATCGTTTCCTGGAAGACCAGTAGTAATTTCCGAAGCACATCTGAAGTCATTCTGTAATCTGTGGACCTTCAGAGTGTTGATGAAACGCAGGAATAGCATTGGGATTAAATACAACAGCCAGCATGAGGACCTTACACCATGGGAGAAATGTCTCAAACTGTGTACGAATTTTGATCGATTCCTCGAAGACCAGTAGTAGTTTCCAAGCACATCTGGAGGCATTCTGTAATCTGTGCACATTCAGAGCTTTGATGAAACACAGAAATTGTTTCGGGATTGAATACAATATGTTCCATGCGGACTTTTCTCCATAGGCGTAATGACTCAACTTGTCTACGCTTTGATCGACTTCTTGGAGACCAGCAGGAGTTTTTGAAGCACATCTGTAAGTATTCTGTGATCTTTGGACCTTCAGAGTGTTGATGAAACAGAGAAATTCCATCGGGATAGAATGCAACAGGCACCATGCGGACTTGTCTCCATGGGAGTAATTTCTCAAACTGACTACGATATGATCGATACCTGGAAGACAAGTAGTAGTTTCCAAAGCTCATCTGGAGGCATTCTGTAATCAGTGGACCTTCAGAGTGTTCATGAAACACAGAAATTGCATCTGGATTGAATAGAACAGGCACCATGCGGACTTTTCTCCATGGGAGTAATGTTTCAAAATTGTCTACGCCTTGATCGTTCCCTGGAAATCCAGTAGTAGTTTCGGAAGCACATCTGGAGGCATTCTGTAATCTGTGCACCTTCAGAGTGTTGATGAAACACAGAAATTGCTTCGGGAATGAATACAACAGGCACCATGCAGTCTTTTCTCCATGGGAGTAATGTCTCAAGCAGTCTACGCTTTGTTCGTTCCCTGGAAGACCAGTAGTAGTTTGCGATGCAGATCTGGAGGCATTCTGTGATCTTTGGACCTTCAGAGTGTTGATGAAACACAGAAATTGCATTGGGATTGAATACAACAGGCACCATGTAAACTTTTCTCCATGGGAGAAATGTCTCAAACTGTCTACGAATGTTGATCGATTCCTCGAAGACCAGTAGTAGTTCCTTAAGAACATCAGGAGGCATTCTGTAATCTGTGGACCTTCAGAGTGTTAATAAAACACAGAAATTGCATCGGGATAGAATAAAACAAGCACCATGCGGACTCTTTTGCATGAGAGTAATGTCTCAAACTTTCTACGCTTTGATCGTTCCCTGGAAGACCAGTAGTAGTTTCCTAAGGACATCTGAAGGCATTCTGTATTCTGCGGACGTTCAGAATGTTGATGAAACACAGTAATTGTATCAGGATTAAATACAACAGCCACCACAAGACCTTTCACCGTGGGAGAAATGTCTCTAATTGTCTACGAATTTTGATCGATTCCTCGAAGACCAGTAGTAGTTTCCAAGCACATCTGGAGGCATTCTGTGATCTGTGGACCTTCAGAGTGTTGACGAAACATAGAAATTGCATCGGGATTGAATACAACAGGCACCATGCACACTTTTCTCCATGCGAGTAATGTCTCAAACTGTCTACGATTTCATCGTTCCCTGGAAGGGCAGTAGTTGTTTCCGAAGCACATCTGGAGGCATTCCGTAATCAGTGGACATTCAGAGTGTTCATGAAACACAGAAATTGCATCGGGATTGAATACAACATGCACCATGCGGACTTTTCCCATGGGAGTAATGTCTCCAACTGTCCACGCTTTAATCGTTCCCTGGAAGACCAGTAGTAATTTCCGAAGCTCATCCGGAGGCATTCTGTAATCTTTGGACATTCAGAGTGTTGGTGAAACACAGAAATTGCAAAGGGATTGAATACAACAGGAAAAATGCGGACTTTTCTCCATGAGAGTAATGTCTCAAACTGTCTACGCTTTGATCGTTCCCTGTAAGACCAGTGATAGTTTTTGAAGGGCATCTGGAGGCATTCTGTATTCTGTGGACATTCACAGTGTTCATGATACACAGAAATTGCATCGGGATTGAATACAACATGCACCATGCGGACTTTTTTCAATGATAGCAATATCACAAACAGTCTACGCTTTGCTCGTTCCCTGGAAGACCAGTAGTAGTTTCCAAGTCACATCTGGAAGCATTCTGTAATCTGTTTACCTTCAGTGCGTTGATGAAACACAGAAATTGCATCGGGATTGAATACAACAGGCACCATGCGGACTTCTCTCCATGTGAGTAATGTCCCCAACTGTCTACGTTTTGATCCTTCCCTAACAGACCAGTAGTAATTACTGAAGCACATCTGGAGGCATTCTGTAATCTGTGGACTTTCACAGTGTTGATGAAACATACAATTTGGATCGGCATTGAATACAACAGGTACCATGCGTAATTTTCTCCATGAGAGTAATGTCTCAAACTGTGTACGATTTGATCCATTCCTGGAAGATCAGTAGTAGTTTAAAAGGCACATCTGGAGGCAATCTGTAATCTGTTTACCATCAGTGCGTGTTAATGAAACACTAAAATTGCATCGGGCTTGAATACAACAGGCTCCATGCAAACTTTTCTCCATAGGCGTAATGTCTTAAACTGTCTACGCTTTGATCGACTTCTGGGAGATCTGTAGGAGATTTGAAGCACATCTGGAGGCTTTCTGTAATCTTTGGACTTTAAGAGTGTTGATGAAACACATAAATTGCATCAGTTTTGAATACAACAGGCACCAAGCGGTCTTTTCTCCATGGGAGTAATGTCTCAAACAGTCTACGCTTTGATCGCTTAATATAAGACCAGTAGTAGTTCACGAAGCACATCTGGAGGCATTCTGTAATCTTTGGACTCTCATAGCGTTCATGAAACACAGAAATTGCATCGGGATTAAATACAACAGACACCATGCGGAGTTTTCTCCATTGGAGTAATGTCTCAAACTGTCTACGCTTTGATCGTTCCCTGGAAGACCAGTGGTAGTTTTCGAAGCACGTCTGGAGGCTTTCTGTAATCTGTGGACCTTTAGAGTGTTGATGATACAAAGAAATTGCATCGGGATTGAATACAACAGGCACCATGCGGACTTTTCTCCATGATAGTAATGTCTAAAACTGTCTACGCTTTGATCGTTAACAGAAAGACCAGTAACAGTTTCCGAAGCACATCTGGAGGCATTCTGTAATCTGTTTACTTTCAGAGTGTTGATGGAACACAGAATTTGCATCGGGATTGAATACAACAGGCACCATGCGGACTTTTCTCCATGTTAGTAATGTCTTAAACTGTCTACGTTTTGATCGTTCCCTGGGAGACCAGTGGTAGTTTATAAGGCACATCAGGAGACATTCTGTAATCTGTCTGAATTCAGAGTTTTGATGAAACACTGAAATTCCATAGGGATTGAATAAAGCAGGCACCATGCGGACTTTTCTCCATGGGAGTAATTTCTCAAACTGTCTACGCTTTGATCGTTTCCTGGAAGACCAGTAGAAACATCCGAAGCACATCTGGAGGCATTCTGCAATCTGTGGACCTTCAGAGTGTAGATGAAACACAGGAATTGTATCGGGATTAAATACAACAGATACCACGATGATCTTTCTCCATGGGAGAGATGTCCCAAACTGTCTACTAATTTTGATCGATTCCTCGAATACCAGTAGTAGTTTTCAGGCACATCTGGAGGCATTCTGTGATCTGTGGACCTTTAGAGTGTTGATGAGACACAGAAATTGCATCGGGATTAAATACAACAGGCACCATGCGGACTTTTCTCCATATTAGTAATGTCTTAAACTGTCTACGTTTTCATCGTTCCCTTGAAGACCAGTAGTAGTTTCTGAAGCACATCTGGAGGCATTCCGTAATCTGTGGACCTTCAGAGTGTTGATGAAACACAGAAATTGCATCGGGATTAAATACAACAGGCACCATCGGTCTTTTCTATATGGGAGTAATGTCACAAACAGTCTACGCTTTGATCGTTCCCTGGAAGACCAGTAGTAGTTTCCAAGTCGCATCTGGAGGCAATCTGTAATCTGTTTACCATCAGTGCGTGTTAATGAAACACTAAAATTGCATCGGGCTTGAATACAACAGGGTCCATGCAAACTTTTCTCCATAGGCGTAATGTCTTAAACTGTCTACGCTTTGATCGTCTTCTAAGAGATCTGTAGGAGATTTGAAGCACATCTGGAGGCTTTCTGTAATCTTTGGACTTTAAGAGTGTTGATGAAACACAGAAATTGCATCAGTTTTGAATACAACAGGCACCAAGCGGTCTTTTCTCCATGGGAGTAATGTCTCAAACAGTCTACGCTTTGATCGCTTAATACAAGACCAGTAGTAGTTCACGAAGCACATCTGGAGGCATTCTGTAATCTTTGGACTCTCATAGTGTTCATGAAAGACAGAAATTGCATCGGGATTAAATACAACAGACACCATGCGGACCTCTCTCCTTGGGAGAAATGTCTCAAACAGTCTACGAATTTTGATCGAATCCTAGAAGACCAGTAGTAGTTTCCAAGCACATCTGGAGGCATTTTCTAATCTGTGGGCCTTCAGCGTGTTGATGAAACACAGAAATTGCATCGGGATTGAATAGAACAGACACCATGCGAACATATCTCCATGGGAGTAATGTCTGAAACTGAGTACGATTTGATCGATTCCTGGAAGACCAGTAGTAGTTTAAAAGGCAGATCTGGAGGCATTATGTAATCTGTGGGCCTTCAGAGTGTTGGTGAAACGCAGATATTGCATCGGGATTGAAAACAACAGGAACCATGCGGAATTTTCTCCATAGGAGTAATATCTCACACTGTGTACGATTTGATCGATTCCTGGAAGACTAGTAGTAGATTGCGAAGCACATCTGGAGGCATTCTGTAATCCGTGCACCTTCTGAGTGTTGACGAAGCACATAAAGTGCATCGGGATTCAATACAACAGGCTCCATGCGGACTTTTCTCCATAGACGTAATGTCTAAAAATGTCTACGCTTTGATCGAATTCTGGGAGACCAGTAGTAGATTTTGAAGCACTTCTGGAGGCATTCTGTAATCTGTGGACCTTCAGAGTGTTGATGAAACACAGAAATTGCATCGGTATAGAATACGACAGGCACCATGCGGACTCTTCTCCATAGGAGTAATGTCTCAAGCTGACTACGCTTTGATCGTTACCTGGAAGACAAGTAGAAGTTTCCGAAGCTCATCTGGAGGCATTCTGTAATCTGTGGACCTTCATAGTGTCGATGAAACACAGACAGTGCATCGGGCTTGAATACAACAGTCACCATGTGGACTTTTCTCTATGGGAGTGATGTCTCAGAGTGTCTACGCTTTGATCGTTCCCTTGAAGACCAGTAGTAGTTTCTGAAGCACATCTGGAGGCATTCTGTAATCTGTGGATTTTCAGAGTGTTGATGAAACACAGAAATTGCATCGGTATTCAATACAACAGTCATCATGCGGACATTACTCCATGGGAGTAATGTCTCAAACTGTCTACGTTTTGATTGATTCCTGGAAGACCAGTAGTAGATTCCGAAGCACGTCTAGAGGCATTCTGTTATCTGTGGACTTTCAGAGTGTTGATGAAACACAGGAATCGCTTCAGGATTAAATAGAACAGTCACCATGCGGTCTTTTCTATATGGGAGTAATATCACAAACAGTCTACGCTTTGATCGTTTCCTGGAAGACCAGTAGAAGTTTCCGAAGCACATCTGGAGGCATTCCGTAAACTGTGGACCCTCAGAGTGTTGATGAAACACAGAAATTGCATCAGGATTGAATACGACAGTCATCATGCCTTCTTTTCTATATGGGAGTAATATCACAAACAGTCTACGTTTTGATCGTTCTTTGGAAGACCAGTAGTAGTTTCCAAGTCGCATCTGGAGGCATTCTGTAATTTGTTTACCTTCAGTGCGTTGATGAAACACAAAAATTGCATCGGGGTTGAATACAACAGGCACCATGCAGACTTTTCTCCATGGGAGTAATGTCTCAAACTGTCTACAGTTTCATCGTTCCCTGGAAGGGCTGTAGTTGTTTCCGAAGCACATCTGGAGGCATTCTGTAATCTGTGGACCTTCAGAATGTTAATTAAATACAGAAATTGCATCGGGATTGAATAAAACAAGCACCAGGCCAACTTTGTTGCATGAGAGTAGTGTCTCAAACTTTCTACGATTTGATAGTTCCCTGGAAGACAAGTAGTAGTTTCTGAAGCACATTTGGAGGAATTATGTAACCTGTGGACCTTCAGAGTTTTGATGAAACACAGAAATTGCATCAGGTTTGAATACAACAGGCACCATGCGGACTTTTCTCCACGGGAGTAATGTCTCAAACCGTGTACACTTTAATCGATTCCTGGAAGACCAGTAGTAGTTTTCGACGCACATCTGAAAGCGTTCTGTAATCTGTGGACCTTCAGAGTGTTGATGAAACACAGAAATTGCATCGGGATTGAAAACGACCGGCACCATGCGGACTCTTCTCCATAGGAGTAATGTCTCAAGCTGACTACGCTTTGATCGTTCCCTGGAGGACAAGTAGTAGTTTCCGAAGCTCATCTGGTTGCATTCTGTAATCTGTGGACCTTCAGAGTGTCGAAGAAACACAGACAGTGCATCGGGCTTGAATATAACAGTCACCATGTGGACTTTTTCTTTATGGGAGTGATGTCTCAGAGTGTCTACGCCTTGATCGTTACCTGGAAGACCAGTAGTAGTTTGCGAAGCACATCTGGAGGCATGCTGTAATCCGTGCACCTTCAGAGTGTTGACGAAACACAGAAAGTGCATCGGGATTCAATACAACAGGCTCCATGCGGACTTTTCTCCACAGGCGTAATGTCTAAAAATGTCTACGCTTTGATCGAATTCTGGGAGACCAGTAGTAGATTTTGAAGCACTTATGGAGGCATTCTGTAATCTGTGGATCTTCAGAGTGTTGATGAAACACGGAAATTGCATCGGGATTGAATACATCAGGCACCATGCGGACTTCTCTCCATGGGAGTAATGTCTCAAACTGTCTACACTTTGATCGTTCCCTGGAAGACCAGTAGTAGTTTCCGACGCACATATAGAGGCATTCTGTAATCTGTGGACCTTCAGAGTGTTGATGAAACACAGAAATTGCATCGGTATTGAATACGACAGGCACCATGCGGACTCTTCTCCATAGGAGTAATGTCTCAAGCTGACTACGCTTTGATCGTTACCTGGAAGACAAGTAGTAGTTTCCGAAGCTCATCTGGAGGCATTCTGTAATCTGTGGACCTTCATAGTGTCGATGAAACACAGACAGTGCATCGGGTTTGAATACAACTGTCACCATGTGGACTTTTCTCTATGGGAGTGATGTCTCAGAGTGTCTACGCTTTGATCGTTCCCTTGAAGACCAGTAGTAGTTTCTGAAGCACATCTGGAGGCATTCTGTAATCTGTGGGTCTTCAGAGTGTTGATGAAACACAGAAATTGCATCGGGATTCAATACAACAGGCATCATGCGGACATTACTCCATGGGAGTAATGTCTCAAACTGTATACGTTTTGATTGATTCCTGGAAGACCAGTAGTAGATTCCGAAGCACGTCTGGAGGCATTCCGTAATCTGTGGACCTTCAGAGTGTTGATGAAACACATAAATTGCATCAGGATTGAATACGACAGTCACCATGCGGTCTTTTCTATATGGGAGTAATATCACAAACAGTCTACGCTTTGATCGTTCCCTGGAAGACCACTAGTAGTTTCCAAGTCGCATCTGGAGGCATTCTGTAATTTGTTTACCTTCAGTACGTTGATGAAACACAAAAATTGCATCGGGATTGAATACAACAGGCACCATGCAGACTTTTCTCCATGGGAGTAATGTCTCAAACTGTCTACTGTTTCATCGTTCCCTGGAAGGGCTGTACTTGTTTCCGAAGCACATCTGGAGGCATTCTGTAATCTGTGGACCTTCAGAATGTTAATTAAATACAGAAATTGCATGGGGATTGAATAAAACAAGCACCATGGTAACTTTGTTGCATGATAGTAATGTCTCAAACTTTCTACGCTTCGATAGCTCCCTGGAAGACAAGTAGTAGTTTCTGAAGCACATCTGGAGGCATTCTGTAATCTGTGGACCTTCAGAGTGTTGATGAAACACAGAATTTGCATCAGGATTGAATACAAAAGTCAATATGGGGTCTTTTCTCCATGGGAGTAATGTCTCAAACAGTCTACGCTTTGATCGTTCCCTAGAAGACCAGTAGTAGACTCAAAGGCACAACTGGAGGCATTCTGTGATCTGTCGACCTTCAAAGTGTTGATGAAACACAGAAATGGCATCTGGTTTGAATACAACAACCACCATGCGGACTTGTCTCCATGGGAGTAATGTCTCAAACTGTCTACACTTTGATCGATTCCTGAAAGATCAGTAGTAGTTTCCGAAGCACATTTGGAGGCATTATGTAACCTGTGGACCTTCAGAGTTTTGATGAAACACAGAAATTGCATCAGGTTTGAATACAAAAGGCACCATGCGGACTTTTCTCCACGGGATTAATGTCTCAAACCGTGTACACTTTAATCGATTCCTGGAAGACCAGTAGTAGTTTTCGACGCACATCTGAAAGCATTCTGTAATCTGTGGACCTTCAGAGTGTTGATGAAACACAGAAATTGCATCGGGATTGAAAACGACAGGCACCATGCGGACTCTTCTCCATAGGAGTAATGTCTCAAGCTGGCTACGCTTTGATCGTTCCCTGGAGGACAAGTAGTAGTTTCCGAAGCTCATCTGGTTGCATTCTGTAATCTGTGGACCTTCATAGTGTCGATGAAACACAGACAGTGCATCGGGCTTGAATACAACAGTCACCATGTGGACTTTTCTCTATGGGAGTGATGTCTCAGAGTGTCTACGCTTTGATCGTTACCTGGAAGACCAGTAGTAGTTTCCGAAGCACATCTGTATGCTTTCTGTAATCTGTGGACCTTCAGAGTGTTGATGAAACACAGAAATTGCATCGGGATTGAGTACAACAGTCACCATGCGGACTTTTCTCCATGTTAGTAATGTCTCAAACTGTCTACGTTTTGATCGTTCCCTTGAAGACCAGTAGTAGTTTCCGAAGCACATCTGGAGGCATTCTGTAATCTGTGGGTCTTCAAAGTGTTGATGAAACACAGAAATTGCATCGGGATTCAATACAATAGGCACCATGCGGACTTTTCTCCATGTGAGTAATGTCACAAACTGTCTACGTTTTGATCGTTCAAAAGAAGACCAGTAGTAATTTCCCAAGCACATCTGGAGGCCTTATCTAATCTGTGGTCCTTCACAGTGTTGATGAAACACAGAAATTGGATCGGGATTGAATACAACAGGTGCCATGCGTACTTTTCTCCATGAGAGTAATGTCTCAAACTGTGTACGATTTGATCGACTTCTGGGAGATCAGTAGGAGTTTTTGAAGCACATCTGGAGGCTTTCTGTAATCTTTGGACTTTCAGAGTGTTGATGAAACACAGAAATTGCATCAGTTTTGAATACAACAGGCACCAAGCGGTCTTTTCTCCATGGGAGTAATGTCTCAAACAGTCTACGCTTTGATCGCTTCCTGGAAGACCAGTAGTAGTTCACGAAGCACATCTGGAGGCATTCTGTAATCTTTGGACTCTCATAGTGTTCATGAAACACAGAAATTGCATAGAGATTAAATACAACAGACACCATGCGGACCTCTCTCCATGATAGTAATGTCTCAAACTGTCTACGCTTTGATCGTTAACTGGAAGACAGTAACAGTTTCCGAAGCACATGTGGAGGCATTCTGTAACCTGTTTACGTTCAGAGTGTTGATGGAACACAGAAATTGCATCGGGATTGAATACAACAGGCACCATGCGGACTTTTCTCCATGTGAGTAATGTCCCCAACTGTATACGTTTTTATCCTTCCCTAGCAGACCAGTAGTAATTACTGAAGCACATCTTGAGGCATTCTGTAATCTGTGGACTTTCACAGTGTTGATTAAACATAGAAATTGGATCGGGATTGAATACAACAGGTACCATGCGGACTTTTCTCCGTGGGAGTAATGTCTCAAACTGTGTACGATTTGATCGATTCCTGGAAGTCCAGTAGTAGTTTCCGAACCATATCTGGAAGCAATCTGAATCTGTAGACCTTCCGAGTGTTGATGAAACACAGAAATTGCATTGGGATTCAATACAACAGGCACCAAGCGGTCTTTTCTCCATGGTAGTAATGACTCAAACAGTCTACGCTTTGTTCGCTTCCTGTAGGACCAGTAATAGTTCACGAAGCACATCTGGAGGCATTCTGTAATCTTTGGACTCTCAGAGTGATCATGAAACACTAAAATTGCATCGGGATTGTATAGAACAGGCACCATGCGAACTTTTCTCCATGGGAGTAATGTCTCAAATTGTCTACGCTTTGATCGTTCCCTGGAATACCAGAGTAGTTTCCGAAGCACATCTGGAGGCATTCTGTATTCTGTGGACCTTCACAGTGTTGAAGAAACACAGAAATTGCATCGGGATTCAATACAACAGGCTGCATGCGGACTTTTCTCCACGGGAGTAATGTCTCAATGTGTATACGCTTTGATCGTTCCCTGGAGGACCAGTAGTAGTTTGGGAAGTCTATCTGGAGACATTCAGTAATCTGTGTACATTCAGAGTGCTGATGGAACACAGAAATTGTTTCGGGATTGAATAGAACAGGCACCTTGCGGACTTTTCTCCATGGGAGTAATGTCTCAAAGTGTCTACGCTTTGATCGCTCCCAGGAAGACCAGTAGTGGTTTCCGATGCACATCTCTAGGCATTCTGTAATCTGTGGACCTTCGGAGTGTTCATGAAATATAGAAATTGCTTCGGGATTGAATAGAAGAGGCACTATGCGAACTTTTCTCCATGGGAGTAATGTCTCAAACTGTCTACACTTTGATCGATTCCCTGAAGATCAGTAGTAGTTCCGAAGCACATCTGGAGGCATTCTGCAATCTGTGGACACTCAGAGTGCTGACGAAAAACAGAAACTGCATCGGGATTGAATTGAACAGGCACCATGTGGACTTTTCTCCATGGGAGTAATTTCTCAATTTGTCTCCGCTTTGATAGTTCCCTGGAAGACAAGTAGTAGATTCTGAAGCACATCTGGAGGCATTCTGTAATCTGTGGACCTTCTGAGTGTTGAAGAAACACAGATTTTGCATCGGGATTGAATACAATAGGCAATATGCGGGCTTTTCTCCATGGGAGTAATGTCTCAAACACTCTACGCTTTGATCGTTCCCTGGAAGACCAGTAGTAGATTCAAAGGCACAGCTGGAGGCATTCTGTGATCTGTCGACCTTCAAAGTGTTGATGAAACACAGAAATTGCATCTGGTTTGAATACAACAACCACCATGCGGACTTGTCTCCATGGGAGTAATGTCTTAAAATGTCTACACTTTGATCGATTCCTGGAAGATCAGTAGTAGTTTCCAAAGCACATTTGGAGGCATTCTGTAACCTGTGGACCATCAGAGTGTTGATGAAACACAGAAATTGCATTGGAATTGAATACAACAGGCATCATGTGGACTTATCTCCATGGGAGTAATGTATCAAACTGTCTACGTTTTGATCGTTCCCTTGAAGACCAGTAGTAGTATCTGAAGCACATCTGGAGGCATTCTGTAATCTGTGGGTCTTCAGAGTGTTGATGAAACACAGAAATTGCACCGGAATTCAATACAACAGTCACCATGCGCACATTACTCCATGGGAGTAATGTCTCAAACTGTCTACGTTTTGATCGATTCCTGGAAGACCAGTAGTAGATTCCGAAGCCCGTCTGGAGGCATACTGTATTCTGAGGACCTTCACAGTGTTGATGAAACACAGAAATTGGATCTTGATTGAATACAACAGGCACCATGCGTACTTTTGTCCATAGGAGTAATGTCTCAAAGTGTCTACGATTTAATCGTTACCTGGAAGATCAGTAGTAGTTTCCGAAGCACGTCTGGAGGCTTTCTGTAACCTGTGGACATTCAGATTCTTGATGAAACACAGAAATTCCATCGGGATTGAATACAACAGGCACCATGCGGAGTTTTCACCATTGGAGTAATGTCTCAAACTGCCACGCTTTGATCGTTCCCTGGAAGACCAGTGGTAGTTTTCGAAGCACATCTGGAGGCATTCTGTAATCTGTCGATTTTCAGAGTGTTTATGATACACAGAAATTGCATCGGGATTGAATACAACAGGCACCATGCGGACTTTTCTCCATGATAGTAATGTCTCAAACTGTCTACGCTTTGATCGTTAACTGGAAGACAGTAACAGTTTCCGAAGCACATGTGGAGGCATTCTGTAACCTGTTTACGTTCAGAGTGTTGATGGAACACAGAAATTGCATCGGGATTGAATACAACAGGCACCATGCGGACTTTTCTCCATGTGAGTAATGTCCCCAAATGTATACGTTTTTATCCTTCCCTAGCAGACCAGTAGTAATTACTGAAGCACATCTTGAGGCATTCTGTAATCTGTGGACTTTCACAGTGTTGATTAAACATAGAAATTGGATCGGGATTGAATACAACAGGTACCATGCGGACTTTTCTCCGTGGGAGTAATGTCTCAAACTGTGTACGATTTGATCGATTCCTGGAAGACCAGTAGTAGTTTCCGAACCATATCTGGAAGCATTCTGAATCTGTGGACCTTCCGAGTGTTGATGAAACACAGAAATTGCATTGGGATTCAATACAACAGGCACCAAGCGGTCTTTTCTCCATGGTAGTAATGACTCAAACAGCCTACGCTTTGATCGCTTCCTGTAGGACCAGTAATAGTTAACGAAGCACATCTGGAGGCATTCTGATATCTTTGGACTCTCAGAGTGATCATGAAACACTAAAATTGCATCGGGATTGTATAGAACAGGCACCATGCGAACTTTTCTCCATGGGAGTAATGTCTCAAATTGTCTACGCTTTGATCGTTCCCTGGAATACCAGAGTAGTTTCCGAAGCACATCTGGAGGCATTCTGTATTCTGTGGACCTTCACAGTGTTGAAGAAACACAGAAATTGCATCGGGATTCAATACAACAGGCTGCATGCGGACTTTTCTCCATGGGAGTAATGTCTCAATGTGTATACGCTTTGATCGTTCCCTGGAGGACCAGTAGTAGTTTGGGAAGTCTATCTGGAGACATTCAGTAATCTGTGTACATTCAGAGTGCTGATGGAACACAGAAATTGTTTCGGGATTGAATAGAACAGGCACCATGCGGACTTTTCTCCATGGGAGTAATGTCTCAAAGTGTCTACGCTTTGATCGCTCCCAGGAAGACCAGTAGTGGTTTCCGATGCACATCTCTAGGCATTCTGTAATCTGTGGACCTTCGGAGTGTTCATGAAATACAGAAATTGCTTCGGGATTGAATAGAAGAGGCACTATGCGAACTTTTCTCCATGGGAGTAATGTCTCAAACTGTCTACAATTTGATCGATTCCCTGAAGATCAGTAGTAGTTCCGAAGCACATCTGGAGGCATTCTGCAATCTGTGGACACTCAGAGTGCTGACGAAAAACAGAAACTGCATCGGGATTGAATTGAACAGGCACCATGTGGACTTTTCTCCATGGGAGTAATTTCTCAATTTGTCTCCGCTTTGATAGTTCCCTGGAAGACAAGTAGTAGATTCTGAAGCACATCTGGAGGCATTCTGTAATCTGTGGACCTTCTGAGTGTTGAAGAAACACAGATTTTGCATCGGGATTGAATACAATAGGCAATATGCGGTCTTTTCTCCATGGGAGTAATGTCTCAAACACTCTACGCTTTGATCGTTCCCTGGAAGACCAGTAGTAGATTCAAAGGCACAGCTGGAGGCATTCTGTGATCTGTCGACCTTCAAAGTGTTGATGAAACACAGAAATTGCATCTGGTTTGAATACAACAACCACCATGCGGACTTGTCTCCATGGGAGTAATGTCTTAAACTGTCTACACTTTGATCGATTCCTGGAAGATTAGTAGTAGTTTCCAAAGCACATTTGGAGGCATTCTGTAACCTGTGGACCATCAGAGTGTTGATGAAACACAGAAATTGCATTGGAATTGAATACAACAGGCATCATGTGGACTTATCTCCATGGGAGTAATGTATCAAACTGTCTACGTTTTGATCGTTCCCTTGAAGACCAGTAGTAGTATCTGAAGCACATCTGGAGGCATTCTGTAATCTGTGGGTCTTCAGAGTGTTGATGAAACACAGAAATTGCACCGGAATTCAATACAACAGTCACCATGCGCACATTACTCCATGGGAGTAATGTCTCAAACTGTCTACGTTTTGATCGATTCCTGGAAGACCAGTAGTAGATTCCGAAGCCCGTCTGGAGGCATTCTGTATTCTGAGGACCTTCACAGTGTTGATGAAACACAGAAATTGGATCTTGATTGAATACAACAGGCACCATGCGTACTTTTGTCCATAGGAGTAATGTCTCAAAGTGTCTACGATTTAATCGTTACCTGGAAGATCAGTAGTAGTTTCCGAAGCACGTCTGGAGGCTTTCAGTAACCTGTGGACATTCAGATTCTTGATGAAACACAGAAATTCCATCGGGATTGAATACAACAGGCACCATGCGGAGTTTTCACCATTGGAGTAATGTCTCAAACTGTCTACGCTTTGATCGTTCCCTGTAAGACCAATGGTAGTTTTCGAAGCACATCTGGAGGCATTCTGTAATCTGTGGATTTTCAGAGTGTTGATGAAATACAGAAATTGCTTTCGGGATTGAATACAACAGTCACCATGCGGTCTTTTCTCCGTGTTTGTAATGTCTCAAACTGTCTACGTTTTGATCGTTCCCTTGAAGACTAGTAGTAGTTTCTGAAGCACATCTGGAGGCATTCTGTAATCTGTGGGTCTTCAGAGTGTTGATGAAACACAGAAATTGCATCGGGATTCAATACAACAGGCACCATGCGGACTTTTCTCCACGTGAGTAATGTCCCCAACTGTCTACGTTTTGATCCTTCCCTAGCAGACCAGTAGTAATTACATAAGCACATCTGGAGGCATTCTGTAATCTGTGGACTGTCACAGTGTTGATGAAACACAGAAATTGGGTCGGGATTGAGTACAACAGGTACCATGCGTACTTCTCTCCATGAGAGTAACGTCTCAAACTGTGTACGATTTGATCGATTCCTGGAAGATCAGTAGTAGCTTAAATGGCTCATCTGGAGGCATTCTGTAATCTGTGGGCCTTCAGAGTGTTGGTGAAACATAGAAATTGCATCGCGAATGAGTACAACAGGAACCATGCGGACTTTTCTCCATGGGAGTAATGTCTCAAACTGTGCACGATTTGATCGATTCCTCGAAGACCAGTAGTAGTTTCCGAACCACATCTGGAAGCATTCTGAATCTGTGCACCTTCAGAGTGTTGATGAAACACAGAAATTGCATCGGCATTCAATACAACAGGCACCAAGTGGTCTTTTTTCCATGGTAGTAATGACTCAAAGAGTCTACACTTTGATCGCTTCCTGTAGGACCAGTAATAGTTCACGAAGCACATCTGGAGGCATTCTGTAATCTTTGGAATCTCAGAGTGTTCATGAAACACTAAAACTGCATCGGCATTGTACAGAACAGGCACCATGCGAACTTTTCTCCATGGATGTCTCAAATTGTCTACGCTTTGATCGTTCCCTGGAATACCAGAGTAGTTTCCGAAGCACATCTGGAGCCATTCTGTATTCTGTGGACCTACACAGTGTTGATGAAACACAGAAATTGCATCGGGATTCAGTACAACAGGCTGCATGCTGACTTTTCTCCATGGGAGTAATGTCTCAAAGTGTATACGCTTTGATCGTTCCCTGGAAGACAAGTAGTAGTTTGGGATGTCTATCTGGAGACATTCTGTAATCTGTGGACATTCAGAGTGCTGATGGACCACAGAAATTGTATCGGGATTGAATACAACAGGCACCATGAGGACTTTTCTCCATGGGAGTAATGTCTCAAACTGTCTACGCTTTGATCGCTCCCAGGAAGACCAGTAGTAATTTCCGATGCACATCTCTAGGCATTCTGTAATCTGTGGACCTTCGGAGTGTTTATGAAACACAGAAATTGCTTCGGAATTGAATACAACAGTCACCATGTAGACTTTTCTCTATGGGAGTGATGTCTCAAAGTGTCTACGCTTTGATCGTTACCTGGAAGACCAGTAGTAGTTTCAGAAGCACATCTAGGGGCTTACTGTAATCTGTGGACCTTCCGAGTGTAAATGAAATACGGAAATTGCATCTAGATTGAGTACGTCAGGCACCATGCAGAATTTTCTTTCATGGGAGTAATGTCTCAAACTGTCTACGACTTGATCGTTCCCTGGAAGACCATTAGTAGTTTCCGAAGCACATCTTGAGGCTTTCTGTCATCTGTGGACCTTCAGAGTGTTGATGGAACACAGAAATTGTATCGGGATTCAATACAACAGGCACCATGCGGACTCTTCTCCATAGGAGTAATGTCTCAAGCTGACTACAGTCTACTCTTTGATCGTTACCTGGAAGACAAGTAGTAGTTTCCGAAGCTCATCTGGAGGCATTCTGTAATCTCTGGACCTTCAGAGTGTCGATGAAACACAGACAGTGCATCGGGTTTGAATACAACCGTCACCATGTAGACTTTTCTCTATGGGAGTGATGTCTCAAAGTGTCTACGCTTTTATCGTTACCTGGAAGACCAGTAGTAGTTTCCGTAGCACACCTGGAGGCTTTCTGTAATCTGTGGACCTTCAGAGTGTAGATGAAACACGGAAATTGCATCTGGATTGAATACATCACGCACCATGCAGAAATTTCTCCATGGGAGTAATGTCTCAAACTGTCTACGCTTTGATCGTTCCCTGGAAGACCTGTAGTAGTTTCAGAAGCACATCTGGAGGCTTACTGTAATCTGTGGACCTTCAGAGTGTTGATGAAACACAGAAATTGCATCGGGATTGAATACAACGGGCACCATGCGGACTTTTTGTCATGCGAGTAATGTGTTCAACTATCTACGATTTGATTGTTCCCTGGAAGACCAGTAGTAGTTTCCGAAGCACATCTGGAGGCATTCTGCAATCTGTGGACATTCAGAGTGTTGATGAAACACAGAAACAGCATCGGGATTGAATTGAACAGGCACCACGTGGACTTTTCTCCATGGGAGAAATTTCTCAAATTGTCTACGCTTTGATAGTTTCCTGGAAGACAAGTAGTAGTTTCTGGAGCACATCTGGAGGCATTCTGTGATCTGTCGATTTTCAAAGTGTTCATGAAACACAGAAATTGCATCTGGTTTGAATACAACACCCACCATGCGGACTTGTCTCCATGGGAGTAATGTCTCAAACTGTCTACACTTTGATCGATTCCTGGAAGATCAGTAGTAGTTTCCGAAGCACATTTGGAGGCATTCTGTAACCTGTGGACCTTCAGAGTGTTGATGAAACACAGAAATTGCATTGGAATTGAATACAACAGGCATCATGCGGACTTATCTCCATGGGAGTAATGTCTCAATCTGTCTACGTTTTGATCGTTCCCTGGAAGGCAAATTGTAGTTTCCGAAGCATTTCTGGAGCCATTCTCTAATCTGTGGGCATTCAGAGTGTTGATGAAACACAGAAATTGCATCGGGATTGAATACAACAGGCACCATGCGGCCTTTTCTCCACGGGAGTAATGTCTCAAACCGTGTACACTTTAATCGGTTCCTGGAAGACCAGTAGTAGTTTCCGACGCACATACGGAGGCATTCTGTAATCTGTGGACCTTCAGAGTGTTGATGAAACACAGAAAATGCATCGGGATTGAATACGACAGGCAAAATGCGGACTTTTGTGCATGAGTGTAGTGTCTCAAACTGTCTACGCTTTGATCGTTCCCTGGAAGACCATTAGTAGTTTCCGAAGCACATCTTGAGGCTTTCTGTCATCTGTGGACCTTCAGAGTGTTGATGGAACACAGAAATTGCATCGGGATTGAATACAACAGACACCATGCGGACTTTTCTCCATGGGAGTAATGTCTCAAATTGTCTTCGCTTTGATCGTTCTCTGGAAGTCTAGTAGTAGTTTGCGAAGCACATCTGGAGGCATTCTGTAATCTGTTAACATTCAGGGTGTTGATGGATCGCAGAAATTGCATCGGGATTGAATACAACAGGCACCATGCGGACTTTTCTCCATGTGAGTAATGTCCCCAACTGTCTACGTTTTGATCCTCCCCTAGCAGACCAGTAGTAAATATGGAAGCACATCTGGAATCATTCTGTAATCTGTGGACTTTCACAGTATTGATGAAACACAGAAAAATGATCGGGATTGTATACAACAGGTACCATGCGTACTTTTCTCAATGAGAGTAATGTCTCAAAATGTGTACGATTTGATCGATTCCTGGAAGATCAGTAGTAGTTTAAAAGGCACATCTGGAGGCATTTTGTAACTGTGGGCCTTCAGAGTGATGGTGAAACATAGCAATTGCATCGGGAATGAATACTGCAGGAACCATGCTGACTTTTCTCCATGGGAGTAATGTCTTAAACTGCGTACGATTTGATCGATTCCTGGAAGACCAGTAGTAGTTTCCCAACAATATCTGGAAGCATTCTGAATCTGTGCACCTTCAGAGTGTTGATGAAACACAGAAATTGCATCAGTTTTGAATACAACAGGCACCAAACGGTCTTTTCTTCATGGGAGTAATGTCTCAAACAGTCTACGTTTTGATCGCTTCCTGGAAGACCAGTAGTAGTTCACGAAGCACATCTGGAGGCATTCTGTAATCTTTGGACTCTCATAGTGTTCATGAAACACAGAAATTGCATCGGGATTAAATACAACAGACACCATGCCGACCCCTCTCCATGGGAGAAATGTCTCAAACTGTCTACGAATTTTGATCGAATCCTAGAAGACCAGTAGTAGTTTCCAAGCACATCTGGAGGCATTTTGTAATCTGTGGGCCTTCAGAGTGTTGATGAAACACAGAAATTGAATCGGGATTGAATAGAACAGACACCATGCGAACATTTCTCCATGGGAGTAATGTCTGAAACTGAGTACGATTTGATCGATTCCTGGAAGACCAGTAGTAGTTTAAAAGGCACATCTGGAGGCATTCTGTAATCTGTGGGCCTTCAGAGTGTTGGTGAAACGCAGATATTGCATCGGGATTTAAAACAACAGGAACCATGCGGAATTTTCTCCATGGGAGTAATGTCTCAAACTGTGTACGATTTGAACGATTCCTGGAAGAACAGTAGTAGTTTGCGAAGCACATCTGGAGGCATTCTGTAATCTGTTGCCCTTCAGGGTGTTGATGAAACACAGAAATTGCATCGGGATTGAATACAAGAGGCACCATGCGGACTTTTTTCAATGAGTGTAATGTCTAAAACTGTTTACGCTTTGATCGTTAACTGAAGACCAGTAAGAGTTTCCGAAGCACATCTGGAGGCATTCTGTAATCTGTTGACCTTCAGAGTGTTGATGAAACACAGAAATAGCATCAGGATTGAATACAAGTCACCATGCGGTCTTTCCTATATGGGAGTAATGTCACAAACAGTCTAAGCTTTGATCGTTCCCTGAAAGACCAGTAGTAGATTCCAAGCCACATCTGGAGGCATTCTGTAATCTGTGGACCTTCAGAGTGTTGATGAAACATGGAAATTGCATCGGGATTGATTACATCAGGCATCATGCGGACTTCTCTCCATGGGAGTAATGTCTCGAACTGTCTACACTTTGATCGTTCCCTGGAAGTCCAGTAGTAGTTTCCGTAGCACATGTGGATGCATTCTGTATTCTGAGGACCTTCACAGTGTTGATGAAACACAGAAATTGGATCTTGACGGAATACAACAGGCACCATGCGTACTTTTCTCCATAGGAGTAATGTCTCAAGGTGTCTACGATTTGATCGTAACTTGGAAGGTCAGTAGTAGTTTCCGAAGCACGTCCGGAGGCTTTCTGTCATCTGTGGATCTTCAGATTGTTGATGAAACACAGAAATTCCAACGGGATTGAATACAACAGGCACCATGCGGACTTTTCTCCACGGGAGTAATGTCTCAAATCGTGTACACTTTAATCGGTTCCTGGAAGACCAGTAGTAGTTTCCGACGCACATCTGGAGGCATTCTGTAATCTGTGGACCTTCAGAGTGTTGATGAAACACAGAAACTGCATCGGGTTTGAATACGACAGGCAC
Organism: Schistocerca gregaria; assembly: GCF_023897955.1. Lineage (NCBI taxonomy): Eukaryota > Metazoa > Arthropoda > Insecta > Orthoptera > Acrididae > Schistocerca > Schistocerca gregaria. The sequence continues at coordinate 46,080,520 of NC_064920.1, forward strand.
CATGCGGACTCTTCTCCATAGGAGTAATGTCTCAAGCTGACTACGCTTTGATCGTTACCTGGAAGACAAGTAGTAGTTTCCGAAGCTGATCTGGAGGCATTCTGTAATCTCTGGACCTTCAGAGTGTCGATGAAACACAGACAGTGCATCGGGTTTGAATACAACCGTCACCATTTAGACTTTTCTCTATGGGAGTGATGTCTCAAAGTGTCTACCCTTTGATCGTTACCTGGAAGACCAGTAGTAGTTTCCGAAGCACATCTGGAGGCTTTCTGTAATCTGTGGACCTTCAGAGTGTAGATGAAACACAGAAATTGCATCTGGATTGAATACATCAGGCACCATGCAGAATTTTCTCCATGGGAGTAATGTCTCAAACTGTGTACGATTTGATCGATTCCTGGAAGATCAGTAGTAGTTTAAAAGGCACATCTGGAGGCATTCTGTAATCTGTGGGCCTTCAGAGTGATGGTGAAACATAGTAATTGCATCGGGAATGAATACTACAGGAACCATGCGGACTTTTCTTCATGGGAGTAATGTCTCAAACTGTGTACGATTTGATCGATTCCTGGAAGACCAGTAGTAGTTTCAGAACCACATCTGGAAGCATTCTGAATCTGTGCACCTTCAGAGTGTTGATGAAACACAGAAATGGCATCAGTTTTGAATACAACAGGCACCAAGCGGTCTTTTCTCCATGGGAGTAATGTCTCAAACAGTCTACGCTTTGATCGCTTCCTGGAAGACCAGTAGTAGTTTCCGAAGCAGATCTGTAGGCATTCTGTAATCTGTTGCCCTTCAGAGTGTTGATGAAACACAGAAATTGCATCGGGATTGAATACAAGAGGGACCATGCGGACTTTTCTCGATGATAGTAATGTCTCAAACTGTCTACGCTTTGATCGTCCAGCCGAAAACCATTAGTAGTTTCCGAACCACATCATTAGGCATTCTGTAATCTGTGGACCTTCAGAGTGTTCATTAACAGAGAAAATGCATCGGGATTGAATAGAACAGGCACCATGCGGACTTTTCTCAATGAGAGTAATGTCTAAAACTGTTTACACTTTGATCGTTAATTGGAAGACCAGTGGTAGTTTTCGAAGCACATCTGGAGGCATTCTGTAATCTGTGGATTTTCAGAGTGTTGATGATACACAGAAATTGCATCGGGATTGAATACAACAGGCACCATGCGGACTTTTCTCCATGATAGAAATGTCTCAAACTGTCTACGCTTTGATCGTTAACTGGAAGTCCAGTAACAGTTTCTGAAGCACATCTGGAGGCATTCTGTAATCTGTTTACGTTCAGAGTGTTGATGGAACACAGAAATTGCATCGGGATTGAATACAACAGGCACCATGCGGACTTTTCTCCATGTGAGTAATGTCCCCAACTGTATACGTTTTTATCCTTCCCTAGCAGACCAGTAGTAATTACTGAAGCACATCTGGAGGCATTCTGTAATCTGTGGACTTTCACAGTGTTGATGAAACATAGAAATTGGATCGGGATTGTATAGAACAGGTACCATGCGAACTTTTCTCCATGGGAGTAATGTCTCAAATTGTCTACGCTTTGATCGTGCCCTGGAAGACCAGTAGTGGTTTCCGATGCACATCTCTATACATTCTGTAATCTGTGGACCTTCGGACTGTTCATGAAATACAGAAATTGCTTCGGAACTGAATAGAACAGGCACCATGCGAACTTTTCTCCATGGGAGTAATGTCTCAAACTGTATACACTTTCTTCGATTCCCTGAAGATCAGTAGTAGTCCCGAAGCACATCTGGAGGCATTCTGCAATCTGTGGACACTCAGAGTGTTGACGAAACACAGAAACTGTATCGGGATTGAATTGAACAGGCACCATGTGGACTTTTTTCCATGGGTGAAACTTCTCAAATTGTCTACGCTTTGATAGTTCCCTGGAATACAAGTAGTAGTTTCTGAAGCACATCTGGAGGCATTCTGTAATATGTGGACCTTCAGAGTGTTGATGAAACACAGAAAATGCATCGGGATTGAATACAATGGGCACCATGCGGACTTTTCGTCATGGGAGTAATGTGTTCAACTATCTACGTTTCGATTGTTCCCTGGAAGACCAGTAGTAGTTTCCGAAGCACATCTGGAGGCATTCTGCAATCTGTAGACATTCAGAGTGTTGATGAAACACAGAAACTGCATCGGGATTGAATTGAACAGGCACCATGTGGACTTTTCTCCATGGGAGAAATTTCTCAAATTGTCTACGTTTTGATCGTTCTCTGGAAGACAAATTGTAGTTTCCGAAGCATTTCTGGAGCCATTCTCTAATCTGTGGGCTTTCAGAGTGTTGATGAAACACAGAAATTGCATCGGGATTGAATACAACAGGCACCATGCGGACTTTTCTCCACGGGAGTAATGTCTCAAACCGTGTACACTTTAATCGGTTCCTGGAAGACCAGTAGTAGTTTCCGACGCACATCTGGAGGCATTCTGTGATCTGTCGACCTTCAAAGTGTTAATGAAACACAGAAATTGCATCTGGTTTGAATACAACAACCACCATGCGGACTTGTCGCCATGGGAGTAATGTCTCAAACTGTCTACACTTTGATCGATTCCTGGAAGATCGGTAGTAGTTTCCGAAGCACATTTGGAGGCATTGTGTAACCTTTGGACCTTCAGAGTGTTGATGAAAGACAGAAATTGCATTGGAATTGAATACAACAGGCATCATGCGGACTTATCTCCATGGGAGCAATGTCTCAATCTGTCTACGTTTTGATCGTTCTCTGGAAGACAAATTGTAGTTTCCGAAGCATTTCTGGAGCCATTCTCTAATCTGTGGGCTTTCAGAGTGTTGATGAAACACAGAAATTGCATCGGGATTGAATACAACAGGCACCATGCGGACTTTTCTCCACGGGAGTAATGTCTCAAACCGTGTACACTTTAATCGGTTCCTGGAAGACCAGTAGTAGTTTCCGACGCACATCTGGAGGCATTCTGTAATCTGTGGACCTTCAGAGTGTTGATGAAACACAGAGATTGCATCAGGATTGAATGCAACAGGCACCATGCGGACTTTTCTCCACGGGCGTAATGTCTCAAACTGTGTACACTTTAATCGATCCCTGGAAGACCAGTAGTAGTTTCCGACGCACATACGGAGGCATTCTGTAAACTGTGGACCTTCAGAGTGTTGATGGAACACAGAAATTGCATCGGGATTGAATACAACAGGCACCATGCGGACTTTTGTGCATGAGTGTAGTGTCTCAATCTGTCTACGCTTTGATCGTTCCCTGGAAGACCATTAGTAGTTTCCGAAACACATCTTGAGGCTTTCTGTCATCTGTGGACCTTCAGAGTGTTGATGGAACACAGAAATTGCATCGGTATTGAATACAACAGGCACCATGCGGACTTTTCTCCATGGGAGTAATGTCTCAAATTGTATTCGCTTTGATCGGTCTCTGGAAGAACAGTAGTAGTTTCCAAAGCACATCTGGAGGCATTCTTTAATCTGTATACCATCAGAGTGTTGATGAAACACAGCAATTGTATCAAGATCGAATACAACAGGAACTATGCGGACTTTTCCCCATGGGAGTAATATCTCAAACTGACTACAATTTGATCGTTACCTGGTGGACAAGTAGTAGTTTGCGAAGCACATCTGTAGGCATTCTGTAATCCGTGGACTTTCAGAGTGTTCATGAAACACAGAAATTGCCTCGGGTTTGAATAGAACAGGCACAATGCGAACTTTTCTCCAAGGGAGTAATGTCTCAAACTGTCTACGCTTTGATCGATTCCTGGAAAACCAGTAGTAGTTTCGGAAGAACATCTGGAGGCATTCTGTAATCCGTGGACCTTCAGAGTGTTGATGAAACACAGAAATTGCTTCGGGATTAAATACAACAGGCACCATGGGGTCCTTTCTCCTTGGCAGAAATGTTTTAAACTGTCTCCGAATTTTGATCGCTCCCTCGAAGACCAGTAGTAGTTTCAAAGCATATCCGGAAGCATTCTGTAATCTGTCGACATTCGGAGTGTTGATGAAACACAGAAACTGCATCGGGATTGAATACAACAGGCACCATGCGGACTTTTCCGCATGGGAGTAATATCTCAAACTGACTACACTTTGATGGTTACCTGGTGGACAAGTAGTAGTTTCTGAAGCACATCTGGAGGCATTCTGTAATCAGTGGACCGTTAGAGTAATGATGAAACACAGAAATTGGATCGGGACTAAATACAACAGGTAATATGCGGACATTTTATCATGGGGTAAATGTCTCAAACTGTCTACCGAATTTGATCGATTCCTCGAAGAATAGTAGTAGTTTCCAAACACATCTGGAGGCATTCTGTAATCTGTGGACTTTTAGAGTGTTGATGAAATACAGGAAATGCATCGGGATTGAATACAAAAAGCACCATCCGGACTTTTCTAGATGTGAGTAATGTCTCAAACTGTCTACGATTTGATCGACCCATATAGGACATGTAGTAGTTTCTGAAGCAAATCTGGAGGCATTATATAATCTGTGGAAATTTAGAGTGTCGGTGAAACACAGAAATTGCATCGGGATTGAATACAACAGGCAATATGTGGTCTTTATTCCATGGGAGTAATGTCATTATCAGTCTACGCTTTGATCGTAACCTGTAACATCAGTAGTAGTTTCCAAGGCACATCTGGAGGCATTCTGTAATCTGTGGACCTTCAGAGTGTTGATGAAACACAGAAATTGCACCGGGATTGAATACAACAGGCACCATGCGGACTTCTTTCCATTCGAGTAATGTCTCAAACTGTCTACGCTTTGATCGTTCCCTGTAAGACCAGTAGTAGTTTCCGAAGCACATCTGGAGACATTCCGTAAAAAGTGGACCTTCAGAGTTTAGATGAAACACATAAATTGCATCGGGTTTCAATACAACAACCACCATGCGGAATTTTCTCCATGGGAGCGTTGTCTCAAACTGTCTACGCTTTGATCGATTCATGGAAGACCAGTAGTAGTTTCCGAAGCACATCTGGAGCCATTCCGTAACCTGTGGACGTTCAGAGTGTTGATGAAACACCGAAATTGCATCAGGATTGAATACAACAGTCACCATACGGACTTTTCTCTAAGGGGCATAATGTCTCACACTGTCTATGCTTCGATCGATTCCTGGGAGACAAGTAGTAGTTTTTGAATCACATCTTTAGGCATTCAGTATTCTGTGGACCTTCACAGTGTTGATGAAGCACAGAAATTGCATCGGGATTGTATACAACAGTCACCATGCGGATTTTTCTCCATGGCAGTATATGTCTCAAAGAGTCTACGCTTTGATCGTTACTTGGAAGACCAGTAGCAGTTTCCGAAGCACATCTGGAGGCATTCTGTAATCTGTGGACCTTCAGAGTGTTGATGAAACACAGAAATTGCATCGGGATAGAATACAACAGACACCATGCTGACTTTTCTACATGATAGTAATGTCTCAAACTGTATACGCTTTGATCGTTCCCTGGAAGACCAGTGGTAGTTTTCGAAGCACATGTGGAGGCAATCTGTAATCCGTGGACCTTCAGGGGGTTCATGAAATACAGAAATTGCCTCGGGTTTGAATAGAACAGGCACAATGCGAACTTTTCTCCATGGGGGTAATGTCTTTAACTGTCTACGACTTGATCGTTCCCTGGAAAACCAGGAGTAGTTTCCGATGCACATCTGGAGGCATTCTCTATTCTGTAGACCTTCAGAGTGTTGATGAAACACCGAAATTACATCGGGATTGAATTAAACAGTCACCATGCGAACTTTTCTCTATGGGCATAATGTCTCACACTGTCTACGCTTAGATCGATTCCTGGGGGACAAGTAGTAGTTTTTGAAGCACATCTTTAGGCATTCAGTATTCTGTCCGATCATCACAGTGTTGATGAAGCACAGAAATTGCATCGGGATTGTATACTACAGTCACCATGCGGACTTTGCTCCATGGCAGTATATGTCTCAAAGAGTCTACGCTTTGATCGTTACTTGGAAGACCAGTAGCTGTTTCCGAAGCACATCTGGTGGCTTTCTGTAATCTGTGGACCTTCAGATTGTTGATGAAACACAGAAATTGCATTGGGATAGAATACAACAGACACCATGCGGAATTTTCTCCATGATAGTAATGTCTCAAACTGTATACGCTTTGATCGTTCCCTCGAAGACCAGTAGTTGTTTGCGAAGCACATGTGGAGGCATTCTGTAATCCCTGGACATTCAGAGGGTTAATGAAACACAGAAATTGCCTCGGGTTTGAATAGAACAGGCACAATGCGAACTTTTCTCCATGGGGGTAATGTCTCAAAGTGTCTACGACTTGATCGTTCCCTGGAATACCAGGAGAAGTTTCCGATGCACATCTGGAGGCATTCTGTAATCTGTAGACTTTCAGAGTGTTGATGAAACACAGAAATTACATCGGGATTGAATTAAACAGGCACCATGCGGTCTTTTCTATATAGGGGTAATGTCTCAAACAGTCTACCCGTTGATCGTTCCCTGGAAGACCAGTGGTAGTTACCAAGGCACATCTGGTGGCATTCTGTAATCTGTGGACGTTCACCTGGTTGATGAAGCACAGAAATTGCATCGGGATTGAATACAACAGGCACCACGCGGACTTTTCTGCATGGGAGTAATGTCTCAAACTGTCTACGCTTTGATCGATTCCTGGAACACCAGTAGTAGTTTCCGAAGCACATTTCTAGGCATTCTGTAATCTGTGGACCTTCAGAGTGTTGATGAAACACAGAAAGTGCATTGGGATTGAATACAACAGGCACCATGCGGACTTTTCACCATGAGAGTAATGTCTCAAACTGTCTTCGCTTTGGTCGTTCCCTGGAAAATCAGTAGTAGTTTCCGAAGCACATCTGGAGGCATTCTGTAATCCGTGGACGTTCACAGGGTTGATGAAACACAGAAATTGCATCGGGATTGAATACAACTGGCACCATGCGGACTTTTTTTCATGGGAGTAATGTGTTAAACTGCCTAAGCTTTGATCGTTCCCTGGAAGACCAGTAGTAGATTCCGAAGCACATCTGAAGGCAATCTGAAATCTGTGGACCATCACAGAGTTCATGAAACATAGAAATTGCCTCGGGTTTGAATAGAACCGGCACAATGCGAACTTTTCTCCATGGGGGTGACGTCTCAAACTGTCTACGATTTGATCGTTCCCTGGAATACCAGAAGTAGTTTCCGATGCACATCTGGAGGCACTCTGAATTCTGTATACCTTCAGAGTGTTGATGAAACACAGATATTACATCGGGACTGAATTAGACAGGCACTATGCGGTCTTTTCTATATGGGGGTAATGTCTCAAACAGTCTACGCTTTGATCGTTCCCTGGAAGACCAGTGGTAGTTACCAAGGCAAATCTGGTGGCATTCTGTAATCTGTGGGGCTTCAGAATGTTATGAAACACAGAAATTGCATCGGGATTGAATACAACAGGCACCACGCGGACTTTTCTGCATGGGAGTAATGTCTCAAACTGTCTACGCTTTGCTTGATTCCTGGAACAACAGTAGTAGTTTCCGAAGCACATTTGGAGGCATTCTGTAATCCGTGGACCTTCAGGGTGATGATGAGACACAGATAGTGCATTGGGATTGAATACAACAGGCACCATGCGGACTTTTCTATATGGGGGTAATGTCTCAAACAGTGTACCCTTTGATCGTTCCCAGGAAGACCAGTAGTAGTTACCAAGCCACATATGGTTGCATTCTGTAATCTGTGGGGCGTCAGAGTGTTAATGAAACACAGAAATTGCATCGGGATTGAATATAACAGGCACCATGCGGAATTTTCACCATGAGAGCAATGTCGCTAACTGTCTACGCTTTGATCGTATATGAAAGACCAGTAGTAGTTTCCGCAACACATCTGGAGGCATTCTGTAATCTGTGGACCTTCAGAGTGTTGATGAAACACAGAAATTACATCGGGATTGAATTAAACAGGCACCATGCGGTCTTTTCTATATGGGGGTAATGACTCAAACAGTGTACCCTTTGATCGTTCCCAGGAAGACCAGTAGTAGTTACCAAGCCACATATGGTGGCATTCTGTAATCTATGGGGCTTCAGAGTGTTAATGAAACACAGAAATTGCATCCGGACTGAATACAGCAGGCACCATGCGAACTTTTCTACATATGCGTATTGTCTCAATCTGTCTACGCTTTGATCGATTCCTGGATCACCAGTAGAAGTTTCCGAATCACATCTGGAGGCATTCTGTAATCCGTGGATACTCGGAGTGTTGATGAAACACAGAATCTATATCGGGATTAAATACAACAGGCACCATGCTTACGTTTCTCCATGAGAGTAATGTCTCAAACTGTCTTCGCTTTGGTCGTTCCCTGGATAATCTGTAGTAGTTTTCGAAGCACATCTGGAGGCATTCTGTAATCTGTATACCATCAGAGTGTTGATGAAACACAGCAATTGTATCAGGATAGAATACAACAGGCACTATGCGGACTATTCCCCATGGGAGTAATATCTCAAACTGACTACAATTTGATCGTTACCTGGTGGACAAGTAGTAGTTTGCGAAGCACATCTGTAGGCATTCTGTAATCTGTGGACCTTCAGAGTGTTGATGAAACACAAAATTTGCATCGGGATTGAATACAACAGGCTATATGTGCACTTTATTCCATGGGAGTAATGTCTGAAAAGGACTACGCTTTGACCGTACCCTGGAAGACCAGTAGTAGTGTCCGTAGCACATCTGGAGACATTTTGTAAACAGTGGACCGTCAAATTCTTGAAGAAACACAGAAATTGCATCGGGATTGAATACAACAGGCACCATGCGGACTTTTCTGCGTTGGAGTAATGTCTCAATCTGTATACGATTTGATCGATCCCTGGAAGACCAATAGTAGTTTCCGAAGCACATGTGGAGGCATTCTGTATTCTGTGGACCTTCACAGTGTTGATGAAGCACAGATATTGCATCGGGATTGTATAAAACAGTCACCATGCGGAGTTTTCTCCATGGCAGCATATGTCTCATAGAGTCTACGCTTTGATCGTTACCTCTAAGACCAGTAGCAGTTTCCGAAGCACATCTGGAGGCTTTCTGTAATCTGTAGAACTTCAGAGTGTTGATGAAACACAGAAATTGCATCGGGATTAAATACAACAGGCACCATGGGGTCCTTTCTCCTTGGCAGAAATGTTTTAAACTGCCTCCGAATTTTGATCGCTCCCTCGAAGACCAGTAGTAGTTTCAAAGCATATCCGGAAGCATTCTGTAATCTGTCGACATTCGGAGCGTTGATGAAACACAGAAACTGCATCGGGATTGAATACAACAGGCACCATGCGGACTTTTCCGAATGGGAGTAATATCTCAAACTGACTACACTTTGATGGTTACCTGGTGGACAAGTAGTAGTTTCTGAAGCACTTCTGGAGGCAATCTGTAATCAGTGGACCGTCAGAGTGATGATGAAACACAGAAATTGCATCGGGACTAAATACAACAGGTAATATGCGGACATTTTATCATGGGGTAAATGTCTCAAACTGTCTACCGAATTTGATCGATTCCTCGAAGAATAGTAGTAGTTTCCAAACACATCTGGAGGCATTCTGTAATCTGTGGACTTTTAGAGTGTTGATGAAACACAGAAAATGCATCGGGATTGAATACAAAAGGCACCATCCGGACTTTTCTAGATGTGAGTAATGTCTTCAACTGTCTACGATTTGATCGATCCGTATAGGACATGTAGTAGTTTCTGAAGCACATCTGGAGGCATTCTATAATCTGTGGAAATTCAGAGTGTGGTGAAACACAGAAATTGCATCGGGATTGAATACAACAGGCAATATGTGGTCTTTATTCCATGGGAGTAATGTCATTATCAGTCTACGCTTTGATCGTAACCTGTAACACCAGTAGTAGTTTCCAAGGCACATCTGGAGGCTTTCTGTAATCTGTGGACCTTCAGAGTGTTGATGAAACACAGAAATTGCATCGGGATAGAATACAACAGACACCATGCTGACTTTCCTCCATGATAATAATGTCTCAAACTGTCTACGCTTTGATCGTTCCCTGGAAGACCAGTAGTAGTTTTCGAAGCACATGTGGAGGCATTCTGTAATCCGCAAACCTTCAGGGGGTTCATGAAACACAGAAATTGCCTCGGGTTTGAATAGAACAGGCACTATGCGAACTTTTCTCCATGGGGGTAATGTCTTAAACTGTCTACGACTTGATCGTTCCCTGGAAAACCAGGAGTAGTTTCCGATGCACATCTGGAGGCATTCTGTATTCTGTAGACCTTCAGAGTGTTGATGAAACACAGAAATTACATCGGGATTGAATTAAACAGGCACCATGCGGTCTTTTCTATATGGGGGTAATGTCTCAAACAGTCTACCCTTTGATCGTTCCCTGGAAGACCAGTGGTATTTACCAAGGCACATCTGATGGCATTCTGTAATCTGTGTGGCTTAAGAGTGTTATGAAACACAGAAATTGCATCGGGATTGAATTAAACAGGCACCATGCGGTCTTTTCTATATGGGGGTAATGTCTCAAACAGTGTACCCTTTGATCGTTCCCAGGAAGACCAGTGGTATTTACCAAGCCACATATGGTGGCATTCCGTAATCTGTGGGGCTTCAGAGTGTTAATGAAACACAGAAATTGCATCCGGATTGAATACAGCAGGCACCATGCGGACTTTTCTCCATGGGAGTAATGTCTCAAACTATCTACGCTTTGATCGATTCCTGGAACACCAGTAGAAGTTTCCGAATCACATCTGGAGGCATTCTGTATTCCGTGGACACTCGGAGTGCTGATGAAACACAGAAACTATATCGGGATTGAATACAACAGGCACCATGCTTACGTTTCTCCATGAGAGTAATGTCTCAAACTGTCTTCGCTTTGGTCGTTCCCTGGAAAATCTGTAGTAGTTTGAGAAGCATATCTGGAGGCATTCTGTAATCTGTTTACCATCAGAGTGTTGATGAAACACAGCAATTGCATCAGGATAGTATACAACAGGCACTATACGGACTTTTCCCCATGGGAGTAATATCTCAAACTGACTACAATTTGATCGTTACCTGGTGGACAAGTAGTAGTTTGCGAAGCACATATGTAGGCATTCTGTAATCTGTGGACCTTCAGAGTGTTCATGAAACACAGAAATTGTATCGGGATTGAATTGAACAGGCACCATGCGGACTTTTCTCCATGGAAGAAATTTTTCAAACTGTCTACGCTTTGATCGTTCCCTGAAAGCCCGGTAGTAGTTTCCGAAGCACATCTGGAGGCATTCTGTAATCTGTGGACCTTCAGAGTGTTGAAGAAACACAAAAATTGCATCGGGATTGAATACAACAGGCACCATGTGGACATTTCTGCTTGGGAGTAATGTTTCAAACTGTATACGATTTGATCGTTCCCTGGAAGACCAGTAGTAGTGTCCGAAGCACATCTGGAGACATTCTGTAAACAGTGGACCTTCAAATTATTGAAGAAACACAGAAATTGCATCGGGATTGAATACAACAGGCACCATGCGGACTTTTCTGCGGTGGACTAATGTCTCAATCTGTATACGATTTGATCGTTCCCTGGAAGCCCAGTAGTAGTTTCCGAAGCACATGTGGAGGCATTCTGTATTCTGTGGACCTTCACAGTGTTGATGAAGCACAGAAATTGCATCGGGATTGTATAAAACAGTCACCATGCGGACTTTTCTCTATGGTAGCATATGGCTCATAGCGTCTACGCTTTGATCGTTACCTGGAAGACCAGTAGCAGTTTCCGAAGCACATCTGGAGGCTTTCTGTAATCTGTAGAACATCAGAGTGTTGATGAAACACAGAAATTGCATCGGGATTGAATACAACAGGCACCATGCGGACTTTTCTCCATTCGAGTAATGTTTCAAACTGTCTACGCTTTGATCGTTCCCTGGAAGACCAGTAGTAGTTTCCAAAGCACATCTGGAGACACTCCGTAAACAGTGGACCTTCAGAGTGTTGATGAAACACATAAATAGCATCGGGATAGAATACAACAGACACCATGCGGACTTTGCTCCATGATAGTAATGTCTCAAACTGTCTACGCATTAATCGATTCCTGGAAAACCAGTAGTAGTTTCCGAAGAACATCTGGAGGCATTCCGTAATCCGTGGACCTTCAGAGTGTTGATGAAACACAGAAATTGCATCGGGATTAAATACAACAGGCACCATGCGGTCCTTTCTCCTTGGCAGACATGTTTTAAACTGTCTCCAAATTTTGATCGCTCCCTCGAAGACCAGTAGTAGTTTCAAAGCATATCCGGAGGCATTCTGTAATCTGTCGACATTCGGAGTGTTGATGAAACACAGAAACTGCAACGGGATTGAATACAACAGGCACCATGCGGACTTTTCCGCATGGGAGTAAAATATCAAACTGACTACACTTTGATGGTTACCTGGTGGACAAGTGTAGTTTGTGAAGCACTTCTGGAGGCATTCTGCAATCAGTGGACCGTCAGAGTGATGATGAAACACAGAAATTGCGTCGGGACTAAATACAACAGGTAATATGCGGACCTTTTATCATGGGGTAAATGTCTCAAACTGTCTACCGAATTTGATCGATTCCTCGAAGGATATTAGTAGTTTCCAAACACATCTGGAGGCATTCTGTAATCTGTGGACTTTTAGAGTGTTGATGAAACACAGAAAATGCATCGGGATTGAATACAAAAGGCACCATCCGGACTTTTCTAGATGTGAGTAATGTCTCAAAGTGTCTACGCTTTGATCGACCCATATAGGACAAGTAGTAGTTTCTGAAGCACATCTGGAGGCATTCTATAATCTGTGGAAATTCAGAGTGTCGGTGAAACACAGAAATTGCATCGGGATTGAATACAACAGTCACCATGCGGACTTTTTTCCATTCGAGTAATGTCTCAAAGTGTCTACGCTTTGATCGTTCCCTGGAAGACCAGTAGTAGTTTCCGAAGCACATCTGGAGGCATTCCGTAAACAGTGGACCTTCAGAGATTTGATGAAACACATAAATTGCATCGGGATTGAATACAACAACCACCATGCGGAATTTTCTCCATGGGAGCGATGTGTCAAACTGTCTACGCTTTGATCGATTCCTGGAAGACCAGTAGTAGTTTCCGAAGCACATCTGGAGCCATTCCGTAGTCCGTGGACGTTCAGAGTGTTGATGAAACACCGAAATTGCATCAGGATTGAATACAACAGTCACCATGCGGACTTTTCTCTATGGGCACAATGTCTCACACTGTCTACGCTTCGATCGATTCCAGGGAGACAAGTAGTAGTTTTTGAAGCACATCTTTAGGCATTCGGCATTCTGTGGACCTTCACAGTGTTGATGAAGCACAGAAATTGCATCGGGATTGTATACAACAGTCACCATGCGGACTTTTCTCCATGGCAGTATATGTCTCAAAGAGTCTACGCTTTGATCGTTACTTGGAAGACCAGTAGCAGTTTCCGAAGCACATCTGGAGGCTTTCTGTAATCTGTGGACCTTCAGAGTGTTGATGAAACACAGAAATTGCATCGGGATAGAATACAACAGACACCAGGCTGACTTTTCTCCATGATAGTAATGTCTCATACTGTATACGCTTTGATCGTTCCCTGGACGACCAGTTGTTGTTTGCGAAGCACATGTGGAGGCATTCTGTAATCCCTGGACATTCAGAGGGTTAATGAAACACAGAAATTGCCTCGGGTTTGAATAGAACAGGCACAATGCGAACTTTTCTCCATGGGGGTAATGTCTCAAACTGTCTACGACTTGATCGTTCCCTGGAATACCAGAAGAAGTTTCCGATGCACATCTGGAGGCATTCTGTATTCTGTAGACTTTCAGAGTGTTGATGAAACACAGAAATTACATCGGGATTGAATTAGAGAGGCACCATGCGGTCTTTTCTATATAGGGGTAATGTCTCAAACAATCTACCCTTTGATCGTTCCCTGGAAGACCAGTGGTAGTTACCAAGGCACATCTGGTGGCATTCTGTAATCTGTGGACGTTCACAGGGTTGATGAAACACAGAAATTGCATCGGGATTGAATACAACTGGCACCATGCGGACTTTTTTTCATGGGAGTAATGTGTTAAACTGCCTACGCTTTGATCGTTCCCTGGAAGACCAGTCGTAGATTCCGAAGCACATCTGAAGGCAATCTGAAATCTGTGGACCATCACAGAGTTCATGAAACATAGAAATTGCCTCGGGTTTGAATAGAACCGGCACAATGCGAACTTTTCTCCATGGGGGTGACGTATCAAACTGTCTACCCTTTGATCGTTCCCTGGAAGACCAGTGGTAGTTACCAAGGCAAATCTGGTGGCATTCTGTAATCTGTGGGGCTTCAGAATGTTATGAAACACAGAAATTGCATCGGGATTGAATACAACAGGCACCACGCGGACTTTTCTGCATAGGAGTAATGTCTCAAACTGTCTACGCTTTGCTTGATTCCTGGAACAACAGTAGTAGTTTCCGAAGCACATTTGGAGGCATTCTGTAATCCGTGGACCTTCAGGGTGATGATGAGACACAGATAGTGCATTGGGATTGAATACAACAGGCACCATGCGGACTTTTCTATATGGGGGTAATGTCTCAAACAGTGTACCCTTTGATCGTTCCCAGGAAGACCAGTAGTAGTTACCAAACCACATATGGTTGCATTCTGTAATCTGTGGGGCGTCAGAGTGTTAATGAAACACAGAAATTGCATCGGGATTGAATATAACAGGCACCATGCGGAATTTTCACCATGAGAGCAATGTCGCTAACTGTCTACGCTTTGATCGTATATGAAAGACCAGTAGTAGTTTCCGCAACACATCTGGAGGCATTCTGTAATCTGTGGACCTTCAGAGTGTTGATGAAACACAGAAATTACATCGGGATTGAATTAAACAGGCACCATGCGGTCTTTTCTATATGGAAGTAATGACTCAAACAGTGTACCCTTTGATCGTTCCCAGGAAGACCAGTAGTAGTTACCAAGCCAGATATGGTGGCATTCTGTAATCTATGGGGCTTCAGAGTGTTAATGAAACACAGAAATTGCATCCGGACTGAATACAGCAGGCACCATGCGAACTTTTCTACATATGCGTATTGTCTCAAACTGTCTACGCTTTGATCGATTCCTGGATCACCAGTAGAAGTTTCCGAATCACATCTGGAGGCATTCTGTAATCCGTGGATACTCGGAGTGTTGATGAAACACAGAAACTATATCGGGATTGAATACAACAGGCACCATGCTTACGTTTCTCCATGAGAGTAATGTCTCAAACTGTCTTCGCTTTGGTCGTTCCCTGGATAATCTGTAGTAGTTTTCGAAGCACATCTGGAGGCATTCTGTAATCTGTATACCATCAGAGTGTTGATGAAACACAGCAATTGTATCAGGATAGAATACAACAGGCACTATGCGGACTATTCCCCATGGGAGTAATATCTCAAACTGACTACAATTTGATCGTTACCTGGTGGACAAGTAGTAGTTTGCGAAGCACATCTGTAGGCATTCTGTAATCTGTGGACCTTCAGAGTGTTGATGAAACACAAAATTTGCATCGGGATTGAATACAACAGGCTATATGTGCACTTTATTCCATGGGAGTAATGTCTCAAAAGGACTACGCTTTGACCGTACCCTGGAAGACCAGTAGTAGTGTCCGTAGCACATCTGGAGACATTCTGTAAACAGTGGACCGTCAAATTCTTGAAGAAACACAGAAATTGCATCGGGATTGAATACAACAGGCACCATGCGGACTTTTCTGCGTTGGAGTAATGTCTCAATCTGTATACGATTTGATCGATCCCTGGAAGACCAATAGTAGTTTCCGAAGCACATGTGGAGGCATTCTGTATTCTGTGGACCTTCACAGTGTTGATGAAGCACAGATATTGCATCGGGATTGTATAAAACAGTCACCATGCGGAGTTTTCTCCATGGCAGCATATGTCTCATAGAGTCTACGCTTTGATCGTTACCTCTAAGACCAGTAGCAGTTTCCGAAGCACATCTGGAGGCTTTCTGTAATCTGTAGAACTTCAGAGTGTTGATGAAACACAGAAATTGCATCGGGATTAAATACAACAGGCACCATGGGGTCCTTTCTCCTTGGCAGAAATGTTTTAAACTGCCTCCGAATTTTGATCGCTCCCTCGAAGACCAGTAGTAGTTTCAAAGCATATCCGGAAGCATTCTGTAATCTGTCGACATTCGGAGCGTTGATGAAACACAGAAACTGCATCGGGATTGAATACAACAGACACCATGCGGACTTTTCCGAATGGGAGTAATATCTCAAACTGACTACACTTTGATGGTTACCTGGTGGACAAGTAGTAGTTTCTGAAGCACATCTGGAGGCAATCTGTAATCAGTGGACCGTCAGAGTGATGATGAAACACAGAAATTGCATCGGGACTAAATACAACAGGTAATATGCGGACATTTTATCATGGGGTAAATGTCTCAAACTGTCTACCGAATTTGATCGATTCCTCGAAGAATAGTAGTAGTTTCCAAACACATCTGGAGGCATTCTGTAATCTGTGGACTTTTAGAGTGTTGATGAAACACAGAAAATGCATCGGGATTGAATACAAAAGGCACCATCCGGACTTTTCTAGATGTGAGTAATGTCTTAAACTGTCTACGATTTGATCGATCCATATAGGACATGTAGTAGTTTCTGAAGCACATCTGGAGGCATTCTATAATCTGTGGAAATTCAGAGTGTGGTGAAACACAGAAATTGTATCGGGATTGAATACAACAGGCAATATGTGGTCTTTATTCCATGGGAGTAATGTCATTATCAGTCTACGCTTTGATCGTAACCTGTAACACCAGTAGTAGTTTCCAAGGCACATCTGGAGGCTTTCTGTAATCTGTGGACCTTCAGAGTGTTGATGAAACACAGAAATTGCATCGGGATAGAATACAACAGACACCATGCTGACTTTTCTCCATGATAATAATGTCTCAAACTGTCTACGCTTTGATCGTTCCCTGGAAGACCAGTAGTAGTTTTCGAACCACATGTGGAGGCATTCTGTAATCCGCAAACCTTCAGGGGGTTCATGAAACACAGAAATTGCCTCGGGTTTGAATAGAACAGGCACAATGCGAACTTTTTTCCATGGGGGTAATGTCTTAAACTGTCTACGACTTGATCGTTCCCTGGAAAACCAGGAGTAGTTTCCGATGCACATCTGGAGGCATTCTGTATTCTGTAGACCTTCAGAGTGTTGATGAAACACAGAAATTACATCGGGATTGAATTAAACAGGCACCATGCGGTCTTTTCTATATGGGGGTAATGTCTCAAACAGTCTACCCTTTGATCGTTCCCTGGAAGACCAGTGGTATTTACCAAGGCACATCTGATGGCATTCTGTAATCTGTGTGGCTTAAGAGTGTTATGAAACACAGAAATTGCATCGGGATTGAATTAAACAGGCACCATGCGGTCTTTTCTATATGGGGGTAATGTCTCAAACAGTGTACCCTTTGATCGTTCCCAGGAAGACCAGTGGTATTTACCAAGCCACATATGGTGGCATTCCGTAATCTGTGGGGCTTCAGAGTGTTAATGAAACACAGAAATTGCATCCGGATTGAATACAGCAGGCACCATGCGGACTTTTCTCCATGGGAGTAATGTCTCAAACTGTCTACGCTTTGATCGATTCCTGGAACACCAGTAGAAGTTTCCGAATCACATCTGGAGGCATTCTGTAATCCGTGGACACTCGGAGTGTTGATAAAACACAGAAACTATATCGGGATTGAATACAACAGGCACCATGCTTACGTTTCTCCATGAGAGTAATGTCTCAAACTGTCTTCGCTTTGGTCGTTCCCTGGAAAATCTGTAGTAGGTTGAGAAGCATATCTGGAGGCATTCTGTAATCTGTTTACCATCAGAGTGTTGATGAAACACAGCAATTGCATCAGGATAGTATACAACAGGCACTATACGGACTTTTCCCCATGGGAGTAATATCTCAAACTGACTACAATTTGATCGTTACCTGGTGGACAAGTAGTAGTTTGCGAAGCACATATGCAGGCATTCTGTAATCTGTGGACCTTCAGAGTGTTCATGAAACACAGAAATTGTATCGGGATTGAATTGAACAGGCACCATGCGGACTTTTCTCCATGGAAGATATTTTTCAAACTGTCTACGCTTTGATCGTTCCCTGAAAGCCAGGTAGTAGTTTCCGAAGCACATCTGGAGGCATTCTGTAATCTGTGGACCTTCAGAGTGTTGAAGAAACACAAAAATTGCATCGGGATTGAATACAACAGGCACCATGTGGACATTTCTGCTTGGGAGTAATGTTTCAAACTGTATACGATTTGATCGTTCCCTGGAAGACCAGTAGTAGTGTCCGAAGCACATCTGGAGACATTCTGTAAACAGTGGACCTTCAAATTATTGAAGAAACACAGAAATTGCATCGGGATTGAATACAACAGGCACCATGCGGACTTTTCTGCGGTGGACTAATGTCTCAATCTGTATACGATTTGATCGTTCCCTGGAAGCCCAGTAGTAGTTTCCGAAGCACATGTGGAGGCATTCTGTATTCTGTGGACCTTCACAGTGTTGATGAAGCACAGAAATTGCATCGGGATTGTATAAAACAGTCACCATGCGGACTTTTCTCTATGGTAGCATATGGCTCATAGCGTCTACGCTTTGATCGTTACCTGGAAGACCAGTAGCAGTTTCCGAAGCACATCTGGAGGCTTTCTGTAATCTGTAGAACATCAGAGTGTTGATGAAACACAGAAATTGCATCGGGATTGAATACAACAGGCACCATGCGGACTTTTCTCCATTCGAGTAATGTCTCAAACTGTCTACGCTTTGATCGTTCCCTGGAAGACCAGTAGTAGTTTCCAAAGCACATCTGGAGACACTCCGTAAACAGTGGACCTTCAGAGTGTTGATGAAACACATAAATAGCATCGGGATAGAATACAACAGACACCATGCGGACTTTGCTCCATGATAGTAATGTCTCAAACTGTCTACGCATTAATCGATTCCTGGAAAACCAGTAGTAGTTTCCGAAGAACATCTGGAGGCATTCTGTAATCCGTGGACCTTCAGAGTGTTGATGAAACACAGAAATTGCATCGGGATTAAATACAACAGGCACCATGCGGTCCTTTCTCCTTGGCAGACATGTTTTAAACTGTCTCCAAATTTTGATCGCTCCCTCGAAGACCAGTAGTAGTTTCAAAGCATATCCGGAGGCATTCTGTAATCTGTCGACATTCGGAGTGTTGATGAAACACAGAAACTGCATCGGGATTGAATACAACAGGCACCATGCGGACTTTTCCGCATGGGAGTAAAATATCAAACTGACTACACTTTGATGGTTACCTGGTGGACAAGTGTAGTTTGTGAAGCACATCTGGAGGCATTCTATAATCTGTGGAAATTCAGAGTGTCGGTGAAACACAGAAATTGCATCGGGATTGAATACAACAGTCACCATGCGGACTTTTTTCCATTCGAGTAATGTCTCAAAGTGTCTACGCTTTGATCGTTCCCTGGAAGACCAGTAGTAGTTTCCGAAGCACATCTGGAGGCATTCCGTAAACAGTGGACCTTCAGAGATTTGATGAAACACATAAATTGCATCGGGATTGAATACAACAACCACCATGCGGAATTTTCTCCATGGGAGCGATGTGTCAAACTGTCTACGCTTTGATCGATTCCTGGAAGACCAGTAGTAGTTTCCGAAGCACATCTGGAGCCATTCCGTAGTCCGTGGACGTTCAGAGTGTTGATGAAACACCGAAATTGCATCAGGATTGAATACAACAGTCACCATGCGGACTTTTCTCTATGGGCACAATGTCTCACACTGTCTACGCTTCGATCGATTCCAGGGAGACAAGTAGTAGTTTTTGAAGCACATCTTTAGGCATTCGGCATTCTGTGGACCTTCACAGTGTTGATGAAGCACAGAAATTGCATCGGGATTGTATACAACAGTCACCATGCGGACTTTTCTCCATGGCAGTATATGTCTCAAAGAGTCTACGCTTTGATCGTTACTTGGAAGACCAGTAGCAGTTTCCGAAGCACATCTGGAGGCTTTCTGTAATCTGTGGACCTTCAGAGTGTTGATGAAACACAGAAATTGCATCGGGATAGAATACAACAGACACCAGGCTGACTTTTCTCCATGATAGTAATGTCTCATACTGTATACGCTTTGATCGTTCCCTGGACGACCAGTTGTTGTTTGCGAAGCACATGTGGAGGCATTCTGTAATCCCTGGACATTCAGAGGGTTAATGAAACACAGAAATTGCCTCGGGTTTGAATAGAACAGGCACAATGCGAACTTTTCTCCATGGGGGTAATGTCTCAAACTGTCTACGACTTGATCGTTCCCTGGAATACCAGGAGAAGTTTCCGATGCACATCTGGAGGCATTCTGTAATCTGTAGACTTTCAGAGTGTTGATGAAACACAGAAATTACATCGGGATTGAATTAAACAGGCACCATGCGGTCTTTTCTATATAGGGGTAATGTCTCAAACAGTCTACCCGTTGATCGTTCCCTGGAAGACCAGTGGTAGTTACCAAGGCACATCTGGTGGCATTCTGTAATCTGTGGACGTTCACCTGGTTGATGAAGCACAGAAATTGCATCGGGATTGAATACAACAGGCACCACGCGGACTTTTCTGCATGGGAGTAATGTCTCAAACTGTCTACGCTTTGATCGATTCCTGGAACACCAGTAGTAGTTTCCGAAGCACATTTCTAGGCATTCTGTAATCTGTGGACCTTCAGAGTGTTGATGAAACACAGAAAGTGCATTGGGATTGAATACAACAGGCACCATGCGGACTTTTCACCATGAGAGTAATGTCTCAAACTGTCTTCGCTTTGGTCGTTCCCTGGAAAATCAGTAGTAGTTTCCGAAGCACATCTGGAGGCATTCTGTAATCCGTGGACGTTCACAGGGTTGATGAAACACAGAAATTACATCGGGATTGAATTAAACATGCACTATGCGGTCTTTTCTATATGGTTGTAATGTCTCAAACAGTCTACCCTTTGATCGTTCCCTGGAAGACCAGTGGTAGTTACCAAGGCACATCTGGTGGCATTCTGTAATCTGTGGGGCTTCAGAATGTTATGAAACACAGAAATTGCTTCGGGATTGAATACAACAGGCACCACGCGGACTTTTCTGCATGGGAGTAATGTCTCAAACTGACTACGCTTTGATCGATTCCTGGAACACCAGTAGTAGTTTCCGAAGCACATTTGGAATCATTCTGTAATCCGTGGACCTTCAGGGTGATGATGAGACACAGAAATTGCATCGGGATTGAATACAACAGGCACCATGCGGTCCTTTCTCTTTGGCAGAAATGTCTTAAACTGTCTACGAATTTTCTTCGATCCCTCGAAAACCAGTATTAGTTTCAAAACATATCCGGAGGCATTCTGTAATCTGTCGACATTCGGAGTGTTGATGAAACACAGAAACTGCATCGGGATTGAATACAACAGGCACCATGCGGACTTTTCCCCATGGGAGTAATATCTCAAACTGACTACACTTTGATCGTTACCTGGTTTACAAGTAGTAGCTTGACATGTGGAGGCATTCTGTAATCTGTGGACCTTCAGAGTGTTGATGAAACACAGATAGTGCATTGGGATTGAATACAACAGGCACCATGCGGACTTTTCACCATGAGAGTAATGTCTCAAACTGTCTTCGCTTTGGTCGTTCCCTGGAAGACCAATAGTAGTTTCCGAAGCACATCTGGAGACATACCGTAAACAGTCTACCTTCAGAGTGTTGATGAAACACATAAATAGCATCGGGATTGAATACAACAACCACCATGAGGAATTTTCTCCATGGGAGCGATGTCTCAAACTGTCTACGCTTTGATCGATTTCTGGAAGACCAGTAATAGTTTCCAAAGCACATCTGGAGCCATTCTGTAATCTGTGGACGTTCAGAGTGTTGATGAAACAGCGAAATTGCATCGGGATTGAATACAACAGCCACCATGCGGACTTTTCATCATGATAGTAATGTCTCAAACTGTATACGCTTTGATCGTTCCCTGGAAGACCAGTAGTAATTTGCGAAGCACATCTGGAGACATTCTGTATACAGTGGACATTCAGAGTGTTGATGAAACACAGAAATTGCATCCGGATAGAATACAACAGGCACCATGCGGACTTTTCTCCATGATACACTCCTGGGAATGGGAAAAAGAACACATTGACACCGGTGTGTCAGACCCACCATACTTGCTCCGGACACTGCTAGAGGGCTGTACAAGCAATGATCACACGCACAGCACAGCAGACACACCAGGAACCGCGGTGATGGCCGTCGAATGGCGCTAGCTGCGCAGCATTTGTGCACCGCCGCCGTCTGTGTCAGCCAGTTTTTCGTGGCATACGGAGCTCCATCGCAGTCTTTAACACTGGTAGCATGCCGCGACATCATGGACGTGAACTGTATGTGCAGTTGACGGACTTTGAGCGAGGGCGTATAGTGGGCATGTGGGAGGCCGGGTGGACGTACCGCCGAGTTGCTCAACACGTGGGGCGTGAGATCTCCACAGTACATCGATGATGTCGCCACTGGTCGGCGGATGGTGCACGTGCCCGTCGACCTGGGACCGGGCCGCAGTGACGCACGGATGCACCCCAAGACCGTAGGATCCTACGCAGTGCCGTAGGGGACCGCACTGCCACTTCCCAGCAAATTAGGGACACTGTTGCTGCTGGGGTATCGGCGAGGACCATTCGCAACCGTCTCCATGAAGCTGGGCTACGGTCCCGCACACCGTTAGGCCGTCTTCCGCTCACGCCCCAACATCGTGCAGCCCGCCTCCAGTGGTGTCGCGTCAGGCGTGAATGGAGGGACGAATGGAGACATGTCGTCTTCAGCGATGAGAGTCGCTTCTGCCTTGGTGCCAATGATGGTCGTATGCGTGTTTGGCGCCGTGCAGGTGAGCGCCACAATCAGGACTGCATACGATCGAGGCACACAGGGCCAACACCCGGCATCATGGTGTGGGGAGCGATCTCCTACACTGGCCGTACACCTCTGGTGATCGTCGAGGGGACACTGAATAGTGCACAGTACATCCAAACCGTCATCGAACCCATCGTTCTACCATTCCTAGAACGGCAAGGAAACTTGCTGTTCCAACAGGACAATGCACGCCCCCATGTACCCCGTGCCACCCAACGTGCTCTAGAAGGTGTAAGTCAACTACCCTGCCCAGCAAGATCTCCGGATCTGTCCCCCATTGAGCATGTTTGGGACTGGATGAAGCGTCGTCTCACGCGGTCAGCACGTCCAGCACGAACGCTGGTCCAACTGAGGCTCCAGGTGGAAATGGCATGGCAAGCCGTTTCACAGAACTACATCCAGCATCTCTACGATCGTCTCCATGGGAGAATAGCAGCCTGCATTGCTGCGAAAGTTGGATATACACTGTACTAGTGCCGACATTGTGCATGCTCTGTTGCCTGTGTCTATGTGCCTGTGGTTCTGTCAGTGTGATCATGTGATGTATCTGACCACAGGAATGTGTCAATAAAGTTTCCCCTTTCCTGGGACAATGAATTCACGGTGTTCTTATTTCAATTTTTAGGAGTGTAGTAATGTCTCAAACTGAATTCGCTTTGATCATTCCCTGGAGGACCAGTAGTAGTTTGCGAAGCACATCTGGAGACATTCTGTAATCCGTGGACCTTCAGAGTGTTGATGAAACACATAAATTGCATCGGGATTAAGGCATATCTGGTGGCATTCTGTAATCTGTGGGGCTTCAGAGTGTTATGAAACACAGATATTGCATCGGGATTGAATACAACCGGCACCACGCGGACTTTTCTGCATGGGGTAATGTCTCAAACTGTCTACGCTTTCATCGATTCCTGGAACACCAGTAGTAGTTTCCGAAGCACATCTGGAGGCATTCTGTAATCCGTGGACCTTCAGAGTTATGATGAAACACAGAAATTGCATCGGGATTGAATACAACAGGCAACATGCGGTCATTTCTCCTTGGCCGAAATGTCTTAAACTGTCTACGAATTTTGATCGATGCCTCGCAGACCTGTAGTAGTTTCAAAGCATATCCGGAGGCATTCTGTAATCTGTCGACATTCGGAGTGTTGATGAAACACAGAAACTGCATCGGGATTGAATACAACAGGCACCATGAGGACTTTTCTCCATTCGAGTAATGTCTCAAACTGTCTACGCTTTGATCGTTCCCTGGAAGACCAGTAGTAGCTTGCGAAGCACATGTGGAGACATTTCGTAAACAGTGGACTTTCAGAGTGTTGATGAAACACATAAATTGCATCGGGATTGAATACAACAACCACCATCCGGAATTATCTCCAAGGGGGGCGATGTCTCAAACTCTCTACGCTTTGATCGATTCCTGGAGGACCAGTAGTAGTTTCCAAAGCACATCTGGAGCCATTCTATACTCTGTGGACGTTCAGAGTGTTGATGAAACACCGAAATTGCATCGGGATTGAATACAACAGTCACCATGCGGACTTTTCTCCATGGTCATAATGTCTCACACTGTCTACGCTTCGATCGATTCCTGGGAGACAAGTAGTAGTTTTTGAGTCTACGCTTTGATCGTTACTTGGAAGACCAGTAGCAGTTTCCGAAGCACATCTGGAGGATTTCTGTAATCTGTGGACCTTCAGAGTGTTGACGAAACACAGAAATTGCATCGGGATAGAATACAACAGGCACCATGCGGAATTTTCTCCAAGGGGGGCGATGTCTCAAACTGTCTACGCTTTGATCGATTCCTGGAAGACCAGTAGTAGTTTCCAAAGCACATCTGGAGCCATTCTGTACCCTGTGGACGTTCAGAGTGTTGATGAAACACCGAAATTGCATCGGGATTAAATACAACAGTCACCATGCGTACTTTTCTCCATGGGCATAATGTCTCACACTGTCTACGCATTGATCGTAACCTGTAAGACCAGTAGTAGTTTCCGATGCGGATCTGGAGGCATTCTGTATTCTGTGGACTTTCAGAATGTTTATGAAACACTGAAATTGCCTCGGGTTTGAATAGAACAGGCACCATGCGAACTTTTCACCAAGGGAGTAATGTCTCAAACTGTCTACGCTTTGACCGATTCCTGGAACACCAGTAGTAGTTTCCGAAGCATATCTGGAGGTATTCTGTAATCCGTGGACCATCGGAGTGTTGATGAAACACATAAATTGCATCGGGATTAAATACAACAGGCACCATGCGGACTTTTTTCCGTGGGAGTAATGTCCCAAACTCTATACGCTATGATCGTTCCCTGGAGGACCAGTAGTAGTTTGCGAAGCACATCTGGAGACATACCGTAAACAGTGGACCTTCAGAGTGTTGATGAAACACAGAAATTGCATCGGGATTGAATACAACAAGCACCATGCGGAATTTTCTCCATGGGAGCAATGTCTCAAACTGTCTACGCTTTGATCTATTCCTGGAAGACCAGTAGTAGTTTCCGAAGCACATCTGGAGCCATTCTGTAATCTGTGGACGTTCAGAGTGTTGATGAAACACCGAAATTGCATCGGGATTGAATACAACAGTCACCATGCGTACTTTTCTCCATGGGCATAATGTCTCACACTGTCTACGCTTTGATCGTAACCTGGAAGACCAGTAGTAGTTTCCGATGCACATCTGGAGGCATTCTGTATTCTGTAGACTTTCAGAGTGTTGATGAAATTAAGAAATTACGTTGGGATTGAATTACACAGGCACCATGCGGTCTTTTCTATATGGGGGTAATGTCTCAAACTGTTTACGCTTTGATCGATTCCTGGAAAACCAGTAGTAGTTTCCGAAGCACATTTGGAGGCATCCTGTAATCTGTGGACCTTCAGAGTGTTGAAGAAACACAGAAATTGCATCGGGATTTAATACAACAGGCACCATGCGGTCCTGTCTCCTTAGCAGAAATGTTTTAAACTGTCTACAAATTTTGATCGATCCCTCGAAGACCAGTAGATGTATCAAAGCATATCCGGAGGCATTCTGTAATCTGTCGACATTCGGAGTTTTGATGAAACACAGAAACTGCATCGGGATTGAATACAACATGCACCATGCGCACTTTTCTCCATGATAGTAATGTCTCAAATTGAATTCGCTTTGATCGTTCCCTTGAAGACCAGTAGTAGTTTGCGAAGCACATCTGGAGGCATTCTGTATTCCGTGGACTTTCAGAATGTTTATAAAACACTGAAATAGCCTCGGGTTTGAATAGAACAGGCACCATGCGAACTTTTCTCCATGGGAGTAATGTCTCAAACTGTCTACGCTTTGACCGATTCCTTGAACACCAGTAGTAGTTTCTGAAGCACATCTGGAGGCATTCTGTAGTTCGTGGACCTCCAGAGTGTTCATGAAACACAGAAATTGCATCGGGACTAAATACAACAGGTAACATGCGGCTCTTTTACCATGGGGTAAATGTCTCAAACTGTCTACCGAATTTGATCGGTTCCTCGAAAGATAGTAGTAGTTTCCAAACACATCTTTAGGCATTCTGAAATCTGTGGACTTTCAGAGTGTTGATGAAACACAGATATCGCATCGTGATTGAATACAACAGGCACCATGCGGACTTTTCTCAATGGGAGTAATGTCTCAAACTGTCTACGCTTTGATGCTTCTCTCGAAGACCAGTAGTAGTTTCCGAAGCACATCTGGAGTCATTCTGTAATCTGTGGACCTTCAGAGTGTTGACGAAACACACAAAATGCATCGGGATTGTATACAAAAGGCACTATGCGGACTGTTCTAGATGTGAGTAATGTCTCAAACTGTCTACGCTTTGATCGATCCATGGAAGACAAGTAGTAGTTTCTGAAGCACATCTGGAGGCATTCTATAATCTGTGGAAATTCAGAGTGTCGGTGAAACACAGAAATTTAATCGGGATTGAATACAAAAGGCAATATGTGGTCTTTATTCCATGGGAGTAATGTCATAAACAGTCTACGCTTTGTTCGTAACCTGTAAGACCAGTAGTAGATTCCAAAGCACATCTGGAGACATTCCGTAAACAGTGGACCTTCAGAGTGTTGATGAAACACAGAAACTGCATCGGGATTCAATACAACAGGCACCATGCGGACTTTTCTCCATGGGCATAATGTCTCACACTGTCTACGCTTCGATCGATTCCTGGGAGACAAGTAGTAGTTTTCGAAGCACATCTTTAGGCATTCAGTTTTCTGTGGACCTTCACAGTGTTGATGAAGCACAGAAATTGCATCGGGATTGTATACAACAGTGACCATGCGGACATTTCTCCATGGCAGTATATGTCTCAAAATTCTACGCTTTGATCGTTACTTGGAAGACCAGTAGCAGTTTCCGATGCTCATCTGGAGGCATTCTGTATTCTCTGGATCTTCAGAGTGTTGATGAAACACAGAAATTACATCGGGATTTAATTAAACAGGCACCATGCGGTCTTTTCTATATGGTGGTAATGTCTCAAACAGTCTACCCTTTGATCGTTCCCTGGAAGACCAGTGGTAGTTACTAAGGCACATCTGGTGGCATTCTGTAATCAGTGGGGCTTCAGAGTGTTATGAAACACAGAAATTGCATCGGGATTGAATACAACAGGTACCAAGCGGACTTTTCCCCATGGGAGTAATATCTCAAACTGACTACACTTTGATCGTTAATTGGTGGACAAGTAGTAGTTTGCGAAGCACATGTGCAGGCTTTCTGTAATCTGTGGATCTTGAGAGTGTTGATGAAACACAGAAAGTCCATTGGGATTGAATACATTAGGCACCATGCGGACTTTTCACCATGAGAGTAATGTCTGTCTTCGCTTTGGTGGTTCCCTGGTAAATCTGTAGTAGTTTCCGATGCACATCTGGAGGCATTCTGTAATCTGTGGACGTTCACAGGGTTGATGAAACACAGAAATTGCAACGGGATTGAATCCAACTGGCACCATGCGGACTTTTCTCCATGGGAGAAATTTCTCAAACTGTCTTCACTTTGATCGTGCCCTGGAAGACCAGTAGTAGTTTCCGAAGCACATCTGGAAACATTCTGTAATGTGTGGACCTTAAGAGTGTTGATGGAACACAGAAATTGCATCGGGATTGAATACAAGAGGTAATATGTGGTCTTTATTCCATGGGAGTATTGTCTCAAACAGTCTACGCTTTGATCGTACCCTGGAAAACCAGCAGTAGTTTCCAAGGCACATCTGGACGAATTCTGTAATCTGTGGACCTTCAGAGAGTTGATGAAACACAGAGATTGCGTCGGGATTGAATACAACAGGCACCATGCGGACTTTTCTCCATTCGAGTAATGTCTCAAACTGTCTACGCTTTGGTCGTTCCCTGGAAGACCAGAAGTGGTTTCCGAAGCACGTCTGGAGACATTCCGTAAACAGTTGATGAAACACATAAATTGCATCGGGATTGAATACAACAACCACCATGCGGACTTTTCCCCATGGGAGTAATATCTCAAACAGACTACACATTGATCGTTACCTGGTGGACAAGTAGTAGATTACGAAGCACATGTGGAGGCTTTCTGTAATCTGTGGACCTTAAGAGTGTTGATGATAAACAGAGAGTACATTGGGATTGAATACAACACGCACCATGCGGACTTTTCTCCATGAGAGTAATGTCTCAAACTGTCTTCGCTTTGGTCGTTCCCTGGAAAATCAGTAGTAGTTTCCGAAGCACATCAGGAAACATTCTGTAATGTGAGGACCTTAAGAGTGTTGATGGAACACAGAAATTGCATCGGGATTGAAAACAACAGGTAATATGAGGTCTTTATTCCGTGGGAGTATTGTCTCAAACAGTCTACACTTTGATCGTACAATGGAAGACCAGCAGTAGTTTCCAAGGCACATCTGGAGGAATTCTGTAATCTGTGGACCTTCAGAGTGTTGATGAAACACAGAGATTGCGTCGGGATTGAATACAACAGGCACCATGCGGACTTTTCTCCATGGCAGTATATGTCTCAAAGAGTCTACGCTTTGATCGTTACTTGGAAGACCAGTAGCAGTTTCCGAAGCAGATCTGGAGGCATTCTGTATTCTGTGGACCTTCAGAGTATTGATGAAACACAGAAATTGCATCGGGATTGAATACAACAGACAATATGTGGTCTTTATTCCATGTTAGTATTGTCTCAAACAGTCTACGATTTCATCGTACCCTGGATGACCAATAGTAGTTTCCAAGGCACATCTGGAGGCATTCTGTAATCTTTGGACCTTCAAAGTGTTGATGAAACACAGAGATAGCATCGGGATTGAATACAACAGACACCATGCTGTCCTTCCTCCTTTGGCAGAAATGTCTTAAACTGTCTATGAATTTTGATCGATCCCTCGAAGACCCGTAGTAGTTTCAAAGCATATCCGGAGGCATTCTGTAATCTGTCGTCATTCGGAGTGTTTATGAAACACAGAAACTGCATCGGGATTGAAAACAACAGACACCATGCGGACTTTTCCCCATGGGAGTAATATCTCAAACTGACTACACTTTAATCGTTACTTGGTGGACAACTAGTAGTTAGCGAAGCACATGTGAATGCTTTCTGTAATCTGTGGACCTTCAGAGTGTTGATGAAACACAGAAAGTGCATTGGGATTGAATACAACAGGCACCATGCGGACTTTTCACCATGAGAGTAATGTCTCAAACTGTCTAAGACTTGATCGTTCCCTGGAGTACCAGAAGTAGTTTCCGATGCACATCTGGAGGCATCCTGTAATCTTTGGACCTTCAGAGTGTTGATGAAACACAGAGATTGCATCGGGATTGAATACAAAAGGCACCATGCGGTCCTTTCTCCTTGGCAGAAATGTCTTAAACTCTCTACGAATTTTGATCGCTCCCTCGAAGACCATTAGTAGTTTCAAAGCATATCCGGAGGCATTCTGTAATCTGTCGACATTCGGAGAAACTGCATCGGGATTGAATACAACAGGCACCATGAGGACTTTTCTCCATTCGAATAATGTCTCAAACTGTCTACGCTTTGATCGTTCCCTGGAAGACCAGTAGTAGCTTGCGAAGCACATGTGGAGACATTCCGTAAACAGTGGACTTTCAGAGTGTTGATGAAACACATAAATTGCATCGGGATTGAATACAACAACCACCATCCGGAATTATCTCCAAGGGGGGCGATGTCTCAAACTCTCTACGCTTTGATCGATTCCTGGAGGACCAGTAGTAGTTTCCAAAGCACATCTGGAGCCATTCTGTACTCTGTGGACGTTCAGAGTGTTGATGAAACACCGAAATTGCATCGGGATTGAATACAACAGTCACCATGCGGACTTTTCTCCATGGTCATAATGTCTCACACTGTCTACGCTTCGATCGATTCCTGGGAGACAAGTAGTAGTTTTTGAGTCTACGCTTTGATCGTTACTTGGAAGACCAGTAGCAGTTTCCGAAGCACATCTGGAGGATTTCTGTAATCTGTGGACCTTCAGAGTGTTGACGAAACACAGAAATTGCATCGGGATAGAATACAACAGGCACCATGCGGAATTTTCTCCAAGGGGGGCGATGTCTCAAACTGTCTACGCTTTGATCGATTCCTGGAAGACCAGTAGTAGTTTCCAAAGCACATCTGGAGCCATTCTGTACTCTGTGGACGTTCAGAGTGTTGATGAAACACCGAAATTGCATCGGGATTGAATACAACAGTCACCATGCGTACTTTTCTCCATGGGCATAATGTCTCACACTGTCTACGCATTGATCGTAACCTGTAAGACCAGTAGTAGTTTCCGATGCGGATCTGGAGGCATTCTGTATTCTGTGGACCTTCAGAATGTTTATGAAACACTGAAATTGCCTCGGGTTTGAATAGAACAGGCACCATGCGAACTTTTCACCAAGGGAGTAATGTCTCAAACTGTCTACGCTTTGACCGATTCCTGGAACACCAGTAGTAGTTTCCGAAGCATATCTGGAGGTATTCTGCAATCCGTGGACCATCGGAGTGTTGATGAAACACATAAATTGCATCGGGATTAAATACAACAGGCACCATGCGGACTTTTTTCCGTGGGAGTAATGTCCCAAACTCTATACGCTATGATCGTTCCCTGGAGGACCAGTAGTGGTTTGCGAAGCACATCTGGAGACATACCGTAAACAGTGGACCTTCAGAGTGTTGATGAAACACAGAAATTGCATCGGGATTGAATACAACAAGCACCGTGCGGAATTTTCTCCATGGGAGCAATGTCTCAAACTGTCTACGCTTTGATCTATTCCTGGAAGACCAGTAGTAGTTTCCGAAGCACATCTGGAGCCATTCTGTAATCTGTGGACGTTCAGAGTGTTGATGAAACACCGAAATTGCATCGGGATTGAATACAACAGTCACCATGCGTACTTTTCTCCATGGGCATAATGTCTCACACTGTCTACGCTTTGATCGTAACCTGGAAGACCAGTAGTAGTTTCCGATGCACATCTGGAGGCATTCTGTATTCTGTAGACTTTCAGAGTGTTGATGAAATTAAGAAATTACGTTGGGATTGAATTACACAGGCACCATGCGGTCTTTTCTATATGGGGGTAATGTCTCAAACTGTTTACGCTTTGATCGATTCCTGGAAAACCAGTAGTAGTTTCCGAAGCACATTTGGAGGCATTCTGTAATCTGTGGACCTTCAGAGAGTTGAAGAAACACAGAAATTGCATCGGGATTTAATACAACAGGCACATTGCGGTCCTGTCTCCTTAGCAGAAATGTCTTAAACTGTCTACAAATTTTGATCGATCCCTCGAAGACCAGTAGTAGTATCAAAGCATATCCGGAGGCATTCTGTAATCTGTCGACATTCGGAGTTTTGATGAAACACAGAAACTGCATCGGGATTGAATACAACATGCACCATGCGCACTTTTCTCCATGATAGTAATGTCTCAAATTGAATTCGCTTTGATCGTTCCCTTGAAGACCAGTAGTAGTTTGCGAAGCACATCTGGAGGCATTCTGTATTCCGTGGACTTTCAGAATGTTTATGAAACACTGAAATTGCCTCGGGTTTGAATAGAACAGGCACCATGCGAACTTTTCTCCATGGGAGTAATGTCTCAAACTGTCTACGCTTTGACCGATTCCTTGAGCACCAGTAGTAGTTTCCGAAGCACATCTGGAGTCATTCTGTAATCTGTGGACCTTCAGAGTGTTGACGAAACACACAAAATGCATCGGGATTGTATACAAAAGGCACTATGCGGACTGTTCTAGATGTGAGTAATGTCTCAAACTGTCTACGCTTTGATCGATCCATGGAAGACAAGTAGTAGCTTCTGAAGCACATCTGGAGGCATTCTATAATCTGTGGAAATTCAGAGTGTCGGTGAAACACAGAAATTTAATCGGGATTGAATACAAAAGGCAATATGTGGTCTTTATTCCATGGGAGTAATGTCATAAACAGTCTACGCTTTGTTCGTAACCTGTAAGACCAGTAGTAGATTCCAAAGCACATCTGGAGACATTCCGTAAACAGTGGACCTTCAGAGTGTTGATGAAACACATAAATTGCATCGGGATTGAATACAACAACCACCGTGCGGAATTTTCTCCAAGGGGGGCGATGTCTCAAACTGTCTACGCATTAATCGATTCCTGGAAAACCAGTAGTAGTTTCCGAAGCACATCTGGAGCCATTCTGTACTCTGTGGACGCTCAGAGTGTTGATGAAACACAGAAACTGCATCGGGATTGAATACAACAGGCACCATGCGGACTTTTCTCCATGGGCATAATGTCTCACACTGTCTACGCTTCGATCGATTCCTGGGAGACAAGTAGTAGTTTTCGAAGCACATCTTTAGGCATTCAGTTTTCTGTGGACCTTCACAGTGTTGATGAAGCACAGAAATTGCATTGGGATTGTATACAACAGTGACCATGCGGACATTTCTCCATGGCAGTATATGTCTCAAAATTCTACGCTTTGATCGTTACTTGGAAGACCAGTAGCAGTTTCCGATGCTCATCTGGAGGCATTCTGTATTCTCTGGATCTTCAGAGTGTTGATGAAACACAGAAATTACATCGGGATTGAATTAAACAGGCACCATGCGGTCTTTTCTATATGGTGGTAATGTCTCAAACAGTCTACCCTTTGATCGTTCCCTGGAAGACCAGTGGTAGTTACCAAGGCACATCTGGTGGCATTCTGTAATCAGTGGGGCTTCAGAGTGTTATGAAACACAGAAATTGCATCGGGATTGAATACAACAGGTACCATGCGGACTTTTCCCCATGGGAGTAATATCTCAAACTGACTACACTTTGATCGTTAATTGGTGGACAAGTAGTAGTTTGCGAAGCACATGTGCAGGCTTTCTGTAATCTGTGGATCTTGAGGGTGTTGATGAAACACAGAAAGTCCATTGGGATTGAATACATTAGGCACCATGCGGACTTTTCACCATGAGAGTAATGTCTGTCTTCGCTTTGGTGGTTCCCTGGTAAATCTGTAGTAGTTTCCGATGCACATCTGGAGGCATTCTGTAATCTGTGGACGTTCACAGGGTTGATGAAACACAGAAATTGCAACGGGATTGAATCCAACTGGCACCATGCGGACTTTTCTCCATGGGAGAAATTTCTCAAACTGTCTTCACTTTGATCGTGCCCTGGAAGACCAGTAGTAGTTTCCGAAGCACATAAGGAAACATTCTGTAATGTGGGGACCTTAAGAGTGTTGATGGAACACAGAAATTGCATCGGGATTGAATACAACAGGTAATATGTGGTCTTTATTCCATGGGAGTATTGTCTCAAACAGTCTACGCTTTGATCGTACCCTGGAAAACCAGCAGTAGTTTCCAAGGCACATCTGGACGAATTCTGTAATCTGTGGACCTTCAGAGTGTTGATGAAACACAGAGATTGCGTCGGGATTGAATACAACAGGCACCATGCGGACTTTTCTCCATTCGAGTAATGTCTCAAACTGTCTACGCTTTGGTCGTTCCCTGGAAGACCAGAAGTGGTTTCCGAAGCACGTCTGGAGACATTCCGTAAACAGTTGATGAAACACATAAATTGCATCGGGATTGAATACAACAACCACCATGCGGAATTTTCTAAATGGGAGCGATGTCTCAAACTGTCTACGCATTAATCGATTCCTGGAAAACCAGTAGTAGTTTCCGAAGAACATCTGGAGGCATTCTGTAATCCGTGGACCTTCAGAGTGTTGATGAAACACAGAAATTGCATCGAGATTAAATACAACAGGCACCATGCGGTCCTTTCTCCTTGGCAGACATGTTTTAAACTGTCTCCGAATTTTGATCGCTCCCTCGAAGACCAGTAGTAGTTTCAAAGCATATCCGGCATATCCGGAGGCATTCTGTAATCTGTCGACATTCGGAGTGTTGATGAAACACAGAAACTGCATCGGGATTGAATACAACAATCACCATGCGGACTTTTCCCCATGGGAGTAATATCTCAAACAGACTACACATTGATCGTTACCTGGTGGACAAGTAGTAGTTTACGAAGCACATGTGGAGGCTTTCTGTAATCTGTGGACCTTACGAGTGTTGATGATAAACAGAGAGTACATTGGGATTGAATACAACACGCACCATGCGGACTTTTCTCCATGAGAGTAATGTCTCAAACTGTCTTCGCTTTGGTCGTTCCCTGGAAAATCAGTAGTAGTTTCCGAAGCACATCAGGAAACATTCTGTAATGTGAGGACCTTAAGAGTGTTGATGGAACACAGAAATTGCATCGGGATTGAAAACAACAGGTAATATGAGGTCTTTATTCCATGGGAGTATTGTCTCAAACAGTCTACACTTTGATCGTACAATGGAAGACCAGCAGTAGTTTCCAAGGCACATCTGGAGGAATTCTGTAATCTGTGGACCTTCAGAGTGTTGATGAAACACAGAGATTGCGTCGGGATTGAATACAACAGGCACCATGCGGACTTTTCTCCATGGCAGAATATGTCTCAAAGAGTCTACGCTTTGATCGTTACTTGGAAGACCAGTAGCAGTTTCCGAAGCAGATCTGGAGGCATTCTGTATTCTGTGGACCTTCAGAGTATTGATGAAACACAGAAATTGCATCGGGATTGAATACAACAGACAATATGTGGTCTTTATTCCATGTTAGTATTGTCTCAAACAGTCTACGATTTCATCGTACCCTGGATGACCAATAGTAGTTTCCAAGGCACATCTGGAGGCATTCTGTAATCTTTGGACCTTCAGAGTGTTGATGAAACACAGAGATAGCATCGGGATTGAATACAACAGGCACCATGCGGACTTTTCACCATGAGAGTAATGTCTCAAACTGTCTAAGACTTGATCGTTCCCTGGAGTACCAGAAGTAGTTTCCGATGCACATCTGGAGGCATTCTGTAATCTTTGGACCTTCAGAGTGTTGATGAAACACAGAGATTGCATCGGGATTGAATACAACAGGCACCATGCGGACTTTTCTCCATGATAGTAATGTCTCAACTGTATACGTTTTTATTGATCCCTGGAAGACCAGTGGTAGTTTGCGAAGCACATGTGGAGGCATTCTGTATTCCGCGGACCTTCAGAGCGTTCATGAAACACAGAAATTGCCTCGGGTTTGAATAGAACAGGCACAATGCGACCTTTTCTCCATGGGAGTAATGTTTCAAACTGTCTACGCCTTGATCGTTCCCTGGAATACCAGGAGTCGTTTCCGATGCACATCTGGAGGCATTCTGTATTCTGTGGACCTTCAGAGTGTTGATGAAACACAGAAATTACATCGGGATTGAATTAACCAGGCACCATGCGGCCTTTTCTATATGGGGGTAATGTCTCAAACAGTCTACACTTTGATCGTTCTCTGGAAGAGCAGTGGTAGTTACCAAGGCACATCTGGTGGCATTCTGTAATCTGTGGTGCATCAGAGTGTTAATGAAACACAGAAATTGCATCGGGATTGAATACAACAGGCACCACGCGGATTTTTCTGCATGGGAGTAATGTCTCAAACTGTCTACGTTTTGATCGATTCCTGGAACACCAGTAGTAGTTTCCGAAGCACATTTGGAGGCATTCTGTAATCCGTGGACCTTCATAGTGTTGATGAAACACAGCAATTGCATCGGAATTGAATACAACAGGCACCATGCGGTCCTTTCTCCTTGGCAGAAATGTCTTAAACTGTCTACGAATTTTGATCGATCCCTCGAAGACCAATAGCAGTTTCAAAGAATATCCGGAGGCATTCTGTAATCTGTCGACATTCCGAGTGTTGATGAAACACAGAAACTGCATCGGGAGTGAATACAACCGGCACCATGCGGACTTTTCCCCATCGGAGTAATATCTCAAACTGACTACAATTTGATCGTGACCTGGTGGACAAGTAGTAGTTTGCGAAGCACATGTGGAGGCTTTCTGTAATCTGTGGACCTTCAGAGTGTTGATGAAACACATAAATTGCATCGGTATTGAATACAACAACCACCATGCGGAATTTTCTCCATGGGAGCAATGTCTCAAACAGTCTACGTTTTGATCGTACCCTGGAAGACCAGTAGCAGTTTCCAAGGCACATCTGGAAGAATTCTGTAATCTGTGGACCTTCAGACTGTTGATGAAACACAGAGATTGCATCGGGATTGAATACAACAGGCATCATGCGGTCCTTTCTCCT
Source organism: Schistocerca gregaria (assembly GCF_023897955.1). Lineage (NCBI taxonomy): Eukaryota > Metazoa > Arthropoda > Insecta > Orthoptera > Acrididae > Schistocerca > Schistocerca gregaria. Next base: position 46,117,487 of record NC_064920.1, read on the forward strand.
TTGGCAGAAATGTCTTAAACTGTCTACGAATTTTGATCGATCCCTCGAAGACCTGTAGTAGTTTCAAAGCATATCCGGAGGCATTCTGTAATCTGTCGACATTCGGAGCGTTGATGAAACACAGAAACTGCATCGGGAGTGAATACAACAGGCACCATGCGGACTTTTCTCCACCTGAGTAATGTCTCAAACTGTCTATGCTTTGATCGTTCCCTGGATGACCAGTAGTAGTTTCCGAAGCATTTCTGGAGACATTCCGTAAACAGTGGACCTTCAAAGTGTTGATGAAACACATAAATTGCATCGGGATTGAATACAACAACCACCATGCGGAATTTTCTCCATGGGAGCGATGTCTCAAACTGTCTACGAATTGGTCGTTCCCTGGAATACCAGAAGTAGTTTCCGATGCACATCTGGAGGCATTCTGTATTCTGTGGATTTTCAGAGTGTTGATGAAACACAGAAATTACATCGGGATTGAATTAAACAGGCACTATGCGGTCTTTTCTATATGGGGGTAATGTCTCAAACAGTCTACCCTTTAATCGTTCCCTGGAAGACCAGTGGTAGTTACCAAGGCACATCTGGTGGCATTCTGTAATCTGTGGGGCTTCAGAGTGTTAATGAAACACACAAACTGCATAGGGAGTGAATACAACAGGCACCATGCGGACTTTTCCCCATCGGAGTAATATCTCAAACTGACTACAATTTGATCGTGACCTGGTGGACAAGTAGTAGTTTGCGAAGCACATGTGGAGGCTTTCTGTAATCTGTGGACCTTCAGAGAGTTTATGAAACACAGAAAGATCATTGGTATTCAATACAACAGGCACCATGCGGACTTTTCACCATGAGAGCAACGTCTCAAACTGACTTCGCTTTGGTCGTTCCCTGGAAAATCAGTTGTAGTTTCCGAAGCACATCTGGAGACACTCTGTAATCTGTGGACATTCACAGGGTTGATGAAACACAGAAATTTCATGGGGATTGAATACAACAGGCACCATTCGGTCCTTTCTCCTTTGGCAGAAATGTCTTAACCTGTCTACAAATTTTGATCGATCCCTGGAAGACCTGTAGTAGTTTCAAAGCATATCCGGAGGCATTCTGTAATCTGTCGACATTCGGAGTGTTGATGAAACACAGAAACTGCATCGGGATTGAATACAACAGGCACTATGCGGACTTTTCTCCATTCTAATAATGTCTCAAACTGTCTACGCTTTGATCGTTCCCTGGAAGACCAGTAGTAGTTTCCGAAGCACTTCTGGAGACATTCCGTAAACAGTGGACCTTCAGAGTGTTGATGAAACACATATATTGCATCGGGATTGAATACAACAACCACCATGCGGAATTTTCTCCATGGGAGCAATGTCTCAAACAGTCTACGTTTTGATCGTACCCTGGAAGACCAGTAGCAGTTTCCAAGGCACATCTGGAAGAATTCTGTGATCTGTGGACCTTCAGACTGTTGATGAAACACAGAGATTGCATCGGGATTGAATACAACAGGCATCATGCGGTCCTCTCTCCTTTGGCAGAAATGTCTTAAACTGTCTATGAATTTTGATCGATCCCTCGAAGACCCGTAGTAGTTTCAAAGCATATCCGGAGGCATTCTGTAATCTGTCGTCATTCGGAGTGTTTATGAAACACAGAAACTGCATCGGGATTGAAAACAACAGACACCATGCGGACTTTTCCACATGGGAGTAATATCTGAAACTGACTACACTTTGATCGTTACTTGGTGGACAACTAGTAGTTTGCGAAGCACATGTGGATGCTTTCTGTAATCTGTGGACCTTCAGAGTGTTGATGAAACACAGAAAGTGCATTGGGATTGAATACAACAGGCACCATGCGGACTTTTCACCATGAGAGTAATGTCTCAAACTGTCTACGACTTGATCGTTCCCTGGAATACCAGAAGTAGTTTTCCGATGCACATCTGGAGGCATTCTGTAATCTTTGGACCTTCAGAGTGTTGATGAAACACAGAGATTTCATCGGGATTGAATACAAAAGGCACCATGCGGTCCTTTCTCCTTGGCAGAAATGTCTTAAACTCTCTACGAATTTTGATCGCTCCCTCGAAGACCATTAGTAGTTTCAAAGCATATCCGGAGGCATGCTGTAATCTGTCGACATTCGGAGTGTTGATGAAACACAGAAACTGCATCGGGATTGAATACAACAGGCACCATGCGGACTTTTCCCCATGGGAGTAATATCTCAAACTGACTACACTTTGATCGTTACTTGTTGGACAACTAGTAGTTTGCGAAGCACATGTGGATGCTTTCTGTAAATTGTGGACCTTCAGAGTGTTGATGAAACACAGAAAGTGCATTGGGATTGAATACAACAGGCACCATGCGGACTTTTCACCATGAGAGTAATGTCTCAAACTGTCTTCGCTTTGGTCGTTCCCTGGAAAATCAGTAGTAGTTTCAAAAGCACATCTGGAGGCCTGCTGTAATCTGTGCACGTTCACAGGGTTGATGAAACACAGAAATTGCAACGGGATTGAATACAACTGGCACCATGCGGACTTTTTTTCATGGGAGTAATGTGTTAAACTGCCTACGCTTTGATCGTTCCCTGGAAGAACAGTAGTAGATTCCGAAGCACATCTGGAGGCATTCTGAAATCTGTGGACCTTCAGAGTGTTCATGAAACATAGAAATTGCATCGGGATTGAATACAAAAGGCACCATGCGGTCCTTTCTCCTTTGGCAGAAATGTCTTAACCTGTCTACGAATTTTGAACGATCCCTCGAAGACCTGTAGTAGTTTCTAAGCATATCCGGAGGCATTCTGTAATCTGTCGACATTCGGAGTGTTGATGAAACACAGAAATTGCGTCGGGATTGAAAACAACAGGTAATATGTGGTCTTTATTCCATGGGAGTGTTGTCTCAAACAGTCTACCCTTTGATCGTACCCTGGAAGACCAGTAGTAGTTTCCAAGGCACATCTGGAGGAATTCTGTAATCTGTGGACCTTCAGAGTGTTGATGAAACACAGAGATTGCATCGGGATTGATTACAACAGGCACCATGCGGTCCTTTCTCCTTTGGCAGAAATGTCTTAACCTGTCTACGAATTTTGATCGATCCCTCGAAGACCTGTAGTAGTTTCCGAAGCACTTCTGGAGACATTCCGTAAACAGTGGACCTTCAGAGTGTTGATGAAACACCGAAATTGCATCGGGATCGAATACAACAGTCACCATGCTGACTTTTCTCCATGGGCATAATGTCTCACACTGTCTACGCTTCGATCGATTCCTGGGAGACAAGGAGTAGTTTTTGAAGCACATCTGGATGCATTCTGTATACTGTGGACATTCACAGTGTTGATGAAGCACAGAAATTGCATCGGGATTGAATACAACAGGCACCATGCGGACTTTTCTCCATGATAGTAATGTCTCAAACTGTATACGTTTTTATTGATCCCTGGAAGACCAGTGGTAGTTTGCGAAGCACATGTGGAGGCATTCTGTAATCCGTGGACCTTCAGAGCGTTCTAGAAACACAGAAATTGCCTCGGGTTTCAATAGAACAGGCACAATGCGAACTTTTCTCCATGGGAGTAATGTTTCAAACTGTCTACGCCTTGATCGTTCCCTGGAATACGAGGAGTCGTTTCCGATGCACATCTGGAGGCATTCTGTATTCTGTGGACCTTCAGAGTGTTGATGAAACACAGAAATTACATCGGGATTGAATTAACCAGGCACCATGCGGCCTTTTCTATATGGGGGTTATGTCTCAAACAGTCTACCCTTTGATCGTTCTCTGGAAGAGCAGTGGTAGTTACCAAGGCACATCTGGTGGCATTCTGTAATCTGTGGGGCATCAGAGTGTTAATGAAACACAGAAATTGCATCGGGATTGAATACAACAGGCACCACGCGGATTTTTCTGCATGGGAGTAATGTCTCAAACTGTCTACGTTTTGATCGATTCCTGGAACACCAGTAGTAGTTTCCGAAGCACATTTGGAGGCATTCTGTAATCCGTGGACCTTCATAGTGTTGATGAAACACAGCAATTGCATCGGGATTGAATACAACAGGCACCATGCGGTCCTTTCTCCTTGGCAGAAATGTCTTAAACTGTCTACGAATTTTGATCGATCCCTCGAAGACCAGTAGCAGTTTCAAAGAATATCCGGAGGCATTCTGTAATCTGTCGACATTCCGAGTGTTGATGAAACACAGAAACTGCATCGGGAGTGAATACAACAGGCACAATGCGGACTTTTCCCCATCGGAGTAATATCTCAAACTGACTACAATTTGATCGTGACCTGGTGGACAAGTAGTAGTTTGCGAAGCACATGTGGACTCTTTCTGTAATCTGTGGACCTTCAGAGTGTTGATGAAACACATAAATTGCATCGGTATTGAATACAACAACCACTATGCGGAATTTTCTCCATGGGGGCAATGTCTCAAACAGTCTACGTTTTGATCGTACCCTGGAAGACCAGTAGCAGTTTCCAAGGCACATCTGGAAGAATTCTGTAATCTGTGGACCCTCAGACTGTTGATGAAACACAGAGATTGCATCGGGATTGAATACAACAGGCATCATGCGGTTCTTTCTCCTTTGGCAGAAATGTCTTAAACTGTCTACGAATTTTGATCGATCCCTCGAAGACCTGTAGTAGTTTCAAAGCATATCCGGAGGCATTCTGTAATCTGTCGACATTCGGAGTGTTGATGAAACACAGAAACTGCATCGGGAGTGAATACAACAGGCACCATGCGGACTTTTCTCCACCTGAGTAATGTCTCAAACTCTCTATGCTTTGATCGTTCCCTGGATGACCAGTAGTAGTTTCCGAAGCACTTCTGGAGAGATTCCGTAAACAGTGGACCTTCAAAGTGTTGATGAAACACATAAATTGCATCGGTATTGAATACAACAACCACCATGCGGAATTTTCTCCATGGGAGCGATGTCTCAAACTGTCTACGAATTGATCGTTCCCTGGAATACCACAAGTAGTTTCCGATGCACATCTGGAGGCATTCTGTATTCTGTGGATTTTCAGAGTGTTGATGAAACACAGAAATTACATCGGGATTGAATTAAACAGGCACTATGCGGTCTTTTCTATATGGGGGTAATGTCTCAAACAGTCTACCCTTTGATCGTTCCCTGGAAGACCAGTGGTAGTTACCAAGGCACATCTGGTGGCATTCTGTAATCTGTGGGGCTTCAGAGTGTTAATGAAACACAGAAACTGCATCGGGAGTAAATACAACAGGCACCATGCGGACTTTTCCCCATCGGAGTAATATCTCAAACTGACTACAATTTGATCGTGACCTGGTGGACAAGTAGTAGTTTGCGAAGCACATGTGGAGGCTTTCTGTAATCTGTGGACCTTCAGAGAGTTTATGAAACACAGAAAGATCATTGGGATTCAATACAACAGGCACCATGCGGACTTTTCACCATGAGAGCAACGTCTCAAACTGACTTCGCTTTGGTCGTTCCCTGGAAAATCAGTTGTAGTTTCCGAAGCACATCTGGAGACACTCTGTAATCTGTGGACATTCACAGGGTTGATGAAACACAGAAATTTCATGGGGATTGAATACAACAGGCACCATGCGGTCCTTTCTCCTTTGGCAGAAATGTCTTAACCTGTCTACAAATTTTGATCGATCCCTGGAAGACCTGTAGTAGTTTCAAAGCATATCCGGAGGCATTCTGTAATCTGTCGACATTCGGAGTGTTGATGAAACACAGAAACTGCATCGGGATTGAATACAACAGGCACTATGCGGACTTTTCTCCATTCTAATAATGTCTCAAACTGTCTACGCTTTGATCGTTCCCTGGAAGACCAGTAGTAGTTTCAGAAGCACTTCTGGTGACATTCCGTAAACAGTGGACCTTCAGAGTGTTGATGAAACACATAAATTGCATCGGGATTGAATACAACAACCACCATGCGGCATTTTCTCCATGGGAGCAATGTCTCAAACAGTCTACGTTTTGATCGTACCCTGGAAGACCAGTAGCAGTTTCCAAGGCACATCTGGAAGAATTCTGTAATCTGTGGACCTTCAGACTGTTGATGAAACACAGAGATTACATCCGGATTGAATACAACAGGCATCATGCGGTCCTTTCTCCTTTGGCAGAAATGTCTTAAACTGTCTACGAATTTTGATCGATCCCTCGAAGACCTGTAGTAGTTTCAAAGCATATCCGGAGGCATTCTGTAATCTGTCGACATTCGGAGTGTTGATGAAACACAGAAACTGCATGGGGATTAAAAACCACAGGCACCATGCGGACTTTCCTCCACCTGAGTAATGTCTCAAACTGTCTATGCTTTGATCGTTCCCTGGATGACCAGTAGTAGTTTCCGAAGCACTTCTGGAGACATTCCGTAAACAGTGGACCTTCAAAGTGTTGATGAAACACATAAATTGCATCGGGATTGAATACAACAACCACCATGCGGAATTTTCTCCATGGGAGCGATGTCTCAAACTGTCTACGAATTGATCATTCCCTGGAATACCAGAAGTAGTTTCCGATGCACATCTGGAGGCATTCTGTATTCTGTGGATTTTCAGAGTGTTGATGAAACACAGAAATTACATCGGGATTGAATTAAACAGGCACTATGCGGTCTCTTCTATATGGGGGTAATGTCTCAAACAGTCTACCCTTTGATCGTTCCCTGGAAGACCAGTGGTAGTTACCAAGGCACATCTGGTGGCATTCTGTAATCTGTGGGGGTTCAGAGTGTTAATGAAACACAGAAACTGCATCGGGAGTGAATGCAACAGGCACCATGCGGACTTTTCCCCATCGGAGTAATATCTCAAACTGACTACAATTTGATCGTGACCTGGTGGACAAGTAGTAGTTTGCGAAGCACATGTGGAGGCTTTCTGTAATCTGTGGACCTTCAGAGAGTTTATGAAACACAGACAGATCATTGGGATTCAATACAACAGGCACCATGCGGACTTTTCACCATGAGAGTAACGTCTCAAACTGACTTCGCTTTGGTCGTTCCCTGGAAAATCAGTAGTCGTTTCCGAAGCACATCTGGAGACATTCTGTCATCTGTGGACATTCGCAGGGTTGATGAAACACAGAAATTTCATGGGGATAGAATACAACAGGCACCATGCGGTCGTTTCTCCTTTGGCAGAAATGTCTTAACCTGTCTACGAATTTTGATCGATCCCTGGAAGACCTGTAGTAGTTTCAAAGCATATCCGGAGGCATTCTGTAATCTGTCGACATTCGGAGTGTTGATGAAACACAGAAACTGCATCGGGATTGAATACAACAGGCACTATGCGGACTTTTCTCCATTCTAATAATGTCTCAAACTGTCTACGCTTTGATCGTTCCCTGGAAGACCAGTAGTAGTTTCCGAAGCCCTTCTGGAGACATTCCGTAAACAGTGGACCTTCAGAGTGTTGATGAAACACATAAATTGCATCGGGATTGAATACAACAACCACTATGCGGAATTTTCTCCATGGGAGCAATGTCTCAAACAGTCTACGTTTTGATCGTACCCTGGAAGACCAGTAGCAGTTTCCAAGGCACATCTGGAAGAATTCTGTAATCTGTGGACCTTCAGACTGTTGATGAAACACAGAGATTGCATCGGGATTGAATACAACAGGCATCATGCGGTTCTTTCTCCTTTGGCAGAAATGTCTTAAACTGTCTACGAATTTTGATCGATCCCTCGAAGACCTGTAGTAGTTTCAAAGCATATCCCGAGGCATTCTGTAATCTGTCGACATTCGGAGTGTTGATGAAACATAGAAACTGCATCGGGATTAAATACCACAGGCACCATGCGGACTTTTCTCCACCTGAGTAATGTCTCAAACTGTCTATGCTTTGATCGTTCCCTGGATGACCAGTAGTAGTTTCCGAAGCACTTATGGAGACATTCCGTAAACAGTGGACCTTCAAAGTGTTGATGAAACACATAAATTGCATTGGGATTGAATACAACAACCAACATGCGGAATTTTCTCCATGGGAGCGATGTCTCAAACTGTCTACGAATTGATCGTTCCCTGGAATACCAGAAGTAGTTTCCGATGCACATCTGGAGGCATTCTGTATTCTGTGGATTCTCAGGGTGTTGATGAAACACAGAAATTACATCGGGATTGAATTAAGCAGGCACTATGCGGTCTTTTCTATATGGGGGTAATGTCTCAAACAGTCTACCCTTTGATCGTTCCATGGAAGACCAGTGGTAGTTACCAAGGCACATCTGGTGGCATTCTGTAATCTGTGGGGCTTCAGAGTGTTAATGAAACACAGAAACTGCATCGGGATTGAATACAACAGGCACCATGCGGACTTTTCCCCATGCGAGTATTATCTTAAACTGACTACACTTTATCGTTACCTGGTGGACAAGTAGTAGTTTGCGAAGCACATGTGGAGGCTTTCTGTAATCTGTGGACCTTCAGAGTGTTGATGAAACACAGAAAGTGCATTGGGATTGAATACAACAGGCACCATACGGACTTTTCACCATGAGAGTAATGTCTCAAACTGTCTTCGCTTTGGTCGTTCCCTGGAAAATCAAGTAGTAGTTTCCGAAGCACATCTGGAGGCATTCTGTAATCTGTGGACGTTCACAGGGTTGACGAAACACAGAAATTGAATCGGGATTGAATACAACTGGCACCATGCGGACTTTTTTTCATGGGAGTAATGTGTTAAACTGCCTACGCTTTGATCGTTCTCTGGAAGACCAGTAGTAGTTTCCGAAGCACATCTTTAGGCATTCTCAAATCTGTGGACCTTCAGAGTTTTCATGAAACACAGAAATTGCATTGGGATTGAATTGAACAGGCACCACTCGAACTTTTCTCCATGGGAGAAGTTTCTCAAACTGTCTTCACTTTGATCGTGCCCTGGAAGACCAGTAGTTGTTTCCGAAGCACATCTGGAAACATTCTGTAATCGGTGGACCTTCAGAGTGTTGATGGAACACATAAATTGCAACGGGATTGAATACAACAGGCACCATGCGGACTTTTCTCCATGGGAGTAATGTCTTAAACTGTCTACACTTTGATCGTTTCCTGGAAGATCAGTAGTAGTTTCCGAAGCACATTTGGAGGCATTCTGTAATCCGTGGACCTTCAGAGTGTTGATGAAACACAGAAATTGCATCGGGATTGAATTCAACAGGCACCATGCGGACTTTTCTATATGGGAGTATTGTCTCAAACTTCTTACGTTTTGATCATGCCCTGGAAGGCCAGTAGTAGTTTCCGACGCACACCTGGAGGCATTCTGTAATCTGTGGACCTTCAGAGTGTTGATGAATCACAGAGATTGCATCAGGATTGAATACAGCAGGCACCATGCGGACTTTTCTCCACGGGAGTAGTGTCTCAAACTGTGTACACTTTAATCGATTCCTGGAAGACCAGCAGTAGTTTCCGACGCACATATGGAGGCATTCTGTAATCTGTGAACCTTCAGAGTGTTGATGAAACACAGAAATTGCATCAGGATTGAATACGACAGGCACCATGCGGACTTTTCTCCATAGGAGTAATGTCTCAAGCTGACTACGCTTTGATCGTTACCTGGAAGACACGTAGCAGTTTCCGAAGCACATCTGGAGGCTCTCTGTAATCTGCGGACCTTCAGAGTGTTGATGAAATACAGAAATTGCATCGGGATTGAATACAACAGTCACCATGCGGTCTTTTCTCCATGTTTGTAATGTCTCAAACTGTCTACGTCTTGATCGTTCCCTTGAAGACCAGTAGTAGTTTCCGACGCAAAATCGGAGGCATTCTGTAATCTGTGGACCTTCAGAGTGTTGATGAAACACAGAAGTTGCACTGGGATTGAATACGACAGGCACCTTGCGGACTCTTCTCCATAGGAGTAATGTCTCAAGCTGACTACGCTTTGATCGTTACCTGGAAGACAAGTAGTAGTTTCCGAAGCTCATCTGGAGGCATTCTGCAATCTCTGGACCTTCAGAGTGTCGATGAAATACAGACAGTGCATCGGGTTTGAATACAACCGTCACCATGTAGACTTTACTCTATGGGAATGATGTCTCAAAGTGTCCACGCTTTAATCGTTACCTGGAAGACCAGTAGTAGTTTCCGAAGCACATCTGGAGGGTTTCTGTAATCTGTGGACCTTCAGAGTGTAGATCAAACACGGAAATTGCATCTGGATTGAATACATCAGGCACCATGCAGAGTTTTCTCCATGGGAGTAATGTCTCAAACTGTCTACGCTTTGATCGTTCCCTGCAAGACCTGTAGTAGTTTCAGAAGCACATCTGGCGGCTTACTGTAATCTGTGGACCTTCTGAGTGTTGATGGAACACAGAAATTGCATCGGGATTGAATACAACAGGCACCATGCGGACTTTTGTGCATGAGTGTAGTGTCTCAATCTGTCTACGCTTTGATCGTTCCCTGGAAGACCATTGGTAGTTTCCGAAACACATCTTGAGGCTTTCTGTCATCTGTGGACCTTCAGAGTGTTGATGGAACACAGAAATTGCATCGGTATTGAATACAACAGGCACCATGCGGACTTTTCTCCATGGGAGTAATGTCTCAAATTGTATTCGCTTTGATCGTTCTCTGGAAGAACAGTAGTAGTTTCCAAAGCACATCTGGAGGCATTCTTTAATCTGTATACCATCAGAGTGTTGATGAAACACAGCAATTGTATCAGGATAGAATACAACAGGAACTATGCGGACTTCTCCCCATGGGAGTAATATCTCAAACTGACTACACTTTGATGGTTACCTGGTGGACAAGTAGTAGTTTCTGAAGCACATCTGGAGGCATTGTGTAATCAGTGGACCGTCAGAGTGATGACGAAACACAGAAATTGCATCGGGACTAAATACAACAGGTAATTTGCGGACATTTTATCATGGGGTAAATGTCTCAAACTGTCTACCGAATTTGATCGATTCCTCGAAGTATAGTAGTAGTTTCCAAACACATCTGGAGGCATTCTGTAATCTGTGGACTTTTAGAGTGTTGATGAAATACAAGAAATGCATCGGGATTGAATACAAAAGGCACCATCCGGACTTTTCTAGATGTGAGCAATGTCTCAAACTGTCTACGATTTGATCGACCCATATAGGACATGTAGTAGTTTCTGAAGCACATCTGGAGGCATTATATAATCTGTGGAAATTTAGAGTGTCGGTGAAACACAGAAATTGCATCGGGATTGAATACAACAGGCAATATGTGGTCTTTATTCCATGGGAGTAATGTCATTATCAGTCTACGCTTTGATCGTAACCTGTAACACCAGTAGTAGTTTCCAAGGCACATCTGGAGGCATTCTGTAATCTATGGACCTTCAGAGTGTTGATGAAACACAGAAATTGCACCGGGATTGATTACAACAGGCACCATGCGGACTTCTTTCCATTCGAGTAATGTCTCAAACTGTCTACGCTTTGATCGTTCCCTGTAAGACCAGTAGTAGTTTCCGAAGCACATCTGGAGACATTCCGTAAAAAGTGGACCTTCAGAGTTTAGATGAAACACATAAATTGCATCGGGTTTCAATAAAACAACCACCATGCGGAATTTTCTCCATGGGAGCGATGTCTCAAACTGTCTACGCTTTGATCGATTCCTGGAAGACCAGTTGTAGTTTCCGAAGCACATCTGGAGCCATTCCGTAATCTGTGGACGTTCGGAGTGTTGATGAAACACCGTAATTGCATCAGGATTGAATACAACAGACACCACACGGACTTTTCTCTAAGGGGCATAATGTCTCACACTGTCTACGCTTCGATCGATTCCTGGGAGACAAGTAGTAGTTTTTGAATCACATCTCTAGGCATTCAGTATTCTGTGGACCTTCACAGTGTTGATGAAGCACAGAAATTGCATCGGGATTGTATACAACAGTCACCATGCGGACTTTTCTCCATGGCAGTATATGTCTCAAAGAGTCTACGCTTTGATCGTTACTTGGAAGACCAGTAGCAGTTTCCGAAGCACATCTGGAGGCATTCTGTAATCTGTGGACCTTCAGAGTGTTGATGAAACCCGGAAATTGCATCGGGATAGAATACAACAGACACCATGCTGACTTTTCTCCATGATAGTAATGTCTCAAACTGTATACGATTTGATCGTTCCCTGGAAGACCAGTAGTAGTTTGCGAAGCAAATGTGGAGGCAATCTGTTATCCACGGACTTTCAGGGGGTTCATGAAACACAGAAATTGCCTCGGGTTTGAACAGAACAGGCACAATGCGAACTTTTCTCCATGGGGGTAATGTCTTAAACTGTCTACGACTTGATCGTTCCCTGGAAAACCAGGAGTAGTTTCCGATGCACATCTGGAGGCATTCTGTATTCTGTAGACCTTCAGAGTGTTGATGAAACACCGAAATTACATCGGGATTGAATTAAACAGTCACCATGCGATCTTTTCTCTATGGGCATAATGTCTCACACTGTCTACGCTTCGATCGATTCCTGGGGGACAAGTAGTAGTTTTTGAAGCACATCTTTAGGCATTCAGTATTCTGTCCGACCTTCACAGTGTTGATGAAGCACAGAAATTGCGTCGGGATTGTATACAACAGTCACCATGCGGACTTTTCTCCATGGCAGTATATGTCTCAAAGGGTCTACGCTTTGATCGTTACTTGGAAGACCAGTAGCAGTTTCCGAAGCACATCTGGAGGCTTTCTGCAATCTGTGGACCTACAGAGTGTTGATGAAACACAGAAATTGCATTAGGATAGAATACAACAGACACCATGCGGAATTTTCTCCATGATAGTAATGTCTCAAACTGTATACGCTTTGATCGTTCCCTCGAAGACCAGTAGTTGTTTGCGAAGCACATGTGGAGGCATTCTGTAATCCCTGGACATTCAGAGGGTTAATGAAACACAGAAATTGCCTCGGGTTTGAATTGAACAAGCACAATGCGAACTTTTCTCCATGGGGGTGACGTCTCAAACTGTCTACGACTTGATCGTTCCCTGGAATACCAGAAGTAGTTTCCGATGCACATCTGGAGGCATTCTGTATTCTGTATACCTTCAGAGTGTTGATGAAACACAGAAATTACATCGGGATTGAATTAAACAGGCACTATGCGGTCTTTTCTATATGGGGGTAATGTCTCAAACAGTCTAGCCTTTGGTCGTTCCCCGGAAGACCAGTGGTAGTTACCAAGGCAAATCTGGTCACATTCTGTAATCTGTGGGGCTTCAGAATGTTATGAAACACAGAAATTGCATCGGGATTGAATACAACAGGCACCACGCTGACTTTTCTGCATGGGAGTAATGTCTCAAACTGTCTACGCTTTGATCCCTGGAAACCAGTAGTAGTTTCCGAAGCACATTTGGAGGCATTCTGTAATCCGTGGACCTTCAGGGTGATGATGAGACACAGAAATTGCATCGGGATTGAATACAACAGGCACCATGCAGTCCTTTCTCCTTGGCAGAAATGTCTTAAACTGTCTACGAATTTTCTTCGATCCCTCGAAGACCAGTATTAGTTTCAAAGCATATCCGGAGGCATTCTGTAATTTGTCGACATTCGGAGTGTTGATGAAACACAGAAACTGCATCGGGATTGAATGCAACAGGCACTATGCGGACCTTTCTCCATTCTAATAATGTCTCAAACTGTCTACGCTTTGATCGTTCCCTGGAAGACCAGTAGTAGTTTCCGAAGCACTTCTGGAGACATTCCGTAAACAGTGGACCTTCAGAGTGTTGATGAAACACATAAATTGTATCGGGATTGAATACAACAACCACCATGCGGAATTTTCTGCCATGGGAGCGATGTCTCAAACTGTCTACGAATTGATCGTTCCCTGGAAGACCAGTAGCAGTTTCCAAGGCACATCTGGAAGAATTCTGTAATCTGTGGACCTTCAGACTGTTGATGAAACACAGAGATTGCATCGGGATTGAATACAACTGGCATCATGCGGTCCTTTCTCCTTTGGCAGAAATGTCTTAAACTGTCTACGAATTTTGATCGATCCCTCGAAGACCTGTAGTAGTTTCAAAGCATATCCGGAGGCATTCTGTAATCTGTCGACATTCGGAGTGTTGATGAAACACAGAAACTGCATCGGGATTAAATACCACAGTCACCATGCGGAATTTTCTCCACCTGAGTAATGTCTCAAACTGTCTATGCTTTGATCGTTCCCTGGATGACCAGTAGTAGTTTCCGAAGCACTTCTGGAGACATTCCGTAAACAGTGGACCTTCAAAGTGTTGATGAAACACATAAATTGCATCGGGATTGAATACAACAACCACCATGCGGAATTTTCTGCCATGGGAGCGATGTCTCAAACTGTCTACGAATTGATCGTTCCCTGGAATACCAGAAGTAGTTTCCGATGCACATCTGGAGGCATTCTGTATTCTGTGGATTTTCAGAGTGTTGATGAAACACAAAAATTACATCGGGATTGAATTAAACAGGCACTATGCGGTCTTTTCTATATGCTGGTAATGTCTCAAACAGTCTACCCTTTGATCGTTCCCTGGAAGACCAGTGGTAGTTACCAAGGCACATCTGGTGGCATTCTGTAATCTGTGGGGCTTCAGAGTGTTAATGAAACACAGAAACTGCATCGGGAGTGAATACAACAGGCACCATGCGGACTTTTCCCCATCGGAGTAATATCTCAAACTGACTACAATTTGATCGTGACCTGGTGGACAAGTAGTAGTTTGCGAAGCACATGTGGAGGCTTTCTGTAATCTGTGGACCTTCAGAGAGTTTATGAAACACAGAAAGATCATTGGGATTCAATACAACAGGCACCATGCGGACTTTTCACCATGAGAGTAACGTCTCAAACTGACTTCGCTTTGGTCGTTCCCTGGAAAATCAGTAGTAGTTTTCGAAGCAGATCTGGAGACATTCTGTAGTCTGTGGACATTCACAGGGTTGATGAAACACAGAAATTTCATGGGGATTGAATACAACAGGCACCATGCGGTCCTTTCTCCTTTGGCAGAAATGTCTTAACCTGTCTACGAATTTTGATCGATCCCTGGAAGACCTGTAGTAGTTTCAAAGCGTATCCGGAGGCATTCTGTAATCTGTCGACATTCGGAGTTTTGATGAAACACAGAAACTGCATCGGGATTGAATACAACAGGCACTATGCGGACTTTTCTCCATTCTAATAATGTCTCAAACTGACTACGCTTTGATCGTTCCCTGGAAGACCAGTAGTAGTTTCCGAAGCACTTCTGGAGACATTCCGTAAACAGTGGACCTTCAGAGTGTTGATGAAACACATAAATTGCATCGGGATTGAATACAACAACCACCATGCGGAATTTTCTCCATGGGAGCAATGTCTCAAACAGTCTACGTTTTGATCGTACCCTGGAAGAACAGTAGCAGTTTCCAAGGCACATCTGGAAGAATTCTGTAATCTGTGGACCTTCAGACTGTTGATGAAACACAGAGATTGCATCGGGATTGAATACAACAGGCATCATGCGGTCCTTTCTCCTTTGGCAGAAATGTCTTAAACTGTCTACGAATTTTGATCGATCCCTCGAAGACCTGTAGTAGTTTCAAAGCATATCCGGAGGCATTCTGTAATCTGTCGACATTCGGAGTGTTGATGAAACACAGAAACTGCATCGGGATTAAATACCACAGGCACCATGCGGACTTTTCTCCACCTGAGTAATGTCTCAAACTGTCTATGCTTTGATCGTTCCCTGGATGACCAGTAGTAGTTTCCGAAGCACTTCTGGAGACATTCCGTAAACAGTGGACCTTCAAAGTGTTGATGAAACACATAAATTGCATCGGGATTGAATACAACAACCACCATGCGGAATTTTCTCCATGGGAGCGATGTCTCAAACTGTCTACGAATTGATCGTTCCCTGGAATACCAGTGGTAGTTACCAAGGCACATCTGGTGGCATTCTGTATTCTGTGGGGCTTCAGAGTGTTAATGAAACACAGAAACTGCATCGGGATTGAATACAACAGGCACCATGCGGACTTTTACCCATGGGAGTATTATCTCAAATTGACTACACTTTGATCGTTACCTGGTGGACAAGTAGTAGTTTGCGAAGCACATGTGGAGGCTTTCTGTAATCTGTGGACCTTCAGAGTGTTGATGAAACACAGAAAGTGCATTGGGATTGAATACAACAGGCACCATACGGACTTTTCACCATGAGAGTAATGTCTCAAACTGTCTTCGCTTTGGTCGTGCCCTGGAAGACAAGTACTATATTAAGAAGCACATCTGGAGCAATTCTGTATCTGTGGATTTCGGAGTGTTGATCAAACACAGAATTACATCTGGATTGAATACAACAGGCACCATGCGGACTTTTCTCAATGGGGGTAAAGTGTCAAACTGTCTACGATTTGATCATTCGCTGGAAGACCAGTAGTAGTTTTTGAAGTAAATCTTGAGGCATTCTGTAATCTGTGGACCTTCTGAATTTTGTGAAACACAGAAATTGCATCGGAACTAAATACAACAGGTGACATGCGGACCTTTCGCCATGGGGGAAATGTCTCAAAGTGTCTACGAAATTTGATCGATTCCTCGAAGACTAGTAGTGGTTTCCAAACATATCTGGAGGCATTCTGTAGTCTGTGGACCTTCAGAGTGTTGGTGAAACACAGAAATCGCATCGTGATTGAATACAACAGTCACAATGAGGACTTTTCTCATTGGGAGTAATGTCTCAAACTGTCTACGCTTTGATCCTTCCCTGGAAGACCAGTAGTAGTTTCAGAAGCACATCTGGAGGCCTTCTATAATCTGTGGAAATTCAGAGTGTCGATGAAACACAGATATTGCATCGTGATTCAATACAACAAATCACAATGCGGACTTTTCTCCATAGGAATAATGTCTCAAACTTTAAACGCTTTGATGGTTTCCTGGAAAGACCAGTAGTAGATTCCGAAGCACATCTGGAGGCATTCCGTAATCTGTGGAGCTTCAGAGCGTTGATGAAACACAGAAATTGCATCGGGATTGAATAGAACAGGCTCCATGCTTACTTTTCTCAATCGGAGGAATGTCTCAAACTGTCTAATAATTATGAACGATTCCTCGAACTCCATTAGTAGTTTACAAGCACATCTGGAGGCATTCTGTAATCATTGGACCTTCAGAGTGTTGATGAAACACAGAATTACATCGGGATTGAATACAACTGGCTCCATGCGGACTTTTCCCCATGGGAGTAATGTCTCAAACTGTCTACGCTTCGATCGTTCAGTGGGAGACCAGTAGTAGTTTCCGAAGCACAGCAGGAGGCATTCTGTAAACCGTGGTCCTTCAGAATGTTGAAGAAACACAGAAATTGCATCGGGAATGAATACAACAGGCACCATGTGGACTTTCTCCATGGCAGTGTTGTCTCAAACTGTCCTCATTTTGATCGTTCCCTTCAAGACAAGAAGTAGATTAAGAAGCACATCTGGAGGCATTCCGTAATCTGTGCAGCTTCAGAGTGGTGATGGAACACAAAAATTGCATCGGGATGGAATACAACATTCACCATGCGGACTTTCCTCCATGGGAGTAATGTCTCCAAATGTCTACGCTTTAATCATTCCATGGAAGACCAGTAGTAGTTTCCGAAGCACATCTGGAGACATTCCGTAAACAGTGGACCTTCAGAGTGCTGATGAAACACAGAAATTGCATCGGGATTTAATAGAAAATGCACCATGCGGACTTTTCCCCATGGGAGTAATGCCTCCCAGTGTCTACGCTTAGATCGTTCCCTGGAAGACGATTAGTAGATTCCGAAACACATTAGGACTCATTCTGTAATCTGTGGACCTACAGAGTGTTGACGAAACACTGAAATTGAATCGGGATTGAATACATTTGGCACTATGAGGAATTATCTCCATGGGCATAATGTCTCACACTGTCTACGCTTCGATCGATTCCTGGGAGACAAGAACTAGTTTTTGAAGTACATCTGCAGGCATTCGGTATTCTATAGACCTTCAGAGTGTTGATGAAACACAGAAATTGCATCGGGATTGAATACAACAGGCACCACTCGGTTTTTTCTCCATGGGAGTTAAGTCTCTAACTGTCTACGCTTTGATCGTTCCCTGGAAGATCAGTAGTAGTTTCCGAAGCACATCTGGAGGCATTCCGTAATCTGTGGACCTTCAGAGTGTTGATGAAACATTGAAATTGAATTGGAAATGAATACAACAGGCACCATGCGGACTTTTCTCCATGGGAGAAATGCCGCAAACTATCTACGAACTTTGATCAGTTCCTCGAAGACCAGTTGTACTATCCTAGCACATCTGGAGGCATTCTGTAATCTGTGGACCTTCCGTGTGTTGATGAAACACAGAAATTGCATCGGGATTGAATACAACAGGCACCATGCGGAGTTTTCTCCATGGGAGTAATGTCACAAATTGTGTACGCTTCGATCGTTCAGTGGAAGACCAGTAGCAGTTTCCGAAGCACATCCGGGAGCCATTCTGTAATCTGTGGTCCTTGAGAATGTCGCAGAAACACATACATTTTATCGGGATTGAATACAAGAAGCACCATGCGGACTTTTCTCCATGGGAGTAATGTCTCAAACTGTTTACATTTTGATCGTTCCCTGGGAGACAAGTGGTAGATTAAGAAGCACATCCGGAGGCATTCCGTAATCTGTGGAGCTTCAGAGTGTTGATGGAACACAAAAATTGCATCGGGATTGAATACAACAGGCAACATGCGGACTATGCTCCATGGGAGTAATGTCTCAAACTGTCTACGCTTTAATCATTCCCTGGAAGACCAGTAGTAGTTTCAGAAGAACATCTGGAAGCATTCCTTAATCTGTGGAGATTCAGAGCGTTGATGAAACACAGAAAGTGCTACGGGATTGAATACAACAGGCATAATGCAGACTTTTCTCCACGGGAGCATTGTCTCAAACTGTATACGCTTTGATCGCTCCCTGGAAGACCATTACTAGTTTCCGAAGCACATCTGGAGACATTCCGTAAACAGTGGAACTTCAGAGTGTTGATGAAACACAGAAATTGCATCGTGATATAATACAAAAGGCACTATGCGGACTTTTCTCCATGGGAGTAATGCCTCCCAGTGTCTACGCTTAGATCGTTCGATGGAAGACGAGTAGTAGTTTGCGAAACACATCTGGACTCATTCTGTAATCTATGGCCTTCAGAGTGTTGATGAAACACTGAAATTGAATCGTGATTGAATCCAACAGGCACCATGCGGACTTTTCTCCATGGGAATAATGTCTCACACTGTCTACGCTTCGATCGATTGTTGTTAGACAAGTAGTAGTTTTTGAAGTACATCTGCAGGCATTCGGTATTCTGTAGAACTACAGAGTGTTGATGTAACACAGAAATTGTATCGGGATTGAATACAACATGCAGCATGCGGAGTTTTCTCCGTGGGAGTAATGTCACAAACTGTCTACGCTTCGATCATTCAGTGGAAGACCAGTAGTAGTTTCCGAAGCACATCTGGGGGCATTCTGTAATCTGTGGTCCTTCAGAGTGTTGATGTAACACAGAAATTACATCGGGATTGAATACAACAGGCACCATGCGGACTTTCCTCCATGAGAGTAATGTCTCAGGCTATCTACGCTTCAATCGTTCCCTGGAAGACCAGTAGTAGTTTCCGAAGTACATCTGGAGGCATTCGGTAATCTGTAGACCTTCAGAGTCTTGATGAAATATAGAAATTGCATCGGGATTAAATACAAGAGGCACGGAGCTGACCTTTCTCGATAGGAGAAATGTCTCTAACTGTCTACGAATTTTGATCGATTCCTCGAAGTCCAGTAGTAGTTTCCAAGCATATCTGGAGGCATTTTGTAATCATTGGACCTTCAGAGTGTTAATGAAACACAGAAATTGCATCGGGATTGAATACAACAGGCACTATGGGGACTTTTCTCCATGGGAGTAATGTCTCAAACCGTATACGCTTCGGTCGTTCCCTGGAAGACCAGTAGTTGTTTCCGAAGTACATCTGCAGGCATTCGGTAATCTGTAGACCTTCAGAGTCTTGATGAAATATAGAAATTGCATCGGGATTAAATACAAGAGGCACGATGCTCACTTTTCTCCAAGGGAGTAATGTCACAAAATGTCTACTCTTAGATCGTTCCCTGGAAGACGTGTAGTAGTTTCCGAAACACATTTGGACTCATTCTGTAATCTGTGGACCTACAGAGTGTTGACGAAACACTGAAATTGAATCGGGATTGAATACATTTGGCACTATGAGGAATTATCTCCATGGGCATAATGTCTCACACTGTCTACGCTTCGATCGATTCCTGGGAGACAAGAACTAGTTTTTGAAGTACATCTGCAGGCATTCGGTATTCTATAGACCTTCAGAGTGTTGATGAAACACAGAAATTGCATCGGGATTGAATACAACAGGCACCATGTAGAGTTTTCTCCATGGGAGTAATGTCAGAAACTATCTACGCTTCGATCGTTCAGTGGAAGACCAGTAGTAGCTTCCGAAGCACACCTGGGGGCATTCTGTAATCTGTGGTTCCTCAGAATGTTGTAGAAACACATAAATTGCATCGGGATTGAATACAAAAGGCACCATGCGGACTTTTCTCCATAGGAGTAATGTCTCAAAATGTTAACGCTTTGATGGTTCCCTTGAAGACCAGTAGCAGTTTCCGAAAAACATCTGGAGGCATTTCGTAATCTGTGGAGCTTCAGAGTGTTGATCAAACACCGAAATTGCATCGGGATTGAATAGAACTGGCACCATACGGACTTTTCTCCATGGGAGAAATATCTCAAACTGTCTAATAATTTTGAACGATTCCTCGAAGACCATTAGTGGTTTCCAAGCCCATCTGGAGGCAATCTGTAATCATTGGACGTTCAGAGTGTTGATGAATTACAGAAAATGGATCGGGATTGGATACTACAGGCACCACTCGGTTTTTTCTCCATGGGAGTTATGTCTCTAACTGTCTACGCTTTGATCGTTCCCTGGAAGATCAGTAGTAGTTTCCGAAGCACATCTGGAGGCATTCCGTAATCTGTGGACCTTCAGAGTGTTGATGAAACATTGAAATTGAATTGGAAATGAATACAACAGGCACCATGCGGACTTTTCTCCATGGGAGAAATGCCGCAAACTATCTACGAACTTTGATCAGTTCCTCGAAGACCAGTTGTACTATCCTAGCACATCTGGAGGCATTCTGTAATCTGTGGACCTTCCGTGTGTTGATGAAACACAGAAATTGCATCGGGATTGAATACAACAGGCACCATGCGGAGTTTTCTCCATGGGAGTAATGTCACAAATTGTGTACGCTTCGATCGTTCAGTGGAAGACCAGTAGCAGTTTCCGAAGCACATCCGGGAGCCATTCTGTAATCTGTGGTCCTTGAGAATGTCGCAGAAACACATACTTTTCATCGGGATTGAATACAAGAAGCACCATGCGGACTTTTCTCCATGGGAGTAATGTCTCAAACTGTTTACATTTTGATCGTTCCCTGGGAGACAAGTGGTAGATTAAGAAGCACATCCGGAGGCATTCCGTAATCTGTGGAGCTTCAGAGTGTTGATGGAACACAAAAATTGCATCGGGATTGAATACAACAGGCAACATGCGGACTATGCTCCATGGGAGTAATGTCTCAAACTGTCTACGCTTTAATCATTCCCTGGAAGACCAGTAGTAGTTTCAGAAGAACATCTGGAAGCATTCCTTAATCTGTGGAGATTCAGAGCGTTGATGAAACACAGAAAGTGCTTCGGGATTGAATACAACAGGAATAATGCAGACTTTTCTCCACGGGAGCATTGTCTCAAACTGTATACGCTTTGATCGCTCCCTGGAAGACCATTACTAGTTTCCGAAGCACATCTGGAGACATTCCGTAAACAGTGGACCTTCAGAGTGTTGATGAAACACAGAAATTGCATCGTGATATAATACAAAAGGCACTATGCGGACTTTTCTCCATGGGAGCAATGCCTCCCAGTGTCTACGCTTAGATCGTTCGATGGAAGACGAGTAGTAGTTTGCGAAACACATCTGGACTCATTCTGTAATCTATGGCCTTCAGAGTGTTGATGAAACACTGAAATTGAATCGTGATTGAATCCAACAGGCACCATGCGGACTTTTCTCCATGGGAATAATGTCTCACACTGTCTACGCTTCGATCGATTGTTGTTAGACAAGTAGTAGTTTTTGAAGTACATCTGCAGGCATTCGGTATTCTGTAGAACTTCAGAGTGTTGATGTAACACAGAAATTGTATCGGGATTGAATACAACATGCAGCATGCGAAGTTTTCTCCATGGGAGTAATGTCACAAACTGTCTACGCTTCGATCATTCAGTGGAAGACCAGTAGTAGTTTCCGAAGCATATCTGGGGGCATTCTGTAATCTGTGGTCCTTCAGAGTGTTGATGTAACACAGAAATTACATCGGGACTGAATACAACAGGCACCATGCGGACTTTCCTCCATGAGAGTAATGTCTCAGGCTATCTACGCTTCAATCGTTCCCTGGAAGACCAGTAGTAGTTTCCGAAGTACATCTGGAGGCATTCGGTAATCTGTAGACCTTCAGAGTCTTGATGAAATATAGAAATTGCATCGGGATTAAATACAAGAGGCACGGAGTTGACCTTTCTCGATAGGAGAAATGTCTCTAACTGTCTACGAATTTTGATCGATTCCTCGAAGTCCAGTAGTAGTTTCCAAGCATATCTGGAGGCATTTTGTAATCATTGGACCTTCAGAGTGTTAATGAAACACAGAAATTGCATCGGGATTGAATACAACAGGCACTATGGGGACTTTTCTCCATGGGAGTAATGTCTCAAACCGTATACGCTTCGGTCGTTCCCTGGAAGACCAGTAGTAGTTTCCGAAGTACATCTGCAGGCATTCGGTAATCTGTAGACCTTCAGAGTCTTGATGAAATATAGAAATTGCATCGGGATTAAATACAAGAGGCACGATGCTCACTTTTCTCCAAGGGAGTAATGTCACAAAATGTCTACTCTTAGATCGTTCCCTGGAAGACGTGTAGTAGTTTCCGAAACACATTTGGACTCATTCTTTAATCTGTGGTCCTTCAGAGTGTTGATGAAACACTGAAATTGAATCGGGATTGAATACAACAGGCACCATGCGGACTTTTCTCAATGGGCATAATGTCTCACACTGCCTACGCTTCGATCGATTCCTGGGAGACAAGTAGCACTTTTTGAAGTACATCTGCAGGCATTCGGTATTCTGTAGACCTTCAGAGTGTTGATGAAAGAAAGAAATTGCATCGGGATTGAATACAACAGGCAGCATGCGGAGTTTTCTCCATGGGAGTAATGTCACAAACTGTCTACGCTTCGATCATTCAGTGGAAGACCAGTAGTAGTTTCCGAAGCACATCTGGGGGCATTCTGTAATCTGTGGTCCTTCAGAGTGTTGATGTAACACAGAAATTACATCGGGATTGAATACAACAGGCACCATGCGGACTTTCCTCCATGAGAGTAATGTCTCAGGCTATCTACGCTTCAATCGTTCCCTGGAAGACCAGTAGTAGTTTCCGAAGTACATCTGGAGGCATTCGGTAATCTGTAGACCTTCAGAGTCTTGATGAAATATAGAAATTGCATCGGGATTAAATACAAGAGGCACGGAGCTGACCTTTCTCGATAGGAGAAATGTCTCTAACTGTCTACGAATTTTGATCGATTCCTCGAAGTCCAGTAGTAGTTTCCAAGCATATCTGGAGGCATTTTGTAATCATTGGACCTTCAGAGTGTTAATGAAACACAGAAATTGCATCGGGATTGAATACAACAGGCACTATGGGGACTTTTCTCCATGGGAGTAATGTCTCAAACCGTATACGCTTCGGTCGTTCCCTGGAAGACCAGTAGTTGTTTCCGAAGTACATCTGCAGGCATTCGGTAATCTGTAGACCTTCAGAGTCTTGATGAAATATAGAAATTGCATCGGGATTAAATACAAGAGGCACGATGCTCACTTTTCTCCAAGGGAGTAATGTCACAAACTGTCTACGCTTCGATCATTCAGTGGAAGACCAGTAGTAGTTTCCGAAACACATTTGGACTCATTCTTTAATCTGTGGTCCTTCAGAGTGTTGATGAAACACTGAAATTGAATCGGGATTGAATACAACAGGCACCATGCGGACTTTCCTCCATGGGAGTAATGTCTCCAAATGTCTACGCTTTAATCATTCCATGGAAGACCAGTAGTAGTTTCCGAAGCACATCTGGAGAAATTCCGTAAACAGTGGACCTTCAGAGTGTTGATGAAACACAGAAATTGCATCGGGATTTAATACAAAATGCACCATGCGGACTTTTCACCATGGGAGTAATGCCTCCCAGTGTCTACGCTTAGATCGTTCCCTGGAAGACGATTAGTAGATTCCGAAACACATTAGGACTCATTCTGTAATCTGTGGACCTACAGAGTGTTGACGAAACACTGAAATTGAATCGGGATTGAATACATTGGGCACTATGAGGAATTATCTCCATGGGCATAATGTCTCACACTGTCTACGCTTCGATCGATTCCTGGGAGACAAGAACTAGTTTTTGAAGTACATCTGCAGGCATTCGGTATTCTATAGACCTTGAGAGTGTTGATGAAACACAGAAATTGCATCTGGATTGAGTACAACATGCACCATGTGGACTTTTCTCCATGGGAGTAATGTTTCAAACTGTCTACGCTTTGATCGATTCCTGGAAGACCAGAAGTAGTTTCAGAGGCACATCTGAGGGCATTCTGTAATCTGTGGACCTTCAGAGTGTTGATAATACACAGAAATTGCATCGGGGTTAAATACAACAGGCAACATGCGGACTTTTCCCCATGGGAATAATGTCTCAAAGTGTGTACGCTTTGTTCTATTCCTGGATGATCAGTAGTAGTTTTAGAAGCACATCTGGAGGAATTCAGTAATCTGTCGACCTTGAGAGAGTTGATTAAACAAAGAAATTGCATCGGGATTGAATACAACAGGCACCATGCGGACTTTTCTCCAAGGGAGTAATGTCTCAAACTGTCTACGCTTCGATCGATCCCTGGAAGTCAAGTAGTAGATTAAGAAGCAGATCTGGAGGCTCTCTGTAATCTGTGGACCTTCAGAGTGTCGATGAAACACAGAAATTGCATCGGGATTGAATACAACAGGCACCATGAAGAGTTTTCACCATAGGAGTAGTGTCTCAAACTGTAAACGCTTTGATAGTTCCCTGGAAGACCAGTAGCAGTTTCCGAAGTACATCTCGTGGCGTTACGTAATCTGTGGAGCTTCAGAGTGTTGGTGAAACACAGAAATTTCATCTGGATTGAATAGAACAGGCAGAATGCGGACTTTTCTCCATGGGAAAAATGTCTCAAACTGTCTAATAATTTTGATCGATTCCTCGAAGGCCATTAGTAGTTTCCATTAATATCTGGAGGCATTCTGTAATCATTGGACCTTCAAAGTGTTGATAAAACACAGAAATTGCATCGGGATTGAATACAACAGGCACCATGCGGACTTTTGTCCATGGGAGTAATGTCTCAAACTATGTACGCTGTAATAGATTCCTGGAAGGCCAGTAGTAGTTTCGATACACATCTGGAATCATTCTGTAATCTGTGGACTTTCAGAGTGTTGATGAAACACAAAAATTACATCGTGATTGAATACAAAAGGCACCATGCGGACTTTTCTCCATGGTAGTAATGACTCAAACTGGCTACGCTTTGATCCTTCACTGGAAGACCTGTAGTAGTTTCCGAAGCACATCTGGAGGCATTCTGTAATCTGTGGTCCTTCAGAGTGTTGATGAAACACAGAAATTGCATCGTGATTGAATCCAACAGGCACCATTATGTTTTTTCTCCATCGGAGTCATTTCTCAAACTGTCTCCGACTTCATCGTTCCCTGGAAGACCAGTAGTAGTTTCCGCAGCAAATCTGAAGGAATTCTGTAATCTGGGGACCTTCAGAGTGTTGGTGAAACACAGAAATTGCATCGGGATTGAATACAACAGACACCATGCGGACTTTTCTCCATGAGAGTAATGTCTCAAATTGTCTACGTTCTAATCTTTCCCTGGAAGAACAGTAGTAGTTTCCGAAGTACATCTGGAGGCATTCGGTAATCTGTAGACCTTCCGAGTGTTAATGAAACACAGAAATTGCAACGGGATTGAAGACAAAAAGCACCATGCAAACTTTTCTCCATGGGAGAAATTTCTCAAACTGTCTACGAATTTTGATCGATTCCACGAAGACCAGTAGTGGTTTCCGAAACACATCCGGAGTCATTCTGTAATCTGTGGACCTTGAGAGTGTTGATGAAACACAGAAATTGCATCTGGATTGAGTACAACATGCACCATGTGGACTTTTCTCCATGGGAGTAATGTTTCAAACTGTCTACGCTTTGATCGATTCCTGGAAGACCAGAAGTAGTTTCAGAGGCACATCTGAGGGCATTCTGTAATCTGTGGACCTTCAGAGTGTTGATAATACACAGAAATTGCATCGGGGTTAAATACAACAGGCAACATGCGGACTTTTCCCCATGGGAATAATGTCTCAAAGTGTGTACGCTTTGTTCTATTCCTGGATGATCAGTAGTAGTTTTAGAAGCACATCTGGAGGAATTCAGTAATCTGTCGACCTTGAGAGAGTTGATTAAACAAAGAAATTGCATCGGGATTGAATACAACAGGCACCATGCGGACTTTTCTCCAAGGGAGTAATGTCTCAAACTGTCTACGCTTCGATCGATCCCTGGAAGTCAAGTAGTAGATTAAGAAGCAGATCTGGAGGCTCTCTGTAATCTGTGGACCTTCAGAGTGTCGATGAAACACAGAAATTGCATCGGGATTGAATACAACAGGCACCATGAAGAGTTTTCACCATAGGAGTAGTGTCTCAAACTGTAAACGCTTTGATAGTTCCCTGGAAGACCAGTAGCAGTTTCCGAAGTACATCTCGTGGCGTTACGTAATCTGTGGAGCTTCAGAGTGTTGGTGAAACACAGAAATTTCATCTGGATTGAATAGAACAGGCAGAATGCGGACTTTTCTCCATGGGAAAAATGTCTCAAACTGTCTAATAATTTTGATCGATTCCTCGAAGGCCATTAGTAGTTTCCATTAATATCTGGAGGCATTCTGTAATCATTGGACCTTCAAAGTGTTGATAAAACACAGAAATTGCATCGGGATTGAATACAACAGGCACCATGCGGACTTTTGTCCATGGGAGTAATGTCTCAAACTGTGTTCGCTTTAATCAATTCCAAGAAGACCAGTAGTAGTTTACGACGCACATCTGGAGGCATTCTGAAATCGGTGGACCTTTAGAGTCTTTATGAAACACAGAAATTGCATCGGGATGAAATACAACGGGCACGATGCTTACTTTTCTCCATGGGAGCAATGTCTCTAACTGTCTGCGAATTTTGATCGATTAGTAGAGGACCAGTAGTAGTTTCCAAGAACATCTGGAGGCATTCTGTAATCTGTGGGCCTTCGGAGTGTTGATGAACACAGAAATTGCATCTGGATTGAATACAACAGGCACCATGCGAACTTTTCTCCCTGGGAGTAATGTCTCAAACTGTTTACGATTTGATCGTTCTCTGAAAGACCTGTAGTAGATTCCGAAGCACATCTGGAATCATTCTGCAATCTGTTGACCTTCAGTGTGTTGATGAAACACAGAAATAGCATCGGGATTGAATACAACAGGCACTTTGCCGACTTTTCTCCGTCTGAGTAATGTCTCAAATTGTCTACGCTTTTATCGTTCGATGAAAGACAAGTAGTAGTTTTCGAAACTAATCAGGATTCATTCTCCAATCTGTGTATATTCAGAGTGTTGATGAAACACAGAAATTGCATCGGGATTAAATACAACAGGCACCATGCGGACTTTTCTCCATGGGAGTAAAGTCTCAAACTGTCTACGGTTTGTTCGTTCGCTTTAAGACCAGTAGCAGTTTTTGAAGTACATCTGAAATCATTATGTAATCTGTGGACTTTCAGGGTGTTGATGAAACACAGAAATTGCATCGGGATTGAATACAACAGACACCATGCGGACTTTTCTCTATGAGAGTAATGTCTCAAATTGTCTACGTTTTAATCTTTCCCTGGAAGACCAGTAGTAGTTTCCGAAGTACATCTGGAGGCATTCTATAATCTGTGGACCTTCACAGTGTTGATGAAACACAGAAATCGCATCGTGATTGAATACAACAGGCACCATGCGGACTTCTCTCCATGGGAGTAATGTCTCAAACTGTTTACAGTTTGATCCTTCCCTGGAAGACCAGTAGTAGTTTCAGAAGAACATCTGGAAGCATTCCTTAATCTGTGGAGATTCAGAGCGTTGATGAAACCCAAAAATTGCACCGGGATTGAATACAACAGGCACCATGCGGACTTTTCTCCGTGGGAGTAATGTCTCAAACTGTCTACACTTTAATCATTCCCTGGAAGACCAGTAGTTGTTTCCCAAGCACATCTGGAGGCATTCCGTAATCTGTGGAGCTTCAGAGTGTTGATGAAAGACAGAAATAGCAACGGGATTCAATACAACAGGCACCATGCGCACTTTTCTCCATGGGAGTAATGTCTCAAACTGTGTACTCTTTAATCGATTCCAGGAAGACCATTAGTAGTTTCCGACGCACATATGGAGGCATTCTGTAATCGGTGGACCTTCAGAGTGTTGACGAAACACAGAAATTGCAACGAGATTGAATACAAGCACCATTCGGACTTTTCCCCTTGGCGTTAATGTCTCAAACTGTCTACGCTTTAATCTTTCCCTGGAAGACCAGTGGTAGTTTCCGAAGTACTTCTGGAGGCATTCGGTAATCTGTAGACCTTCCGAGTGTTGATGAAACACAGAAATTGCATCGTGATTGAATACAACAGTCACCATTATGTTTTTTCTCCATGGGAGTAATATCTCAAACTGTCTCCGATTTGATCGTTCCCTGCAAGACCAGTAGTAGTTTCCGAAGCACATCTGGAGAAATTCTGTAATCTGTGGACCTTCCGAGTGTTGATGAAACACAGAAATTGCATCGGGATTGAAGACAAAACGCACCATGCAAACTTTTCTCCATGGGAGAAATTTCGTTAATTGTCTACGAATTTTGATCGATTCCTCGAAGTCCAGTAGTCGTTTCCGAAGCACATCCTGAGTCTTTCTGTAATCTGTGGACCTCGAGGGTGTTGATGAAACACAGAAATTGCATCTGGATTGAATACAACATGCACCATGCGGACTTTTCGCCATGGGAGTAATGTCTCAAAGTGAGTACGCGTTGATCGATTCCTGGAAGACCAGGAGTAGGTTCAGAGGCACATCTGAAGGCATTCTGTAATCTGTGGACCTTCAGAGTGTTGATAATACACACAAATTGCATCGGGGTTAAATACAACAGGCACCATGCGGACTTTTCTCCATGGGAGTAACGTCTCAAAGTGTGTACGTTTAGTTCGATTCCTGGAAGACCAGTAGTAGTTTCAGAAGCACATCTGGAGGCATTCTGTAATCTGTGGACCTTCAGAGAGTTGATTAAACACAGAAATTGCATCGGGATTGAATACAACAGGCACCATGCGGACTTTCTCAATGGGAGTAATGTCTCAAACTGTCTACATTTTGATCGTTACCTGGAAGACAAGTAGTAGATTAAGAAGCACATCTGGAGGCATTCCATAATCTGTGGAGCTTCAGAGTGTATATG
The DNA here is from genome assembly GCF_023897955.1 of Schistocerca gregaria. NCBI lineage: Eukaryota > Metazoa > Arthropoda > Insecta > Orthoptera > Acrididae > Schistocerca > Schistocerca gregaria. The sequence continues at coordinate 46,147,392 of NC_064920.1, forward strand.
GAACACATAAATTGCATCGGGATGGAATACAACAGGCACCATGCGGACTTTTCTCCATGGGAGTAATGTCTCCAAATGTCTACGCTTTAATTATTCCCTGGTAGACCAGTAGTAGTTTACGAAGCACATCTCGAGGAATTGTGTAATCTGTGGAACTTCAGAGTGTTGATAAAGTACAGAAATTGCATCGCTATTGAATACAACAGGCACCATGCGGTCTTTTCTCCATGGGTGTAATGTCTCAAACTGTAAAGGCTTTGTTGGTTCCCTGGGAGACCAGTAGTAGTTTCAGAGAACACCAGGAGGCATTCTGTAATCTGTGGACCTTCAGAGTGTTAATGAAACACAGAAATTGCATCGGGATTGATTACAACAGACACTACGCGGACTTTTCTAAATGAGAGTAATGTCTCAAATTGTCTACGTTTTAATCTTTAGCTGGAAGAACAGTAGTAGTTTCCGATGCTCATCTGAAGGCATTCGGTAATCGGTAGACCTTCCGAGTGTTGATGAAACACAGACATTGCATCGGGATTGAAGACAAAAGGCACCATGCAAACCTTTCTCCATGGGAGAAATTTCTCAAACTGTCTACGAAATTTGATCGATTCCTCGAAGACCAGTAGTGGTTTCCGAAGCACATCCTGAGTCATTCTGTAATCTGTGGACCTTGAGAGTGTTGATGAAACACAGAAATTGCATCTGCCTTGAATACAACATGCACCATGCGGACTTTTCCCCATGGGAGTAATGTTTCAAACTGTCTACGTTTTGGTCGATTCCTGGAAGACCAGTAGTAGTTTCAGAGGAACATCTGAGGGCATTCTGTAAACTGTGGGCCTTCAGAGTTTTGATAAGACACAGAACTTGCATCGTGGTTAAATACAACAGGCAACATGCGGACTTTTCTCCATGGGAGTAATGTCTCAAATTGAGTACGCTTTAATCGTTCTCTGGAAGACCAGTAGTAGTTTCATTAGAACATCTGGAGGCATTCTGTAATCTGTGGACCTTCAGAGTGTTGATGAAACACAGAAATCGCATCGGAATTGAATTCAACAGGCACCATGAGGACTTTTCTCCATGGGAGTAATGTCTCAAACTGAGTACGCGTTGATCGATTCCTGGAAGACCAGGAGTAGTTTCCGAAGCACATCTGGCGGCATTCTGTAATCTGCGGACCTTCAGAGTGTTGATGAAACACAGAAAATTCATTTGGATTGAATACAACAGGCACCATGAGGGCTTTTCTCAGTGGGCGTAATTTCTCAAACTGTCTACGCTTTGGTCGTTCCCTGGAAGACCAGTAGAAGTTTCCGAAGCACATCTAGAGGCATTCTGTAATCTGTGGACCTTCAGATTCTTGACGAAACACAGTAATTGCATCGTGAAGGAATATCAAAGCACCATGCGGACTTTACTCCATGGGAGTAATATCTCAAACTGTCTACGCTTTGATGGTTGCCTGCTGGACCAGTAATAGTTTCGGAAGCACATCTGGAGGCATTCCGTAATCTGTGGACTTTCAGAGTGTTGATAAAGCACAGAAATTGCACAAGGATTGCATACAACAGGCACCATGCGGACATTTCTCCATGCGAGTAATGTCTCAAACTATGTACGTTTTGATCGATTCCTCGAAGCCCAGTAGTAGCTTCCGAAGCACATCAGGCGGCATTCTGTAATCTGTTGACCTTCAGAGTGTTGTTGAGACTAACAAATTGCATCAGGATTGAATACAACATGCACCATGTGGACTTGTTTCCACGGGCGTGATGTCTCAAACTGTCTACGATTTGATCGATTCCTGGGAGGCCAATAGTAGTTTTTGAAGCACATCTGTAGGCATTCTGTAAATTGTGGACCTTAAGAGTGTTGATGAAACACAGAAATTGCATCGGGATAGAATACAACAGGCACCATGTGGACTTTTTTCAATGGGAGTAATGTCTCAAACTGACTATGCTTTGATAGTTACCTGGAAGACCAGTAGTAGTTTCCGAGCACATCTGGAGGCATTCTGTAATCTGTGGACCTTCAGAGTGTGGATAAAACACAGAAATTACATCGGGATTAAATAGAAGAGTCACCAAGCGGTCTTTTCACCATGGTAGTAATTTCTCAAATCGCCTACGCTTTGATCGTTCCCTGGAAGAGCAGTAGTAGTTGCCGAAACACATCTGGAGGCATTATGTAATATGTGGACCTTCAGAATTCTGATAAAACACAGAAATTGCATCGGGAACGAAGACCACAGCCGCCATGTGGACTATTCCAAATGGGATTTAAGTCTCAAACTGTATATGCTTTGATCGTTCTCTGGAAGACCAGTAGTAGTTTCCGAAGCACGTCTGTAGGCATTCTGTAATCTATGGACCTTCACAGTGTTGTTGAAACACAGAAATAGCATCGGGATAGAATACAACGGGCACCATGCGGAATTTTTTTCATAAGGGTAAAGTCTCTGTCTACTATTTGATAGCTCCATGGAAGTTCAGTTGTGGTTTCCGAAACACATCTGGTGGCATTCTGTAGTCTGTGGCCCATCAGAGTGTTAATGAAACACAGAAATTGCATCGGTATTGATTACAACATGCCCAATGCGGACTTTTCTCCATGGGAGTAATGTCTCAAACTGAGTACGATTTGATCGTTCCCTGGAAGATCAGTAGCAGTTTCCGAACGACATCTGGATGAATTCTGTAATCTGTGGATTTTCAGAGTGTTAAAGATGCACAGAATTTGCATATTGATTGAATAGAACATGCACCATTCGAACTTTTCTCGATGGGAGTAATGTCCCGAACTGTCTACGGTTTGATCGTTCCCTGGAAAACCAGTACTAGTTCCTGAAGCACATCTGGAGGCATTCTGTAATCTGTGGAATTTCAGAGTGTTGATGAAACACTGGATTTGCAGCGAGATTGAATACAACAGGCACCACACGGACTTTTCTCTATGGGAGTAATGTCTAAAACTGTCTACACTTTGATCGTTCCCTGGAAGACCAGTAGTCATTTCAGAAGCACATCTGGAGGTATTCTGTAATATGTGGATGTTCAGAGTGTTGATGAAACACAGAAATTGCATCGGGAAAGAAGACAACGGCAACATGGGAATTTTTCTCCATGGGAGTAATGTCTCAAACTGTCTACGCTTTGATCGTTCTCTGGAAGACAAGTAGTACATTAAAAAGCACATCTTGAAGCATTCTGTAATCTATGGACCTTCAGAGTGTTTATGAAACACATAAACTCCATCAGAATTTAATACAACAGGCACCATGCGGACATTTCTCCATGTGAGTAATGTCTCAAACTGTGTACGCATTCATCGATTCCTGGAAGACCAGTAATAGTTTTCTAAGCACATCTGGAGGCATTCTGTAATCTGTGGAACTTCAGAGTGTTGTTGAAACACAGAAATTGCATCAGGATTGAATACAACAGGCACCATGCGGACTTTTCTCAATGGGAGTAATGTTTCAAACTGTCAACGTTTTGATCGTTCCCTGGAAGATAAGTAATAGTTTCCGAAACACATCTGGAGGCTTTCTTTAATCTGTGGAAATTCAGACTGTTGATGAAACACAGAAATTGCATCGGGATTTAATACGACAGGCACCACGCAGACTTTTCTCCATGCGAGTAATGTCTCAAACTGTAAACTCTTTGATCGTTCCCTGGATGACCAGTAGTAGTTTCCGAAGCACATCTTGAGTCATTCTGTAATCTGGAAACTACTACTGGTCTTCGAGGAATCGATCAAAGGGTAGACACTTTGAGACATTACCCCCATGGACAAAAGTCGGCATGGTGCCTGTTCTATTCAATCCCGATGCAATATCTGTGTTTTATCAACAATCTGAAGGTCCACAGATTACAGAATGCCTTTATATGTGCTTCGGTAACTCCTACTGGCCTTCCAGGGAACGATCAATGCGAATGCAGTTTGAGACAGTACTGACATGGATAAAAGTCCGCATGGAGTCTGTTGTATTCAATTCCGATGCAATTTCTGTGTTCCATCAACACTCTGAAGGTCCACAGATTACAGAATGCCTCCAGATGCTCTTCCGAAACTATTACTGGTCCAGCAGGCAACCATCAAAGCGTAGACAGCTTGAAGCATTACTCCCATGGAGTAAAGTCCGTATCGTGCCTTTGGTATTCCTTCACGATGCAATTTCTGTGTTTCATCAAGAATCTGAAGGTCCACAGGTTACAGAACGCCTCTAGATGTGCTATGGAAACTGCTACTGGTCATCCAGGGAACGATCAAAGCGTAGTCAGTATGAGGCATTACGCCCATGGAGAAAAGTCTGCATTTTGCCAGTTGTATTCTATCCCGATGAATTTTTTCTGTGTTTCATCAACACTCTGAAGGTCCACAGATTACAGAACGCCTCCAGATGTCCTTCGGGATCTGTACTAGGCTTCCGGGGAACGATTAATGCGTAGACAGTTTGAGACATTACTCTCACGGAGAAAAGTCCGAATGGTGCCTGTTGTAAACAATCGCGATGCAATTTCTGTGTTTCATCAACACTCTGAAGGTCCACAGACTACAGAACGCCTCCAGATGTGCGTCGGAAACTACTACTGGTCGTACAGATATCGATTGAAGGGGACGCAGTACGTGACATTACTCGCATGGTGAAAAGTGTCTACCCTTTGATCGATTCCTCGAAGACCAGTAGTAGTTTCCAAGCACATCTGGAGGCATTCTGTAAACATTGCACCTTCAGAGTGTTGATGAAACACAGAAATTGCATCATGCTTGAATACAATAGGCACCATGCAGACTTTTCTCCATGGGAGTAATGTTTGAAACTGTCAACGCTTTGATCGTATAAGTAATAGTTTCCGAAACACATCTGGAGGCATTCTCTAATCTGTGGAAATTCAGAGTGTTGATGAAACACCGAGATTGCATCAGGAGTGAATACAACAGGCACCATGCGGGCTTTTCTCCACGAGAGTAATGTCTCAAACTGTCACGATTTAATAGATTCCCGGAAGACCAGTAGTAGTTTCTGACGCACATCTCGAGGCATTCTGTAATCTGATGACCTTCAGAGTTTTGATGAAACACAGGAATTGCAACGGGATTGAATACAACAGGCACCATGCGGACTTTTATCCATGTCAGTACTGTCTCAAACTGTCAACTATTTGATCGTTCCCTGGAAGACCAGTAGCAGTTTCCGAAGCACACCTGGAGGCATTCTGTAATCTGTGAACCTTCAGAGTGTTGATGAAACACAGAAAATTCATTTGGATTGAATACAACAGGCACCATGAGGGCTTTTCTCCAAGGGCGTAATGTCTCAAACTGTCTACGCATTGTTCGATTCCTGGGAGACCAGTAGTAGTGTCCGAAGAATATCTTTAGGCATTCTATAATCTGTGGACCTTCAGAGTGATGTTGAAACACAGAAATTGCATTGGGATAGAATACAACAGGCACCATGCGGATTTTTCTCCATGGGAGTAAGGTCTCAAACTGACTACTCTTTGATCGTTCCCTTGAAGGCCAGCAGTAGCTTCCGAAGCACATCTGGAGGCGTTCTGTAATCTGTGGCCCTAAAGAGTATTGATGAAACACATAAATTGCAACGAGATTAAATACAACAGGCACCATGCGGTCTTTTCTCCATGGGAGTAATGTCTCAAACTGTCTACGCTTTGGTCGTTCCCTGGAAGACAAGTGGTAGTTTCAGAAAAACATCAGCGACGCATTCTGTAATCTGTGGACCTTCAGAGTGTTGATGAAACACAGAGATTGCATCAGGATTGAATATAACAGGCACCGTGCGGACATTTCTCCATGCGAGTAATGTCTCAATCTGTGTACGTTTTGATCGATACCTCGAAGACCAGTAGTAGTTTCCGAAGCACATCAGGAGGCATTCTGTAATCTGTGGATCTTCAGAGTGTTGATGAAACACAGAAATTGCATCGTGATTGAATACAACAGGCACCATGTGGACATTAACCATGTGAGTAATGTCTCAAACTGTCTACGCTTCGATGGTTGCCTGCTGGACAAGTAGTATTTTCGGAAGCACATCTGGAGGCATTCTGTAATATGTGGACCTTCAGAATGCTGATGAAACACAGAAATTGCATCGGGATAGAATACAACGGGCACCATGCGGAATTTTTTCCATAGGGGTTAGGTCTCAAAATGTTTATGATTTGATAGCTCCCTGGAAGACTAGTAGTGGTTTCCGAAGCACATCTGGAGGCATTCTGTAATCTGTGGCCCATCAGAGTGTTAATGAAACACAGAAATTGCATCGGTATTGATTACATAATGCCCATTCGGACTTTTCTCCATGGGAGTAATGTCTCTAACTGAGTACGATTTGATCGTTCCCTGTAAGATCAGTAGCAGTTTCCGAAGCACATCTGGAGGCAATCTGCAATCTGAGGATATTCAGAGTGTTAAAGAAACACAGAATTTGCATATTGATTGATACAACATGCACCATGCGCACTTTTCACGATGGGAGTAAAGTCTCGAACTCTCTATGGTTTGATCGGTCCCTGGAGAAATAGTAGTAGTTCCTGAAGGACATCTGGAGGCCTTCTGTAATATGTGGACTTTCAGAGTGATGATGAAACACAGAAATTGCATCCCGATTGAATAGAACAGGCACCATGCCGACTTTTGTCCATGGTAGTCATGTCTCAAACTGTCTACGCTTTGATCGTTCCCTGGAAGACCAATAGTAGATTTCGAAGCACATCTCAAGGCATTCTGTAATCTCTGGACCTTCAGAGTGTTGTTGAAACACTGAATTTGCAGCTAGATTTAATACAACAGGCACCATGCGGACTTACTCCATGGGAGTAATGTCTCAATCTGTCTACGCTTTGATCGTTCCCTGGAAGACCAGTAGTAATTTCCGAAGTACATATGGATGCATTCTGTAATCTGTGGACCTTCAGAGTGATGATGAAACACAGAAATTGCATCGGGATTGAGAGAACAGGCACCATGCGGACTTTTCTCCATGGGAGTAATGTCTCAAACTCTCTACGCTTTTGATCGATTCCTGGAAGACCAGTAGTAGCTTCCGAAGCACATCACGAGGTGTTCTGTAATCTGCGGACCTTCAGAGTGTTAATGAAACACTGAATTGGCAGCGAGATTGAGTTCAACAGGCACCATGCGAACTTTTCTCCATGGGAGAAATGTCTCAAACTGTCTACGCTTTGATGGATTCCTGGAAGACCAGTAGTAGTTTCCGAAGCACATCAAGAGGCATTCCTTTATCTGTGGACCTTCAGAGTGTTGATGAAACACAGAAAATTCATTGGGATTCAATACACCAGTCACCATGCGGACCTTTCTCCATGGGAGAAATTTCGCAAACTATGTACGAATTTTATTACATTCCTCGATGACTAGTATTAGTTTATGAAGCACATCTGCAGGCATTCTGTAATATTTGGACCTTCAGAGTGTTGATGACACACAGAAATTGCATCGGGATAGAATATAACAGCCACCATGCGGACTTTTCTCCACGGGAGTTATGTCTCAAACTGTCCACGCTTTGATCGTTCCCTGGTAGAAAAGTAGCAGTTTCCGAAGCACCTCTGGAGGCATTCTGTAATCTGTAGACGTCCAGAGTGTTGAAGAAAGACAGAATTTGCATATTGATTGAATACAACAAAACAATGCGAACCTTTCTCCATGCGAGGAATGTCTCAAACTGTCTACGTTTTGATCGTTCCCTGGGACACCAGTAGTCGTTTCCGAAGCACATCTGGTATCATTCTATAATCAGTGGAGCTTCAGAGTGTTGATGAAACACAGAAATTGCATCGGGATTGAATAGAACAGGCACCATGCGAACTTTTCTCCATATGAGTAATGTCTCAAACTGTCTACGTTTTAATCGTTCTCTGGAAGACCAGTAGTAGTTTCCGAAGCACATCTGGAGGCAGTCTGTAATCAGTGGACCTTCAGAGTGTTGATGAAACACATAAATTGCATCGGGATTGAATAGAACAGGCACCATTCGGACTTTTGTCCATGGGAGTAATGTCTCAAACTGTCCATGCATTTATCGATTCCTGGAAGACCAGTAGTAGTTTCCGAAGCACTTCTGGAGGCATTCTTTAATGTGCGGACCTTCAGAGTGTTAATGAAACACTGATTTTGCAGCGACATTGAGTACAACAGACACCATGCGGACTTTTCTCCATGGGAGTAATGTCTCAAATTGTCTACGCTTTGATGGATTCCTGGAAGACTAGTAGTAGTTTCCGAAGCACATCAGGAGGCATTCTGTTATCTGTGGACCTTCAGAGTGTTGATGAAACACAGAAAATGCATCGGGATTCAATACACCAGTCACCATGCGGACTTTTCTCCATGGGAGAAATGTCGCAAACTCTCTACGAATTTTGATATATTCCTCGAAGACAAGTATTAGTTTTCGAAGCACATCTGGAGGCATTCTGTAACATGTGGACCTTCAGAGTGTTGATGACACACAGAAATTGAATCGGGAAAGATGATAACAGGCACCATGCGGACTTTTCTCCATATGAGTAATGTCCCAAATTGTCTACGTTTTGATCGTTCCCTGGAAGACCAATAGTAGTTTTCGAAGCACATCTGGAGGCATTCTGTAATCTGTGGACCTTCAGAGTGTTGACGAAACACAGATTTTGCATCGCATATGAATACAACCGGCACCATGCTGACTTTTCTCCATGCGAGTAATGAATCAAACTGTATACCCTTTGATCGTTCCCTGGGAGACCAGTAGTCGTTTCCGAAGCATATCTGGTATCATTCTATAACCAGTGGACCTTCAGAGTGTTGATGAAACACAGAAATTGCATCGGGATTGAATAGAACAGGCACAATGCCGACTTTTCTCCATGGTAGTAATGTCTCAAACTGTCTACGATTTTGATCGTTCCCTGGAAGACCAATAGTAGTTTCCGAAGCACATCTGGAGGCTTCCTGTAATCTGTGGAACTTCAGAGTGTTGATGAACCACAGATATTACATCGGGATTGAATACAATAGGTACCATGCGGACTTCTCTCCATGCGAGTATTGTCTCAAATTGTATAACCTTGGATCTTTCCCTGGAATACCGGTAGTACTTACCGATGCACATATAGAGGCATTCTCTTATCTATGGACCTTGAGAGTGTGAGGAAACACAGAAATTGCATCGGGATTGAATAGAACAGGCACAATGCCGACTTTTCTCCATGGTAGTAATGTCTCAAACTGTCTACGATTTTGATCGTTCCCTGGAAGACCAATAGTAGTTCCCGAAGCACATCTGGAGGCTTCCTGTAATCTGTGGAACTTCAGAGTGTTGATGAACCACAGATATTACATCGGGATTGAATACAATAGATACCATGCGGACTTTTCCCCATGGTAGTAACGTCTCAAACCATCGACGCGTCGGTAGTTCTCTGGAATACCAGTAGTAGTTACCGAAGCACATATGGAGGCATTCTGTAACAATCAGGAGTTTTCTCAGTGAGAGCAATGTCTCAAACTGTCTACGCTTTGATCGCTCCCTGTAAGACCAGTAGTGGTTTCTGCTGCACATATGGAGGCATTCTGTTATCTGTGGACCTTCAGAGTGTTGATGAAACACAGAATTTGCATCGCATATGAATACAACCGGCACCATGCTGACTTCTCTCCATGCGACTAATGAATCAAACTGTATACCCTTTGATCGTTCCCTGGGAGACCAGTAGTCGTTTCCGAAGCATATCTGGTATCATTCTATAACCAGTGGACCTTCAGAGTGTTGATGAAACACAGAAATTGCATCGTGATTGAATAGAACAGGCACCATGCGGATATTTCTCCACATGAGTAATGTCTCAAACTGTCTGCGCTTTGATCTTTCCCTGGAAAACCAATAGTAGTTTCCAAAACACATCTGGAAGCATTCTGTAATCTGTGGAACTTCAGAGTGTTGATGAACCACAGATATTACATCGGGATTGAATACAATAGATACCATGCGGACTTTTCGCCATGGTAGTAACGTCTCAAACCATCGACGCGTCGGTAGTTCTCTGGAATACCAGTAGTAGTTACCGAAGCACATATGGAGGCATTCTGTAACAATCAGGAGTTTTCTCAGTGAGAGCAATGTCTCAAACTGTCTACGCTTTGATCGCTCCCTGTAAGACCAGTAGTGGTTTCCGCTGCACATATGGAGGCATTCTGTTATCTGTGGACCTTCAGTGTGTTGATGAAACACAGAAATATCTACGGGATTGAATACAACAGGCACCATGCGGACTTTTCTCCATGGAACTATTGTCTCAATCTCTCTACGGTTTGATCGTTCCCTGGAAGACCAGTAGTAGATTTCGAAGCACATCTGGAGGCATTCTGTAATCTGTGGAGCTTAAGAGTGTTGATGAAACACAGAAATTGCATCGGGATTGAATAGAACAGGCACCATGCCGACTTTTGTCCATGGGAGTAATGTCACAAACTGTCTATGGGTTTATCGATTCCTGGAAACCCAGTAGTAGTATCCGATGCATATCTGGAGGCATTCTGTAATCTGCGGACCTTCAGAGTGTTAATGAAACACTGAATTTGCAGCGAGATTCAGTACAACAGGCAGCATGCGGCCTTTTTCCATGGGAGTAATGTCTCAAACTGTCTACGCTTTTGATCGATTCCTGGAGGCATAGTAGTAGCTTCCGAAGCACATCACAAGGCATTCTGTAATCTGTGGACCGTCAGAGTGTTAATGAAACACTGAATTTGCAGCTACATTTAATACAACAGGCACCATGCGGACTTACTCCATGGGAGTAATGTCTCAAACTGTCTACGCTTTGTTCGTTCCCTGGAAGACCAGTAGTAATTTCAGAAGCACATATGGAGGCATTCTGTAATCTGTGGACCTTCAGAGTGATGATGAAACACAGAAATTGCATCGTGATTGAAGAGAACAGGCACCATGCGGTCTTTTTTCCATGGGAGTAATGTCTCAAACTGTCTACGCTTTTGATCGATTCCTGGAAGACCAGTAGTAGTTTCCGAAGCACATCTGGAGGCATTCTGTAATCTGTGGACCTTCAGAGTGTCGATGAAACACTGAATTTGCAGCAAGATTGAATACAACAGGCACCATGTGTGCTTTTCTCCAAGGGAGTAATGTCTCATACTGTCTACGCTTTGATCGATCCCTGGAAGACAAGTAGTAGTTTCCAAAACACATCTGGAGGCATTCTGTAATCTGTGGACCTTCAGGCTGTTGATGAAACACAGAATTTGCATCGCATATGAATACAATCGGCACCGTGCGGATTTCTCTCCATGCGAGTAATGCCTCAAACTGTATACCCTTTGATCGTTCCCTGGGAGACCAGTAGTCGTTTCCGAAGCACATCTGGTATCATTCTATAATCAGTGGAACTTCAGAGTGTTGATGAAACACAGAAATTGTATCGGGATTGAATAGAACAGGCACCATGCGAACTTTTCTTCATATGAGTAATGTCTCAAACAGTCTACGTTTTAATCGTTCTCTGGAAGACCAGTAGTAGTTTCCGAAACACATCTGGAGGCATTCTGTAATCAGTGGACCTTCAGAGTGTTGATGAAACACATAAATTGCATCGGGTTTGAATAGAACAGGCACCATGCGAACTTTTGTCCATCGGAGTAATATATCAAACTGTCTATGCATTTATCGATTCCTGGAAGACCAGTAGTAGTTTCCGAAGAACATCTGGAGGCATTCTTTAATCTGCGGACCTTCAGAGTGTTAATGAAACACTGAATTTGCAGCGACATTGAGTACAACAGACACCATGCGGACTTTTCTACATGGGAGTAATGTCTCAAATTGTCTACGCTTTGATGGATTCGTGGAAGACTAGTAGTAGTTTCCCAAGCACATCAGGAGGAATTCTGTTATCTGTGGACCTTCAGAGTGTTGAGGAAACACAGAAATTGCATCGAGATTGAATAGAACAGGCACCATGCCGACTTTTCTCCATGGTAGTAATGTCTCAAACTGTCGACGCTTTGATCGTTTCCTGTAAGACCAGTAGTAGTTTCCGAAGCACATGTGGAGGTATTCTGTAACCATGCGGACTTTTCTCAGTGGGAGCAATGTCTCAAACTGTCTACGTTTTTAGCGCTCCATGTAAGACAAGTAGTAGTTGCCGCTGCACACATGAAGCTATTCTGTTATCTGTGGACTTTCAGAGTGTTGACGAAACACAGATATTGCATCGGGATTGAATACAACGGTCACCATGCGTACTTTTCTCCATATCAGAAATGTATCAAACTGTCTACGCCTTGATCGTTCCCTGGAGGACCAATGGTAGATTTCGAAGCACATCTGGAGGCATTCTGTAATCTGTGGACTTTCAGAGGGATGATGAATCACAGAAATTGCATCTGGATTGAAGAGAACAGTCACCAAGCGGACTTTTCTCCATGGGAGAAATGTCTCAAACTCTCTACCCAATTTTGATCGATTCATCGAAGGCAAGTAATAGTTTCCGAAGCACGTCTGGAAGCATTCTGTAATCTGTGGAACTTCAGAGTGTTGACGAACCACAGATATTACATCGGGATTGAATACAATAGATACCATGCGGAGTTTTCTCTATGGTAGTAATGTCTCAAACCATCGACGCTTCGGTAGTTCTCTGGAAGACCAGTAGTAGTTACCGAAGCACATATGGAGGCATTCTGTAACAATCAGGTGTTTTCTCAGTGAGAGCAATGTCTCAAACTGTCTACGCTTTGATCTCACCCTGTAAGACCAGTAGTGGTTTCCGCTGCACATATGGAGGCATTCTGTTATCTGTGGACCTTCAGAGTGTTGATGAAACTCAGAAATATCTACGGGATTGAATACAACAGGCACCATGGGGACTTTTCTCCATGGAACTATTGTCTCCATCTCTCTAAGGTTTGAGCGTTCCCTGGAAGACCAATAGTAGATTTCGTAATGTCTCGAACTGTATACGCTTTGACCGTTCCCTGGACGACAAGTTGTAGTTTCCGAACCACATCTGGAGGCATTCTATAATCTGTGGACCTTCGGAGTGTTGATGAAACACAGAAATTGCATCGGGATTGAGTATAAAACGCACCATGCCCACTTATCTCAATGGGAGTAATGTCTCAATCTGTCTACGCTTTGATCGTTCCCTTGAAGACCAGTAGTAGTTTCCGAAGCACATCTGGAGGCATTCTGTTGTCTGTGGACCTTAAGAGTGTTGATGAGCACAGAAATTGCATCGGGATTGAATAAAACTGTCACAATGCGGACTTTTTTCAATGAGAGTAATGTCTCAAACTGTGTACGCTTTAATCGATACCTGGAAGACCAGTAGTAGTTACCCAAGCACATCTGGGGTCATTCTGTAATCTGCGGACCTTCCAAGTGTTGATGAAACACAGTTATTGCATCGGGATTGAATACAACAGGCACCATGCGGACTTTTCACCATGTGAGTAATGTCTCGAACTGTATACGCTTTGACCGTTCCCTGGACGACAAGTTGTAGTTTCCGAAGCACATCTGGAGGCATTCTATAATCTGTGGACCTTCAGAGTGTTGATGAAACACAGAAATTGCATCGGGATTGAGTACAAAACGCACCATGCGGTCTTTTCTCAATGGGAGTAATGTCTCAAACTGTCTACGCTTTGATCGTTCCCTGGAAGACCAGTAGTACCTACCGCTGCACATATTGAGGCATTCTGTAATCTGTGGACCTTCAGGGTGTTGATAAAACACAGATATTGCATTGGGATTGAATACAACAGGCACCATGCGGCCTTTTCTCAATGGGATTAATGTCTTTAACTGTCTACAGGTTTGATCAATTCTTGGAAGACCAGTAGTAGTTTCCGAAGCATATCTGGAGACATTCTGTAAAATGTGGATCTTCTGAGTATTGATGAAACACAGAAACTTCATCGGGATTGAATACAACAGCACCAAGCATCCTATTCTCCATGGGAGTAATGTCTTTAACTGTCTACGGTTTGATCGATTCCTGGAAGACCAGTAGTAGTTTCCGAAGAACATCTGGAGGCATTCTGTTATCTGTGGACCTTCAGAGTGTTGATGAAACACAGAAATTGCATAGGGATTGAATACAACTATCACCAAGTAGATTGCGAAGCACATCTGGAGACATTCTGTAACCTGTGGACCTTCAGAGTTTAGATGAAACACAGAAATTGTATCGGGATTGAATATAACCGGCACCATGCGGCCTCTTTTCCATTGTGTAATGTCTCGAACTGTCTACGCTTTAATCGTTCCCTTGAAGACCAGTAGTAGTTCCCGAAGCACATCTGGATGCATTCAGTTGTCTGTGGACCTTAAGAGTGTTGATGAGCACAGAAATTGCATCGGGATTGAATATAACAGTCACCATGCGGACTTTTCTCAATGAGAGTAATGTCTCAAACTGTGTACGCTTTAATCGATACCTGGAAGACCAGTAGTAGTTACCCAAGCACATCTGGGGTCATTCTGTAATCTGTGGACCTTCACAGTGTTGATGAAACACAGTTATTGCATCGGGACTGAATACAACAGGCACCATGCCGACATTTCTCCATGGGAGTAATGTCTCAAACTGTCTCCGCTTTGATCGTTCCCTGGAAGACCAGAAGTAGTTCCCGAAGCAGATCTGGAAGCATTCTGTAATCTTTGAACCTTCAGAGTGATGATGAAACACAGAAATTGCATCGGGATTGAATACAACTGGTACCATGTAGACTTTGCTTCATTGGAGTAATGTCTCAAACTGTCTATGCCTTGATGGTCGCCTGCAGGACCAGTAGTAGTATCGGCAGCACATCTGGAGGCATTCTGTAATCTGAGGACCTTCAGAATGTTGATAAAACACAGAAATTTCATCGGGATTAAATACAACAGGCACCATGCGGTCTTTTCTCCATGGGTGTAGTGTCTCAAACTGCCTAACTGCCTACGCTTTGATCGCTCCCTGGAAGACCAGTAGTAGTTACCGAAGCACATCTGGAGACATTCTGTAATCTGTGGACTTTCAGAGAGTTGATGAAACACAGAAATGGCAATTCGATTGAATACAACATGCACCATGCGAACTTATATCCATGGGAGTAATGTCTCAAACTCTCTACGCTTTGTTCGTTCCTTGGAAGACCAGTAGTGGTTTCCGAAGCACATCTGGCGGCATTCTGTAATCTGTGGACCTTCAGATTGTTGTTGAAACACAAAAATTCCAACGGGATTGAATAGAACAGGCACCATGCGGACTTTTCTCCATGGTATTAATATCTCAAACTGCCTACGCTTTGATCGATTCCTGAAAGACCGGTACTTGTTTCAAAAGCACATCAGGAGGAAATCTGTAATCTGTGGACGTTCAAAGGGTTGATGAAGCACAGAAATTGCATCGGGATTGAATACAACTGTCACCATGCGGACTTTTCTCCATCGAGTAATGTCACAAATTGTCTACGCTTTGATCGCTCCCTGGAAGACCAGTAGTAGTTTCCGAAGCACATCTGGACGCACTCTGTAATTTGTGGACCTTCAGAGTGTTGATGACACACAGAAATTGCATCGGAATTGAATACTACAGAATCATGCAAAGTTTTCGCCATGGAACTAATGTCTCAAACTGTCTCCGCTTTGATCGTTCCCTTGAAGACCAGTAGTTGTTTCCAAAGCACATCTGGAGGCACTCTGTAATATGTGGACTTTCAGATGGTTGATGAAACACAGAAATTGTATCGGGATTGAATACAATAGTCACCATGCGGACTTTTCTCCATGGGAGTAATGTCTTAAACTGCCTACGCTTTGATCGTTCCCTGTAAGACCAGTAGTAGTTGCCGAAGTACATTTGGAGACATTCTGTAATCTATGGACTTTCAGAGAGTTGATGAAACACAGAAATGGCATTGCGATTGAATACAACATGCACCATGCGAACTTTTATCCATGGGAGTAATGTCTTAAACTGTATACGCATTGTTCGTTACTTGGAAGTCCAGTAGTTGTTCCCGAAGCTCATCTGGAGGCGTTCTGTAATCTGAGGACCTTCAGAGTGTTGACAAAAAACAGAAATTGCATCGGGATTAAATACAACATGCACCATGCGAACTTTTATCCATGGGAGTAATGTCTCAAACTGTCTACGCTTTGTTCGTTTCTTGGAAGACCAGTAGTAGTTTCGGCTGCACATCTGGAGGCATCTGTAATCTGTGGACCTTCAGAGTGTTGATGAAACACAGACATTGCATCGAAAGTGGATACAACAGGCACCATGCGGACTTATCTCCATGAGATTGATGTCTCAAACTGTCTACGCTTTCATCATTCCCTGGACGACAAGTAGTAGTTTATGAAGCACATCTGGAGGCATTCTGTAATCTGTGGACCTTCAGAGTGTTGATGAAACACAGAAATGGCATTGCGATTGAATACAACATGCACCATGCGAACTTTTATCCATGGGAGTAATGTCTTAAACTGTATACGCATTGTTCGTTACTTGGAAGTCCAGTAGTTGTTCCCGAAGCACATCTGGAGGCATTCTGTAATCTGTGGACTATCCGAGTGTTGATGAAACACGAAAATTGCATCGGGATTGAATACAACAGGCACCATGCGGACTTTTCTCCAAGGGAGTAATGTCTCAAACTGTCTACGTTTTGATCGATACCTGGAAGACCAGTAGATTGTTTCCGAAGCACGTCTCGAGCCATACTGTAATCTGTGGACTTTCAGAGTGTTGATGAAACACAGAAATTGCATCGGGATTTAATACAACAGGCACCATGCGGATTTTTCTCCATGGGAGTAATGTCTCAAATTGTCTACGCTTTGATGGATTCGTGGAAGACTAGTAGTAGTTTCCCAAGCACATCAGGAGGCATTCTGTTATCTGTGGACCTTCAGAGTGTTGAGGAAACACAGAAATTGCATCGAGATTGAATAGAACAGGCACCATGCCGACTTTTCTCCATGGTAGTAATGTCTCAAACTGTCGACGCTTTGATCGTTTCCTGTAAGACCAGTAGTAGTTTCCGAAGCACATGTGGAGGTATTCTGTAACCATGCGGACTTTTCTCAGTGGGAGCAATGTCTCAAACTGTCTACGTTTTTAGCGCTCCATGTAAGACAAGTAGTAGTTGCCGCTGCACACATGAAGCTATTCCGTTATCTGTGGACTTTCAGAGTGTTGACGAAACACAGATATTGCATCGGGATTGAATACAACGGTCACCATGCGTACTTTTCTCCATATCAGAAATGTATCAAACTGTCTACGCTTTGATCGTTCCCTGGAGGACCAATAGTAGATTTCGAAGCACATCTGGAGGCATTCTGTAATCTGTGGACTTTCAGAGGGATGATGAATCACAGAAATAGCATCTGGATTGAAGAGAACAGTCACCAAGCGGACTTTTCTCCATGGGAGAAATGTCTCAAACTCTCTACCCAATTTTGATCGATTCAACGAAGGCAAGTAATAGTTTCCGAAGCACGTCTGGAAGCATTCTGTAATCTGTGGAACTTCAGAGTGTTGACGAACCACAGATATTACATCGGGATTGAATACAATAGATACCATGCGGAGTTTTCTCTATGCTAGTAATGTCTCAAACCATCGACGCTTCGGTAGTTCTCTGGAAGACCAGTAGTAGTTACCGAAGCACATATGGAGGCATTCTGTAACAATCAGGTGTTTTCTCAGTGAGAGCAATGTCTCAAACTGTCTACGCTTTGATCTCACCCTGTAAGACCAGTAGTGGTTTCCGCTGCACATATGGAGGCATTCTGTTATCTGTGGACCTTCAGAGTGTTGATGAAACTCAGAAATATCTACGGGATTGATTACAACAGGCACCATGGGGACTTTTCTCCATGGAACTATTGTCTCCATCTCTCTAAGGTGTGATCGTTCCCTGGAGGACCAATAGTAGATTTCGAAGCACATCTGGAGGCATTCTGTAATCTGAGGAGCTTCAGAGTGTTGATGAAACACAGAAATAGCATCGGGATTGAATAGAACAGGCACCATGCGGACTTTTCCTCATGGGAGTAATGTCTCAAACTGTCTACGCTTCTGATCGATTCCTGGAAGCATAGTAGTAGTTTCCGAAGCACGTCTCAAGGCATTCTGTAATCTCTGTACCATCAGAGTGTTGATGAAACACTGAATTTGCCGCTAGATTTAATACAACAGGCACCATGCGGACTTACTCCATGGGAGTAATGTCTCAATCTGTCTACGCCTTGAACGTTCCCTGGAAGACCAGTAGTAATTTCCGAAGCACATATGGAGGCATTCTGTAATCTGTGGACCTTCAGAGTGGTGATGAAACACAGAAATTGCATGGGGATTGAATACAACAGGCACCATGCGGACTTTTTTCCATGGGAGTAATTTCTCAAACTGTCAAAGCTTTGATCGTTCCCTGGAAAGCCAGGAATAGGTTCAGAAGCACATCTGGAGGCATTTATTAAACTGTGGACCTTCAGAGTGTTGAAGAAACACAGAAATTGCATCGGGATTGAATATAACAGGCACCATGCGGACTTTTTTCCATGGGAGTAATGTCTGAAACTGTCTAAGCTTTGATCGTTAACTGGGAGACAAGTAGTAGTTTAAGAAGCACATCTGGAGGCATTCTGTAATCTGTGGACCTTCAGTGTTTTGATGAAAGACAGAAATTGCATCGGGATTGAATACAACAGGCACCATGCGGACTTTTCTCCATGTGAGTAATGTCTCGAACTGTATACGCTTTGACCGTTCCCTGGACGACAAGTTGTAGTTTCCGAACCACATCTGGAGGCATTCTATAATCTGTGGACCTTCGGAGTGTTGATGAAACACAGAAATTGCATCGGGATTGAGTATAAAACGCACCATGCCCACTTATCTCAATGGGAGTAATGTCTCAATCTGTCTACGCTTTGATCGTTCCCTTGAAGACCAGTAGTAGTTTCCGAAGCACATCTGGAGGCATTCTGTTGTCTGTGGACCTTAAGAGTGTTGATGAGCACAGAAATTGCATCGGGATTGAATAAAACTGTCACAATGCGGACTTTTTTCAATGAGAGTAATGTCTCAAACTGTGTACGCTTTAATCGATACCTGGAAGACCAGTAGTAGTTACCCAAGCACATCTGGGGTCATTCTGTAATCTGCGGACCTTCCAAGTGTTGATGAAACACAGTTATTGCATCGGGATTGAATACAACAGGCACCATGCGGACTTTTCACCATGTGAGTAATGTCTCGAACTGTATACGCTTTGACCGTTCCCTGGACGACAAGTTGTAGTTTCCGAAGCACATCTGGAGGCATTCTATAATCTGTGGACCTTCAGAGTGTTGATGAAACACAGAAATTGCATCGGGATTGAGTACAAAACGCACCATGCGGTCTTTTCTCAATGGGAGTAATGTCTCAAACTGTCTACGCTTTGATCGTTCCCTGGAAGACCAGTAGTACCTACCGCTGCACATATTGAGGCATTCTGTAATCTGTGGACCTTCAGGGTGTTGATAAAACACAGATATTGCATTGGGATTGAATACAACAGGCACCATGCGGCCTTTTCTCAATGGGATTAATGTCTTTAACTGTCTACAGGTTTGATCAATTCTTGGAAGACCAGTAGTAGTTTCCGAAGCATATCTGGAGACATTCTGTAAAATGTGGATCTTCTGAGTATTGATGAAACACAGAAACTTCATCGGGATTGAATACAACAGCACCAAGCATCCTATTCTCCATGGGAGTAATGTCTTTAACTGTCTACGGTTTGATCGATTCCTGGAAGACCAGTAGTAGTTTCCGAAGAACATCTGGAGGCATTCTGTTATCTGTGGACCTTCAGAGTGTTGATGAAACACAGAAATTGCATAGGGATTGAATACAACTATCACCAAGTAGATTGCGAAGCACATCTGGAGACATTCTGTAACCTGTGGACCTTCAGAGTTTAGATGAAACACAGAAATTGTATCGGGATTGAATATAACCGGCACCATGCGGCCTCTTTTCCATTGTGTAATGTCTCGAACTGTCTACGCTTTAATCGTTCCCTTGAAGACCAGTAGTAGTTCCCGAAGCACATCTGGATGCATTCAGTTGTCTGTGGACCTTAAGAGTGTTGATGAGCACAGAAATTGCATCGGGATTGAATATAACAGTCACCATGCGGACTTTTCTCAATGAGAGTAATGTCTCAAACTGTGTACGCTTTAATCGATACCTGGAAGACCAGTAGTAGTTACCCAAGCACATCTGGGGTCATTCTGTAATCTGTGGACCTTCACAGTGTTGATGAAACACAGTTATTGCATCGGGACTGAATACAACAGGCACCATGCCGACATTTCTCCATGGGAGTAATGTCTCAAACTGTCTCCGCTTTGATCGTTCCCTGGAAGACCAGAAGTAGTTCCCGAAGCAGATCTGGAAGCATTCTGTAATCTTTGAACCTTCAGAGTGATGATGAAACACAGAAATTGCATCGGGATTGAATACAACTGGTACCATGTAGACTTTGCTTCATTGGAGTAATGTCTCAAACTGTCTATGCCTTGATGGTCGCCTGCAGGACCAGTAGTAGTATCGGCAGCACATCTGGAGGCATTCTGTAATCTGAGGACCTTCAGAATGTTGATAAAACACAGAAATTTCATCGGGATTAAATACAACAGGCACCATGCGGTCTTTTCTCCATGGGTGTAGTGTCTCAAACTGCCTAACTGCCTACGCTTTGATCGCTCCCTGGAAGACCAGTAGTAGTTACCGAAGCACATCTGGAGACATTCTGTAATCTGTGGACTTTCAGAGAGTTGATGAAACACAGAAATGGCAATTCGATTGAATACAACATGCACCATGCGAACTTATATCCATGGGAGTAATGTCTCAAACTCTCTACGCTTTGTTCGTTCCTTGGAAGACCAGTAGTGGTTTCCGAAGCACATCTGGCGGCATTCTGTAATCTGTGGACCTTCAGATTGTTGTTGAAACACAAAAATTCCAACGGGATTGAATAGAACAGGCACCATGCGGACTTTTCTCCATGGTATTAATATCTCAAACTGCCTACGCTTTGATCGATTCCTGAAAGACCGGTACTTGTTTCAAAAGCACATCAGGAGGAAATCTGTAATCTGTGGACGTTCAAAGGGTTGATGAAGCACAGAAATTGCATCGGGATTGAATACAACTGTCACCATGCGGACTTTTCTCCATGGGAGTAATGTCACAAATTGTCTACGCTTTGATCGCTCCCTGGAAGACCAGTAGTAGTTTCCGAAGCACATCTGGACGCACTCTGTAATTTGTGGACCTTCAGAGTGTTGATGACACACAGAAATTGCATCGGAATTGAATACTACAGAATCATGCAAAGTTTTCGCCATGGAACTAATGTCTCAAACTGTCTCCGCTTTGATCGTTCCCTTGAAGACCAGTAGTTGTTTCCAAAGCACATCTGGAGGCACTCTGTAATATGTGGACTTTCAGATGGTTGATGAAACACAGAAATTGTATCGGGATTGAATACAATAGTCACCATGCGGACTTTTCTCCATGGGAGTAATGTCTTAAACTGCCTACGCTTTGATCGTTCCCTGTAAGACCAGTAGTAGTTGCCGAAGTACATTTGGAGACATTCTGTAATCTATGGACTTTCAGAGAGTTGATGAAACACAGAAATGGCATTGCGATTGAATACAACATGCACCATGCGAACTTTTATCCATGGGAGTAATGTCTTAAACTGTATACGCATTGTTCGTTACTTGGAAGTCCAGTAGTTGTTCCCGAAGCTCATCTGGAGGCATTCTGTAATCTGAGGACCTTCAGAGTGTTGACAAAAAACAGAAATTGCATCGGGATTAAATACAACATGCACCATGCGAACTTTTATCCATGGGAGTAATGTCTCAAACTGTCTACGCTTTGTTCGTTTCTTGGAAGACCAGTAGTAGTTTCGGCTGCACATCTGGAGGCATCTGTAATCTGTGGACCTTCAGAGTGTTGATGAAACACAGACATTGCATCGAAAGTGGATACAACAGGCACCATGCGGACTTATCTCCATGAGATTGATGTCTCAAACTGTCTACGCTTTCATCATTCCCTGGACGACAAGTAGTAGTTTATGAAGCACATCTGGAGGCATTCTGTAATCTGTGGACCTTCAGAGTGTTGATGAAACACAGAAATGGCATTGCGATTGAATACAACATGCACCATGCGAACTTTTATCCATGGGAGTAATGTCTTAAACTGTATACGCATTGTTCGTTACTTGGAAGTCCAGTAGTTGTTCCCGAAGCACATCTGGAGGCATTCTGTAATCTGTGGACTATCCGAGTGTTGATGAAACACGAAAATTGCATCGGGATTGAATACAACAGGCACCATGCGGACTTTTCTCCAAGGGAGTAATGTCTCAAACTGTCTACGTTTTGATCGATCCCTGGAAGACCAGTAGATTGTTTCCGAAGCACGTCTCGAGCCATACTGTAATCTGTGGACTTTCAGAGTGTTGATGAAACACAGAAATTGCATCGGGATTTAATACAACAGGCACCATGCGGATTTTTCTCCATGGGAGTAATGTCTCAAATTGTCTACGCTTTGATGGATTCGTGGAAGACTAGTAGTAGTTTCCCAAGCACATCAGGAGGCATTCTGTTATCTGTGGACCTTCAGAGTGTTGAGGAAACACAGAAATTGCATCGAGATTGAATAGAACAGGCACCATGCCGACTTTTCTCCATGGCAGTAATGTCTCAAACTGTCGACGCTTTGATCGTTTCCTGTAAGACCAGTAGTAGTTTCCGAAGCACATGTGGAGGTATTCTGTAACCATGCGGACTTTTCTCAGTGGGAGCAATGTCTCAAACTGTCTACGTTTTTAGCGCTCCATGTAAGACAAGTAGTAGTTGCCGCTGCACACATGAAGCTATTCCGTTATCTGTGGACTTTCAGAGTGTTGACGAAACACAGATATTGCATCGGGATTGAATACAACGGTCACCATGCGTACTTTTCTCCATATCAGAAATGTATCAAACTGTCTACGCTTTGATCGTTCCCTGGAGGACCAATAGTAGATTTCGAAGCACATCTGGAGGCATTCTGTAATCTGTGGACTTTCAGAGGGATGATGAATCACAGAAATAGCATCTGGATTGAAGAGAACAGTCACCAAGCGGACTTTTCTCCATGGGAGAAATGTCTCAAACTCTCTACCCAATTTTGATCGATTCAACGAAGGCAAGTAATAGTTTCCGAAGCACGTCTGGAAGCATTCTGTAATCTGTGGAACTTCAGAGTGTTGACGAACCACAGATATTACATCGGGATTGAATACAATAGATACCATGCGGAGTTTTCTCTATGCTAGTAATGTCTCAAACCATCGACGCTTCGGTAGTTCTCTGGAAGACCAGTAGTAGTTACCGAAGCACATATGGAGGCATTCTGTAACAATCAGGTGTTTTCTCAGTGAGAGCAATGTCTCAAACTGTCTACGCTTTGATCTCACCCTGTAAGACCAGTAGTGGTTTCCGCTGCACATATGGAGGCATTCTGTTATCTGTGGACCTTCAGAGTGTTGATGAAACTCAGAAATATCTACGGGATTGATTACAACAGGCACCATGGGGACTTTTCTCCATGGAACTATTGTCTCCATCTCTCTAAGGTGTGATCGTTCCCTGGAGGACCAATAGTAGATTTCGAAGCACATCTGGAGGCATTCTGTAATCTGAGGAGCTTCAGAGTGTTGATGAAACACAGAAATAGCATCGGGATTGAATAGAACAGGCACCATGCGGACTTTTCCTCATGGGAGTAATGTCTCAAACTGTCTACGCTTCTGATCGATTCCTGGAAGCATAGTAGTAGTTTCCGAAGCACGTCGCAAGGCATTCTGTAATCTCTGTACCATCAGAGTGTTGATGAAACACTGAATTTGCCGCTAGATTTAATACAACAGGCACCATGCGGACTTACTCCATGGGAGTAATGTCTCAATCTGTCTACGCCTTGAACGTTCCCTGGAAGACCAGTAGTAATTTCCGAAGCACATATGGAGGCATTCTGTAATCTGTGGACCTTCAGAGTGGTGATGAAACACAGAAATTGCATGGGGATTGAATACAACAGGCACCATGCGGACTTTTTTCCATGGGAGTAATTTCTCAAACTGTCAAAGCTTTGATCGTTCCCTGGAAAGCCAGGAATAGGTTCAGAAGCACATCTGGAGGCATTTATTAAACTGTGGACCTTCAGAGTGTTGAAGAAACACAGAAATTGCATCGGGATTGAATATAACAGGCACCATGCGGACTTTTTTCCATGGGAGTAATGTCTGAAACTGTCTAAGCTTTGATCGTTAACTGGGAGACAAGTAGTAGTTTAAGAAGCACATCTGGAGGCATTCTGTAATCTGTGGACCTTCAGTGTTTTGATGAAAGACAGAAATTGCATCGGGATTGAATACAACAGGCACCATGCGGACTTTTCTCCATGTGAGTAATGTCTCGAACTGTATACGCTTTGACCGTTCCCTGGACGACAAGTTGTAGTTTCCGAACCACATCTGGAGGCATTCTATAATCTGTGGACCTTCGGAGTGTTGATGAAACACAGAAATTGCATCGGGATTGAGTATAAAACGCACCATGCCCACTTATCTCAATGGGAGTAATGTCTCAATCTGTCTACGCTTTGATCGTTCCCTTGAAGACCAGTAGTAGTTTCCGAAGCACATCTGGAGGCATTCTGTTGTCTGTGGACCTTAAGAGTGTTGATGAGCACAGAAATTGCATCGGGATTGAATAAAACTGTCACAATGCGGACTTTTTTCAATGAGAGTAATGTCTCAAACTGTGTACGCTTTAATCGATACCTGGAAGACCAGTAGTAGTTACCCAAGCACATCTGGGGTCATTCTGTAATCTGCGGACCTTCCAAGTGTTGATGAAACACAGTTATTGCATCGGGATTGAATACAACAGGCACCATGCGGACTTTTCACCATGTGAGTAATGTCTCGAACTGTATACGCTTTGACCGTTCCCTGGACGACAAGTTGTAGTTTCCGAAGCACATCTGGAGGCATTCTATAATCTGTGGACCTTCAGAGTGTTGATGAAACACAGAAATTGCATCGGGATTGAGTACAAAACGCACCATGCGGTCTTTTCTCAATGGGAGTAATGTCTCAAACTGTCTACGCTTTGATCGTTCCCTGGAAGACCAGTAGTACCTACCGCTGCACATATTGAGGCATTCTGTAATCTGTGGACCTTCAGAGTGTTGATAAAACACAGATATTGCATTGGGATTGAGTACAACAGGCACCATGCGGCCTTTTCTCAATGGGATTAATGTCTTTAACTGTCTACAGGTTTGATCAATTCTTGGAAGACCAGTAGTAGTTTCCGAAGCATATCTGGAGACATTCTGTAAAATGTGGATCTTCTGAGTATTGATGAAACACAGAAACTTCATCGGGATTGAATACAACAGCACCAAGCAGCCTATTCTCCATGGGAGTAATGTCTCTAACTGTCTACGGTTTGATCGATTCCTGGAAGACCAGTAGTAGTTTCCGAAGAACATCTGGAGGCATTCTGTTATCTGTGGACCTTCAGAGTGTTGATGAAACACAGAAATTGCATAGGGATTGAATACAACTATCACCAAGTAGATTGCGAAGCACATCTGGAGACATTCTGTAACCTGTGGACCTTCAGAGTTTAGATGAAACACAGAAATTGTATCGGGATTGAATATAACCGGCACCATGCGGCCTCTTTTCCATTGTGTAATGTCTCGAACTGTCTACGCTTTAATCGTTCCCTTGAAGACCAGTAGTAGTTCCCGAAGCACATCTGGATGCATTCAGTTGTCTGTGGACCTTAAGAGTGTTGATGAGC
The DNA here is from genome assembly GCF_023897955.1 of Schistocerca gregaria. Classification (NCBI taxonomy): domain Eukaryota; kingdom Metazoa; phylum Arthropoda; class Insecta; order Orthoptera; family Acrididae; genus Schistocerca; species Schistocerca gregaria. Next base: position 46,173,391 of record NC_064920.1, read on the forward strand.
ACAGAAATTGCATCGGGATTGAATATAACAGTCACCATGCGGACTTTTCTCAATGAGAGTAATGTCTCAAACTGTGTACGCTTTAATCGATAACGGGGAGACCAGTAGTAGTTACCCAAGCACATCTGGGGTCATTCTGTAATCTGTGGACCTTCACAGTGTTGATGAAACACAGTTATTGCATCGGGACTGAATACAACAGGCACCATGCCGACATTTCTCCATGGGAGTAATGTCTCAAACTGTCTCCGCTTTGATCGTTCCCTGGAAGACCAGAAGTAGTTCCCGAAGCAGATCTGGAAGCATTCTGTAATCTTTGAACCTTCAGAGTGATGATGAAACACAGAAATTGCATCGGGATTGAATACAACAGGTACCATGTAGACTTCGCTTCATTGGAGTAATGTCTCAAACTGTCTATGCCTTGATGGTCGCCTGCAGGACCAGTAGTAGTATCGGCAGCACATCTGGAGGCATTCTGTAATCTGAGGACCTTCAGAATGTTGATAAAACACAGAAATTTCATCGGGATTAAATACAACTGGCACCATGCGGTCTTTTCTCCATGGGTGTAGTGTCTCAAACTGCCTAACTGCCTACGCTTTGATCGCTCCCTGGAAGACCAGTAGTAGTTACCGAAGCACATCTGGAGACATTCTGTAATCTGTGGACTTTCAGAGAGTTGATGAAACACAGAAATGGCAATTCGATTGAATACAACATGCACCATGCGAACTTATATCCATGGGAGTAATGTCTCAAACTCTCTACGCTTTGTTCGTTCCTTGGAAGACCAGTAGTGGTTTCCGAAGCACATCTGGCGGCATTCTGTAATCTGTGGACCTTCAGATTGTTGTTGAAACACAAAAATTCCAACGGGATTGAATAGAACAGGCACCATGCGGACTTTTCTCCATGGTATTAATATCTCAAACTGCCTACGCTTTGATCGATTCCTGAAAGACCGGTACTTGTTTCAAAAGCACATCAGGAGGAAATCTGTAATCTGTGGAAGTTCAAAGGGTTGATGAAGCACAGAAATTGCATCGGGATTGAATACAACTGTCACCATGCGGACTTTTCTCCATGGGAGTAATGTCACAAATTGTCTACGCTTTGATCGCTCCCTGGAAGACCAGTAGTAGTTTCCGAAGCACATCTGGACGCACTCTGTAATTTGTGGACCTTCAGAGTGTTGATGACACACAGAAATTGCATCGGAATTGAATACTACAGAATCATGCAAAGTTTTCGCCATGGAACTAATGTCTCAAACTGTCTCCGCTTTGATCGTTCCCTTGAAGACCAGTAGTTGTTTCCAAAGCACATCTGGAGGCACTCTGTAATATGTGGACTTTCAGATGGTTGATGAAACACAGAAATTGTATCGGGATTGAATACAATAGTCACCATGCGGACTTTTCTCCATGGGAGTAATGTCTTAAACTGTCTACGCTTTGATCGTTCCCTGTAAGACCAGTAGTAGTTGCCGAAGTACATTTGGAGACATTCTGTAATCTATGGACTTTCAGAGAGTTGATGAAACACAGAAATGGCATTGCGATTGAATACAACATGCGCCATGCGAGCTTTTATCCATGGGAGTAATGTCTCAAACTGTCTACGCTTTGTTCGCTTCTTGGAAGACCAGTAGTAGTTTCCCAAGCACATCTGAAGCCATTCTGTAAGCTGTGGACTTTCAGAGTGTTGATGAATCACAGAAATTGCGTCGCAATTGAACACAACATGCACCATGTGGACTTTTTTCCATGGGAGTAATGTCTGAAACTGTCTACGCTTTGATCGTTCCCTGGGAGACAAGAAGTAGTTTAAGAAGCACATCTGGAGGCATTCTGTAATCTGTGGACCTTCAGAGTGTTGATGAAGCACAGAAACTGCATTGGGAATAAATATAACTGTCACCATGCGGACTTTTGTCAATGAGAGTAATGTCTCAAACTGAGTATGCTTTAATCGATACCTAGAAGTCCAGTAGTAGTTACCTAAGCACATCTGGGGTCATTCTGTAATCTGCGGACCTTCAGAGTGTTGATGAAACAGAGAAATTGCATCGGGATTGAATACAACAGGCTCCATGTGGGCTTTGCTTCATTGGATTTATGTCTCAAACTGTCTACGCCTTGATGGACGCCTGCAGGAACAGTAGTAGTTTTGGAAGCACATCTGGATGCATTCTGTAATCTGAGGACCTTCAGAGTGTTGATAAAAAACAGAAATTGCATCGGGATTAAATTCAACATGCACCATGCGAACTTTTATCCATGGGAATAATGTCTCAAACTGTCCACGCTTTGTTCGTTTCTTGGAAGACCAGTAGTAGTTTCGGCTGCACATCTGGAGGCATCTGTAATCTGAGGACCTTCAGAGTGTTGATGAAACACAGACATTGCATCGAAAGTGGATACAACAGGCACCATGCGGACTTATCTCCATGAGAATGATGTCTCAAACTGTCTACGCTTCCATCATTCCCTGGACGACAAGTAGTAGTTTATGAAGCACATCTGGAGGCATTCTGTAATCTGTGGACCTTCAGAGTGTTGATGAAACACAGAAATGGCATTGCGATTGAATACAACATGCACCATGCGAACTTTTATCCATGGGAGTAATGTCTTAAACTGTATACGCATTGTTCGTTACTTGGAAGACCAGTAGATTGTTTCCGAAGCACGTCTCGAGCCATACTGTAATCTGTGGACATTCAGAGTGTTGATCAAACACAGAAATTGCATCGGGATTGTATACAACAGGCACCATGCGGATTTTTCTCCATGGGAGTAATGTCTCAAACTGTCTACGTTTTGATCGTTCCCTGGAAGACCAGTAGTAGTTTCCGAAGCACGTCTGGAGGCACTCTGTTATCTGTAGAACTTCAGAGTGTTGATGAAACACAGAAATTGCATCGGGATTTAATACAACAGGCACCATGCGGACTTTTCTCCATGGGAGTAATATCTCAAACTGTCTATGATTTCTTCGATTCCTGGGAGAACAGTAGTAGTTTCCGAAGCACATCAAGAGTCATTCTGTAATCTGTGGACCTTCAGAGTGTTGATGAAACACAGAAATTGCATCGAGATTCTATACAACAGTACCTTGCGGACATTTCTCCATGAGAGTAATGTCTCAAACTGTCTACGCTTTGATCGTTCCCTGAAAGAACAGTAGTAGTTTCCGAAGCACATCTGGAAGCATCTGTAATCTGTGGACCTTCAGAGTGTTGATGAAACACAGACATTGCATCGAAAGTGGATACAACAGGCACCATGCGGTCTTATCTCCACGAGGGTGATGTCTCAAACTGTCTACGCTTTGATCATTCCATGGACGACAAGTAGTAGTTTATGAAGCACATCTGGAGGCATCCTGTAATCTGTGAACATTCAGAGTGTTGATGAAACACAGAAATTGCATCGGGATAGAATACAACAGGAACCATGTGGACTTTTCTATATGGGTGTAATGTCTCAAACTGTCTATGCCCTGATCGTTCCCTGGAAGACCAGTAGCATTTTCCGAAGCACATCTGGAGGCACTCCGTAATTTGTGGCCCTTCAGAGTGTTGACGAAACACAGAAATTACATCGGGATTGAATACTACAGCACCATGCGAACTTTTCGCAATGGAAGTAATGTCTCAAACTGTCTCTGTTTTGATCGTTCCCTGGAAGACCAGTAGTAGTTTCCGAAGCACATCTCTAGGCATTCTGTAATCTGTGGACCTTCAGAGTGTTGATGAAACACAGAAATAGCATCGGGATTTAGTACAACAGGCACCACGCGGACTTATCTCCATGAGAGTGATGTCTCAAACTCTCTGCGCTTTGGTTATTCCCTGGACGACAAGTAGTAGTTTATGAAGCACATCTGGAGGTATTCTGTAATCTGTGGACATTCAGAGTGTTGATGAAACACAGAAATTGCATCGGGATAGAATACAACAGGCACCATGCGGACATTTCTATATGGGTGTAATGTCTCAAACTATCTACGCTTTGATCGTTCCATAGAAGACCAGTAGTAGTTTCCGAAGCACATCTGGAGCCATTCTGTAATCCGTGGACCTTCAGGGTGTTGATGAAACACAGAAATGGCATCGGGATTGTATACAACAGGCACACTACGGACTTTTCTCCATGGCAGTAATGTCTCAAACTGTCTATGACCTGATCGTTACCTGGAAGACCAGTAGTATTTTCCGAAGCACATCTGGAGGCACTCCGTAGTTTGTGGCCCTTCAGAGTGTTGATGAAACACAGATATTGCATCGGGATTTAATACAACAGGCACTATGCGGACTTGTCTCCATGGGTGTAATGTGTCAAACTGTCTACGCTTGATCGTTCCCTGGAAGGCCTGTAGTAGTTTGTGAATCACATCTAGAAGCATTCTCTAAACTGTGGACCTTCAGAGTGTTGATGATACACAGAAATTCAATCGGGATTGAATACAACAGGCACCATGCGGACTTCTCTCCATGGGAGTAATGTCTCAAACTGTCTACGCTCTGATCGTTACCTGGAAGACCAGTAGTAGTTTCCGGAGCACATCTGGAGCCATACTGTAATCTGTGGACATTCAGAGTGTTGTTGAAACACAGAAATTGCATCGGAATTGTATACAACAGGCACCATACGGACTTTTCTCCATGGGAGTAATGTCTCAAACTGTCTACGCTTTGATCATTCCCTGGAAGGCCAGTAGTAGTTTCCGAAGAACATCTGGAGGCATTCTGTATTCTGTGGACCTTCAGAGTGTTGTTGAAACACAGAAATTGCATCGGAATTGTATACAACAGGCACCATGCGGACTTTTCTCTATGGGACTAATATCTCAAACTATCTACGCTTTGATCGTTCCCTGGAAGACCAGTAGTTGTTTCCGAAGCACATTTGCGGGTATCTGTAATCTGTGGACCTTCAGAGTGTTGATGAAACACAGATATTGCATCAGGATTTAATACAACAGGCAGCATGCGGACTTTTTTCCATGGGACTAATATCTCAAACTGTCTGCGCTTTGATTGTTCCATGGAAGACCAGTAGTAGTTTGCGAAGCACATCTGGAGACATTCTGTAATCTGTGGAACTTCAGAGTGTTGATGAAACACAGATATTGCATCGAGATTCAATACAACAGCACCATGCGGACTTTTCTCCATGAGAGTAATGTCTCAAAGTGTCTATGCTTTGATCGAATCCTGGGAGACCAGTAGCAGTTTCCGAAGCACATCTGGACGCATCTGTAATCTGTGGGCCTTCAGAGTGTTTATGAAACACAGACATTGCATCGAAAGTGGATACAACAGGCACCATGCGGAGTTATCTCCGTGAGAGTGATGTCTCAAACTGTCTACGCTTTGATCGTTCCCTGGCAGACCAGTAGTAGTTTACGCAGCACATCTGGAAGCATTCTGTAATCTGTGGACCTTCAGAGTGTTGATGAAACACAGAAATTGCATCGGGATTTAGTACAACAGGCACCATGCGGACTTTTCTGCATGGTAGTAATGTCTCAAACTATCTACGCTTTGATCGTTCCCTGGAAGACCAGTAGCAGTTTCCCAAGCACAGCTGGAGGCACTCCGTAATTTGTGGACCTTTAGGTGTTGATGAAACACAGATATTGCATCGGGATTTAATACAACATGCACTATGCGGACTTTTCTCCATGGGAGTAATATCTCAAACTGTTTATGATTTTATTGATTTCTGGGAGACCAGTAGTTGTTTCCGAAGCACATCTGGACGCATTCTGTAATCTGTGGACCTATGGAGTGTTGAGGAAACACAGAAATTGCTTCGAAATTCAATACAACAGGCACCATGCGGACTTTTCTCCATGAGAGTTATGTCTCAAACTGTCTACGCTCTGATCGTTACCTGGAAGACCAGTAGTAGTTTCCGAAGCACATCTGGAGGAACTCTGTAATCTGTGGACATTCAGAGTGTTGATGAAACACAGAAATGGCATTGCGATTGAATACATCATGCACCATGCGAACTTTTATCCATAGCAGTAATGTCTCAAACTGTATACGCTTTGTTCGTTTCTTGGAAGACCAGTAGTTGTTTCCGAAGCACATCTGGAGGCATTCTGTAATCTGTGGACCTTCAGAGTGTTGATGAAACACAGAAATTGCATCGAGTTTCAATACAACAGCACCATGCGGACATTTCTCCATGAGAGTAATGTCTCAAATTGTCTACGCTTTGATCGTTCCCTGGAAGGCCTGTAGTAGTTTCCGAAGCACATCTAGAAGCATTCAGTAAACTGTGGACCGTCAGAGTGTTGACGAAACACATAAATTGCATCGGGATTGAATACAACAGTCACCATGCGGACTTCTCTCCATGGGTCTAATGTCTCTAACTGTCTACGCTTAGATCGTTCCCTGGAGGACCAGTAGTAGTTTCCGAAGCACATTTGTGGGTATCTGCAATCTGTGGACTTTCAGAGTGTTGATGAAACACAGAAATTGCATCGGGATTGTATACAACAGGCACACTGCGGACTTTTCGCAACGGAAGTAATGTCTCAAACTGTCTTCGCTTTGATCATTCCCTGGAAGACCAATAGTAGTTGCCGAAGCACATCTGGAGGCATTCTGTAATCTGTGGACCTTCAGAGTGTTGATGAAACAGAGAAATTGCATCGGGATTGAATACAACAGGCACCATGCAGACTTTTCTCCATGGGAGTAATATCTCAAACTGTCTATGCTTTGATCGATTCCTGGGAGACCAGTAGCTGTTTTCGAAGCATATCTGGAGGCATCTGTAATCTGTGGACCTTCACAGTGTTGATGAACCACAGACATTGCATCAAAATTGAATACAACAGCACCATGCGGACTTTTCTCCATGAGAGTGATGTCTCAAACTGTCTCCGCTTTGTTCATTTAATCGAAGACCAGTAGTAGTTTCCGAAGCACATATGGAGTCATTCTGTAAGCTGTGGAGTTTCAGAGTGACGATGAAACATAGATATTGTATCGGGATTGAATACAACAGGCACCATGTGGACTTTTCTGTATGGGAGTAATGTCTCGAACTATCAACGCTTTGACCGTTCCCTGGAAGACCAGTAATAATTTCCGAAGCACACTTGGGGCATTCTGTAATATGTTTACATTCAGAGTGTTGATCAAACACAGAAATTAATGTGGAATTGAATACAACAGGCACTATGCGGACTTTTCTCCATGGTAGTAATGTCTCAAACTGTCTACGTCTTGATCGTTCCCTCGTAGACCACTAGTAGCTTCCGAAGCACATATGGAGGCACTCTGTAATCTGTGGACCTTAGAAGTGTTGCTGAAACACAGAAATTGCATCGAGATTCAATACAACAGGACCGTGCGGACTCTTCTACATGAGAGTAACGTCTCAAACTGTCTACGCTTTGATTGTTCCCTGGAAGACCAGTTGTAGTTTCCGAAGCACATTTGGGGGCATCTTTAATCTGTGGACGTTCCGAGTGTTGAAACACATAAGTTGCATCGGGATTGAATAGAGCAGGCACCAAGCGGACTTTCTTTTATGGTAGTAAAGTCTCGAACTTTCTACGCTTTGATCGTTCCCTGCAAGAACAGTAGTAGTTTCCGAAGCACATCTGGAGGCATCTGTAATCTGTGGACATTCAGAGTGTTGATGAAACACTGAAATTGCTTCGGTATTGAATACCAGATGCACCATGCGGACTTTTCTCAATGGGACTTATTTCTCAAACTGTTTACTCTTTGATCGATCCCTGCAAGACCAATGGTAGGTTCTGAAGCACATTTGGAGGCATTCTGTAATCTGTAGTCCTTCAGAGTGTTGATGAAACACAGAAATTGCATCGGGATTGAATACAACAAGCACCATGCAGACTTTTCTCTATGGGAGTAATGTCTGAAACTGTCTACGCTTTGATCGATTCCAGGAGAGCAGGAGTAGATTCAGAAACACATCTGGAGGCATTCTGTAATCTGTGGACCTTCAGAGTGTTGATGGAAAACAGATATTCCATCGCGATTTAATACAACAGGCACAATGCAGACTTTTCTCCATGGGAGTAATGTCTAAAACTGTCTATAAAGGCCAGTAGTAGTCTCCGAAACACATCTGGAGGCATTCGGTAATGTGTATATCTTCAGAGTGTTGATGATAGACAAAAATTGCATTGGGATTGAATACAACAAGCACCATGCGGACTTATCTCCATGGGAGTAATGTCTCAAACTGTCTCGCTTTGATCGTTCCCTGGAAGACCAGTAGTAGTTTGCGAAGCACATCTTGAGGCATTCTATACCTGTGGACCTACAGAGTGTTGATGAAACACAGAAATTGCAACGGGATTGAATCAAAACAGGCACCATGCAGGTTTTTCCCCATGGGGTAATGTCTCAAACTCTCTACGCTTTGATCGACTACTGGAAGAGCAATAGGAGTTTCCGAAGCACTTCTGGAGGGATTCTTAATCTGTGGACCTTCAGACTGTTGATGAAACACAAAAATTGCATTGGGCTTGAATACAACATTCACCATGCAGATCTTTATCCATGGGAGTAAAGTCTCAAACTGTCTACGCTTTGATCGTTCCCTGGAAGACCTGTAGTAGTTTCTGAATCAAATCTGGCGGCATTCTGTAATCTGTGGAGCTTCGAAGTGTTCGTGAAACACCAAATTTGCATCGGGAAGGAATACAACAGGCACCATGCGGACTTTTTTCTAAGGGACTAATGTCTCTAACTGTCTACGCTTCGATGGTTCACTGGAAGACCAGTAGTAGATTCCGAAGCACATTTGGAGGCATTCTGTAATCTGTGGACCTTCAGAGTGTTGATGAAACACAAAAATTGCATCGTGATTGAATAAAACAGGCACCATGTGGACTTCTCTCCATGGGACTTATGTCTCAAACTGTCTACGCTCTGATCGTTACCTGGAAGACCAGTAGTAGTTTCCGAAGCACACCTGGAGGCACTCTGTAATCTGTGTACCTTCAGAGTAATGATGAAACACAGAAATTTCATGAGGATTGCATAAAACAGGCACCATTCGGACTTTTCTGCATGTAAGTAATGTCTCAAACTATCTACGCTTTGATCGTTCAGTGGAAGACCAGCAGCAGTTTCCGAAGCGCAGCTGGACCCATTCTGTAATCTGTGGACCTTCAGAGTGTTGACGAAACACAGAAATTGCATCGGGATTGAATACAACAGGAACCATGCAGACTTTTATCCATGAGAGTAATGTCTGAAACTGTCTACGCTTTGATCGATTCCAGGAGAGCTGGAGTAGATTCAGATACACATCTGGAGGCATTTTGTAATCTGTGGATCTTCAGAGTGTTGATGGAAAACAGATATTCCATCGGGATTAAATACAAAAGGCAGAATGCGGACTATTCTCCATGGGAGTAAAGTCTCAAACTGTCTTTTTTGATCGTTCCCTGGAAGACCAGTAGTAGTTTGCGAAGCACATCTAGTGGCATTCTGTAACCTGTTTACCTACAGAGTGTTGATGAAACACAGAAATTGCAACGGGATTGAAAAAAAAAGCACCATGCAGGTTTTTCTCCATGGGTGTAATGTCTCAAACTCTCTACGCTTTGATCGACTCCTGGAAGAGCAATAGGAGTTTCCGAAGCACTTCTGGAGGGATTCTTAATCTGTGGACCTTCAGACTGTTGATGAAACACAAAAATTGCATTGGGCCTGAATACAACATTCACCATGCGGACCCTTATCCATGGGAGTAAAGTCTCTAACTGTGAAGCTTTTATCGATTCCTGGAAGACCAGTAATAGTTTCCGAAGCACATCTGGAGGCATTCTGTAATCTGTGGAGCTCCTGAGTGTTGATGAAACACAGAAATTGCATCGGGATTGAATACCACATTCACCATGCGGACTTTTCTCAATTTGAGTATTGTCTCACACTGACTACGTTTCATCAATTCCTGGAAGGGCAGTAGTAGTTCCCCTAACACATCTGGAGGCATTCTGTAATCTGTAGACCTTCAGAGTGTTGATGAAACATAGAAATTGCAACGGTATTGAGTACGACAGGCACCATGCAGTTTTTTCTCCATGGGAGTAATGTCTGAAACTGACTACGATTTGATCGATTCCTGGAAGAGTAGTAGTAGTTACCGAAGCACATCTGGAGGCATTCTGTAATCTGTGGACCATCAGCGTGTTGATGAAACACAGAAATTGCATCGGGATTGAATACCACAGGCACCATGCGGACTTATCTTCATGGGAGTAAAGTCTCAGACCGTCTACGCTTTGGTCGTACCCTGAAAGACCAGTAGTAGTTTACGAGGCACATCTGGAGGCATTCTGTAATCTGTGGACCTTCAGAGTGTTGATGAAACACAGAAGTTGCATGGGGATTGAATACAACAGGCACCATGCGGACTTTTTCCATGCGAGTAGGGTCTGAAACTGTCTACAATTTGATCGTTCCCTGGAAGACAAGTAGTAGTTTCCGAATCACATATGGAGGCATTCTGTAATCTGTGGAGCTTCGAAGTGTTTGTGAAACACAGAAATTGCAACGGGAGTGAATACAACAGGCACTATGCAGACTTTTCCCCATTTGAGTAATGTCTCAAACTGACTACTCTTTGATCGGTTCCAGGAAAGCAGTAGTAGTTTCCGAAGCACATCTGGAGGCATTCTGTAATCTGCGGACCTTGAGAGTGTTGATGACACACAGAGATTGCATCGGGATTGAATTCAAATGACACCAAGCGGACTTTTCTCCATGGGAGTAATGTCTCAAACTGCCTACGCTTTGATCGATTCCGTGAAGACCAGTAGTAGTACCCTAAGCACATCTGGAGGCATTCTGAAATCTGATGATCTTCAGAGTGTTGATGAAACAGAGAGATTGCATCGGGATTGAATACAAATGACACCAAGCGGACTTTTCTCCATGGGAGTAATGTCTCTAACTGTCTACGCTTCGTTCGTTCCCTGGAAGACCAGTAATAGTTTCCGAAGCACATCTGGAGGCATTCTGTAATCTGTGGAGCCCCCGAGTGTTGATGAAACACAGAAATTGCATCGGGATTGAATACCACATTCACCATGCGGACTTTTCTCAATTTTAGTATTGTCTCAAACTGACTACGTTTCATCAATTCCTGGAAGAGCAGTAGTAATTTCCGTAGCATATCTGGAGGCATTCTGTAATCTGTGGACCTTCAGATTATTGATGAAACACAGAAATTGCATCGGGATTGTATACAACAGGTACCTTGCGAACTTTTCTCCATGGGAGTAGTGACTCATAGTGTCTACAATTTGATCGTTCCCTGGAAGGGCAGTAGTAGGTTCCGAATCACATCTGTAGGCATTCCGTAATCTGTTGAGCGTTGAAGTATTGATGATACACAGAAATTGCATCGGGATTAAATACAAATGACACCAAGGGGACTTTTCTCCATGGGAGTAATGTCTCAAACTGTCTACGCTTTGATCGATTCCTGGAAGACCAGTAGTAGTTTCCGAAGCACATCTGGAGGCATTCTGTAATCTCTGAAGCTTCAGAATAATGATGAAACACAGAAATTGCTTCGGATTGAATACCACAGATACCATGCGGACTTCTCTCTCTGGGAGTGATGTCTCAAACTGGCTACGCTTTGATCGATTTCTGGAAGACCAGTAGTAGCTTCCGAAGCACATCTGGTGGCATTCTGTAATCTGTGGACATTCAGAGTATTGATGTAACACAGATATTGCATCGGGATTGAATACAACAGGCACCATGCGGTAATTTCTCGATGGGGGTAATGTCTCAAACTGTGTACGCTTTGATCGTTCCATATCAGACCAGTATTAGTTTCCGAAGAGCATCAGCAGGCATTCTGTAGTCAGTGGACCTTCCGAGTGTTGATGAAATACAGAAATTGCATCAGGATTGAATAACAGAAGCACCTTGCAGACTTTTCTCCATGGGAGTAATGCCTCAAGTTGTCTACGTTTTGATCGTTTCCTGGAAGACCAGTAGTAATTTCCGAATCACATCTTCAGGCATTCTATAATCTGTGGACATTCAGAGTGTTGATAAAACACAGAAATTGCATGGGGATTGAATACAACAGCAACCATGCAGACTTTCCTCCATGGGAGTAATATCTCAAACTCTCCGCGCTTTGATCGCTTACAGGAAGACCAGTAGTAGATTCCGAAGCACATCTGGAGGCATTCTGTAATTTGTGGACTTCCAAAGTGTTGATGAAACAGAGAAATAGCATCGGTATTGAATACAACGGGCAACATGAGGACTTTCTCCATGGGTGTAACGTCTCAAACTGTATACGCTTTGTTCCTTTCCTCGAAGGCCAGTAGTAGTTTCCGAAACACATCTGGACGCATTCTGTAATCTGTGGACCTTCAGAGTTTTGATGAATGACCGAAATTGCATCGGGATTGTATACAAGAAGCACAATGCGGACTTTTATCCTTGGGAATTATGTCTCAAACTGTCTACGCGTTGATCTATCCCTGTGGGACCAGTAGTAGTTTCCGAAACACATCTGGAAGCACTCTTTCATCCGTGGACCTTTAGAGTGTTGATGAAGCACAGAAATAGCTTCGGGATTGAATACAACATGCACCATGGGGACTCTTCTCAATGGGAGTAATGTCACAAACTGTCTACGCTTTGGTCGTTCTGTGGGAGACCAGTAGTAGTTTCCGAAGCACATCTTGAGGCATTCTGTAATCTGTGGACCATCAAAGTTTTGATGAAACACAGAAACTGCATCGAGGATGAATACAACAGGCCCCATGCGGACTTTTCCCCTTGGGAGTATTGTCTCAAACTTTCTCTGCTTTTATCATTCCCTGGAATACCAGTACTAATTTCCGAAGCACATCTGGAGCCTTTCTGTAATCTGTGGAGCTTCAGAGTGTTGATGAAACACAGAAATATCATCGGGATTGAATGCAACAGGCACCATGCGGAATTTTCTCAATGGGAGTAATGTCTCAAACTGCCTACGCTTTTATCGTTCCCTCGAATACAGGTAGTAGTGTCGGAAGCACATCTGGGGTCATTATGTAATCTGTGGATCTTCAGTGTGTTGATGAAACACAGATATTGCATTGGGATTGAATACAACAGGCAATATACGGATTTTTCTCCATTGGAGTTATGTCTCAAAGTGTCTACGTTTTGACCGTTCACTGGAAGACCAGTAGTAGTTTGCTAATCACATCTTTAGGCATTCTGTAATCTGTGGAGCTTTTGAGTGTTGATGAAACACAGAAATTGCATCGGGATTGAATACCACATTCACCATACGGACGCTAAGGTCGTTTCCTGGAAGGGCAGTAGTAGTTCCCCAAACACATCTGGAGGGATTCTGTAATCTGTAGACCTTCAGAGTGTTGATGAACCACAGAGATTGCATTGGGATTGAAAACAAATGAAACCAAGCGGGCTTTTCACCATGGGAGTAATGTCTCAAACTGTCTACGCTTTGGTCGTTTACTTTAAGGCCACTAGTAGTTTCCGAAACACATCTGGAGGCATTCTGTAATCTGTGTAGCTTCGAAGTGTTTTTGAAACACAGAAATTGCATCGGGAATGAATACAACAGGCACTATGCAGACTTTTCGCCATTTGGTAATGTCTCAAACTGTCTACCCTTTGATCGGTTCCAGGAGAGCAGTAGTAGTTTTCGAAGCACATCTGGAGGCTTTCTTTAATCTGCGGACCTTCAGAGTGTTGACGAAACACAGACATTGCATCGGGATTGAATACAAATGACACCAAACGCACTTTTCCCCATGGGAGTAATGTCACAAACTGTCTACGCATTGATCGATTCCGTGAAGACCAGTAATAGTTTCCTAAGCGGACCTGGAGGCATTCTGAAATCTGATGACCATCAGGGTGTTGATGAAACACAGACATTGCATCGGGATTGAATACAACAGGCACAATGGAGACTTTTCTCCATTTGAGTAATGTCTCAAACTGTCTACTCTTTGATCGGTTCCAGGAGAGCAGTAGTAGTTTCCGATGCACATCTGGAGGCATTCTGTAATCTGCGGACCTTCAGAGTGTTGATGAAACACAGAGATTGCATTGGGATTGAAAACAAATGACACCAAGCGGACTTTTCCCCATGGGAGTAATGTCTCAAACTGTCTACGCTTTGGTCGTTTACTGGAAGGCCACTAGTAGTTTCCGAAACACATCTGGAGGCATTCTGTAATCTCCTGACCTTCAGAGTGTTGATTAAACACAGAGATTGCATCGGGATTGAATACAAATGACACCAAGCGGACTTTTCTCCATGGGAGTAATGTCTTAAACTGTCTACGCTTTGATCGATTCCATGAAGACCAGTAGTAGTTTCCTAAGCACATCTGGATGCACTCTGTAAACTGTATATCTTCAGAGTGTTGATGATACACAGAAATTGCATTGGGATTAAATAAAACAGGCACCATGCAGACTTTTCCCCATCGGAGTAATGTTTCAAACTGTCTACGCTTTGATCGTTCCCTGGAAGACCAGTAGTAGTTACGGAAGCTAATATGGAGGCATTCGGTAATCTGTGGACCTTCATAGTGTTGATGAAACACAGAAATTGCATCGGGATTGAATACAAAAGGTTCCATGCGGTCATTTCTCGATGGGAGTAATGCCTCAAACTGTCTACGTTTTGATCGCTCCCTTAAAGACCAGCATTAGTTTCCCAAGAGCATCTGGAGGCATTCTGTAACCAGTGGACCTTCAGAGTGTTGATGAAACACAGAAATTGCTTCAGGATTGAATACCAGAGGCACCATGCAGCTTTTTCTCCATGGGTGTAATGTCTCACAATGTCTACGCTTTGATCGTTCCCTGGAAGGGCAGTAGTAGGTTCCGAATCACATCTGTAGGCATTCTGTAACCTGTTGAGCTTTGAAGTGTTGATGATACACAGATATTGCATCGGGAATGAATACAACAGGCACCATGCGGACTTTTCTCCATGGGAGTAATGTCTCAAACTGTCTACGCTTTGATAAATTCCGTGAAGACCAGTAGTACTTTCCTAAGCACATCTGGAGGCATTCTGAAATCTGATGATCATCAGAGTGTTGATGAAACACAGACATTTCATCGGGATTGAATACAACAGGCACCATGCAGTTTTTTCTCAATGGTAGTAATGTCTCAAACTGTCTACGATTTGACCGTTCCCTGGAAGACCAGTAGTAGTTTCCGAAGCACATCTGGTGGCATTCTATAATCTGTGTGCCTTCAGAGTTTTGATGAAACACAGAAATTGCATCGGGATTGAATACAACAGGCACCGTAAGGACTTTTCTCCATGGGAGTAATGTCTCAAACTGTCTACGCTTTGATCGATACTGGGAGACAAGTATTAGTTTCCGAAGCACATCTGGAGGCATTCTGTAACCTGTGGACCTTCAGAGTAATGATGAAACACAGAAATTGCGTCTGTATTGAATACCACAGGCACCACGCGGACTTTTCTCTATGGGAGTAATGTTTCAAATTGTCTACGCTTTCATCGATTCCTGTAAGACCACTAGTAGCTTCCGAAGCACATCTCAAGGCATTCTGTAATATGTGGACCTTCAGAGTGTTGATGAAACACAGAAATTGCATCGGGATTGAATACAAGAGGCACCATGCGGACTTTTATCCATGGGTGTAATATCTCAAACTGTCTACGCTCTGATCTTTCCCTGGAAGACCAGTAGTTGTTTCTTAAGCACATCTAGAGGCATTCTGTAATTTGTGGACATCTAGAGTGTTGATGAAACACATAAATTGCATCCGCATTGATTACAACAGCCACCATATGGACTTTTCCACATGGGCGTAATGTCTCAAATTGTCTACGATTTGATCGATTCCTGGGAGACCCGTAGTAGTATCCGAAGCACATCTGGAGGAATTCTGTAATCTGTGGACCCTCAGAATGTTGATGAATCACAGAAATTGCGTCGGTATTGAACACAACAGGCACCATGCCGACTTTTCTCCATGGGAGCAATGCCTCAAACTGTCTACGATTTGATCGTTCCATGGAAAAACCAGTAGTAGTTTCCGAAACACATCTTTGGGCATTTTGTAATCTGTGGATCTTCAGAGTGTTGATGAAACACAGAAATTGCATCGGGAATGAATACAACGGGCACCAAGCAGACTTTTCTCCATGGCAGTAATGTCTCAAACAGTCTACGATTTGATCGATTCCTGGGAGACCAGTATTAGTTTCCGAAGCACATCCGGAGCCATTCTGAAATGTGTGACCGTTCAGAGTGTTGATGAGACACATAAATTGCCACGGAATTGATTACAACAGGCACCATATGGACTTTTCTCCATTAGCGTAATGTCTCAAATTGTCAACGATTTGATCGATTCCTGGCAGACCAGTATTAGTTTCCGAAGCACATCTTGAGGCATTCTGTAATCTGTGGACCTTCAGAGTGTTGATGAAACACAGAAATTGCATCGGGATTGAATACAACAGGCGCCATGCAGACTTTTCTGATTGTAAGTAATGTCTCAAACTGTCTACGCTTTGATCAATTCCTGGAAGACCAGTTGTAGTTTCCGAAGCAGATCTAGGGGCATTCTGTAATCTGCGCACCTTCAGAGTGTTGATGAAACACAGAAATTGCATCGGGAATGAATACAACTGGCAACATGCAGATTTTTCTCTATGGGAGTATTGTCTCAATTTGTCTACGCTTTGATCGTTCCCTGAAAGACAAGTAGTAGTTTCCGAAGCACATCTGGAGGCAGTCTGTAATCTCTAAACCTTCAGAGTGTTGCTAAAACACAAAATTGCGTCGGGATTGAATACAACAGGCACCATGCGGACTTTTCTCAATGGCAGTAATGACTAAAACTGTCTACACTTTGATCATTCCCTAGAAGACCAGTAGCAGTTTTCGAAACACATCTGGAGGCATTATGTAATCTTTGGACGTTCAGACTGTTGATGAAACACAGCCATTACATCGGGATTGAATACAGCCACCATGCTGTCTTTTTCTCCAGGAGAGTGATGTCTCAAACTTTCCACGCTTCGATCGTTCCCTGGAAGACCAGTAGTAGCTTGCAAGCACATGTGGAGGCATTCTGTAAGCAGTGGTCCTTCAGAGTGTTGATGAAACACAGAAATTGCATCGGGATTGAATACAACAGGCACCATGCTGACTTTACTCCATGGGAGTAATGTCTCAAATTGTCAACGCTTTGATCGTTCCATGGAAGACCAGTAGTAGTTAACGAAGCACATCTGGAGGCATGCTGTAATCTGTGGACCTTGAGAGTGTTGAAGAAACACAGAAATTGCATTGGGATTGGATACACAGGTACCATGCGGACATTTCTCCATGTGAGTAATGTCACAAACTGTCTCCGCTTTGATCGATTCCTGGAAGACCAGTTGTAGTTTCCAACGATAATCTGGAAGTTTTCTGTAATCTGTGGACCTTCAGAGTGTTGATGAAACACAGAAATTGCATCGGGAATCAATACAACAATTAGCATGCAGCCTTTTCTCAATGGGAGTAATGTCTCAAACAGTGTACGATTTGATCGTTACCTGGAAGACCAATAGTAGTTTCAGTAGCACATCTAAAGGCGTTCTGTAATCTATGGACCTTCAGAGTGTTAATGACACACACTAATGGCATCGGGATTCAATACAACAATCCCACGCAGACTTTTCTCCATTTGGGTAATGTCTCAAATTGTATACGCTTTGATCGATTCCTGGGAGACCAGTAGCAGATTCAGAAGCACATCTGGAGCCATTCTGAAATCTGTGGACTTTCAGAGGGTTGATGAAAGACAGAAATTGCATCTGAATTGAATACAACAAGCACCATGCGGACTTTTCTCCATGGGAGTATTGTCTCAAACTGTCTAGGCTTTTATCGTTCCCTGGAAGACCAGAGGTCGTTCCCGAAGCACACCTGGATGCATTCTGTAATCTGTGGACTTTTAGAATGTTGATGGAACACAGATATGGCATCGGAATTGAATAAAACAGCCAATATGCGGACTTTTCTGCATGGGAGTAACGTCTCAAACTGTCTTCGCTTTGTTGTTATCTGAATGACCAACAGTAGTTTCCCAAGCACATCTGGAGGCGTTCTGTAATCTGTGGACCTTCAGAGTGTTGATGAAAGACAGTAATGGCATCGGGATAGAATAAACAGGCAACATGCGGACTTTTCTCCATGGCAGTAATGTCTCAAACTGTCTCTGCTTTGATCGATCCCTGGAAGACCAGTAGCAGTTTCCGAAGCACACCTTGAGTCATTCTGTAATCTGTGGACCTTCAGAGTGTTGACGAAACACAGATATTCCATCGGGATTGAATACAACAGGCACAATGCAGAATTTTCTCCATGAAAGTAATGTATAAAACTGTCTACGCTTTGGAAGTTTCCATGAAGACCAGTAGTAGTTTCCGAAGCACATCTGGAGGCATTCTGTAATCTGTATAACTTCAGAGTGTTGATGATACACAGAAATTGCATTGAGTTTGAATACAACAGGAGCCATGCGAACTTTTCTCCATGGGAGCAATGTCTCAAACTGTCTACGCTTTGATCGTTCCCTGGAGACCAGTAGTAGTTTGCGAAGCACATCTGGAGGCATTCTGTATTCTGTGGACCTTCCGAGTGTTGATGAAACACAGAAATTGCAAGGGGATTGAATAAAACTGGCACCATGCAGGTTATTCTCCATAGGAGTAATGTCTCAAACTGTCTACGCTTTGCTCGACTCCTGGAAGAGCAGTATAAGTTTCCGAAGCACATCTGGAAGGATTCTGTAATCTGTGGACCTTCAGAGTGTTGATGAAACACAAAATTGCATCGGGCTTGAATACAACATTCACCATGCAGATTTTTCTCCATGTGAGTAAGGTCTCAAACTGTCTACGCTTAGATCGATTCCTGGAAGACCAGTAGTATTTTCCGAAGGACATCTTGTGGCACTCTGTAATCTGTGGACCTTCAGAGTATTGATGAAACACAGAAATTGCATTGAGATTCAATACAACAGGCACCATGCCGACATTTCTCCATGGGAGTATTGTCTCAGACTGTATACGCTTTCATCAATTAGTGGAAGACCAGTAGTAGTTTCCGAAGCACATCTGGAGGCATTCTGTAATCTGTGAACCTTCAGAATAATGATGAAACACAGAAATTGCATCGTGATTAAATACCACAGGCACTATGCAGACGTTTCTCCATTTGAGTTATGTCTCAAACTGTCTACTCTTTGATCGGTTCCAGGAGAGCAGAAGTAGTTTCCGAAGCACATCCGGAGGCATTCTAAAAATCTGACGACCTTCAGAGTGTTGATGAAACACAGACATTGCATCAGGATTGAATACAACAGGCAGAATACAGACTTTTCTCCACAGGAGTAATGTCTAAAACTGTCTACGCTTTGGTCGTTTACTGGAAGGCCAGTAGTAGTTTGCGAAACACATCTGGAGGCATTCTGTAATCAGCGGACCTTCAGAGTGTTGATGAAACATAGAGATTGCATCGGGATTGAATACAAATGACACCAAGCTGACTTTTCTCCATGGGAGTAATGTCTAAAACTGTCTAAGCTGTGATCGATTCCGTGAATACCAGTAGTAGTTTACTAAGCACATCTGGAGGCATTCGGTAGTCTGTAGACTTTCAAAGTGATGATGAAAGACAGAAATTGCATCGGGATTGAATACAAGAAGCACAATTCGGACTTTTATCCATTTGAGTTATGTCTCAAACTGTCTACGCTTTGATCGATTCCTGGGAGACCAGTAATAGCTTCCGAAGCACATCTGGAGGCATTCTGAAATCTTTATACTTTCCGAGTGTTGATGAAACACAGAGATTGCATCGGGATCGAATACAACATGCACCATGGGGACTCTTTTCAATGGGAGTAATGTCTCAAACTGTCTACGCTTTGATCCGTTCCTGGGAGACCTGTAGTAGTTTCCGAAGCACATCTGGAGTCATTCTGTAATCTGTTGACCTTAAGAGTGTTGATGAAATACAGAAATTGCATCGGGATTGAATACAACAGACACCATGCGGGCTTTAATCCATGGGAGTATTGTCTCAAACGGTCTATGCTTCGATCGTCCCCTGGAAGACCAGTAGTAGTTTCCGAAGCACCCCTGGAGGCATTCTGTAATCTTTGGACTTTCAGAATCTTGATGAAACACAGAATATGCATTGGGATTCATTACAACAGGCACCATGCGGACATTTCTCCATGCGAGTAATGTCTTAAACTGTCTTCGCTTTGATTGTTTTCTGGAAGACCAGTAGTAGTTTCCGAAGCACATCTGGAGGCATTTTGACATCTGTGGACCTTCAGAGTGTTGATGAAACTCAGAAATTGCATCGGGATTGAATACAACAGGCACCATTCGGACTTTTCTCCTTGGGAGTAATGTCTCAAACTGTCTACTGTTTGATCGTTCCATGGAAGACCGGTAGTAGTTTCCGAAGCAAATCTAGGGGCATTCTGTAATCTGTGGGCCGTCAGAGTGTTGATGAAACATAGAAATTGAATCGGGAACGAATACAACAGGCACCATGCAGACTTTTCTCCATGTGTGTAATGTCGCAAACAGTCTACGCTTTGATCGTTATCTGGAAGACCAGTTGTAGATTCCGAAGCACATCAAGTAGCATTCTGTAACTTGCGGACCTTCAGAGTGTTGATGAAACACAGAAATTGCATCGGGATTGAATACAACAGGCACCATGCGGACTTCACTCCATGGGAGTAATGTCTCAATCTGTCTACGCCTTGATCGTTCCATGTAAGACCAGTTGTGGTTCCCGAAGCCCATCAGGAGGCATTATGTAATCTGTGGACCTTCAGAGTGTTGATGAAACACAGAAATTGCATCGGAAATGAATACAACAATCAGCAGCCATCCTTTTCTCAATGGGAGTAATGTCTCAAAACAGTCTACGATTTGATCGTACCTGGAAGACCAATAGTAGTTTCCGAAGAACATCTAAAGGCGTTCTGTAGTCTATGGACCATCATAGTGTTAATGACACACACTAATTTCATCGGGATTCAATACAACAGTAAAATAGCAGACTTTTCTCCATGGGAGTAATGTCTCAAACTATATACGCTTTGATCGATTCCTGGGAGACCAGTAGCAGTTTCAGAAGCACATCTGGAGGCATTCTGATATCTGTGGACCTTCAGAGTGTTGATGAAACACAGATATTGCATCGGGTTTAATACAACAATCACCATGTGGACTTTTCGACATGGGAGTAATGTCTCAAACTGTTCAAGCTTTGATCGTAAGCAGGAAGACTAGTAGTAGTTTCCGAAGCACATCTGGAGGCATTCTGTAATCTATGGACCATCAGAGTGTAGATGAAACACAGGAATTGCAATGGGAATGAATACAACAGGCACCATGCCGACTTTTCTCCATGGGAGTAATGTCTCAAATTGTCTACGCTTTGATCATTCCCTTTAAGACCAGTAGTAGCTTCTGAAGCACATCTGGTGGCATTCTGTAATCTGTGGACCTTCAGAGTGTTGATGAAACACAGAAATTACATCGTGATTGACTACAACAGGCACCATGCGGTCATTTCCCCATGGCAGTAATGTCCCAAGCTGTCTCCGCTTTGATCTTTCCCTGGAAGACCAGTTGTTGTCTCGGATGCACATCTGGAGGCATTATGTAATCAGTGGACATTCAGTGTTGATGAAACACAGAAATTGCATCGGGATTGAATACAACAGGCACCATGCAGACTTTTCTCCATGGCATTAATGTCTCAGACGGTCTGTACTTTGATCGATCCCTGGAAAACCAGTAGTAGTTTCCGAAGCACATCTGGAGGCATTCTGTAATCTGTGGACCTTCAGAGTGTTGATGAAACACAGAAATTGCATCGGGTTTGAATACAACATGCACCATGCAGACATTTCTCCATGGGAGTAATGTCTCAAAATGACTACGATTTAATCGATTCGTGGGAGAACAGTAGCAGTTTTAGAAGCACATCTGAAGGCATGCTGAAATGTGTGGACCTTCAGAGTCTTGATGAAACACAAAAACTTCATCGAGATTGAATTCAACATCCACCATGCGGAGTTTTCTCAATGATAGGGAGGTCTCAACCTGTCTACAATTTGATCATTCCCTGGAAACCATTTGTTGTCTCGGATGCACATCTGAATTCATTGTGTAATCTGTGGAACATCTGAGTATTGATGAAACACATATATTGCATCGGGATTGAATACAACATCCACCATGTGGATTTATCTCCAATCGAGTAATGTCTCAAACTGTCTACGCTTTGAACTTTCCTGGGAGACCAGTAGTAGTTTCCGAAGCACACCTGGAGGAATTCTGTAATCATATGACATTCAGAGTGTTGATGAAACACAGAAATGGCATCGGGATTGAATACAACAAGCACCATGTTGACTTTTCTCCAAGGGAGTAATGTCTCAAATTGTCTACGCCGTGATCGTTCCCTCGAAGACCAGTAGTAGTCTCGGATGCACATCTGGAGGCATTCTGTAATCTGTGGACCTTCAGAATGTTGATAAAGCAAAGAAATGGCATCTGGTTTGAATACAACTGGCACCATGCGAACTTTTCTCCATGGGAGTAATGTCTCAAACTGCCCTCGTTTTGATCGTTCCATGGAAGACCAGTAGTAGTTTCTGAAGCACATCTGGATGCATTCTGTAATCTGTGGACCTTCATGTTGTTGATGAAACACAGAAATTGCATCGGGAATGAATACAACTATCACGTTGCGGACTTTTCTCAATGGGAGTAATGTCTCAAACTGTCTACGCTTTGATCCCTCCATGGAATACCACTAGTAGTTGCTGAAGCACATATTTAGGCATTCTGTAAACTGTGGACCTTCAGAGTGTTGATGAGGCAAAGAAATTGCATCGGGATTTAATACAACAGGCACCATGCGGACTTTTCTCCATGGGAATAATGTCTCTAACTGTCTACGCTTTGATCGTACACTCGATGACCAGTAGTAGTTTCCCAAGCACATCTGGATGAATTCTGTAATCTGTGGACCTTCAGAATGTTGATGAAACAAAGAAATTGCATCGGGATTGAATACAACAGGCACCATGTGGACGTTTCTCCATGGAAGTAGTGTCTCAAACTGTCTACACTTTGATCGTTCCCTGGAATACCAGTAGTAGTTTCCGAATCACATCTGGAGGCATTCTGTAATATGTGGAAATTCAGAGTGTTGATGAAACAAGAAAATGCATCGGGATTGAATACAACAGCCACAATGCGGACTTGTCTAAATCGGAATAATGTCTCTAACTGTCTCCGCTTTGATCTTACCCTAGAAGATCAGTAGTAGTTTCCCAACCACATCTGGATGCATTCTGTAATCTGTGGACCTTCCGAGTGTGGATGAAACACAGTAATTGCATCGGGATTGAATAAAAAAGGCACCTTTCGGAATTTCCTCAATGGGAGTTGTGTCTCTTCACTTTGATCGTTCCCTGGAAAACCAGTAGTAGTTTCCAAAGCACATTTGGAGGCATTCTGTAATCTGTGGGGCGTCTGAGTGTTGACAAAACACAGAAATTGCATGGGGATTGAATACAACAGGCATCATGCCGACTTTTCTCCATGGGAGTAATATCTCAAACTGTCTATGCTTTGATCGATTCCTGGGAGACCAGTAGAAGATTGAGAAAGACATCTGGAGGCATTCTGAAATGTGTGGATGTTCAGAGTGTTGATGAAACACTGAAATGGCATCGGGATCGAATACAACAGGCACCATGCGGACTTTCCTCCATGGGAGTAATATCTCAATCTGTCTACGCTTTGAACGTTCCCTGGAAGACCAGTAGTACTTTCTGAAGCACGTCTGGAGGCATTCTGTAATCTGTGGACCTTCTGAGTGTTGATGAAACACAGAAATTACATTGGGATTGAATAAAACAGGCACCATGCAGATATTTCACCATGTTAGTAATGTCTCAAACTGTCCGCGATTTGATCGTTCCCTGGAAGACCAGTAGTAGTTTCCGAAGCACATCTGGAGGCATTCTGTAATCTGTGGACCTTCAGAGTGTTGCTGAAACACAGAAATTGCATCGGGATTGAATACAACAGGCACCATGCGGCCTTTTCTCCATGGCAGTAATGTCCCAAATTGTCTTCGCTTTGATTTTTTTCTGGAAGACCAGTAGTATTTTCCGAAGCACATCTGGAGGCATTCTGTAATCTGTGGGGCTTCTTAGTGTTGATGAAACACAGAAATTGCATGGGGATTGAATACAACAGGCACCATGCCGACTTTTCTCCATGGGAGTAATGTCTCAAACTGTCTATGCTTTGATCGATTCCTGGGAGACTAGTAGAAGTTTTAGAATCACATCTGGAGGCATTCTGAAATGTATGGATGTTCAGAGTGTTGATGAAACACAGAAATGGCATCGGTATCGAATACAACATGCACCATGAAGACTTTCCTCAATGGGAGTAATATCTCAATCTGTCTACGCTTTGAACGTTCCCTGGAAGACCAGTAGTACTTTCGGAAGCACATCTGGAGGCATTCTGTAATCTGTGGACCTTCTGAGTGTTGATGAAACACAGAAATTACAATGGGGTTGAATAAAACAGGCACCATGCAGATCTTTCACCATGTTAGTAATGTCTCAAACTGTCCACGATTTGATCGTTCCCTGGAAGACCAGTAGTAGTTTCCTAAGCACATCTGGAGGCATTCTGTAATCCGTGGACCTTCAGAGTGTTGCTGAAACACAGAAATTACATCGGGATTGAATACAACAGGCACAATGCCTACTTGTCTCCATGGGAATAATGTCTCTAACTGTCTACGCTTTGATCGTACCCTGGAAGACCAGTAGTAGTTTCCCAACCACATCTGGATGCATTCTGTAATCTGTGGACCTTCAGAGTGTGGATGAAACACAGTAATTGCTTCGGGATTGAATAAAAAAGGCACCTTTCAGAATTTTCTCAATGGGAGTTGTGTCTCAAACTTTCTTCACTTTGATCGTTCCCTGGAAAACCAGTAGTAGTTTCCAAAGCACATCTGGAGGCATTCTGTAATCTGTGGGGCATCTTAGTGTTGATGAAACACAGAAATAACATGGGGATTGAATACAACAGGCACCATGCTGACTTTTCTCCATGAGAGTAACGTCTCAAACTGTCTATGCTTTGATCGATTCCTGGGAGGCTAGTAGAAGTTTTAGAACCACATCTGGAGGCATTCTGAAATGTGTGGATGTTCAGAGTGTTGATGAAACACAGAGGAAGCATCGAGATTGGATTCAGCATCCACCATGCGGAGTTTTTTCCAAGATAGGTGTGTCTCAAACTGTCTACAATTTGATCTTTCCCTGGAAGACCAGTTTGTGTCTCCGATGCACATCTGGAGGCATTCTGTAATCTGTGGACCTTCTGAGTGTTAATGAAACACATATATTGCATCGGGATTGAATACAACATGCACCATGTGGATTTTTCTCCAATCGAGTAATGTCTCAAACTGTCTACGCTTTGATCTTTCCTGTGAGACCAGTAGCAGTTTCTGAAGCACTTCTGGAAGCATTCTGAAATCTGTGGAGCTTCTGAGTGTTGATGAAACACAGAAATTGCATGGGGATTGAATACAACAGGCACCATGCCGACTTTTCTCCATGGGAGTAATGTCTCAAACTGTCTATGCTTTGATCGATCCCTGGGAGACCAATAGAAATTTTAGAACCACATCTGGAGGCATTCTGAAATGTGTGGATGTTCAGAGTGTTGATGAAAAACAGAAATGGCATCGGGATCGAATACAACAGGCATCATGCGGACTTTCCTCCATGGGAGTAATGTGTCACTCTGTCTACGCTTTGAACGTTCCCTGGAGGACCAGTAGTTATTTCTGCAGCACATCTGGAGGCAGTCTGTAATCTGTGGACCTTCTGAGTGCTGATGAAACACAGATATTACATTGGGATTGAATAAAACAGGCACCATACAGATTTTTCACCATGTTAGTAATGTCTCAAACTGTCCACGATTTGATCGTTCCTCGGAAGACCAGTAGTAGTTTCCGAAGCACATCTGGAGGCATTCTGTAACCTGTGGACCTTCAGAATGTTGCTGAAACACAGAAATACATCGGGATTGAATACAACAGGCACCATGCGGTCTTTTCTCCATGGCAGTAATGTCCCAAATTGTCTCCGCATTGATTTTTTTCTGGAAGACCAGTGGTATTTTCCGAAGCACATCTGGAGGCATTCTGTAATCTGTGTGGCTTCTGAGTGTTGATGAAACACAGAAATTGCATGGGGATTGAATACAACTGGCACCATGCCGACTTTTCTCCATGGGAGTAATGTATCAAACTGTCTATCCTTTGATCGACTCCTGGGAGACCAGTAGAAGTTTTAGAACCACATCTGGAGGCATTCTGAAAAGTGTGGATGTTCAGAGTGTTGATAAAACACAGACATTGCATCGAGATTGAATTCAACAGCCACCATGTGGATTTTTCTCCAATCGAGTAATGTCTGAAACTGTCTACGCTTTGATCTTTTCTGGCAGACCAGTAGTAGTTTCCGAAGCACACCTGGAGGCATTATGTAATCTGCGGACTTTCAGAGTGTTGATAAAGCAAAGAAATGGCATCGGGATTGAATACAACAGGCACCATGCGGACTTTTCTCCATGCGAGTAATGTCTCAAACTGTCGTCGTTTTGATCGTTCCATGGAAGACCAGTAGTAGCTTCTCAAGCACATCTGGATGCATTCTGTAATCTGTGGACCTTCAGAGTGTTGATGAAACACAGAAATGCCATCGGGATCGAATACAACAGGCACCATGTTGACTTTTCTCCATTGGAGTAATGTCTCTAACTGTCTACGTTTTGATCGTTCCCTGGAAGACCATTAGTAGTTTCCAAATCACATCTGGAGACATTCTGTAATCTGTGGAGCATCTGAGTGTTGATGAAACACATAAATTGCATCGGGATTGAATTCAACCAACACCATGCCGACTTTTTCTCAATGGGAGTAATGTCCCAAACTGTACGCTTAAATCGTTCCCTGGAAGACCAGTATTAGTTTCCGAAGCACATCTAGAGGCATTCTGTAATCTGTGGACCTTCAGCGTGTTGATGAAACACAGAAATGCATCGGGATTGAATACAACACGCACCATGCAAACTTTTCTCTATGGGAGTAATGTCTCAAGTTTTCTACGCTTTGATCGATTCCTGTTTGACCAGTAGCAGTTTTAGAAGCACATCTGGAGGCAATTATGAAATTTGTGGACCTTCAAAGTGTTGATGAAACACAGAAATTGCATCGAGATTAAATACAACATCCACCATGCAGATTTTTCTCCAAGGGAGTAATGTCTCATACTTTCTACGATTTGATCGTTCCCTGGAAGACCAGTAGTAGTTTGCGAATCACATCTGGAGGCAATCTGTAATCTGAGGATCTTCGAAGTGTTGATGAAACAAAGAAATTGCGTCGGGAATGAATGCAACAAGCACCATGAGGACTACTCTCAATGGGAGTAATGTCTCAATCTGTCTACGCTTTGGTCGTTTCCCGGAGGGCCAGTCGTAGTTTTCGAAGCAGTTCTAGAGGCATTCTGTAATCCATGGACCTTCAGAGTGTTGATGAAACACAGAGATTGCATCGGGATTGAATACGACAGGCACCATGCAGTCTTTTCTCCATGGGAGTAATGTCTCAAACTGTCTACACTTTGATCGTTCCCTGGAAGACCAGCAGTAGTATCCGAATCACATCTGTAGGCATTCTGTAATCTGTGGACCTTCAGAGTGTGGATGAAACACTGAAATTGCATTGGGATTGAATAAAAAAGGTACCATGCGGACTTTTCTCAATGGGAGTAGTGTCTCAAAATGTCTTCATTTTGATGGTTCCCTGGAAGACCAGTAGGAGTTTCCAAATTACATCTGGAGACAATCTGTAATCTGTGTATCCTCTGAGTGTTGATGAAACAAATAAATTGCATCGGGATTGAATACAACAGGCACCATGCGGACTTTTCTCCATGTGAATGATGTCTCTAACTGTCTACGCTTTGATCGATTACTGGAAGACCAATAGTAGTTTCTGAAGCACATCTGGGGGCGTTCTGTAATCTTTGTACATTCAGAGTGTTGATGACACACAGAAATTGCATCGGGATTCAATACAACAGACACCATGCGGACTTTTCTCCATGGGAGTAATGTCTCAACTGTGTACGCTTTGATCGTTCCCTGGAAGACCAGTAGTAGTTTCAGAAGCACATCTGGATGCATTCTGAAACCTGTGGACCTTCAGAGTGTGGATGAAACACAGAAATTGCATTGGGATTGAATAAAAAAAGCACAATTCGGACTTTTCTCAATGTGAGTAGTGTCTCAAACTGTCTTCACTTTGATGGTTCCCTGGAAGACCAGTAGGAGTTTCCAAATTACATCTGGAGACAATCTGTAATCTGTGGATCCTCTGAGTGTTGATGAAACACAGGGATTGCTTCGGGATTGAATAAAACAGGCACCATGCAGACTTATCTCCATGGGAGTAATGTCCCAAATTGTCTACGCTTTGATCGTTAACTGGAAGACCAGTAGTAGTTTCCGAAGCACATCTGGAGGCATTCTGACATCTGTGGACCTTCAGAGTGTTGATGAAACACAGAAATTGCATCGCCATTGAATACAACAGTTACAATGCAGACTTTTCTCCATGGGAGTAATGTCTCAAACTGTCTACGCTTTGATCGTGACCTGGAAGACCAGTAGTAGTTTCCGAAGCACATCTGGTGGCATTCTGTACTCTGTGGACCTTCAGAGTGTTAATGAAACACCGAGATTGCTTCGGGATTGAATAAAACAGGCACCATGCAGACTTTTCTCCATGGGAGTAATGTCTCAATTTGTCTACGCTATGATCGTACCCTGGAAGACCAGTAGTAGTTTCCGAAGCACATCTGTAGGCATTCTGTAATCTGTGGACTTTCAGAGTGTAGATGAAACACAGAACTTGCATCGGGATTGAATAGAACAGGCACCGTAAGGACTTTTGTCGATGGAAGTAGTGTGTCACACTGTCTACATTTTGATCGCTCGCTGGAAGACCAGTAGCAGTTTCTGAATCACTTCTGGAGGCATTCTGTAATCTGTGGAACTTCGAAGTGTTGATGAAACACAGAAATCGCATTAGGATCGAATACAACTGGCACAATGCAGACTTTTCTCCATGGCAGTAATTTCTCAAACTATCTACGCTTTGATCGTTCTCTGGAAGACAAGTAGTAGTTTACGACCACATCTGGTCTCATTATGTAATCTGTGGAATTTCGAAGTGTTGATGAAACACAGAAATCGCATTAGGATCGAATACAACTGGCACAATGCAGACTTTACTCCATGGCAGTAATTTCTCAAACTATCTACGCTTTGATCGTTCTCTGGAAGACAAGTAGTAGTTTACGACCACATCTGGTCTCATTCTGTAATCTGTGGACCTTTAGAGTGTTGATGAAACACAGAAATTGTATCGCGATTGAATACAACAGGCACAATGCAGACTTTTCTCCATGGGGGTAATGTCTCAAACTGTCTACGCTTTGATAGAGGCACTCTTTAATCTGTGGACATTCAGAGTGTTGATGAAGCACAGAAATGGCATCAGGATTGGATACAACAGGCACCATGCGGACTTTTCTCCATAGAAGAAATGTCTCAAACTGTCTACGATTTGATCGTTCCCTGGAAGACTAGTAGTAGTTTCCGAAGCACATCTGTTGGCATTCTGTAATCTATGGAGTTTCTGAGTGTTGACGAAACACCGAAATTGCATCGCGATTGAATACAACAGGCACCAAGCGTACTTTTCTCCATGGGAGAAATGTCTCAAACTGTCTACGCTTTGTTCGCTCCCTGGAAGACCAGTAGTAGTTTCCGAATCACATCTGGAGGCCTTCTGTAATCCGTGACATTCAGGGTGTTGATGAAAGAAAGAAATTGCTTCGGGATTGGATACAACAATAACCATGCGGACTTTTCTCCATAGGAGTAATGTCTCAAAATAACTACGATTTGATCGTTCCCTGGGAGACCAGTAGTAGTTTAAGAAGCACATCTGGAGGGATTCTGTAATCCGTGGACATTCAGGGTGTTGATGAAACATAGATATTGCTTCGGGATTGCATACAACACTCACAAAGCTGACTTTTTTCCGTGGGAGTAATGTCTCAAACTGTCAACGCTTTGATCGATCCCTGGAAGAGCAGTAGTAGTTTAAGAAGCACATCTGGAGGCATTCTGTAATCTGTGGGCCTTCAGAGTGTTGATGAAACACAGAAATTGCATCGTGATTAAATACCACAGGCACCATGTGGACTTTTCTCCATGGGAGTAATATCTCAAATTGTCTGCGCTATGATCGATTCCTGGAAGACCAGTAGTAGTTTCCAAAACATTTCTGGAGGCATTCTGTAATCTGAGGACCTTCAGAGTGTTGATGAAGCACAGAAATGGCATCGGGTATGGATACAACGGGAACCATGCGGACTTTTCTCCATAGAAGAAATGTCTCAAACTGTCTACGATTTGATCGTTCCCTGGAACACTAGTAGTAGTTTCCGAAGCACATCTGTTGGCATTCTGTAATCTATGGAGTTTCTGAGTGTTGATGAAACACCGAAATTGCATCGGGATTGAATACAACAGGCACCAAGCGTACTTTTCTCCATGGGAGAAATGTCTCAAAGTGTCTACGCTTTGTTCGCTCCCTGGAAGACCAGTAGTAGCTTCCGAATCACATCTGGAGGCCTTCTGTAATCCGTGAACATTCAGGGTGTTGATGAAAGAAAGAAATTGCTTCGGGATTGAATACAACACGCACCATGCAGACTTTTCTCCATGGGAGTAATGTCTCAAATTGTCATCGCTTTGATCGATCCCTGGAAGAGCACTAGTAGTTTAAGTATCACATCTGTTGGCATTCTGTATTCTACGGAGTTTCTGAGTGTTGATGGAACACCGAAATTGCATCGGGATTGTATACAAGAGGCACCATGTGGACTTCTCTCCATGGGAGTAATGGGTTAAACTGTCTACGCTTTGATCAATTCCTGGAAGACCAGCAGAAGCTTCCGAAGCACATCTGGAGTAATTCTGTAATCTGTGGACCTTAAGAGTATTGATGCAACACAGAAAATGCATCGGGATTGAAAACAACAACCACCATGCGGACTTTTCTCCATGGGAGTAATGTCTCAAACTGTCTACGATTTGATCGTTCCCTGGGAGACCAGTAGTAGTTTACGAAGCACATCTGGAAGCAATCTGTAATCTGTGGACCTTCAGACTAATTATGAAACATAGAAATTGCATCGGGATTGAATACAACAGGCACCATGTGGACTTTTCTCCATGGGAGTAGTGTATCAAACTGTCTACACTTTGATCGTTCCCTAAAGGACCAGTAGTAGTTTCCGAATCACATCTGGAGGCATTCTGTAATCTATGGAGTTTCTGAGTTTTGATGAAACACCGAAATTGCATCGGGATTGATTACAACAGGCATCATGCCGACTTTTCGCGATGAGAGTAATGTCTCAAACTGTCTACGCTTTGATCGTTCCCTGGAAGACCAGTCGTACTTTCTGAAGCACAACTGGAGTTATTCTGTAATCTGTGGACATTCAGGGTGTTGATGCAGCACAGAAATGGCATCTTGAATGGATACAACAGGAACCATGCGGACTTTTCTCCATAGGAGTAATCTCTCAAATTTTCTACGACTTGATCGTTCCCTGGAAGACCAGTAGTAGTTTACGAAGCACATCTGGGAGCATTCTGTAATCTGTGGACCTTCAGACTGTTAATGAAACACAGAAATTGCATCGGGATTGAATACAACAGGCACCATGTGGACTTTTCTCCATGGGAGTAATGTCACAAACTGTCTACGCTTTGATCGATTCCTGATAGAGCAGTAGTAGTTTAAGAAGCACATCTGGAGAGATTCTTTAATCTGTCGACATTCAGGGTGTTGATGAAACAAAGAAATTGCTTCGGGATTGAATACAACACTCACTATGCAGACTTTTTTCCGTGGGAGTAATGTCTCAAACTGTCAACGCTTTGATCGATTCCTGGAAGACCAGTAGTAGTTTCCGAAGCACATCTGGAGGCATTCTGTAATCTGTGGACATTCAGGGTGTTGATGCAGCACAGAAATGGCATCTTGAATGGATACAACAGGAACCATGCGGACTTTTCTCCATAGGAGTAATCTCTCAAATTTCCTACGACTTGATCGTTCCCTGGAAGACCAGTAGTAGTTTACGAAGCACATCTGGGAGCATTCTGTAATCTGTGGACCTTCGGACTGTTAATGAAACACAGAAATTGCCTCGTGATTAAATACCACAGGCACCTTGTGGACTTTTCTCCATGGGAGTAATGTCACAAACTGTCTACGCTTTGATCGATTCCTGATAGAGCAGTAGTAGTTTAAGAAGCACATCTGGAGGGATTCTTTAATCTGTCGACATTCAGGGTGTTGATGAAACAAAGAAATTGCTTCGGGATTGAATACAACACTCACTATGGAGACTTTTTTCCGTGGGAGTAATGTCTCAAACTGTCAACGCTTTGATCGATTCCTGGAAGACCAGTAGTAGTTTCCGAAGCACATCTGGAGGCATTCTGTAATCTGTGGACATTCAGGGTGTTGATGCAGCACAGAAATGGCATCTTGAATGGATACAACAGGAACCATGCGGACTTTTCTCCATAGGAGTAATCTCTCAAATTTTCTACGACTTGATCGTTCCCTGGAAGACCAGTAGTAGTTTACGAAGCACATCTGGGAGCATTCTGTAATCTGTGGACCTTCAGACTGTTAATGAAACACAGAAATTGCATCGGGATTGAATACAACAGGCACCATGTGGACTTTTCTCCATGGGAGTAGTGTCTCAAACTGTCTACACTTTGATCGTTCCCTGGAAGACCAGTAGTAGTTTCCGAATCACATCTGGAGGCATTCTGTAATCTATGGAGTTTCTGAGTGTTGATGACACACCGAAATTGCATCGGGATTGAATACAACAGGCATCATGCCAACTTGTCTCCATGGGAGTAGTGTCTCAAACTGTCTACATTTTGATCGTCCCTTGGAAGACCAGTAGTAGTTTCCGAATCACATCTGGAGGCATTCTGTAATCTATGGAGTTTCTGAGTGTTGATGAACCACCGAAATTGCTTCGGGATTGAATACAACAGGCACCATGCCGACTTTTCTTCATGCGAGTAATGTCTCCAACTGTCTACGTTTTTGATCATACCCTGGAAGACCAGTCGTACTTCCTGAAGCACCACTAGAGTTATTCTGTAATCGGTGGCTCTTCAGAGTGTTGATGAAACAAAGAAATTGCATCGGGACTGAATACAACAGGCACGATGCCGACTTTTCTCCATGGGAATAATGTCTCTGTCTACGCTTTGATCGTTCCTGGGAAGACCTGTAGCAGTTTCTGAAGCACATCTGTTGGCATTCTGTAATCTCTGGACCTTCAGGCAGTTGATGAAACTAAGAAATTGAATCGGGATTGAATACCACAGGTACCATGCGGTCTTTTCTCCATGGGAGTAATGTCTCAAACTGTCTACGCTTTGTTCGTTCCCTGGAAGACCACTAGTAGTTTCCGAATCATATCTGGACGCGTTCTGTAATCTGTGGACCTTCAGGGTGTTGATGAAACAAAGAAATTCCTTCGGGATTTAATGCAACACGCACCATGCAGACTTTTCTCCATGGGAGTAATGTCTTTAACTATAAACGTTTTGATCTATTCCTGGAAGAGCAGTAGTAGTTTCTGAAGCACATCTGGAGTCATTCTTTAATCTGTGGACTTTAAGAGTGTTGATGAAACACAGAAATTGCATCGGGACTGAATACAACAGGCAACGTGAGGACTTTTCTAGATGGGAGAAATGTCTCAAACTGTCAACGCTTTGTTCGTTCCCTGGAGGACCAGTAGTAGTTTCCGAATCACATCTGGAGGCCTTCTGTAATCTGTGGACATTCAGGCTGTTGATGAAACAAAGAAATTGCTTCGGGATTGAATACAACATGCACCATGCGGACATTTCTCCATGGGAGTAATGTCTCAAACTGTCTACGCTTTGATCGTTCCCTGGAAGACCAGTAGTAGTTTGCGAAGCACATTTGGAGGCACTCTGTAATCTGTGGACCTTCACAGTGTTGATGAAGCACAGAAATGGCATCGGGATTGGATACAACAGGCACCATGCCGACTTTTCTCCATAGAAGAAATGTCTCAAACTGTCTACGATTTGATCGTTCCCTGGAAGACTAGTAGTAGTTTCCGAAGCACATCTGTTGGCATTCTGTAATCTATGGAGTTTCTGAGTGTTGATGAAACACAGAAATTGCATCGGGATTGATTACAACAGGCACCATGCGTACTTTTCTCCATGGGTGAAATGTCTCAAACTGTCTACGTTTTGTTCGTTCCCTGGAAGACCAGTAGTAGTTTCCAAATCAAATCTGGAGGCCTTCTGTAATCTGTGGACCTTAAGAGTGTTGATGAAACACAGAAACTGCATCGGGATTCAAAACAACAACCACCATGCGAACTTTTCTCCATAAGATTAATGCCTCAAACTGTCTACGATTTGATCGTTCCCTGAAAGACCAGTAGTAGTTTCCGAAACACATCTGGAAGCCTTCTTTAATCTGTAGACCCTCAGAGTGTTGATGAACCACAGAAATAGCATCGGGATTGTATACAACAGGTACCATGCGGACTTTTCCCCATGGGAGTAACGTCTCAAATTGTCTACGCTTTGATCGTTCCCTGGAAGCCCAGTAGTAGTTTACGAAGCACATCTGGAGTCATTCTGTAATCTGTGGACCTTAAGAGTGTTGATGAAACACAGAAATTGCATCGTAATTGAACACAACATGCACCATGCGTACTTTCCTCCATGGGAGTAATGTCTCAAACTGTCTACGCTTTGATCGTTCCCTGGAAGACCAGTAGTAGCTTCCGAAGCACATCTGGAGGCACTCTGTAATCTGTGGACCTTCAGAGTGTTGATGAAGCACAGAAATGGCATCGGGATTGGATACAACAGGCACCATGCGTACTTCTCTCCATGGGAGAAATGTGTCAAACTGCCTACGATTTGTTCGTTCCCTACAAGACCAGTAGTAGTTTCCGAATCACATCTGGAGGCCTTCTGTAATCTGCGGACCTTCAGTGTGTAGATGAAACAAAGAAATTGCATCGTAATTGAACACAACATGCACCAATCGCACTTTTCTCCACGGGAGTAATGTCTCAAACCTTCTACGGTTTGATCGTTCCCTGGAAGACCAGTAGTATATTCCGAAGCACATCTGGAGGACCTCTGTAATCTGTGGACCTTCAGAGTGTTGATGAAGCACAGAAATGGCATCGGGATTCGATACAACAGGAACCATGCGGACTTTTCTTCTTAGGAATAATGTCTCAAACTGTCTACGATTTGTTCGTTCCCTGGTAGACCAATAATAGTTTACGAAGCACATCCGGAAGCATTCTGTAATCTGTGGACCTTCAGACTGTTGATGAAACACAGAAATTGCGTCGGGATTGAATACAACAGGCACCATGTGGACTTTTGTCCATGGGAGTAGTGTCTCAAACTGTCTACACTTTGATCGTTCCCTGGAAGACCAGTAGTAGTTTCCGAATCACATCTGAAGGCATTCTGTAATCATTGTGTTGATGAAACACCGAAATTGCATCGGGATTGAATACAACAGGCATCATGCCGACTTTTCTCAATGCGAGTAATGTCTCAAACTGTCTACGCTTTGGTCGTTCCCTGGAAGACCAGTCGTACTTTCTGAAGCACAACTGGAGTTATTGTGTAATCGGTGGTTCTTCAGGGTGTTGAGGAAACAAAGAAACTGCATCGGGATTGAATACAACAGGCACGATGCCGACTTTTCTCCATCTGAGTAATGTCTCAAATTGTCTACGATTTGATCGTTCCCTGGAGGCCCAGTAGTTGTTTCCGAAGCACATCTGGAGGCAATCTGTAATCTGTCTACGTACACGGTGTTGATAAAAGAAAGAAATTGCTTCGGGATTGAATACAACAGGCACCATGCAGACATTTCTCCATGGGAGTAATGTCTCAAATGGTCTGCGCTTTGATCGATTCCTGGAATACCAGTAGTAGTTTCCGAAGCACATCTGGAGTCATTCCGTAATCTGTGAACGTTAAGAGTGTTGATGAAACACAGGAATTGCATCGGGATTGAAAAAACAATTACCATGTGGACTTTTCTCCATGGCAGTAATGTCTCAATCTGTCTACGATTTGATCGTAGCCCGAAACACCAGTAGTAGTTTCCGAAACACATCTGGAGACATTCTGTAATCTGTGGACCTTCTGAGTGTTGATGAAACAAAGAAATTGCATCGTAATTGAACACAACATGCACCAAACGAACTTTTCTCCTTGGGAGTAATGTCTCAAACAGCCTACGCTTTGTTCGTTCCCTGGAAGACCTGTAGTAATTTCCGAAGCACATCTGGAGTGATTCTGTAATGTGTTAACGTTCAGGGTGTTGATGAAACAAAGAAATTGCATCGTGGCTAAATACCACAGGCACCATATGGACTTTTCTCCATGGGAGTAATGTCTCAAATTGTCTACGCTTTGATCGTTCCCTGGAAGCCCAGTAGTAGTTTCCGAAGCACATCTGGAGTCATTCTGTAATCTGTGGACCTTAAGAGTGTTGATGAAACACAGAAATTGCATCGTAATTGAACACAACATGCACCATGCGTACTTTCCTCCATGGGAGTAATGTCTCAAACTGTCTACGCTTTGATCGTTCCCTGGAAGACCAGTAGTAGTTTCCGAAACACATCTGGAGGCACTCTGTAATCTGTGGACCTTCAGAGTGTTGATGAAGCACAGAAATGGCATCGGGATTGGATACAACAGGCACCATGCGGACTTTTCTCCATAGAAGAAATGTCTCAAACTGTCTACGATTTGATCGTTCCCTGGAAGACTCTTAGTAGTTTCCGAAGCAAATCTGTTGGCATTCTGTAATCTATGGAGTTTCTGAGTGTTGACGAAACACCGAAATTGCATCGCGATTGAATACAACAGGCACCAAGCGTACTTTTCTCCATGGGAGAAATGTCTCAAACTGTCTACGCTTTGTTCGCTCCCTGGAAGACCAGTAGTAGTTTCCGAATCACATCTGGAGGCCTTCTGTAATCCGTGACATTCAGGGTGTTGATGAAAGAAAGAAATTGCTTCGGGATTGAATACAACACGCACCATGCAGACTTTTCTCCATGGGAGTAATGTCTCAAATTGTCATCACTTTGATCGATCACTGGAAGAGCAGTAGTAGTTTAAGTATCACATCTGGAGGAATTCTGTAATCTGTGGACCTTCAGAGTGTTGATGAAACACAGAAATTGCATCGGTATTGTATACAACAGGCACCATGCGGACTTTTCTCCAAGGGAGTAATATCTCAAATTGTCTGCGCTATGATCGATTCCTGGAAGACCAGTGGTAGTTTCCGAAGCATTTCTGGAGGCATTCTGTAATCTGAGGACCTTCAGAGTGTTGATGAAGCACAGAAATGGCATCGGGTTTGGATACAACGGGCACCATGCGGACTTTTCTCCATGGGAGTAATGTCTCAAACTATCTACGAATTGATCGTTCCTGGAAGTCCAGTAGTAGCTTCCGAAGCTCATCTGGAAGCAGTCTGTAATCTGTATACCTTCAGAGTGTTGATGAAACACAGAAATTGCATCGGGACTAAATACCACAGGCAGCGTGCGGACTTTCCTTCATGGGCGTAATGTCTCAAACTGTCAACGCTTTGATCGATTCCTGGAAGAGCAGTAGTAGTTTAAGAAGCACATCTGGAATCATTCTGTAATCTGTGGACTTTAAGAGTGTTTATGAAACACAGAAATTGCATCGTAATTGAACACAACACACACCATGCGGACTTTCCTCCATGGGAGTAATGTCTCAAACTGTCTACGCTTTGATCGTTCCCTGGAAGACCAGTAGTAGTTTCCGAAGCACATCTGGAGGCACTCTGTAATCTGTGGACCTTCAGAGTGTTGATGAAGCACAGAAATGGCATCGGGATTGGATACAACAGGCACCATGCGGACTTTTCTCCATAGAAGAAATGTCTCAAACTGTCTACGATTTTATCGTTCCCTGGAAGACTATTAGTAGTTTCCGAAGCACATCTGTTGGCATTCTGTAATCTATGGAGTTTCTGAGTGTTGACGAAACACCGAAATTGCATCGCGATTGAATACAACAGGCACCAAGCGTACTTTTCTCCATGGGAGAAATGTCTCAAACTGTCTACGCTTTGTTCGCTCCCTGGAAGACCAGTAGTAGTTTCCGAATCACATCTGGAGGCCTTCTGTAATCCGTGACATTCAGGGTGTTGATGAAAGAAAGAAATTGCTTCGGGACTGAATACAACACGCACCATGCAGACTTTTCTCCATGGGAGTAATGTCTCAAATTGTCATCACTTTGATCGATCACTGGAAGAGCAGTAGTAGTTTAAGTATCACATCTGTTGTCATTCTGTATTCTATGGAGTTTCTGAGTGTTGATGGAACACCGAAATTGCATCGGGATTGTATACAAGAGGCACCATGCGGACTTTTCTCCAATGGAGTAATGGGTCAAACTGTATTCGCTTTGATCGATTCCTAGAAGACCAGCAGAAGCTTCCGAAGCACATCTGGAGTAATTCTGTAATCTGTGGACCTTAAGAGTGTTGATGCAACACAGAAACTGCATCGGGATTGAAAACAACAACCACCAAGCGGACTTTTCTCCAAGGGATAAATGTCTGAAACTGTCTACGATATGATCGTTCCCCGAAAGACCAGTAGTAGTTACCGAAACACATCCGGAAGCATTCTTTCATCTGTGTACCCTCTGAGTGTTGATGAAACAAAGAAATTGCATCGTAATTGAACGCAACATGCACCAATCGGACTTTTCTCCATGGGAGTAATGTCTCAAACTGTCTACGGTTTGATCTTTCCCTGGAATACCTGTAGTAGTTTCCGAAGCACATCTGGAGGCCCTCGGTAATCTGTGGAGCTTCAGAGTGTTGATGAAGCAAGAAATGGCATCGGGATTGGATACAACAATAACCATGCGGACTTTTCTCCATAGGAGTAATGTCTCAAAATGTCTACGATTTGATCGTTCCCTGGGAGACCAGTAGTAGTTTAAGAAGCACATCTGGAGGGATTCTGTAATCTGTGGACATTCAGGGTGTTGATGAAACATAGATATTGCTTCGGGATTGCATACAACACTCACAAAGCTGACTTTTTTCCGTGGGAGTAATGTCTCAAACTGTCAACGCTTTGATCGATCCCTGTAAGAGAAGTAGTAGTTTAAGAAGCACATCTGGAGGCATTCTGTAATCTGTGGGCCTTCAGAGTGTTGATGAAACACAGAAATTGCATCGTGATTAAATACCACAGGCACCATGTGGACTTTTCTCCATGGGAGTAATATCTCAAATTGTCTGCGCTATGATCGATTCCTGGAAGACCAGTAGTAGTTTCCAAAACATTTCTGGAGGCATTCTGTAATCTGAGGACCTTCAGAGTGTTGATGAAGCACAGAAATGGCATCGGGTATGGATACAACGGGAACCATGCGGACTTTTCTCCATAGAAGAAATGTCTCAAACTGTCTACGATTTGATCGTTCCCTGGAACACTAGTAGTAGTTTCCGAAGCACATCTGTTGGCATTCTGTAATCTATGGAGTTTCTGAGTGTTGATGAAACACCGAAATTGCATCGGGATTGAATACAACAGGCACCAAGCGTACTTTTCTCCATGGGAGAAATGTCTCAAAGTGTCTACGCTTTGTTCGCTCCCTGGAAGACCAGTAGTAGCTTCCGAATCACATCTGGAGGCCTTCTGTAATCCGTGAACATTCAGGGTGTTGATGAAAGAAAGAAATTGCTTCGGGATTGAATACAACACGCATCATGCAGACTTTTCTCCATGGGAGTAATGTCTCAAATTCTCATCTCTTTGATCGATCCCTGGAAGAGCAGTAGTAGTTTAAGAATCACATCTGTTGGCATTCTGTATTCTACGGAGTTTCTGAGTGTTGATGGAACACCGAAATTGCATCGGGATTGTATACAAGAGGCACCATGCGGACTTCTCTCCATGGGAGTAATGGGTTAAACTGTCTACGCTTTGATCAATTCCTGGAAGACCAGCAGAAGCTTCCGAAGCACATCTGGAGTAATTCTGTAATCTGTGGACCTTAAGAGTATTGATGCAACACAGAAACTGCATCGGGATTGAAAACAACAACCACCATGCGGACTTTTCTCCATAGAAGAAATGTCTCAAACTGTCTACGATTTGATCGTTCCCTGGAACACTAGTAGTAGTTTCCGAAGCACATCTGTTGGCATTCTGTAATCTATGGAGTTTCTGAGTGTTGATGAAACACCGAAATTGCATCGGGATTGAATACAACATGCACCAAGCGTACTTTTCTCCATGGGAGAAATGTCTCAAAGTGTCTACGCGTTGTTCGCTCCCTGGAAGACCAGTAGTAGCTTCCGAATCACATCTGGAGGCCTTCTGTAATCCGTGAACATTCAGGGTGTTGATGAAAGAAAGAAATTGCTTCGGGATTGAATACAACACGCACCATGCAGACTTTTCTCCATGGGAGTAATGTCTCAAATTGTCATCGCTTTGATCGATCCCTGGAAGAGCAGTAGTAGTTTAAGTATCACATCTGTTGGCATTCTGTAATCTATGGAGTTTCTGAGTTTTGATGAAACACCGAAATTGCATCGGGATTGATTACCACAGGCATCATGCCGACTTTTCGCCATGAGAGTAATGTCTCAAACTGTCTACGCTTTGATCGTTCCCTGGAAGACCAGTCGTACTTTCTGAAGCACAACTGGAGTTATTCTGTAATC
Organism: Schistocerca gregaria; assembly: GCF_023897955.1. Taxonomy (NCBI): domain Eukaryota; kingdom Metazoa; phylum Arthropoda; class Insecta; order Orthoptera; family Acrididae; genus Schistocerca; species Schistocerca gregaria. Next base: position 46,214,572 of record NC_064920.1, read on the forward strand.
GGTGGCTCTTCAGAGCGTTGATGAAACAAAGAAATTGCCTCGTGATTAAATACCACAGGCACCATGTGGACTTTTCTCCATGGGAGTAATGACACAAACTGTCTACGCTTTGATCGATTCCTGGTAGAGCAGTAGTAGTTTAAGAAGCACATCTGGAGGGATTCTTTAATCTGTCGACATTCAGGATGTTGATGAAACAAAGAAATTGCTTCGGGATTGAATACAACACTCACTATGCAGACTTTTTTCCGTGGGAGTAATGTCTCAAACTGTCAACGCTTTGATCGATCCCTGGAAGAGCAGTAGTAGTTTAAGAAGCACATCTGGAGGCATTCTGTAATCTGTGGGCCTTCAGAGTGTTGATGAAACACAGAAATTGCCTCGTGATTAAATACCACAGGCATCATGTGGACTTTTCTCCATGGGAGTAATGTCTCAAACTGTCTACGCTTTGATCGATTCCTGGAAGACCAGGAGAAGCTTCCGAAGCACATCTGGAGGCATTCTGTAATCTGTAGATCTTCAGAGTATTGATGAAACACAGAAATTTCATAGGGATTGTATACAACAGGCACCATGCGGACTTTTCTCCATGGGAGTAATGTCTCAAATTGTCTGCGCTTTGATCGATTCCTGGAAGACCAGTAGTAGTTTCCGAAGCACATCTGGAGGCATTCTGTAATTTGTGGACCTTCAGAGTGTTGATGAAACACAGATATTGCATCGTGATTAAATACCACGGGCACCATGCAGACTTTTCTCCATGGGAGTAATGTCTCAAACTGTCTACGCTTTGATCGATTCCTGGAAGACCAGGAGAAGCTTCTGAAGCACATCTGGAGGCATTCTGTAATCTGTAGATCTTCAGAGTATTGATGAAACACAGAAATTTCATCGGGATTGTATACAACAGGCACCATGCGGACTTTTCTCCATGGGAGTAATGTCTCAAATTGTCTTCGCTTTGATCGACTCCTGGAAGACCAGTAGTAGTTTCCGAAGCACATCTGGAGGCATTCTGTAATTTGTGGACCTTCATAGTGTTGACGAAACACAGAAATTGCATCGGTATTGAATACCACAGGCACCGTGCGGTCTTTTCTTCATGGAAGTAATGTCTCAAACTGTCTACGCTTTGTTCGTTCCCTGGAAGACCAGTAGTAGTTTCCGAATCACATCTGGAGGCCTTCTGTAATCTGTGGACATTCAGGGTGTTGATGCAGCACAGAAATGGCATCTTGAATGGATACAACAGGAACCATGCGGACTTTTCTCCATAGGAGTAATCTCTCAAATTTTCTACGACTTGATCGTTCCCTGGAAGACCAGTAGTAGTTTACGAAGCACATCTGGGAGCATTCTGTAATCTGTGGACCTTCAGACTGTTAATGAGACACAGAAATTGCATCGGGATTGAATACAACAGGCACCATGTGGACTTTTCTCCATGGGAGTAGTGTCTCAAACTGTCTACACTTTGATCGTTCCCTGGAAGACCAGTAGTAGTTTCCGAATCACATCTGGAGTCATTCTGTACTCTATGGAGTTTCTGAGTGTTGATGACACACCGAAATTGCATCGGGATTGAATACAACAGGCATCATGCCAACTTGTCTCCATGGGAGTAGTGTCTCAAACTGTCTACATTTTGATCGTCCCTTGGAAGACCATTAGTAGTTTCCGAATCACATCTGGAGGCATTCTGTAATCTATGGAGTTTCCTGGTGTTGATGAACCACCGAAATTGCATCGGGATTGAATACAACAGGCACCATGCCGACTTTTCTTCATGCGAGTAATGTCTCCAACTGTCTACGTTTTTGATCATTCCCTGGAAGACCAGTCGTACTTCCTGAAGCACCACTAGAGTTATTCTGTAATCGGTGGCACTTCAGAGTGTTGATGAAACAAAGAAACTGCATCGGGACTGAATACAACAGGCACGATGCCGACTTTTCTCCATGGGAATAATGTCTCTGTCTACGCTTTGATCGTTCCTGGGAAGACCTGTAGCAGTTTCTGAAGCACATCTGTTGGCATTCTGTAGTCTCTGGACCTTCAGGCAGTTGATGAAACTAAGAAATTGAATCGGGATTGAATACCACAGGCACCATGCGGTCTTTTCTCCATGGGAGTAATGTCTCAAATTGTCTACGCTTTGTTCGTTCCCTGGAAGACCAGTAGTAGTTTCCGAATCACATCTGGACGCGTTCTGTAATCTGGGGACCTTCAGGGTGTTGATGAAACAAAGAAATTCCTTCGGGATTTAATGCAACACGCACCATGCAGACTTTTCTCCATGGGAGTAATGTCTTTAACTATAAACGTTTTGATCTATTCCTGGAAGAGCAGTAGTAGTTTCTGAAGCACATCTGGAGGCCTTCTGTAATCTGTGGACATTCAGGCTGTTGATAAAACAAAGAAATTGCTTCGGGATTGAATACAACATGCACCATGCGGACTTTTCTCCATGGGAGTAATGTCTCAAACTGTCTACGCTTTGATCGTTCCCTGGAAGACCAGTAGTAGTTTGCGAAGCACATTTGGAGGCACTCTGTAATCTGTGGACCTTCACAGTGTTGATGAAGCACAGAAATTGCATCGGGATTGGATACAACAGGCACCATGCCGACTTTTCTCCATAGAAGAAATGTCTCAAACTGTCTACGATTTGATCGTTCCCTGGAAGACTAGTAGTAGTTTCCGAAGCACATCTGTTGGCATTCTGTAATCTATGGAGTTTCTGAGTGTTGATGAAACACCGAAATTGTATCGGGATTGAATACAACAGGCACCATGCGTATTTTTCTCCATGGGTGAAATGTCTCAAACTGTCTACGTTTTGTTCGTTCCCTGGAAGACCAGTAGTAGTTTCCAAATCAAATCTGTAGGCCTTCTGTAATCTGTGGACCTTAATAGTGCTGATGAAACACAGAAACTGCATCGGGATTGAAAACAACAACCACCATGCGAACTTTTCTCCATAAGATTAATGCCTCAAACTGTCTACGATTTGATCGTTCCCTGAAAGACCAGTAGTAGTTACCGAAACACATCTGGAAGCCTTCTTTCATCTGTAGACCCTCAGAGTGTTGATGAACCACAGAAATAGCATCGGGATTGTATACAACAGGTACCATGCGGACTTTTCCCCATGGGAGTAATGTCTCAAATTGTCTACGCTTTGATCGTTCTCTGGAAGCCCAGTAGTAGTTTCCGAAGCACATCTGGAGTCATTCTGTAATCTGTGGACCTTAAGAGTGTTGATGAAACACAGAAATAGCATCGTAATTGAACACAACATGCACCATGCTAACTTTCCTCCATGGGAGTAATGTCTCAAACTGTCTACGCTTTGATCGTTCCCTGGAAGACCAGTAGTAGCTTCCGAAGCACATCTGGAGGCACTCTGTAATCTGTGGACCTTCAGAGTGTTGATGAAGTACAGAAATGGCATCGGGATTGGATACAACAGGCACCATGCGTACTTCTCTCCATGGGAGAAATGTGTCAAACTGCCTACGATTTGTTCGTTCCCTAGAAGACCAGTAGTAGTTTCCGAATCACATCTGGAGGCCTTCTGTAATCTGCGGACATTCAGGGTGTTGATGAAACAAAGAAATAGCTTCGGGATTAAGTACAACACGCACCGTGCAGACATTTCTCCATGGGAGAAATGTCTCAAACTCTCAACGCTTTGATCGATCCCTGGAAGAGCGGTAGTAGTTTAAGAATCACATCTGTTGGCATTCTGTAATCTATGGAGTCTCTGAGTTTTGATGAAACACCGAAATTGCATCTGGATTGTATACAACAGGCACCATGCACACTTTTCTCCATGGGAGTAATGACTCAAATTGTCTGCGATTTGATCGATTCCTGGAAGACCAGTAGTAGTTTCCGAAGCACATCTGGAGGCAATCTTAATCTGTGGACGTTCTGGGTGTTGATGAAACAAACAAATTTCTTCGGGGTTAATTACAACAGGCACCATGCAGACTTTTCTCCATGGGAGTAATGTCTCAAATTGTCTGAGCCTTGAGCGATTCCTGGAAGACCAGTAGTAGTTTACGAAGCACATCTGGAGTAATTCTGTAATCTGAGGACCTTAGGGTGTTGATGAAACACAGAAACTGCGTCGGGATTGAAAAGAAGACCACCATGAGGACTTTTCTCCATGGGATTAATGTCTCAAACTGTCTACGATTAGATCGTACCCTGAATGACCAGTAGTAGTTACCGAAACACAACTGGAGGCATTCTGTAATCTGTGGACCTTCTGAATGTTGATGAAACACAGAAATTGCATCGTTATTGAATACAGCAGGCACCATGTGGACTTTTCTCCATGGGAGTAGTGTCTCAAACTGTCTACACTTTGTTCGTTCCCTGGAAGACCAGTAGAAGTTTCCGAATCACATCTGGAGGCATTCTGTAATCTATGGAGTGTCTGAGTGTTGATGAAACACCGAAATTGCATCGGGATTGAATACAACAGGCACCATGCCGACTTTTCTCCATGCGAGTAATGTCTCAAACTGTCTACGCTTTGATCGTTCCCTGGAAGACCAGTCGTACTTTCTGAAGCACCACTAGAGTTATTCTGTAATCGGTGGCTCTTCAGAGTGTTGATGAAACAAAGAAATTGCATCGGGACTGAATACAACAGGCACGATGCCGACTTTTCTCCATGGGAATAATGTTTCTAACTGTCTACGCTTTGATCGTTCCCAGGAAGACCAGTAGAAGTACTGAAGCACATCTGTTGCCATTTTGTAATCTGTGGACATTCAGGGTGATGATGAAACAAAGAAATTGCTTCGGGATTTAATACAACACGCATCATGCAGGCTTTTCTCCATGGGAGTAATGTCTTTAACTGTAAACGCTTTGATCTATTCCTGGAAGAGGAGTAGTAGTTTCTGAAGCACATCTGGAGTCTTTCTGTAATCTGTGGACTTTACGAGTGTTGATGAAACACAGAAATTGCATCGTAATTGAACACAACATGCACCATGCGGACTCTTCTCCTTATGAGAGTATTGTCTCAAACTGTCTACGCTTTGATCGTTCATTGGAAGACCAGTAGCAGTTTCCGAAGCACATCTGGAGGCACTCTGTAATCTGTCGACCTTCAGAGTGTTGATGAAGCACAGAAATGGCATCGGGATTGGATACAACAGGCATCATGCGGACTTTTCTCCATAGTAGAAATATGTCAAACTGTCTACGATATGATCTTTCCCTGGAAGACCAGAAGTAGTTTCCGAAGCACATCTGTTGGCATTCTGTAATCTATGGACCTTCAGACAGTTGATGAAACAAAGAAATTGCAACGGGATTGAATACAGCAGGCACCATGCGTACTTTTCTAAATGGGAGAAATGTCTCAAACTTTCTACGCTTTGTTGGTTCCCTGGAAGACCAGTAGTAGTTTCCAAACCACATCTGGAGGCAATCTGTAATCTGTGGACGTTCAGGGTTTTGATGAAACAAAGAAAGTGCTTCGGGATTGAATACAACAGGCACCATGCAGACTTTTCTCCATGGGAGTAATGTCTCAAATTGTCTGCGCTTTCATCGATTCCTGTGAGACCAGTAGCAGTTTTAGAAGCACATCTGGAAGCAATTCTGAAATGTGTGGACCTTTAGAGTGTTGATGAAACACAGGAATTTAATCGGGATTGAATTCAACATCCACCAAGCAGATTTTTCTCGAAGGGAGTAATGTCTCAAACTGTCTACGCTTTGATCGTTCCTGTGAGACCAGTAGTAGCTTCCGAAGCTCACCTGGAGGCATTCTGTAATCTGTGGACATTTAGAGTGTTGATGAAACTCAGAAATTGCATCGGTATTGAATACAACCGGCACCGTGCGGAATTTTCTCCATGATATTGATGTCTCAAACTAACTATGCTTTGTTCTTTACCTGGAAGACCAGAAGTACTCTCGGATACACATCTGGAGGCCTTCTGTAATCTGTGGAAGTTCTGAGTGTTGATGAAACAAAGAAAATGCTTCGGGATTGAATACAACATGCCCCATGCGGACTTTTCTCCGTGGGAGAAATGTCTCAAATTGTATACGCTTTGATCGTTCCCTGGATAACTAGTAGTAGTTTCCGAAGCACATCTGGATTCACTCTGTAATCTGTGGACCTTCAGAGTGTTGATGAAGCACAGAAATGGCATCGGGAATGAATACAACAGGCTCCATGCGGACTTTTCTCCATGGGAGTAATGTCCCAAACTCTCTTCGATTTGATCGTTCCCTGGTAGACCAGTAGTAGTTTCCGAAGCACATCTGGATGCATTCTGTAATCTGTGGACCATCAGAGTGTTGATGAAACACATAAATTGCATCTGGATTGAATTCAACAGGCACCATGTGGACTTTTCTCCATGGGAGGTCTCAAACTGTCTATAGTTTGATCGTTCCCTGGAAGACCAGTATTAGTTTCCGAAGCACATCTGGATGCATTCTGTAATCTGTGGATCTCCAGGGTGTTGATCAAACACAGCAATTGCATCTGGATTGCATACCACAGGCACCATGCGGACTTTTCTCCATGGGAGTAATATCTAAAACTGTGTACGCCTTGATCGTTCGCTGGAAGACCAGTAGTACTTTCTGAAGCACATCTGGAGGCATCCTGTAATCTGTGGTCCTTCAGAGTGTTGATGAAACAAAGAAATTGCATCGGGATTGAATAAAACAGGCACCATTCCGACTTTTCTCCTTGGGAATAATGTCTCTAACGGTCTGCGCTTTGATCGTTGCCTGGAAGAGCAGTAGTAGCTTCCGAAGCACTTCTGGATGCATTCTGTAATCTATGGACCTTCAGAGTGATGAAGAAACACAGAAATTGCATCCACATTGAATAAACTGGCACCAAGTGGACTCTTCTATATGGGAGTAGTGTCTCAAACTCTCTACACTTTGATCGTTCCCTGGAAGACCATTAGTCGTTTCCGAAGTACATCTTCAGGCATTCTGTAATCTGTGGACCTTCAGAGTGTTGATGAAACACAGAAATTGCATCGGGATAGAATACAACAGGCAACATGAGGACTTTTCTCCAAGTGAGTAGTGTCTCACACGGTCTACACTTTGATCGTTCCCTGGAAGACCAGTAGTAGTTTCCGAATCACACCTGGGAGCATTCTGTAATCTATGGAGTTTCTGAGTGATGATGAAACACCGACATTGCATCGGGATTGAATACAACAGGCACCATTCCGACTTTTCTCCATCTGAATAATGTCTCTAACTGTCTGCGCTTTGATCGTTGCCTGGAAGAGCAGTAGTAGTTTCCGAAGCACTTCTGGAGGCACTCTGTAATCTGTGGACCTTCAGATTGTTGATGAAGCACAAATATGGCATCGGGATTGCATACAACAGGCACCGTGCGGACATTTCTCCATGGGAGTCATGTCTCAAATTGTTTTCGATTTGATCGTTTCCTGGAAGACCAGTAGTATCTTACGAAGCACATCTGGAAGCATTCTGTAATCTGTGGAATTTCTGAGTGTTGATGAAACACGGAAATTGCATCGGGAATGAATACAACCGGCACCATGTGGACTTTTCTCCATGTGAGTAGTGTCCCAAACTGTCTACACTTTGATCGTTCCCTATAAGACCAGTAGTAGTTTACGAATCACATGTGGAGCCATTCTGTAATCCATGGTGCTTCTGAGTGTTGATGAAACACAGAAATTGGATCAGTATTGAATACAACAGGCACCATGCCGACTATTCTCCATGTGATTAATGTCTCAAACTGTGTACGCTTTGATCGTTCCTGGGAGACCAGTAGTAGTTTTCAAGCACACCTGGAGGAATTTTGAAATCTGTGGACATTCTGAGTGTTGTTGAAACACAGAAATTTCATCGGGATTGAATACCACAAGCACCATGCGGAGTTTTTTCCATGATAGGGATGTTTTAAACTAACTATGTTTTGATCTTTCTCTGGAAGACCAGTAGTAATCTCGGATGCACATCTGGAAGCATTCTGTACCCTGTGGACCTTCAGTGTGTTGCTGAAACACAGAAATTGCATCGGGATTGAATACAACAGGCACCATGTGGACTTTTCTCCATGGGAGTAATGTCTCAAACTGTCAACGCTTTGATCGATTCCTGGAAGAGTAGTAGTAGTTTAAGATGCACAGCTGGAGGCATTGTGTAATCTATGGACCCTCAGAGTGTTGATGAAACACAGAAATTACATTGTGATTGAACACCACACGCACAATGCGGAATTTTCTCCATGGGAGTAATGTCTCGAACTGCCTATGCTTTGATCTATTCCTGGGAGAGTAGTATAAGCTTCCGAAGCACATGTGGAGGCATTCTGTAATCTGTAGACCTTCAGAGTATTGATGAAACACAGAAATACCATCGGGATTGTAACAAGAGGCACCATGCGGACTGTCCTCTATGGTCTACGCTTTGTTCATTCCCTGGAAGACCCGTAGTAGTAGCCATAGCAGAACTGGAGTCATTCTGCAATCTGTGTACCTTCAGTGTGTTGATGAAACAAATACATTGCATCGGGATTGATTACAACAGTCACCATAAGGACTTTTCACCATGGGAGTAATGTCTCAAACTGTCTGCGATTTGATCCATTCCTGGAAGACCAGTAGTAGCTTCCGAAGCACATCTGGAGGCTTTCTGCAATCTGTGGACCTTCAGAGTGTTGATGAAACACAGAAAATGCATCGGGATTGAATACAACAACCACTATGCGAACTTTTCTCCATGGGATTAATGTCTCAAACTATCTACGCTTTGATCGTTCCCTGGAAGACCAGTAGTACTTTCTGAAGCACATCTGGAATCATTCTGTAATCAGTGGACCTCTGTAATCTATGGAGCTTCTGAGTGTTGATGACACACAGAAATTGCTCCGGGATGGAATACAACAGGCACCAAACGGACTTTTCTCCATGCGAGTAATGTCTAATACTGTCTACGTTTTGATCGTAGATGGAAGACCAGTAGTAGTTTCCGCAGCACATCTGGAGGCATTCTGTAATCTGTAGACCTTCAGAGTGTTGATGAAACACAGATATTGCATTGGGGTTGAATACAACAGGCACCATGTGGACTTTTCTCCAAGGGAGTAGTGTCTCACACGGTCTACACTTTGATCGTTCCCTGGAAGGCCAGTAGTAGTTTCCGAATCACATCTGGGAGCATTCTGTAATGTATGGAGTTTCTGAGTGATGATCAAACACGGACATTGCATCGGGATTGAATACAACAGGCACCATGCGGGCTTTTCTCCATGTGTGTAATGTCTAAAACTGTCTACGCTTTGATCGTTCCCTGGAAGACCAGTAGTACTCTCTGAAGCACATCTTGCTTCATTCTGTAATCTGTGGACCTTCAGGGTGTTGATCAAATACAGCAATTGCATCTAGATTGAATACCACAGGCACCATGAGTACTTTTTTCAATGGGAGAAATGTCTCAAACTGTCTACCCTTTGATCGATTCCTGGAACACCAATAGGAGCTTCCAAAGCACATCTGGAGGCATTCTGTAATCTGTGGACATTCAGGGTGTTGATGAAACAAAGAAATTGCATCGGGAGTGAATACAACAGGCACAATGATGACTTATCTCCATGGGAGTAATGTCTCAAACTGTCAACGCTTTGATCGATTCATGGAAGAGTAGTAGTAGTTTAAGAATCACATCTGGAGGCATTCTGTAATCTGTGGACCTTCGGAGTGTTGATGAAACACAGAAATTGCATCGTGATTGAACACCACAGGCACCATCCGAACTTTTCTCCATTGGACTAATGTCTCAAACTGTCTACGCTTTGATCGATTCCTGGAAGACCAGTAGTAGTTTTCGGAGCTCATCTGGAGGGATTCTGTAAACTGTGGACCATCAGAGTGTTGATGAAACACAGAAATTGCATGTGGATTGAATACAACAGGCACCGTGCAGACTTTTCTCCATGGGAGTAATGTCTCAAACTGTCTACGCTTTGATCGTTTCCTGGGAGACCAGTAGCAGTTTTAGAAGCACATCTGGAGGCAGTTCTGAAATGTGTGGACCTTTAGAGTGTTAATGAAACACAGAAACTCCATCGAGATTGAGTACAATATCCACCATGCAGATTTTTCTCCAAGGGAGTAATGTCTCAAACTGTGTACGCTTTGATCGTTCCTGGGAGACCAGTAGTAGTTTTCGAATCACACTTGGAGATATTCTGTAATCTGTGGACACTCTGAGTGTTGATGAAACACAGAAATTGCGTCGGGATTGAATACCACAGGCACCACGATGAGTTTTCTCCATGATAGGGATGTCTCAAAGTAACTATGCATTGATCTTTCCCTGTAAGACCAGTAGTAATCTCGGATACACATCTGGAGGCATTCTGTAATCTGTGGACCTTCTGAGTGTTGATGAAACACAGAAATGGCATCGGGCTTGAGTATAACATTCACCATGTGGACTTTTCTACATGGGGGTAATGTCTCAAACTGTCTACGCTTTGATCGTTAACTGGCAGACCAGTAGACCTATCCGAAGCACATCTGGAGGTATTCTGTAAGCTGTCGACCTTCAGAGTGTTGAAGAAACAAACAAATTGCTTGGTGATTGAATACAACAGGCACCATGCAGAATTTTCTCGATGGGAGTAATGTCTCAAACTCTAAACGCTTTGATCTATTCCTGGAAGAGCAGTGGCATTTTCCGAAGGACATCTAGAGGCATTCTGTAATCTGAGGACCTTCAGAGTGTCAATGAAACACAGAAATTGCATCGGGATTGAATACCACAGGCACCATGCCGACTTTACTCCATTTAAGTAATGTCTCAAATTTTCCACCTTTCTATCGATTCCTGGAAGACCAGTATAAGCTTCCGATGCACTTCTGGAGGCATTCTGTAAACAGTAGATATTCAGAGTATTGATGAATCAGATAAATTGCATCGGGATTTTATACAACTGGCACCATGCGGACTTTCTCCATGGGAGTAATGTCTGAAACTGTCTGCGCTTTGACTTTTTCCTGTAAGACCACTACTAGTTTCCGAAGCTCATCTGGATTCGTTCTGTAATATGTGGACCTTCAGAGTGTTCATGAAATACAGAAATTGCATCGGGATTGAATACAAGAGGCACAATGCGGACTTTTCTCCACGGGAGTAATGTCCCAAACTGTCTCCGCTTCGATCGTTCCCTGGAATACCAGTAGTAGTTTCCGAAGCACATCTGGAGGCATTTTGTAATCTGTGGACCTTCAGAGTGTTGATGAAATACAAAAATTTCATCAGGATTGAATACAAAAGGCACCATACCGACTTTTCTCAGTAGGAGTAATGTCTCAAGCTGTCTACGCTTTGATTGATTCTTGGGAGACCAGTAGCAGTTTTAGAAGCACATCTGAAGGGAATCTGAAATCTGTGGACCTTCAGAGTGTTGATGAAACACAGAAATTGCATCGGGATTGAATCCAACAGGCACCATGCGGAATTTTGTTCATGACAGGTATGTCTCCAGCTGTCTATGCATTGATATTTCCGTGGAAGAACAGTAGTAGTATCGGATGCACATCTGGACGCATTGTGTAATCTGTGGAACTTCTGAGTGTTGATGAAACACAGAAATTGCATCGGGATTGAATTCAACATGCACCATGCGGACTTCTCTCCATGGGAGTAATGTCTCAAACTGTCTACGGTTTGATCGTTCCCTGGAAGACCAGTTGTAGTTTCCGAAGCACACCTCGAGGCATTCTGTAATCAGTCGACCTTCAGAGTATTGATGAATATCAGAAATTGCATCGGGATTGTATACAACAGGCACCATGCGGCCTTTTCTCCATGGGAGTAACGCCTCAAACAGTCTACGCTTTGATCGATCAATGAAAGACCAGTAGTAGTTTCCGAAGCACATCTGGAGGCATTCTGTAATTTGTGGAACTTCGTGGTGTTGATGAAACAAAGAAATTGCATCGGGATTGAATAAACAATCACCATGCAGACTTTTCTCCATTATAGTAATGTCTCAAACTGTCAACGCTTTGATCGATTCCTGGAAGAGCAGTAATACTTTCCGAAGCATATCTGGAGGCATTCTGTAATCTGTGGACCTTCAGAGTATTGATGAAAAACAGACATTGCATTAGGATTGTATACAACATGCACCATGCGGACTTTTCTATATGAGTGTAGTGTATCAAACTTTCTATATGGGTGTAGTGTCTCAAACTGTCTACACTTTGATCGTTCCCTGGAAGACAAGTAGTAGTTTCCGAATTACATCTTTAGTCATTCTGTAATCTCTGGAGCTTCGAAGTGTTGATGAAACACAGAAATTGCATCGGGAATCTATACATCAAGCACCATGCGAACTTTTCTCCATGGCAGTAATGTCTCAAACTAATACGCTTTGGACGTTTCCTGGAAGGCCAGTAGTTGTTTCCGAAGCACATCTGGGGCACTCTGTAATCCGTGGACCTTCAGAGTGATGAGGAAACACAGAGATTGCATCGGGACTGAATACAACAGGCACCATGCGGACTTTCCTCCATGGGAGTAATGTCTCAAACTGTCTACGCTTTGATCGATTCCTGGGAGATCAGTATTAGTTTCCGATGCACATCTCGAGGCTTTCTGTAATCTCTGGACCTTCAGAGTGTTGATGAAACACAGAAATTGAATCGGGATTGCATACCACAGGCACCATGCGGACTCTTCTCCATGGGACTAATGTCTATAACTGTCCACGTTTTGTTCGATTCCTGGGAGACCAGTATTAGTTTCCGATGCACATCTCGAGGCTTTCTGTAATCTCTGGACCATCAGAGTGTTGATAAAACACAGAAATTGCTTTGGGATTGATTACAACAGACACCATGCGGACTTTTCTCCATGGGAGTAATGTCTAAAACTGTCTACGCTTTGATCGATTCCTGGAAGACCAGGTAGTAGTTTCCCAAGCACATCTTTAGGCATTCTGTAATCTGTGTACCTTCGGAGTGTTGATGAATCACAGAAATGGCATCGGGATTGAATACAACAGGCACCATGCAGAATTTTCTCGATTGGAAGAATGTCTCAAAATCTCAATGCTTTGATCTATTCGTGGAAGAGCAGTAGTAGTTTCCGAAGCACATCTGTAGACATTCTGTAATCTGTGGACCTGCAGAGTGTGGATGACACGCAGAATATTCATCGGGACTGAATATAACAGGCACTATGTGGATTTTTCTCCATGGGATTAATGTTTCAAACCGTCTACGCTTAGATCGATTCCTGGGAGACCAGTATTGGTTTCCGAAGCACATCTGGAAGCATTCTGTAATCTCTGGACGATCAGAGTGTTGATGAAACACAGAAATTGCTTTGGGAATGAATGCAACAGGCACCATGCAAACTTTTCTCCATGAGAGTAATGTTTAAAACTATCTACGCCTTGATCGATTCCTGGAAGACAAGTAGTTGTTTCCCAAGCACATCTGTAGGCATTCTGTAATCTCTGGACCTTCAGAGTTTTAATGAAACACAGGAAATGCATCGCGATTGAATACAAATAGCACCATGCGCACTTTTCTCCATTGGAGTAACGTCTCAAACTGTCTCCGCTTTGATCGTTCCCTGGAAGACCAGTTGTAGTTTCCGAAGCACACCCCGAGGCATTCTGTAATCTGTGGACTTTCAGAGTGTTGATGAAACAAAGATATTGCATCGGGATTGAATACAACAGGCACCATGCGGACTTTTTTCCATGGGAGAAATGTCTAAAACTGTCTGCGACTTGATGGATTCCTGGAAGACCAGTAAAAACTTCCGATGCACATCTGTAGGCATTCTGTAAACTATGGACCTTCAGAGTGTTAATGAAAGACAGAAATTGCATCGCGACTGAATACAACAGGCACCATGCGGACATTTCTCCATGGGAGTAATGCCTCCAACTGTTTACGTATTGATCGATCCATGGAGGACCAGTTGTAGTTTCAGAAGCACACCTCGAGGCATTCTATAATCCGTGGACCTTCAGAGTGTTGATGAAACAAAGTTATTGCATCGGGATTGAATACAACATTCACCATGCGGACTTTTCTCAATAGCAGTAATGTCTCAAACTGTCTACGATTTGATAGTTCCCTGGAAGACCAGTAGTAGTTTCCCAAGCACATCAGGAGGCATTCTGTAATCTTTGGACCTTCAGAGTGTTGATGAAACACGGAACTTGCATCGGGATTGAATACCAAATGCACCATGCGGACTTTTCCATATGGGAGTAATGTCTCAAACTGTCCACGCTTAGATCGATTCCTGGGAGACCAGTATTGGTTTCCGGAGCACATCTGGAAGCATTCTATAATCTCTGGACAATCAGAGTGTTGATGAAACACAAAAATTGCTTTGGGATTGAATACAACAGGAACCATGCGGTCTTATCTCTATGGGAGGAATGTCTCAAACTGGCTATTCTTTGATCGTACCCTGGAAGACCAGTAGTAGTTACCGAAGCACATCTGTAAGCATTCTGTATTCTCTGGACCTTCAGAGATTTCATGAAACACAGAAAATGCATCGCGATTGAATACAAAAGGCACCGGGATTGAATAGAGCAGCACTATGCGGACTTTTCTCCATGGGAGAGACGTAAAAAACCTTGACTACGACTTAATGGATTCCTGGAAGACCCGTAGTAATTTCCGAATCACATCTGTAGGCATTCTGTAAACTATGGACCTTCAGAGAGTTGATGAAACACAGAAATTGCACCGCGACTAAATACAACAGGCACCATGCGGACTTTTCTCCATGGGAGTAATGTCTCAAATTGTCTACGCTTTGATCGTTCCCTGGAAGACCAGTAGTAGTTGCCGAAGCACATCTGGAGGCACTCTGTAATCTGTGGACCTTCTGAGCGTTGATGAAACACAGAAATTGCATCGTGATTGAATACAACAGGCACCATGCGGTCTTATCTCTATGGGAGGAATGTCTCAAACTGTCAACGCTTTGATCGTACCCTGGAAGACCAGTAGTAGTTTCCGAAGCACATCTGGAGCATTCTGTAGTCTGTGGACCTTCAGAGTGTTGATGAAACAAAGAAATTGCATCAGGATTGAATACGACAGGCACCATGCGGACTTTTCTCCATGGAGTAATGTCTCAAACTGTCTCCGCTTTGATCGTTCCCTGAGAGACCAGTAGTAGTTGCCGAAGCACATCTGGAGGCACTCTGTAATCTGTGGACCTTCAGAGTGTTGATGAAACAAAGAAATTGCATCAGGATTGAATACGACAGGCACCATGCGGACTTTTCTCCATTGGAGTTATGTCTCAAACTGTCTACGACTTGATCGTTCCCTTGAAGACCAGTAGTCGTTTCAAAAGCACATCTGGAGGCATTCTGTAACCTGTGGACCTTCAGAGTGTTGATGAAACATATAAATTCCATCGGGATTGATTACAACAGGCTTCATAAGGACTTTTCACCATGGGAGTAATGTCTCAAAGTGTGTACGCTCTGTTCGTTCCCTGGAAGACCAGTAGTAGTTTCCGAAGCACATCTGGAAGCATACTGTAATCTGTTGACCTTTAGAGTGATGAAGTAACACAGAACTTGAATCGGAATTGAATAAAAAAGGCACCATGCGGACTTCTCTCCATGGGAGTAATGTCTCAAACTGTCTGCGATTTGATCGATTCCTGGAAGACTAGTAGTAGCTTCCGAAGCACATCTGGAGGCATTCTATAACCTGAGGACCTTCAGAGTGTTGATGAAACACAGAAATTGCATCGGGATTGAATACAACAACCACCATGCGGTCTTTTCTGCATGGGAATAATGCCTCAAACTGTCTACGCTTTGATCGCTCCCTGGAAGACCAGTAGTACTTTCTGAAGCACATCTGGAATCATTCTGTAATCAGTGGACCTTCACAGTGATGACGAAACACCGAAATTGCATCGGTATTGAATACAACAGGCACTATGTGGACTTTTCTACATGGGAGTAGTGACTCAAACTGTCTACACGTTGATCGTGGCCTGGAAGACCAGTAATTGTTTCCGAATCACATCTGGAGGCATTCTCTAATCTATTGTGCTTCTGAGAGTTGCAAAAAGAAAGAAATTGTATCGGGATTGAATACAACAGGCAACCAGCGGACTTTTCTCCATGGGAATAATGTCTCTAAATGTCTAAGGTTTGATCGTTAACTGGAAGACCAGTAGTAGTTGTCGAAGTACATCTGAAGGCATTCTGTAACCTGTGGACCATCAAAGTGTTGATGAAACAAAGAAATTGCGTCGGGATTGAATATAACAGGCATGATGTGGACTTTTCTCCATGGGAGAAGTGTCTCAAACTGTCTACGCTTTGATCGTTCCCTGGAAGACCAGTAGTAGTTTCCGATGCACATCTGGAGGGATTCTGTAAACAGTGGACCGTCAGAGTGTTGATGAAACACAGAAATTGCATGGGGATTGAATACAACAGGCACCGTGCAGACTTTTCTCCATGGGAGTAATATCTCAAACTCTCTACGCTTTGATCGTTTCCTGGGAGACCAGTAGCAGTTTCAGAAGCACATCTGGAGGCAGTTCTGAAATGTGTGGACCTTTAGAGTGTTGATGAAACACAAAAAATTGCATCGAGATTGAATACAACATCGACCATGCAGATTTTTCTGCAAAGGACTAATGTCTCAAACTGTTTCCACTATGATCGTTCCTGGGAGACCAGTAGTAGTTTTCGAAGCACACCTGGAGGCATTCTGTAATCTGTGGACATTCAGAGTGTTGATGAAACACAGAAATTGCATCGGGATTGAATACCACAGGCACCATGCGTACTTTTTTCCATGGGAGTAATGTCTCAAACTGTCCACGCTTTGATCGATTCCTGGAAGACCAGTAGATGCTTACGAAGCACATCTGGAGGCATTCTGTAATCTGTAGACCTTCAGTGTATTGATGAAACACAGAAATAGCACCGGTGTGTATACAACAGGCACTGTGCGGACTTTCCTCTATGGGAGTAATGTCTAAAACTGTCTGCGATTTCATCGATTCCTGGAAGACTAGTAGTAGCTTCCGAAGCACATCTGGAGGCATTCTGTAATCTGTGGACATTCAGAGTGTTGATGAAACACAGAAATTGCATTGGGATTGAATACAACCACCACCATGCGGACATTGCTCCATGGGATTAATGTCTCAATCTGTCTACGCTTTGTTCGTTCCCTGGAAGACTGGTAGTAGTTTTCGAAGCACATCTGGTCGCATTCTATAATCTGTGGACCTTCAGAGTGTTGATGAAACACAGAAATTGCATCGGGATTGAATACAACAGGCACCGTGCAGACTTTTCTCCATGGGAGTAATGTCTCAAACTGTCTACGCTTTGATCGTTTCCTGGGAGACCAGTAGCAGTTTTAGAAGCACATCTGGAGGCAGTTCTGAAATGTGTGGACCTTTAGAGTATTGATGAAACACAAAAATTGCATCGAGATTAAATACAATATCCACCATGCAGATTTTTCTCCAAGGGAGTAATGTCTCAAGCTGTGTACGCTTTGATCGTTCCTGGGAGACCAGTAGTAGTTTTCGAAGCACACTTGGAGGCATTCTGTAATATGTGGACATTCTGAGTGGTGATGAAACACAGAAATTGCATCGGGATTGAATACCACAGGCACCATGATCAGTTTTCTCCATGATAGGGATGTCTCAAACAGTCTAAACTTTGATCGTTTCCTAACAAACCAGTAGACCTTTCCGAAGCACATATTTAGGTATTCTGTAAGCTGTGGACTTTCAGAGTGTTGAAGAAACAAACAAATTGCATCGGGATTGAATACAACAGGCACCATTCAGAATTTTCTCGATGGGATAAATGTCTCAAACTCTCAAGGCTTTGATCTATTCCTGGAAGAGCGGTAGTAGTTTCTGAAGCACATCTGGAGGCATTCTGTAATCTGTGGACCTTCAGAGTGTTGATGAAACACAGAAATTGTATCGGGATTGTATACAACAGCTTCCATGTGGACTTTTCTCCATGGGGGTAAATTCTCAAACTGTCTACGCTTTGATCGTTCCCTTTCATACCAGTAGACCTTTCCGAAGCACATCTGGAGGTATTCTGTAAGCTGTGGACCTTCACAGTGTTGAAGAAACAAACAAATTGCTTGGTGATTGAATACAACAGGCACCATGCAGAATTTTCTCGATGGGAGTAATGTCTCAAACTGTCTACGCTTTGATCGTTTCCTGGGAGACCAGTAGCAGTTTTAGAAGCACATCTGGAGGCATTCTGTAATCTGTGGACCTTCAGAGTGTTAATGAAACACAGAAATTGCATCGGGATTGAATACCACAGGCACCATGCCGACTTTACTCCATTTGTGTAATGTCTCAAATTTTCCACGGTTTTATCGATTCCTGGAAGACCAGTAGAGGCTTCCGAAGCACATGTGGAGGCATTCTGTAATCAGTAGAGCTTCAGAGTATTGATGAATAAGAGAAATTGTATCGGGATTGTATACAACTGGCAACATGAGGACTTCCTCCATGGGAGTAATGTCTCAAACTGTCTACGCTTTAAATTTTTCCTGTAAGACCACTACTAGTTTCCGAAGCACATCTGGATTCATTCTGTAATATGTGGACCATCAGAGTGTTCATGAAATACAGAAATTGCATCGGGATTGAATACAAGAGGCACCATGCGGACTTTTCTCCATGGGAGTAATGTCTCAAACTTTCTCCGTTTCGATCGCTCCCTGGAAGACCATTAGTAGTTTCCGAAGCACATCTTTAGGCATTTTGTAAGCTGTGGACCTTCAGAGTGTTGATGAAATACAGAAATTTCATCAGGATTGAATACAAAAGGCACCATACCGACTTTTCTCCATAGGAGTAATGTCTCAAGCTGTCTTCACTTTGATTGATTCCTGGGAGACCAGTAGCAGTTTCAGAAGCACATCTGGAGGGATTCTGAAATCTGTGGACCTTCAGATTGTTGATGAAACACAAAAATTGCATCGGGATTGAAAACAACAGGCACCATGTGGAATTTTCTCCATGAAAGGGATGTCTCCAGCTGTCTATGCATTGATATTTCCCTGAAAGAACAGTAGTAGTCTTGGATGCACATCTGGAGGCATTGTCTAATCTGTGGACATTCTGAGTGTTGATGAAACACAGAAATTGCATCGGGTTTGAATTCAACATGCACCATGCGACTTCTCTATGTGGGAGTAATGTCTCAAACTGTCTACGGTTTGATCGATCCCTATAATACCAGTAGTAGTTTCCGAAACATATCTGGACGCACTCTGTAGTCTGTGTACCTTCAGAGTGTTGATGAAGCACAGAAATGGCATCGGGATTGAATACAACAGGCACCATGCACACTTTTGTCGATTGTAGGAAAGTCTCAAAATCTCAATGCTTTGATCTATTCGTGGAAGAGCAGTAGTAGTTTCCGAAGCACATCTGGAATCATTCTGCAATATGTGGACCTTCAGAGTGTTGATGAAACACAGAAATTGCATCGGGATTGAATACCACAGGCGCCATGCGGACTATTCTCCATGGAATAACGTCTCAAACTTTCTACGGTTTGATTGATTAATGGAAGACCAGTAGAAGCTTCCGAAGCACATCTGGAAGCATTCTGTAATCAGTCGACCTTCAGAGTATTGATGAATCACAGAAACTGCGTCGGGATTGTATACAACAGGCACCATTCGGTCTTTTGTCCATGGGAGTAATGTCTCAAACTGTCAACGATTTTTATCGATTCCTGTAATACCACTAGTAGTTTCCGAAGCACTTCTGGTGGCATTCTGTAATCTGTGGGTCTTCAGAGTGTTGATGAAGCACAGAAATTGAATCGCGATTGAATACAACAGGCACCATAAGGACTTTTATCCACGGGAGTAATGTCTCAAACTGTCTACGCTCTGATCGTTCCCTGGGAGGATAGTAGTAGTTTCCGAAGCACATATGGAAGCATTCTGTAATCTGTGGACCTTTAGAGTGTTGATGAAACACAGATATTGCATCGGGATGAATACAACAGGCACCATGCGGACTTTTCCACATGGGAGTAATGTCTCAAGCTGTCTCCGCTTCGATCGGTCACTGGAAGACCAGTAGTAGTTTCCGAAACACATCTGGAGTCATTGTAATCTGTGGACCTTCAGAGTTTCTATGAAATACAGAAATTTCATCAGGATTTAATACAACAAACACCATACAGACTTTTCTCCATGGAGGAAATGTCTCAAACTGTCTACGCTTTGATCGTTACCTATAAGACCAGTAGTAGTTTCCCAAGCACATCTGGAATCATTCTGTAATCTCCGGAACTTCAGAGTGTTGATGAAACACTTAAATTGCATCGGGATTGATTGCAACAGTCACTATAAGGACTTTTCTTCATTGGAGTAGTGTCTCAACATGTCTACGCTTTGGTCGAATCCTGGGCGACCAGTATTATTTTCCGAAGCTCATCTGGAGGCATTCTGTAATCTCTGGGCCTTCAGAGCGTTGATGAAACACACAAATTGCATCGGGATTGAATACGACAGGCACCATGCGGACTTTTCTCCATGGAAGTAATATCTCAAGCTGTCTACGCTTTGATCGAATCCTGGGAGACCAGTAGCAGTATTAGAAACACATCTGGAGGCATTCTGAAATTAGAGGACCTTCAAAGTTTTGATGAGGCACAGAAATAGCATCGGGATTGATTACAACGGGCACCATGCGTTCTTTTCACCATGGGAGTAATGCCTCATACTGTCTACGTTTTGATTGTTCTCTGGAAGACCAATAGTAATTTCCGATGCACATCTGGATGTGCTCTGTAATCTGTGGACCTTCAACGTGTTGATGTAGCACAGAAACGGCATCGGGATTGAATACAACAGGCATCATGCGGACTTTTATCCATGGGAATAATGTCCCAAACTGTCTAAGCTTTGATCGTACCCAGGAAGACCAGTAGTAGTTTCCGAAGCACATCTGGAGGCATTCTGTAATCTGTGGACCTTCTGAATGTAGATGAAACACAGAAATTGCATCGGGATTCAATACAACAGGCACCATGCGGACTTTCCTCCATTGGAGTAATGTGTCAAACTGTCTACGATTTGATCGATACCTGGGAGACCAGTAGCAGTTTCAGAAGCACATCAGGAGGCATTCTGTAATCTGTGGACATACAGAGTGTTGATGAAACACAGTAATTGCTTTGGGTTTGATTACAACAGGCCCCATGCTGACTTTTCTCCATAGGAGTAGTGATTAAAACTGTCTACGATTTGATCGATTCCTGGAAGACCAGTAGTTGTTTCCCAAGCACATCTGTAGGCATTCTGTAATCTCTGGACCTTCAGAGTTCTCATGAAACACAGAAAATGCATCGGAATTGAATACAAAAGGCACCTTGCGAACTTTTATCCATGGGAGTAATGTCTCAAACTGTCTCCGCTTTGATCGTTCAGTTGGTTACCAGGAGTAGTTGCCGAAGCACATCTGGAGGCGATCTGTAGTATGTGGAACTTCAGAGTGTGGTTGACACACAAAAATGGCATCGGGATTGAATTCAACAGGCACCATGCGGTCTCTTCTCCATGGGACTAATGTCTAGAACTGTCTACGCTTTGATCGAATCCTGGAAGACCAGTGCCAGTTTCCGAAGCACATCTGTAGGCATTCTGTAATCTGTGGACCTTCAGAGTGTTGATGAAACACAGAAATTGCATCGGGATTCAATACAACAGGCACAAAGCGGACTCTTCTCCATGGAACTAATGTCTAGACCTGTCTACGCTTTGATCGATTCCTGGAAGACCAGTGGTAGTTTCCGAAGCACATCTGTAGGCATTCTGTAATCTGTGGACCTTCAGAGTGTTGATGAAACACAGAAATTGCATCGGGACTGAATACAACGGGCACTATGCGGTCTTTCCCCATGGGAGTAATGTCTCAAACTTTCTACGCTTTGTTCGTTCCCTGGAAGACCAGTAAGAGTTGCCGAAGTACATCTAGAGGCATTCTGTGATCTGTGGACCTTCAGAGTGTTGATGAAACACAGAAATTGCATTGGGACTGAATACAACAGGCACCATGCGGACTGTTCACCATGGGTGTAATGTGTCAAACTGTCTACGTTTTGATCGTTCCCTGGAAGAGCAGTAGTAATTGCTGAAGCACATCCGGAGGCATTCTGTAATCTGTGGACCTTCAGAGTGTCGATGAAACACAGCAATTGCATCGGGATTGAATAAAACAGGCACCATGCTTGCTTTTCTCTATGGGATTAATGTCTCAAACTGTCTACGCTTGGATCCTCACCTGGCACACAATAGTAGTTTCTGAAGCACATCTGGAGGCGTTCTGTAATCCGTGGTCATTCAGAGTGATGATGAGACACAGAGATTGTATCGGGATTGAATACAACAGGCACCATGCGGTCTTTTCTCCATGGGAGTAATGTCTCAAACTGTCTACGCTTTGATCGTTCCCTGGAAGACCAGTTGTAGTTTCCGAAGCACACCTCGAGTCATTCTGTAATCTGTGGAGCTTCAGAGTGCTGGCGAAAGAAAGAAATTGCATCGGTATTGAATACAGCAGGCACCATGCGGACTTTTCTCCATGGGAATTATGTCTCAAACTGTCTACGATTTGATCGATACCTGGGAGACTAGTAGCAGTTTCAGAAGCACATCAGGAGGCATTCTGAAATCTGTGGACGTTCTGAATTTTGATGAAACACAGAAATTGCATCTGGATTGAATACAACAGGCACCATGCGGACTTTTCTCCATGGGAATAATGTCTTAAACTGTCTACGATTTGATCGTTCACTGGAAAACCAGTTGTACTTTAAGAAGTACACCTCAAGGCATTCAGTAGTCTGTGGACCTTCAGAGTGTTGATGAAACATATAAATTGCATCGGGATTGATTACAACAGGCTCCATAATGACTTTTCACAATGGGAGTAATGTCTCAAACTGTCTACGCTTTGTTCAATCCCTGGAAGACCCGTAGTAGTAGCCATAGCAGAACTGGAGTCATTCTGCAATCTGTGTACCTTCAGTGTGTTGATGAAACAAATACATTGCATCGGGATTGATTACAACAGTCACCATAAGGACTTTTCACCATGGGAGTAATGTCCCAAACTGTCTACGCTTTGTTCGTTGCCTGGGAGACCAGTAGTAGTTGCCGAATCACATCTGGAGGCATTCTGTAATCTGTGGACCTTCAGAGTGTTGATGAAGCACAGCAATTGCATCGGGATTGAATACAACAGGCAACATGCGGGCTTTTCTCTATGGGAGTATCGTCTCAAACTGTCTACGCTTTGATCCTTACCTGGCAGACAATAGTAGATTCCAAAGCACATCTGGAGGCGATCTGTAGTATGTGGAACTTCAGAGTGTGGTTGACACACAGAAATGGCATCGGGATTGAATAGAAGAGGCACCATGCGTTCTCTTCCCCATGGGACTAATGTCTAGAACTGTCTACGCTCAGATCGAATCCTGGAAGCCCAGTGGCAGTTTCCAAAGCACATCTGTCGGCATTCTCTAATCTGTGGACCTTCAGGAGGTTCATGAAACACAGAAATCGAGTCGGAATTGAATACAACAGGCACCATTCGACATTTACTCCATGGATCGTTCCCTGGAAGACGAGTAGTAGTTTCCGGAGCACACCTGGAGGCATTCTGTAATCGCTGGACAATCAGAGTATTGATGAAACACAGAAACTGCATCGGGATTGAAAACAACAGGCACCATGCGGGCTTTTCTCTATGGGAGTATCGTCTCAAACTGTCTACGCTTTGATCCTTACCTGGCAGACAATAGTAGATTCCAAAGCACATCTGGAGGCGATCTGTAGTATGTGGAACTTCAGGGTGTTGTTGACACACAGAAATGGCATCGGGATTGAATACAACATTCAGCATGTGGACTTTTCTCCATGGGAGTAATGCCTCAAACTGTCTACGCTTTGATCGTTCCCTGGAAGACCAGTAGTAGTTTCCGAAGCACATCTGGTGGCATAATTAATCCGTGGTCATTCAGAGTGATGATGAGACACAGTGATTGCATCGTTATTGAATACAACAGGCACCATGCGGATTTTTCTCCATGGGAGTAGTGTCTTAAACTGTCTACAATTTGATCGCTCCCTGGAAGACCAGTGGTAGTTTCCGAAGCACATCTAGAGGCATTCTGTAATCTCTGGACCTTAAGAGTGTTGATGAAACACAGAAAATGCATCGGGACATAATAGTACAGGCACTATGCGGACTTTTCTCCATGGGAGTAATGTCTCTAACTGTCTACACTTTTATCGTTCCCTGGAAGACCAGTAGTAATTTCCGGAGCACACCAATAGGCATTCTGTAATCTCTGTGCCTTTAGAGTGTTGATGAAGCACAGAAATTGCATCGGGACTGAATACAATATTCACTATGCGGACTTTTCTCCATGTGAGAAGTGTCTCAAAATGCCTACGCTTTTATCGATTCCTGGGAGAACAGTGTTAATTTCCGGAGCACATCTGGAGGCATTCTGTAATCTCTGGAATTTCTGAGTGTTGAAAATACACAGAAATTGCATCGGGAATGAAAACAACAGGCACCATGCGAACTTTTCTCCATGGGAGTAATGTCTCAAACTGTCTACGCTTTGATCGTTCCCTGGAAGACCAGTTGTAGTTTCCGAAGCACACCTCGAGGCATTCTGTAATCTGTATACCTTCAGAGTGCTGATGAAACAAAGAAATTGCATTGGGATTGAATACAAAACTCACCATGCGGACTTTTCTCCATGGGATTAATGTCTCAAACTGTCTACGATTTGATCGATACCTGAGAGACTAGTAGCAGTTTCAGAAGCACATCGGGAGGCATTCTGAAATCTGTGGAGCTTCAGAGTGTTGATGAAACACAGAAATTGCATCGGGATTGAATACTACAGGCACCATGCGGTCTTTTCTCCATGGGAGTAATGTCTCAAACTGTCTACGCTTTGATCGTTCCCTGGTAGACCAGTAGTAGTTTCCGAAGAACATCTGGTGGCATAATTAATCCGTGGTCATTCAGAGTGATGATGAGACACAGTGATTGCATCGTGATTGAATACAACAGGCACCATGCGGGTTTTTCTCCATGGGAGTATTGTCTCAAACTGTCTATGCTTTGACCCTTACCTGGCCGACAATAGTAGTTTCTGAAGCACATCTGGAGGCATTCTGAAATCTGTGGAGCTTCAGAGTGTTGATGAAACACAGAACTGGCATTGGGATTGAATGCAACAAGCACCATGCGGACTTCTCTCCATGGGAGTAATGCCTCAAACTGTCTACGCTTTGATCGTTCCCTGGAAGACCAGTAGTAGTTTCCCTAGCACATCTGGAGGCATTCTGTAATCCGTGGTCATTCAGAGTGATGATGAAACACAGAGATTGCATCGGGATTGAATACAACAGGCACCATGCGGTCTTTTCTCCATGGGAGTAATGTCTCAAACTGTCTACGCTTTGATCGTTCCCTGGAAGACCAGTTGTAGTTTCCGAAGCACACCTCGAGTCATTCTGTAATCTGTGGAGCTTCAGAGTGCTGGCGAAAGAAAGAAATTGCATCGGTATTGAATACAGCAGGCACCATGCGGACTTTTCTCCATGGGAATTATGTCTCAAACTGTCTACGATTTGATCGATACCTGGGAGACTAGTAGCAGTTTCAGAAGCACATCAGGAGGCATTCTGAAATCTGTGGACGTTCTGAATTTTGATGAAACACAGAAATTGCATCTGGATTGAATACAACAGGCACCATGCGGACTTTTCTCCATGGGAATAATGTCTTAAACTGTCTACGATTTGATCGTTCACTGGAAAACCAGTTGTACTTTAAGAAGTACACCTCAAGGCATTCAGTAGTCTGTGGACCTTCAGAGTGTTGATGAAACATATAAATTGCATCGGGATTGATTACAACAGGCTCCATAATGACTTTTCACAATGGGAGTAATGTCTCAAACTGTCTACGCTTTGTTCAATCCCTGGAAGACCCGTAGTAGTAGCCATAGCAGAACTGGAGTCATTCTGCAATCTGTGTACCTTCAGTGTGTTGATGAAACAAATACATTGCATCGGGATTGATTACAACAGTCACCATAAGGACTTTTCACCATGGGAGTAATGTCCCAAACTGTCTACGCTTTGTTCGTTGCCTGGGAGACCAGTAGTAGTTGCCGAATCACATCTGGAGGCATTCTGTAATCTGTGGACCTTCAGAGTGTTGATGAAGCACAGCAATTGCATCGGGATTGAATACAACAGGCAACATGCGGGCTTTTCTCTATGGGAGTATCGTCTCAAACTGTCTACGCTTTGATCCTTACCTGGCAGACAATAGTAGATTCCAAAGCACATCTGGAGGCGATCTGTAGTATGTGGAACTTCAGAGTGTGGTTGACACACAGAAATGGCATCGGGATTGAATAGAAGAGGCACCATGCGTTCTCTTCCCCATGGGACTAATGTCTAGAACTGTCTACGCTCAGATCGAATCCTGGAAGCCCAGTGGCAGTTTCCAAAGCACATCTGTCGGCATTCTCTAATCTGTGGACCTTCAGGAGGTTCATGAAACACAGAAATCGAGTCGGAATTGAATACAACAGGCACCATTCGACATTTACTCCATGGATCGTTCCCTGGAAGACGAGTAGTAGTTTCCGGAGCACACCTGGAGGCATTCTGTAATCGCTGGACAATCAGAGTATTGATGAAACACAGAAACTGCATCGGGATTGAAAACAACAGGCACCATGCGGGCTTTTCTCTATGGGAGTATCGTCTCAAACTGTCTACGCTTTGATCCTTACCTGGCAGACAATAGTAGATTCCAAAGCACATCTGGAGGCGATCTGTAGTATGTGGAACTTCAGGGTGTTGTTGACACACAGAAATGGCATCGGGATTGAATACAACATTCAGCATGTGGACTTTTCTCCATGGGAGTAATGCCTCAAACTGTCTACGCTTTGATCGTTCCCTGGAAGACCAGTAGTAGTTTCCGAAGCACATCTGGTGGCATAATTAATCCGTGGTCATTCAGAGTGATGATGAGACACAGTGATTGCATCGTTATTGAATACAACAGGCACCATGCGGATTTTTCTCCATGGGAGTAGTGTCTTAAACTGTCTACAATTTGATCGCTCCCTGGAAGACCAGTGGTAGTTTCCGAAGCACATCTAGAGGCATTCTGTAATCTCTGGACCTTAAGAGTGTTGATGAAACACAGAAAATGCATCGGGACATA
This sequence comes from Schistocerca gregaria, assembly GCF_023897955.1. Taxonomy (NCBI): domain Eukaryota; kingdom Metazoa; phylum Arthropoda; class Insecta; order Orthoptera; family Acrididae; genus Schistocerca; species Schistocerca gregaria. The sequence goes on from NC_064920.1 coordinate 46,241,938, forward strand.
ATAGTACAGGCACTATGCGGACTTTTCTCCATGGGAGTAATGTCTCTAACTGTCTACACTTTTATCGTTCCCTGGAAGACCAGTAGTAATTTCCGGAGCACACCAATAGGCATTCTGTAATCTCTGTACCTTTAGAGTGTTGATGAAGCACAGAAATTGCATCAGGACTTAATACAATATTCACTATGCGGACTTTTCTCCATGTGAGAAGTGTCTCAAAATGCCTACGCTTTTATCGATTCCTGGGAGAACAGTGTTAATTTCCGGAGCACATCTGGAGGCATTCTGTAATCTCTGGAATTTCTGAGTGTTGAAAATACACAGAAATTGCATCGGGAATGAAAACAACAGGCACCATGCGATCTTTTCTCCATGGGAGTAATGTCTCAAACTGTCTACGCTTTGATCGTTCCCTGGAAGACCAGTTGTAGTTTCCGAAGCACACCTCGAGGCATTCTGTAATCTGTATACCTTCAGAGTGCTGATGAAACAAAGAAATTGCATTGGGATTGAATACAAAACTCACCATGCGGACTTTTCTCCATGGGATTAATGTCTCAAACTGTCTACGATTTGATCGATACCTGAGAGACTAGTAGCAGTTTCAGAAGCACATCGGGAGGCATTCTGAAATCTGTGGAGCTTCAGAGTGTTGATGAAACACAGAAATTGCATCGGGATTGAATACTACAGGCACCATGCGGTCTTTTCTCCATGGGAGTAATGTCTCAAACTGTCTACGCTTTGATCGTTCCCTGGTAGACCAGTAGTAGTTTCCGAAGAACATCTGGTGGCATAATTAATCCGTGGTCATTCAGAGTGATGATGAGACACAGTGATTGCATCGTGATTGAATACAACAGGCACCATGCGGGTTTTTCTCCATGGGAGTATTGTCTCAAACTGTCTACGCTTTGACCCTTACCTGGCCGACAATAGTAGTTTCTGAAGCACATCTGGAGGCATTCTGAAATCTGTGGAGCTTCAGAGTGTTGATGAAACACAGAACTGGCATTGGGATTGAATACAACAAGCACCATGCGGACTTCTCTCCATGGGAGTAATGCCTCAAACTGTCTACGCTTTGATCGTTCCCTGGAAGACCAGTAGTAGTTTCCCTAGCACATCTGGAGGCATGCTGAAATCTGTGGAGCTTCTGAGTGTTGATGAAACACAGAAATTGCATCGGGATTGAATACTACAGGCACCATGCGGTCTTTTCTCCATGGGAGTAATGTCTCAAACTGTCTACGCTTTGATCGTTCCCTGGAAGACCAGTTAGTGTTTCCGAAGCACACCTCGAAGCATTCTGTAATCTGTGGACCTTCAGAGTGTTGATGAAACAAAGAAATTGCATACGGATTGACTACAACATTTACCATGCGGACTTTTCTCCATACTAGTAATGTCTCAAACTGTCTGCGATTTCATCGTTCCCTGGTAGACCAGTAGTAGTTTCCGAAGGACATCTGGAGGCATTCTGTGATCTGTCGACCTTCAGAGTGTTGATGAACCACGGAACTTGCATCGGGATTGGATACAACATGCTCCATGCGGACTTTTCTCCATGGGATTAGTGTCTTAAACTGTCTACACTTTGATCGCTCCCTGGAAGACCAGTAGTAGTTGCCGAAGAACATCTGGAAGCATTCTGTAGTCTGTGGACCTTCAGAATGTTTATGAAACAAAGAAATTGCATCGGGATTGAATACAACAGGCACCAGGCGGACTTTTCTTCATGGGAGTAATGTGTCAAATTTTCTACGCTTTGATCGATTCCTGGAAGACCAGTTGTAGTTTCCGAAGCATATCTGGAGGCATTCTGTAATCTCTGGACCTTCAGAGTGTTGATGAAACACAGAAATTGCATCGGGTCTGAATACAACAGGCACCATGAGGACTTTTCTCCATGGGTGTAATGTTTCAAACTGTCTACGATTTGATCGTTCCCTGGAAGACCAGTGGTAGTTTCCGAAGCACATCTGGAGGCATTCTGTAATCTCTGGACTTTAAGAGTGTTGATGAAACACAGAAAATGCTTCGGCACTGAATACTACGGGCACTATGCGTACTTTTCTCCATGGGAGTAATGTCTAAAACTGTCTATGCTTTGATCGATTCCTGGACGACCAGCAGTAGTTTCCGAAGCACATCAGTAGGCATTCTGTAATATTTGGACCTTCTGAGTGTTGATGAAACACAGAAAATGCATCCGGATTGAATACAAAAGGCATCATGCTGACTTATCTCAATGGGTGTAGTGTCTTAAACTGTCTCCGCTTTGATCGTTCCCTGGAAGACCAGTTGTTGTTTCCGAAGCATACCATGGGGGCGTTCTGTTAGCTGTGGACCTTCAGAGTGCTGATGAAACAAAGCAGTTGGATCGGGATTAAATACGACAGGCACCATGCGGACTTTTCTCCATTGGAGTAATGTATCAATCTGTCTACGATTTGATCGTTCCCTGGAAGACAAGTAGTAGTTTCAAAAGCATAACTGGAGGCATTCTGTAAAATGTGGACCTTCAGAGTGTTGATGAAACATATAAATTGCATCGGAATTAATTACAACAGGCTCCATAAGGACTTTTCACCATGGGAGTAATGTCTCAAACTGTCTACGCATTGTTCGTTCCCTGGAATACCAGTAGTAGTTCCCAAAGCACATCTTGAAGCATTCTGTAATCTGTTGACCTTTAGAGTGTTGATGAAACACAGATATTGCATCGGGATTAATTAAAAAAGGCACCGTGCCGACTTTTCTCCATGGGAGTAATGTCTCATACTGTCTACACTTTGATCGTTCCCTGGAAGACGATTAGTAGGTTCCGGAGCACACCTGGAGGCATTCTGTAAACTCTGGACCTTCAGAGAATTGATGAAACACAGATATTGCATCTGGATTGAATACAACAGGCATCATGCGGACTCTTCTACATGGGACTAATGTCTAGAACTGTCTACGCTTTGATCGATTCCTTGAAGATCAGTGGTAGTTTACCAAGCACGTCTGTAGGCATTCTGTAATCTGTGTACCTTCAGGAGGTTCATGAAACACAGAAATTGCTTCGGAATTGGATATAACAGGCACCATGCGAAATTTGCTCCATGGAAGTAATGTCTCAAACTGTCTACACTTTGACCGTTCCCTGGAAGACGAGTAGTAGTTTCCGGAGCACTCCTGGATACCTTCTGTAATCTCTGGACCTTCAGAGTATTGATGAAAATCAGAAACTGCATCGGGATTGAATACAACAGGCACCATGCGGATTCTTCTCATTGGGACTAATGTCTACAAAGGTCTACGCTTTGATCGTTTCCTTAAGACCAGTGGTAGTTTCCGAAGCACATTTGTAGGCATTCTGTAATCTGTGGACTTTCAGACTGTTGATGAAACACAGATATTGCATTGGGACTGCATACAACAGGCTCTACTCGGACTTTTTCCCATGGGAGTAATGTCTCACACTGTCTACGCTTTGTTCGTTCCCTGGAAGACCAGTAGTAGTTGTTGAAGCACTTCTAGAGGCATTCTGTAATCTGTGAACCTTCAGAGTGTTGATGAAACACAGAAATTGCATCGGAACTGAGTACAACAGGCACCATGTGGACTTTTCTCCATGGGTGTAATGACTCAAACTGTCTACGAATTGATCGTTCCCTGGAAGACCCGTAGTAATTGCCGAAGAACATCTGGAGGCATTCTGTAATCCGTGGTCATTCAGAGTGATGATGAGACACAGTGATTGCATCGTGATTAAATACAACAGGCACCATGCGGACTTTTCTCCATGTGAGAAATGTATCAAACTGTCTACGCTTTGATCGTACCCTGGGAGACCAGTTGTAGTTTCCGAAGCACACCTCGAGGCATTCTGTAATCTGTGGACCTTCAGAATGTTGATGAAACAAAGAAATTGCATCGGGATTGAATACAACAGGCACCAGGCGGACTTTTCTTCATGGGAGTAATGTGTCAAATTTTCTACGCTTTGATCGATTCCTGGAAGACCAGTGGTAGTTTCCGAAGCATATCTGGAGGCATTCTGTAATCTCTGGACCTTCAGAGTGTTGATGAAACACAGAAATTGCATCGGGTCTGAATACAACAGGCACCATGAGGACTTTTCTCCATGGGTGTAATGTTTCAAACTGTCTACGATTTGATCGTTCCCTGGAAGACCAGTAGTAGTTGCCGAAGCACATCTAGAGGCATTCTGTAATCTGTGGACCTTCAGAGTGTTGATGAAACACAGAAATTGCATTGGGATTAAATACAAAAGGCACCATGCAACTTTTCTCCATAGGAGTAATGTCTCTAACTGTCTACGATTTGATCGATACCTGGGCGACTAGTAGCAGTTTCAGAAGCACATCAGGAGGCATTCTGAAATCTGTGGTACTTCTGAGTGTTGATGATACAGAGAAATTGCAACGGATTAAATACAACAGGCACCATGCGGACTTTTCTCCATGTGAGAAATGTATCAAACTGTCTGCGCTTTGATCGTACCCTGGGAGACCAGTTGTAGTTTCCGAAGCACACCTCGAGGCATTCTGTAATCTGTGGACCTTCAGAATGTTGATGAAACAAAGAAATTGCATCGGGATTGAATACAACAGGCACCAGGCGGACTTTTCTTCATGGGAGTAATGTGTCAAATTTTCTACGCTTTGATCGATTCCTGGAAGACCAGTGGTAGTTTCCGAAGCATATCTGGAGGCATTCTGTAATCTCTGGAACTTCAGAGTGTTGATGAAACACAGAAATTGCATCGGGTCTGAATACAACAGGCACCATGAGGACTTTTCTCCATGGGTGTAATGTTTCAAACTGTCTACGATTTGATCGTTCCCTGGAAGACCAGTAGTAGTTGCCGAAGCACATCTAGAGGCATTCTGTAATCTGTGGACCTTCAGAGTGTTGATGAAACACAGAAATTGCATCGGGATTGAATACAACAGGCCCATGTGGGATTTTCTCTATGGGAGTATCGTCTCAAACTGTCTACGCTTTGATCCTTACCTGGTCGACAATAGCAGTTCCTGAAGCACATCTGGAGGCATTCTGTAATCCGTGGTCATTCAGAGTGATGATAAAACACAGAGATTGCATCGGGATTGAATACAACAGGCACAATGCGGTCTTTTCTCCATGGGAGTAATGTCTCAAAATGTCTACGCTTTGATCGTTCCCTGGAAGACCAGTTGTAGTTTCCGAAGCACACCTCGAGGCATTCTGTAATCTGTGGACCTTCAGAGTGCTGATGAAACAAAGAAATTGCATTGGGATTAAATACAAAAGGCACCATGCAACTTTTCTCCATAGGAGTAATGTCTCTAACTGTCTACGATTTGATCGATACCTGGGCGACTAGTAGCAGTTTCAGAAGCACATCAGGAGGCATTCTGAAATCTGTGGACCTTCTGAGTGTTGATGAAACACAGAAAATGCATCCGGATTGAATACAAAAGGCATCATGCTGACTTATCTCAATGGGTGTAGTGTCTTAAACTGTCTCCGCTTTGATCGTTCCCTGGAAGACCAGTTGTTGTTTCCGAAGCATACCATGGGGGCATTCTGTTAGCTGTGGACCTTCAGAGTGCTGATGAAACAAAGAAGTTGCATCGGGATTAAATACGACAGGCACCATGCGGACTTTTCTCCATTGGGGTAATGTATCAATCTGTCTACGATTTGATCGTTCCCTGGAAGACAAGTAGTAGTTTCAAAAGCATAACTGGAGGCATTCTGTAAAATGTGGACCTTCAGAGTGTTGATGAAACATATAAATTGCATCGGAATTAATTACAACAGGCTCCATAAGGACTTTTCACCATGGGAGTAATGTCTCAAACTGTCTACGCATTGTTCGTTCCCTGGAATACCAGTAGTAGTTCCCAAAGCACATCTTGAAGCATTCTGTAATCTGTTGACCTTTAGAGTGTTGATGAAACACAGATATTGCATCGGGATTAATTAAAAAAGGCACCGTGCCGACTTTTCTCCATGGGAGTAATGTCTCATACTGTCTACACTTTGATCGTTCCCTGGAAGACGATTAGTAGGTTCCGGAGCACACCTGGAGGCATTCTGTAAACTCAGGACCTTCAGAGTATTGATGAAAATCAGATATTGCATCTGGATTGAATACAACAGGCATCATGCGGACTCTTCTACATGGGACTAATGTCTAGAACTGTCTACGCTTTGATCGATTCCTTGAAGATCAGTGGTAGTTTACCAAGCACGTCTGTAGGCATTCTGTAATCTGTGTACCTTCAGGAGGTTCATGAAACACAGAAATTGCTTCGGAATTGGATATAACAGGCACCATGCGAAATTTGCTCCATGGAAGTAATGTCTCAAACTGTCTACACTTTGACCGTTCCCTGGAAGACGAGTAGTAGTTTCCGGAGCACTCCTGGATACCTTCTGTAATCTCTGGACCTTCAGAGTATTGATGAAAATCAGAAACTGCATCGGGATTGAATACAACAGGCACCATGCGGATTCTTCTCATTGGGACTAATGTCTACAAAGGTCTACGCTTTGATCGTTTCCTTAAGACCAGTGGTAGTTTCCGAAGCACATTTGTAGGCATTCTGTAATCTGTGGACTTTCAGACTGTTGATGAAACACAGATATTGCATTGGGACTGAATACAACAGGCTCTACTCGGACTTTTTCCCATGGGAGTAATGTCTCACACTGTCTACGCTTTGTTCGTTCCCTGGAAGACCAGTAGTAGTTGTTGAAGCACTTCTAGAGGCATTCTGTAATCTGTGAACCTTCAGAGTGTTGATGAAACACAGAAATTGCATCGGAACTGACTACAACAGGCACCATGTGGACTTTTCTCCATGGGAGTAATGACTCAAACTGTCTACGAATTGATCGTTCCCTGGAAGACCAGTGGTAATTGCCGAAGAACATCTGGAGGCATTATGTAATCCGTGGTCATTCAGAGTGATGATGAGACACAGTGATTGCATCGTGATTAAATACAACAGGCACCATGCGGACTTTTCTCCATGTGAGAAATGTATCAAACTGTCTACGCTTTGATCGTACCCTGGGAGACCAGTTGTAGTTTCCGAAGCACACCTCGAGGCATTCTGTAATCTGTGGACCTTCAGAGTGTTGATGAAACAAAGAAATTGCATCGGGATTGAATACAACAGGCGCAATGCGGACTTTTCTCCATACTACTAATGTCTCAAACTGTCTACGTATTGATCGTTCCCTGGTAGACCAGTAGACGGTTCCGAAGCACATCTGGAGGCATTCTTTAATCTGTGCACCTTCAGAGTGTTGATGAAACACGGAACTTGCATCGGGATTGAATACACCAGGCCCGATGCGGGCTTTTCTCTATGAGAGTATTGTCTCAAACAGTCTATGCTTTGATCGTACAATGGAAGAACAGTTGTAGTTTCCGAAGCACATCTGGAGGCATTCTGCAATCTGTGGACCTTCAGAGTGTTGATGAAACAAAGAAATAGCATCGGGATTGAATACGACAGGCACCATGCGGACTTTTTTCCATTGGAGTAATGTCTCAAACTGTCTACGATTTGATCGGTCCCTGGAAGACCATTAGTAGTTTCAAAAGCACATCTGGATTCATTCCGTAATCTGTGGACCTTCAGAGTGTTTTTGTATAATAGAAATTGCATCGGGATTCAAAACAACAGGCACCATGCGGACTCTTCTCCATGGGACTAATGTCTACAACTGTCTACGTTTTGGTCGATTCCTGCAAGACCAGTTGTAGTTTCCGATGCACATATGTAGGCATTCTGTAATCTGGGGACCTTCAGAGTGTTGATGAGATACAGAAATTGTATCGGGACTGAATACACAGGCACTATGCAGACTTTTCTCCATGGGAGTAATGTCTCAAACTGTCTACGATTTGATCGATTCCTTGATGACCAGTGGCAGTTTCCGAAGCACATCTGGAGGCATTCTGTAGTCTGTGGACCTTCAGAGTGTTGATGAAACACAGAAATTGCATCGTGATTAAATACCACAGTCACCATGCGGACTTTTCTCTATGGGAGTAATGTCTCAAACTTTCTACGCTTTGCTCTATTAATGGAAGACCCGTAGAAGCTTCCGAAGCACATCTGGAGGTATTCTGTAATCTGTAGACCTTCTGAGTAATGATGAAACACAGAAATAGCATCGGGATTGTATACAACAGGCGCCATGGGGACTTTTCTCCATGGGAGTAATGTCTCAAACTGTCTACGCTTTGCTCTATTAATGGAAGACCCGTAGAAGCTTCCGAAGCACATCTGGAGGCATTCTGTAATCTGTAGACCTTCTGAGTAATGATGAAAAACAGAAATAGCATCGGGATTGTATACAACAGGCGCCATGGGGACTTTTCTCCATGGGAGTAATGTCTCAAACTGTCTACGATTTGATCGATACCTGGGAGACTAGTAGCAGTTTCAGAAGCACATCGGGAGGCATGCTGAAATCTGTGGAGCTTCTGAGTGTTGAAAAAACACAGAAATTGCATCGGGATTGAATACTACAGGCACCATGCGGTCTTTTCTCCATGGGAGTAATGTCTCAAACTGTCTACGCTTTGATCGATCACTGGAAGACCAGTTAGTGTTTCCGAAGCACACCTCGAAGCATTCTGTAATCTGTGGACCTTCAGACTGTTGATGAAACAAAGAACTTGCATACGGATTGAATACAACATTTACCATGCGGACTTTTCTCCATTCTAGTAATGTCTCAAACTGTCTACGATTTCATCGTTCCCTGGTAGACCAGTAGTAGTTTCCGAAGGACATCTGGAGGCATTCTGTGATCTGTCGACCTTCAGAGTGTTGATGAACCACGGAACTTGCATCGGGATTGGATACAACAGGCTCCATGCGGACATTTCTCCATGGGATTAGTGTCTTAAACTGTCTACACTTTGATCGCTCCCTGGAAGACCAGTAGTAGTTGCCGAAGAACATCTGGAAGCATTCTGTAGTCTGTGGACCTTCAGAATGTTGATGAAACAAAGAAATTGCATCGGGATTGAATACAACAGGCACCAGGAGGACTTTTCTTCATGTGAGTAATGTGTCAAATTTTCTACGCTTTGATCGATTCCTGGAAGACCAGTGGTAGTTTCCGAAGCATATCTGGAGGCATTCTGTAATCCGTGGTCATTCAGAGTGATGATGAAACGCAGAGATTGCATCGGGATTGAATACAACAGGCACAATGCGGTCTTTTCTCCATGGGAGTAATGTCTCAAAATGTCTACGCTTTGATCGTTCCCTGGAAGACCAGTTGTAGTTTCCGAAGCACACCTCGATTCATTCTGTAATCTGTGGACCTTCAGAGTGCTGATGAAACAAAGAAATTGCATTGGGATTAAATACAAAAGGCACCATGAGACTTTTCTCCATAGGAGTAATGTCTCTAACTGTCTACGATTTGATCGATACCTGGGAGACTAGTAGCAGTTTCAGAAGCACATCAGGAGGCATTCTGAAATCTGTGGACCTTCTGAGTGTTGATGAAACAGAGAAATTGCATCGGGATTGAATACAACAGGCACCAGGCGGACTTTTCTTCATGGGAGCAATGTCTCAAAGTTTCTACGCCTTGATCGATTCCTGGAAGACCAGTGGTAGTTTCCGAAGCACATCTAAAGGCATTCTGTAATCTCTGGACTTTAAGAGTGTTGATGAAACACAGAAAATGCATCGGCACTGAATACTACGGGCACTATGTGGACTTTTCTCCATGGGAGTAATGTCTAAAACTGTCTATGCTTTGATCGATTCCTGGACGACCAGCAGTAGTTTCCGAAGCACATCTGTAGGCATTCTGTAATATGTGGACCTTCTGAGTGTTGATGAAACACAGAAAATGCATCCGGATTGAATACAAAAGGCATCATGCTGACTTATCTCAATGGGTGTAGTGTCTTAAACTGTCTCTTCTTTGATCGTTCCCTGGAAGACCAGTTGTTGTTTCCGAAGCGTACCATGGGGGCATTCTGTTAGCTGTGGACCTTCAGAGTGCTGATGAAACAAAGAAGTTGCATCGAAATTGAATACGACAGGCACCATGCGGACTTTTCTCCATTGGAGTAATGTCTCAATCTGTCTACGATTTGATCGTTCCCTGGAAGACAAGTAGTAGTTTCAAAAGCATAACTGGAGGCATTCTGTAAAATGTGGACCTTCAGAGTGTTGATGAAACATATAAATTGCATCGGAATTGATTACAACAGGCTCCATAAGGACTATTCACCGTGGGAGTAATGTCTCAAACTGTCTACGCATTGTTCGGTCCCTGGAACACCAGTAGTAGTTGCCAAAGCACATCTTGAAGCATTCTGTAATCGGTTGACCTTTAGAGTGTTGGTGAAACACAGATATTGCATCGGGATTAATTATTAAAGGCACCGTGCCGACTTTTCTCCATGGGAGTAATGTCTCATACTGTATACACTTTGATCGTTCCCTGGAAGACGATTAGTAGGTTCCGGAGCACACCTGGAGGCATTTTGTAAACTCTGGACCTTCAGAGTATTGATGAAACACAGAAATTGCATCTGGATTGAATACAAGAGGCACCATGCGGACTCTTTTACATGGGACTAATGTCTAGAACTGTCTACGCTTTCATCGATTCTTTGAAGATCAGTGGTAGTTTACGAAGCACGTCTGTAGGCATTCTGTAATCTCTAAACCTTAAGAGTGTTGATGAAACACAGAAAATGCATCGTGACATAATAGTACAGGCACTATGCGGACTTTTCTCCATGTGAGTAATGTCTCAAACTGTCTACAATTTGATCGTTCCCTGGAAGACCAGTAGTAATTTCCGGAGCACACCAATAGGCATTCTGTAATCTCTGTACCTTTAGAGTGCTGATGAAGCACAGAAATTGCATCGGGACTGAATACAATATTCACTATGCGGACTTTTCTCCATGTGAGAAGTGTCTCAAAATGCCTACGCTTTGATCGATTCCTGGGAGAACAGTATTAATTTCCGAAGCACATATGGAGGCATTCTGTAACCTCTGGACTTTCTGAGTGTTGAAAATACACAGAAATTGCATCGGGATTGAATCCAACAGGCACCATGCGGACTTTTCTCCATGGGAGTAATGTCTCAAACTGTCTGCGCTATGTTCATTCCTTGGAAGTCCAATAGTAGTTGCCGAAGCACATCTGGAGACATTCTGTAATCTGTTGACCTTCAGAGTGTTGATGAAAATAGAAATTTCATCGGGATTGAATACAACAGGCATCATGCGGACTTTTCTCAATGGGAGAACTGTCTCAGACTACCTACTCTTTGATCGTACCCAAGAAGACCAGTAGTAGTTTCCGAAGCACATCTGGAGCCATACTGTTATCTGTGGACCTTCAGAAGGTTCATGAAACACAGAAATTGCATAGGAATTGGATACAACAGGCACCATGCGAAATTTTCTCCATGTGAGTAATCTCTCAAACTGTCTACACTCTGATCGTTCCCTGGAAGACGAGTAGTAGTTTCCGGAGAACGCTTGGAGGCGTTCTGTAATCTCTGGACCTTCACAGTATTGATGAAACACAGAAATTGCATCGGGATTGAATACAGCAGGCACCATGCGGACTCTTCCCCATGGGACTAATGTTTACAACTGTCTACTCTTTGATCGATTCCTGGATGACCAGTGGTAGTTTCCGAAGCACATCTGTAGGCATTCTGTAATCTCTGGACCTTCAGAGTGTTAATGAAACACAGAAATTGCATCGGGACTGTATACAACAGGCACCATGCGGGCTTTTCTCTATGAGAGTATTGTCTCAAACAGTCTATGCTTTGATCGTACCCTGGAAGAACAGTAGTAGTTTCCGAAGCACATCTGGAGGCATTCTGCAATCTGTGGACCTTCAGAGTGTTGATGAAACAAAGAAATAGCATCGGGATTGAATACGACAGGCACCATGCGGACTTTTTTCCATTGGAGTAATGTCTCAAACTGTCTACGATTTGATCGGTCCCTGGAAGACCATTAGTAGTTTCAAAAGTACATCTGGATTCATTCCGTAATCTGAGGACCTTCAGAGTGTTTTTGTATAATAGAAATTGCATCGGGATTGAAAACAACAGGCACCATGCGGACTTTTCTCCATGGGACTAATGTCTACAACTGTCTATGTTTTGGTCGATTCCTGGAAGACCAGTTGTAGATTCCGATGCACATATGTAGGCATTCTGTAATCCGGGGACCTTCGGAGTGTTGATGAGATACAGAAATTGTATCGGGACTGAATACACATGCACTATGCAGACTTTTCTCCATGGGAGTAATGTCTCAAACTGTCTACGCTTTGATCGATTCCTGGACGACCAGTAGTAGTTTCCGAAGCACATCTGGAGGCATCCTGTAATCTGTGGACCTTCAGAGTGTTGATGAAACACAGAAAATGCATCGGGTTTGAATACAAATGGCACCATGCGGACTTTTCTCCATGGGATTAATGTCTAAAACTGTCTACGATTTGATCGATTCCTGGACGACCAGTAGTAGTTTCCGAAGCACATCTGTAGGCATTCTGTAATCTGTGAACCTTCAGAGTGTTGATGAAACACAGAAAATGCATCGGGATTGAATACAAAAGGCACCATGCGGACTTTTCTACATGGGAGTAATGTCCAAAACTGTCTACGCTTTGATCGATTCCTGGACGACCAGTAGTAGTTTCCGAAGCACATCTGTAGGCATTCTGTAATCTGTGGACCTTCAGAGTGTTGATGAAACACAGAAAATGCATCGGGATTGCATACAAAAGGCACCATGAGGATTTTTCTCCATTGGAGTAATGTCTCAAACTGTCTACGATTTGATCGTTCCCTAGAAGACAAGTAGTAATTTCAAAAGCACATCTGGATTCATTCTGTAATCTGTAGACCTTCAGAGTGTTGATGAAACATATAAATTGCATCGGGATTCATTACAACAGGCACCATAAGGACTTTTCACCATGGGAGTAGTGTCTCAAACTGTCTACGCTTTGTTCGTTGCCTCGGAGACCAGTAGTAGTGGCCGAAGCACATCTGGAAGCATTCTGTAATCTCTGGACCTTCTGAGTGTAGATGATACACAGAAATTGCGTCGGGATTGAATACGACAGGCACCATGCGGACTTTTTTCCATTGGAGTAATGTCTCAAACTGTCTACGCTTTGATCGTACCATGGAAGACCAGTAGAAGTTTCCAAAGCACATCTGGAGGCATTCTGTAATCTGTGGACCTTCAGAGTGTTGATGAAACAAAGAAATAGCATCGGGATTGAATACGACAGGCACCATGCGGACTTTTTACCATTGGAGTAATGTCTCAAACTGTCTACGATTTGATCGATCCCTGGAAGACCATTAGTAGTTTCAAAAGCACATCTAACTTCATTCCGTAATCTGTGGACCTTCAGAGTGTTTTTGAATGATAGAAATTGCATCGGGATTGAAAACAACAGGCACCATGCGGACTCTTCTCCATGGGACTAATGTATACGTTTTGATCGATTAATGGAAGACCAGTTCCAGTTTCCGAAGCACACATGTAGGCATTCTGTAATCTGGGGACCTTCAGAGTGTTGATGAGATACAGAAATTGTATCGGGACTGACTACACAGGCACTATGCAGACTTTTCTCCATGGGAGTAATATCTCAAACTGTCTACGCTTTGATCGAATCCTGGACGACCAGTAGTAGTTTCCGAAGCACATCTGTAGGCATTCTGTAATCTGTGGACCTTCACAGTGTTGATGAAACACGGAAAATGCACCGGGATTGAATACAAAAGGCACCAAGCGGACTTATCTCCATGGGAGTAATGTCAAAAACAGTCTACGATTAGCTCGATACCTGGACGACCAGTAGTTGTTGTCGAAGAACATCTGGAGGCATACTGTAGTCTGTGGACCTTCAGAATATAGATGAAAGAAAGAAATTGCATGGGGATTGAATACAACAGGCACCATGTGGACTCTTCTCCATTGGAGTAATGTCTAAAACTGTCTACGCTTTGATCGATTCCTGGACGACGAGTAGTAGTTTCCGAAGCACATCTGTAGGCATTCTGTAATCTGTGGACCTTCACAGTGTTGATGAAACACAGAAAATGCATCGGGATTGAAGACAAAAGGCACCATGCGGATTTTTCTCCATTTGAGTAATGTCTCAAACTGTCTACGATTTGATCGTTCCCTAGAAGACAAGTAGTAATTTCAAAAGCACATCTGGATTCATTCTGTAATCTGTGGACCTTCAGAGTGTTGATGAAACATATAAATTGCATCGGGATTCATTACAACAGGCACCATAAGGACTTTTCACCATAGGAGTAATGTCTCAAACTGTCTACGCCTTGTTAGTTGCCTCGGAGACCAGTAGTAGTTGCCGAAGCACGTCTGGAGGCATTCTGTAATCTGTTGACCTTCAGAGTGTTGATGAAAATAGAAATTGCATCGGGATTGAATACAACAGGCACCATGCGGACTTTTCTCAATGGGAGAACTGTCTCATACTGCCTACTCTTTGATCGTACCCAAGACGACCAGTAGTAGTTTCCGAAGCACATCTGGAGCAATTCTGTAATCTGTGGACCTTCAGAAGCTTCATGAAACACAGAAATTGCATCGGAATTGGATACAACAGGCACCATGAGAAATTTTCTCCATGGGAGTAATGTCTCAAACTGTCTACAATTTGATCGTTCCCTGCAAGACCAGTAGTAATTTCCGTAGCACACCTATAGCCATTCTGTAATCTCTGTAACTTCAGAGTATTGATGAAACACAGAAATTGCACGGAACTGAATACAATAGGCACTATGTGGACTTTTCTCCATGGGAGAAGTCTCTCAAAGTGCCTACGCTTTGATCGATTCCTGGGAGAACAGTATTAATTTCCAAAACACATCTGGAGGCATTCTGTTATCTCTGGACCTTCTGAGTGTTGATGATACACAGAAATTGCATCGTGATTGAATACAACAGGCACCATGCGGACTTTTCTCCATGGGAGTAATGTCTCAAACTGTCCACGCTATGTTCGTTCCTTGGAAGACCAGTAGTAGTTGCCGAAGCACATCTGGAGGCATTCTGTAATCTGTTGACGTTCAGATTGTTGATGAAACAAAGAAATAGCATCGGGATTGAATACGACAGGCACCATGCGGACTTTTTTCCATAGGAGTAATGTCTCAAACTGTCTACGCTTTGATCGTAGCATGGAAGACCAGTAGAAGTTTCCGGAGCACACCTGCAGGCATTCTGTAATCTCTGGACCTTCAGAGTGTTGATGAAACAAAGAAATAGCATCGGGATTGAATATGACAGGCACCATGCGGGCTTTTTTTATTGGAGTAATGTCTCATACTGTCTACGATATGATCGGTCCCTGGAAAACCATTAGTAGTTTCAAAAGCACATCTGGATTCATTCTGTAATCTGTGGACCTTCAGAGTGTTTTTGAATAATAGAAATAGCATCGGGTTTGAAAACAACAGGCACAATGCGGACTTTTCTCCATGGGAGTAATGTCTAAAACTGTCTACGCTATGTTCGTTCCTTGGTAGACCAGTAGTAGTTGCCGAAGCACATCTGGAGGCATTCTGTAATCTGTTGACCTTCAGATTGTTGATGAAAATAGAAATTGCATCTGGATTGAATACAACAGGCACTATGCCGACTTTTCTCCATGGGAAAAATGTCTCAAACTGTCTACATTTTGATCGTACGCTGGAAGACCAGTAGTAGTTTCCGAAGCACATCTGGAGCCATTCTCTAATCTGTGGACCTTATGAAGGTTCATGAAACACAGATATTGCATCGGAATTGGATACAACAGGCACCATGCGAAATTTTCTCCATGGGAGTAATGTCTCAAACTGTCCACACTCTGATCGTTCTCTGGAAGACGAGTAGTATTTTCTAGAGCACACTTGGAGGCATTCTGTAACCACTGGACCTTCAGAGTATTGATGAAACACAGAAATTGCATCGGGATTGAAAACAGCAGGCACCATGTGGACTCTACTCCATCGGACTAATGTCTACAACTGTCTACGTATTGATCGATTCCTGGAAGACCAGTGTTAGTTTCCGATGCACATCTGTAGGCATTATGTATTCTGTGGACCTTCAGAGAGTTGATGAAACACAGAAAATGCATCGGGATTGAATACAAAAGGCACCATGCTGTCATTTCTTCGTGGGAGTAATGTCTCAAACTGTCTACAATTAGATCTTTCCCTGCAAGACCAGTAGTAATTTCCGGAGCACTCCAATAGCCATTCTGTAATCTCTGTAACTTTAGAGTATTGATGGAACACAGAAATTGCATGGAACTGAATACAATACGCACTATGCGGACTTTTCTCCATGCGAGAAGTGTCTCAAACTGCCTACGCTTTGATCGATTCGTGGGAGAACAGTATTAATTTCCAAAGCACATCTGGAGGCATTCTGTAATCTCTGGACCTTCTGAGTGTTGATGATACACAGAAATTGCATCGTGATTGAATACAACAGGCACCATGCGGACTTTTCTCCATGGGAGTAATGTCTCAACCTTTCTACGCTATGTTCGTTCCTTGGAAGAGCAGTAATAGTTGCCGCAGCACATCTGGAGGCATTCTGTAATCTGTTGACCTTCAGATTGTTGATGAAAATAGAAATAGCATCGGGATTGAATACAACAGGCACTATGCCGACGTTTCTCCATGGGAGAATTGTCTCAAACTGTCTACGCTTTGATCGTACCCTGGAAGACCAGTAGTAGTTTCCGAAGCACATCTGGAGCCATTCTGTAATCTGTGGACCTTCAGAAGATTCATGAAACACAGAAATTGCATAGGAATTGGATACAACAGGCACCATGCGAAATTTTCTCCATGGGAGTAATGTCTCAAACTGTCTACACTTTGATCGTTCCCTGGAAGACGAGTAGTATTTTCTGGAGCACACTTGGAGGCATTCTGTAATCTCTGGACCTTCAGAGTATTGATGAAACACAGAAATTGCATCGGGATTGAATACAGCTGGCTCTATGTGGATTCTACTCCATCGGAATAATGTCTACAAATGTCTACGCTTTGATCGATTTCTGGAAGACCAGTGTTAGTTTCCGAAGCACATCTGCAGGCATTATGTATTCTGTGGACCTTCAGAGTGTTTATGAAACACAGAAATTGCATCGGGACTGAATACAACAGGCACTATGCGGACTTTTTGAAACGTCCCCTTCGAAAAATTTATACACGACTGTGCTTAAACTGACACACAATAGTTTTTAGCGCAACGCAATCTGACTTTCAATAATCCCTACAAGAGAATGGCCCTGACTAACTTTAACCTATATGTTTCACAAATCACTTACCTCACAAAAATCTTCGTTACTCGAACTACTGCAATACAGCGAGCGCCACTACTGCCTGCTAACTAAAAGATTCAGACTACGGAAGTCACTAACTACTGTTAGGCACAGTTAGCAAATGAAAGATTTTAATAGAGAACATACAATGTATTTACCTTTATAGTCATAATATATATATATCAGTTCATGACACCAACTCTTTCAAATTTCAAAACTCTGCCATCTCTCTCCCCACGTCCACCACTGCTGGCGGCTCACCTCCAACTGCGAAACGCTACACGCTGTTAGCATCCAGCTGCCGCTTCCAAACACTACAATGGCAGACAACAATGCAAACCAGCCACAGACTGCACATGGCACAGCCAGTGATTTTTATACAGAGCGCTACGTGGCTGCGGCGTTACCAATAAAAAAAACCTAAACGGCCTACTTACATAGCCCCCATGCTCCCCACAAAAAATTTACCTATTGTTTTGGGCAGTGGCCACTACAGATTTGAAAAATTTTTTCATAATCACAATGACAAAGAAATGAAAAACACACACTTATCGATACAATGTTGGTCAAAAGCTACAATTTTCTCACAGTCCATAAAGACAGTCCTGATCATTCATCAAAGTAAAATTGCAGTGTTTTTCTCAAAGTCTGAGTAGTAAATGAAAATGCACACGGAAGTAGTGGATTTCCTTCCAGTCTTGAAAAGTAGTGTTGTCCTTCCAACAGAAAGACAGTGCTGACTCTTGACATGCAGACAGGTAATGGGCCACAACAGAGCAAACCCACAGCAGAGTCAGTCGAAGTTTTGAAGAATATTGGTAGGTAGGTCATCATAGAGTAGACCCCTTGTAGTCCTGGTAGAGATTATGGTATTGGTGGGCCACCAGAGGTGCAGGCCCACTGCAGTCCTTGTAGAAATAATTGTATCAGTGAGTCATACAATCACCATCGAAGAGTGTTGTGTACAATGTAGCAGGTCCATAAACCACCACTTGTCCACTAACAAAGAATTTGTTTGAAATGTCCTTAGAACCAGCAATGCTGTTATCCAGTCCCTTGTGGAATTATTAACACACGTGCAAACACTATCAGTCCCTACTTCTCACATATTGTCCATATACTATGACCAACAGAAAAGTGTGCAGTGAAATGTAATTTACAAGTTACTTAATTTGATGAACTGGTGTCAATTACAATTTTATAACATGAAAATACAATAACAAAGGTACAAAATACATCTTTAAAGAACATAACAATACAGATAACATTTGCAATAGTACAGGCTTTACAAAAGAATCTAAATAGCAAATCAGTGTTACAAAAATTACGACATAAGTACATACATAAAAGATCAGATTAACTTTTGAAACATCAACTTCACACATGAGTATTGGAACAAAACAGAATAAATAATGTGTAAACATCTTTACAAAGTAAATAACATGTTATTAATGCAAATTATATTTGAGGATAACTGTATTCCTCATCATAGTGATTGTAGCATAGTATTAGAACAGAAAAAATTCTATGAAACAGTACACAGAGGCAGGAAGAAAACAAATACACAAGGATACACAAACACATAGTGGGATAACACAAAAGGAAAGGACAGGGTTTGTTTTCAAGGTAAAATTTGGTACTGCAGTCAAACCCAAAACTTCATTCTGTAGATCTTTCGTCGTGTCTCAACATCTGCTTCCTCCAAAAATATCCTATCCAAGCATGGTTTCTGTATTTTGTTCACATCCTCTTTCAAAAATAGTTTTTCTCCACAGTACACTACTTTTTTTTTAGCCAAACCATTTTCTTATACCTTCTCAACGCTTTTCTTCCAATTCACCATAGTTAGTTTCTTATATATTCTACCCCCTCTTAAGCTAACTTAAATCTACTGAGCTCAGATGCGTAACTAAGGGACGAGGCAATGCAGCAGCACAAAACAGTTAATACAAACAGCAATGACAAAAAAATGCAAGTAAGCACAGCAAGCAGCAATAAATGTAATAACTTATACCTAAACATGACAAACCCACAAGCAGAAAAAATAGTACACTAAAGACAACAACACAAATAAGGGAAAATTATATTCACATCTTTATGTCTATATAATTAAAGAGGTGCACCACAAAAACTTATTGTAAAAAGAATATTACCATGTACTTGAAAAGAAAATTCTATATGCAATTCCTGTGAAGGGAAATGTCTTTTTGAGCTCCTTCGTTTTTTAAGTACATCATAAAGTTATTATTTACTGGATCTGTAGGCTTAAAATATTTATATTAGTACATCCATTAAATTTTGTAGTAACCAAAGCTGCAGTGCAGCTAGAAACTAGGTATTAAACAAAATAGGCAAAGCAAGGCGTGAAACGTCTTTCACTAGCCATATGGCATTTCATAATGCAGTAAACAATCTTTCAACTAGCAAGACAATACTCGTGAAACGTTTCTCGTTGTTTCATTAAGCATTTTAATAATTATCATCAGTTCAGAGCTCCATGGTAAAATCATATGTTTTCAAGTTTGAGCCTGTCGTATTTGCGATGCTTTCTACAAAGGAATGAATGTCAATAGCGAGGATAATGGCCTCTTTCTTTTTCACCTAATAGCTTTCTTTTGTCAGACGACTACCTCTCAGCTGGGCGCCCAGAATGCATTACGTCAAGGTCACTTACCTTTCTTACTGAAATATTTACGACAGCAGTTTCCGCTACAATGACAGTCTCATATAAAAAAATTTCACAGGTCAAGAATTTGCGTTACACATCTGTAGAAACAAAATCCTATTGATATAACAGTGTCCAAAAAATTTTCGTTGGCATTGTAATACATTCACACATTTACATACATTTCATAATCTAAAAGTACGATTCTCGGTTTCCAACATCCTCTTTAACCTTACCTAACCTAACCTAACCTAATCTAACGTAAACACATCAGAGTCCCTAACCACTACTCATTATTATTACCTTATTACACATATACATATTCGTCGACACTTCTTCAATATTTCATCATAAGGAATACATAGCATAATCAAATTCCTCATATATGGTAGCATCATCTTATTGATCATAATCATACCGCAACAGCATAATACACAGTCATTGTAATAATATCATACACCTCAGTCAAATTCTCAAAATCGTCGTAGCTTCCTCCAATAATTTCAAAACCTAAAAAAAAAAATTCTCTGCTCATGTCAAAAGTGTCATCTACCGCAAATGTACTTTAAAAATCATGATCCCATACCAAATACATCACTCAAATCTCTCATAGTATCACAATGGTTCCTAAAAAATATGAACAGTTTACAAAGTACAGGCAAATTACAATTTCATAAGTGTGAAGTTATCCACCTGCGTAATTGCGTAAACATGTGTCACTGATGTAGTAAAAACATGTTTGTTTCTCTGTCAAATAATCAGATAGCTGTGTAATTCTGTGTTACAGAAATATGGTACCGATGTTCTACATCTACATGACTACTCTGCAATTCACATTTTAAGTGCTTGGCAGAGGGTTCATCGAACCACAATCATACTATCTCTCCACTATTCCACTCCCGAACAGCGAGCGGGAAAAACGAACACCTAAACCTTTCTGTTCGAGCTCTGATTTCTCTTATTTTATTTTGATGATCATTCCTACCTATGTAGGTTGGTCTCAACAAAATATTTTCGCATTCGTAAGAGAAAGTTGGTGACTGAAATTTCGTAAAAAGATCTCGCCGCGACGAAAAACGTCTATGCTTTAATGACTTCCATCTCAACTCGTGTATCATATCTGCCACACTCTCTCCCCTATAACGTGATAATACAAAACGAGCTGCCTTTTTTTGCACCCTTTCGATGTCCTCCGTCAATCCCACCTGGTAAGCATCCCACACCGCGCAGCAATATTCTAACAGAGGACGAACGAGTGTAGTGTAAGCTGTCTCTTTAGTGGACTTGTTGCATCTTCTAAGTGTCCTGCCAATGAAACGCAACCTTTGGCTCGCCTTCCCGACAATATTATCTATGTGGTCCTTCCAACTGAAGTTGTTCGTAATTTTAACATCCAGGTACTTAGTTGAATTGACAGCCTTGAGAATTGTACTATTTATAGAGTAATTGAATTCCAACGGATTTCTTTTGGAACTCATGTGGATCATCTCACACTTTTCGTTATTTAGCGTCAACTGCCACCTGACACACCATACAGCAAACTTTTCTAAATCTCTTTGTAACTGACACTGGTCTTTGGATGACCTTACTAGATGGTAAATTACAGCATCATCTGCGAACAGTCTAAGAGAACTGCTCAGATTGTCACCCAGGTCAATTATATAGATCAGGAACAGTAGAGGTCCCAGGACGCTTCCCTGGGGAACACCTGATATCACTTCAGTTTTACTCGATGATTTGCCGTCTATTACTACGAACTGCGACCTTCCTGACAGGAAATCACGAATCCAGTTGCACAACTGAGACGATACCCCATAGCTCCGCAGCTTGATTAGAAGTCGCTTATGAGGAACGGTGTCAAAAGCTTTCTGGAAATCTAGAAATACGGAATCAACTTGAGATCCCCTGTCGATAGCGGCCATTACTTCGTGCGAATAAAGAGCTAGCTGCGTTGCACAAGAGCGATGTTTTCTGAAACCATGCTGATTACGTGTCAATAGAACGTTCCCTTCGAGGTGATTCATAATTTCTGAATACAGTATATGCTCCAAGACCCTACTGCAAACCGACGCCAATGATATAGGTCTGTAGTTAAATGGATTACTCCTACTACCCTTCTTGAACACTGGTGCGACCTACAAATACCATATTAGCTAGGGCTCCTTGTGCTTGCCAAACACATGGTACATAAAGTGAGCGTGTACCCCCCTGAGGATTAATATAATTCTACCCTCAGGTGTTACAGGTTGTAGCAATGGAATGAAATGTATCACGAAAAACTTAATTTGTAATTCAACTACGTTGAAAAATAAATGGTTTACGTAAAATATTAATCACTCAAATGCATGCCCTGTAGTGCTAAAAGTGTGTTTTGCTCTGAGATAATCTCTGTGGAAGTGTCGTAGTTATCGTCCTCCGAAAGCGAAGTTCGGTAGAAGTCAATGTACTTACCTCATGCTAAGCAAGAGTGAAATGCTTTGCATATAGATATCGTAGATAATACGCTTACTGCAGTGATGAAGTAAGTACTGTACTGTAACGTATTGTAGTGCTACAGAAAAGGCTGTCTCATTGTAGCTATACCACAAAAGTTACAACTAAAATATGTTTTACTTTCTAGAATAATACAGAAAAACTGTGCAGATATAAAACAGATACACCGCAAAAGCAACAATGTAAATCGTGTCACATGTTAGTAGCGTCATGATATAATCGTGTAGCTATCATAGAAACCAATTGCTAAGTCATCTTTAATCTCACCGAATGTTCTTCAAATAAAGAATGTATTTTTAAGTAAACCAAAATGTAGCGTTATAATCTGATTAGGAGTACTGGTAAATGTTCTAAGTATGTAAGCCTTATAGTCGTTACGTAATCGTGCAACTAACAAGCAAGAATGTACACACTCAATAACACTGTGCCGTCTGTTCACTATAACAATGCACTCGTAAATACTGTCTAAATATGTTCCGTAGGTTCTAGACTGGATACTTAACTGCAAAACATTGTTACATGTTAAGTTTCTCAGTGTGACAAATTGTTCTAGTAGCGTGAATTGAAAATTTTTATGGCAAAGACAAAGTTAAAAAGCAGATTATCTTTCAATAAACGGTTTTACATTTGAAATGTGGTACAATCTTTTACTCTTCATAGTACTCAGAGTTTCAGTTTGAACGCAATTATCATGCAGTATACGTCGGTAAAGAATACTGGAATTTTTCTCAAGGTTAGCGTCTATGTTATTTTTCTCTGCGCGAGCCGGCGCACGACGCTGCCTGCGGTGCGAGTCATTGTCTGCTATCTCTTTGTTGGCTTGCGTCGTTATTAGGATTAGGAGACCTAACTTCTACAAATTCACCTTGCCGAGAGGGCCCAGCTCTGTTTGAATCCCGCCAGTTCTGATGAAATTCCGGTCTGTCGTTATGATTATATCGTCTGTTGTCATGTCCATAGTTTCTTTCTTGTCGGTCACGTGGTGGAGAATTTCTCCCTGAATCGCGCTGGACCGTTGCGTCTTAAGTTATTCTGTCTCCCTTGATAATAATTATTTTGGTTCCCATATTGTCTGTTTCTCTGATTGTCTCTGTGTTAGTCACTACCGCGGTGAGGTGATCTTTCCCTGTAATTATTACTACTTTGCCAACGGTTGCCATAAGGGTGGTGTCTATTTTGGTCACGATTTGTATTGTGAGAATAGCCTTGTCGTGTCCAGTTATTATTTCTTTTATCTCCGATTTGTGACGGATGTGACTTGTAATTGTTGTGTTCCTATTTTCGCGTTCCGCGATTGTCAGTGTCAATTCCCAATTCTTGTAACAGTCCCTGAAAAGCTTCAATGTCCTCTTTGCAACGTCCTGCCAAAATAATATGTAGTAAATGTTCAGGCAATTATCAATTTGATTAAGCAAATGCGGATGAGTTCTGAGGGGCTGTATGGGTTTGAAAGATACTGGTTCTTATGTAACATGTCTTCAAAATATTTCACAAGACTGGAAAATTCAGATTGTTCGAAATGTTTCATCATAATGATGCTATGTTTTACTCGGTCTTGTGTAGCTTGAGACCAATATGCTGAAAGGAAGGCATGATAAAATTCTCTTTCACTGTGACAAACGTGAATGACCGATCGCATTCTTACAGCTCGTTCATTCTCTAAGTAGCCACACATAAATTCTAATCTGTGCTCTAATGACCAGTTAGGAGAAAAACAATGGGAGAATTGATGGAGCCACGCTTGTGGATGAATGTCGTTGACAGAATTCTTAAAGGTTTTGAATTCACGTGCAGTAATGAACAGCTTATAGTCAAAATCATCGTGTCGGCGGGTAGCATATCGGTCATTGTTACGGTGTCGACGGTTCCATCTCAAAATTCGGTGCACGTTGCCAATTTCTTTCATAAATTCCGAAATGGCCTGTGTTATTATTTTGTGGTTTTTGCGTATTTCTAAGTCCCTCTTCCCGTGTTGGAGCGCGAGTGTCCTTTGAAATACGTAATTCTTGTATTACCTGTGTCAGCTGATCGTGTACTTCCCGGATTTCTCTTTGGTGTTGCGTATTAATTTCATTCTGATTTTGTTTTAATTTCCTAATTTGTTCGCACTCTTCTGTATTATTCAGATCATCATCTACCTTTGCAGATATGTTAATGAACTGATCCGAAAGTTCGGCTACTTTCTCCGATAGTGTAATTATTTCCTCATTGTGTTTTTCTGAACCACATTTCATAGCGTCCATTTGTTTTGAAATCGTATCTACTGTGTCCTTTAAGTTTTTCTGAGTTATTGCAAGTTGCGTAACCGAATTGGTAGATGCAACTGAGTCAATTTTAGCTTGCAACGTCTCATGATTTTCATGAACAATAGTTTGCAGTTCTTTTATGACTGATTCGTGATTCTGTGATATATTTTCATGCCGCGAAAAAATAGGTTGGAAATGCTCACAAATTTGTGTTTTTACGTCATTACAGACTTTTTGACATTTCTATTCGATTTTATGCTACTCAGTAGTTAAATCTTGGTCAAGCGTATGTTCCACTGAGTCTAACTTTTGAAGCTTTTGTTCCATTGTGTCTAACTTTTGAAGATTTTGTTCCATTGTGTCTAACTGTTGCTGTGTTTGTCTCTGGTTTTGTTTCACTTGTTGCATTAATTCCAATAATAATGTATTAATGTCTGGAATCTGTCCCTCTATGCTTTTCGGCAGTGCATTTGCACCGGCAACATTCACATTTTGACAAGCAGAAAATGTGTCTTGACTTATTTAAGAAAACGATGAGGACGCAAAACCTGAATGTACAGTATTTGCAAGATTCTGTCCTGTCATTTCGGATTCCTGACGCGAGCTGTTGCCGACCGATCGATCGATAATGCTTCCCTGTTCACTAACTGTTTCACTGCCTACACCATTATTTACAGCCCGCTCCATTTCCCTATGCACAATTACCAAATTACTACTTTGAACATTAGTTGATTCATTACACAGTGGCGCTAACACACTGCTTTCGTCTTCACTGTCATTTCTCAGTTTACTTTGTAGCCTAGTATTACTTTTTTCACACGCCATTATTGTCACAATATTTCACACTACAACACAGAAAAACACAATGTGATGAGCAAAAATAAGAGAACACATTGACATAGCAAATAATATCTAGTTAATTGAAAGCGCAGCTGCGAAATACTTGGTGCAAATCTACATGCATGCCACAACTGTTTTACTGTACAAAAATGAAAGACTACAACTACAAAGGATATTCACTCTATGATTACGCGCTAGCAAATAAACAAAAGCTACACTAATTACACAAACTACAAGAAAAAAATCAGAAGATTCCAGTGAGGTTTTCCTGGCAGGGTCGCCATATGAAATGTCCCCTTTGAAAAATTTATACACGACTGTGCTTAAACTGACACACAATAGTTTTTAGCGCAACGCAATCTGACATTCAATAACCCCTACAAGAGAATGGCCCTGACTAACTTTAACCTATATGTTTCACAAATCACTTACCTCACAAAAATCTTCGTTACTCGAACTACTGCAATACAGCGAGCGCCACTACTGCCTGCTAACTAAAAGATTCAAACTACGGAAGTCACTAACTACTGAGAGGCACAGTTAGCAAATGAAAGATTTTAATAGAGAACAAACAATGTATTTACTTTTATAGACATAATATATATATATATATATATATATATATATATATATATATATATATATATATATATATATATATATCAGTTCATGATACCAATTCTTACAAATTTCAAAACTCCGCCATCTCTCTCCCGACGTCCACCACTGCTGGTGGCTCACCTCCAACTGCGAAACGCTACACGCTGTTAGTATCCAGCTGCCGCTTCCAAACACTACAATGGCAGACAACAATGCAAACCAGCCACAGACTGCACATGGCACAGCCAGTGATTTTTATACAGAGCGCTACGTGGCGGCGGCGTTACCAATAAAAAAACCTAAACAGCCTACTTACATTTTCCCCATGGGAGTAATGTCTCAAACTGTCTACGCATTGTTCGTTCCCTGGAAGATCAATAGTAGGTTCCCAAGCACATCTGGAGGCATTCTGTAATCTGTGGACATTCAGAGTGTTGATGAAACACAGAAAATGCATCGGGTTTGAATACAACAGGCACCATGCGGAATTTTCTCCATGGGAGTAATGTCTCAAACTGTCTACGCTTTGATCGCTCCCTGGAAGACCAGAAGTAGTTTCTCAAGCACATCTGGAGGCATTCTGTAATCTGTGGAGATTCAGAGTGTTGATGAAACACAGAAATTCCATCGGGATTGAATACAACAGGCACCATTCGGAATTTTCTCCATGGGAGTAATTTTTTCAAACTGTCTCCGCTTTGATCGATTCCTGGACGACCAGTGTAGTTTTCGAAACCCATCTGGAGACATTCTGTAATCTGTGGACATTCAGACTGTTGGCGAAACACAGAAATTGCATCGGTATTGAATACAACAGGCACCATGCTGACTTTTGTCCATGGGAGTAACGTCTCAAACTGTCTACGCTTTGATCGATACCTGGAAGACCAGTAGTAGTTTTCGAAGCACATTTGGATGCATTCTGTAATACACTCCTGAAAATGGAAAAAAGAACACATTAACACCGGTGTGTCAGACCCACTATACTTGCTCCGGACACTGCGAGAGGGCTGTACAAGCAATGATCACACGAACGGGACAGCGGACACACCAGGAACCGCGGTGTTGGCCGTCGAATGGCGCTAGCTGCGCAGCATTTGTCCACCGCCTCCGTCAGTGTCAGCCAGTTTGCCGTGACATACGGAGCTCCATCGCAGTCTTTAACACTGGTAGCATGCCGCGACAGCGTGGACGTGAACCGTATGTGCAATTGACGGACTTTGAGCGAGGGCGTATAGTGGGCATGCGCGAGGCCGGGTGGACATACCGCCGAATTGCTCAACACGTGGAGCGTGAGGTCTCCACAGTACATCGATGTTGTCGCCAGTGGTCGGGGGAAGGTGCACGTGTCCGTCGACCTGGGACCGGACCGCAGCGACGCACGGATGCACGCCAAGACTGCTACGCAGTGCCGTAGGGGACCTCACCGCCACTTCCCAGCAAATTAGGGACACTGCTGCTCCTGGGGTATCGGCGAGGACCATTCGCAACCGTCTCCATGAAGCTGGGCTACGGTCCCGCACACCGTTAGGCCGTCTTCCGCTCACGCACCAACATCGTGCAGCCCGCCTCCAATGGTGTCGCGACAGGCGTGAATGGAGGGACGAATGCAGACGTGTCGTCTTCAGCGATGAGAGTCGCTTCTGCCTTGGTGCCAATGATGGTCGTATGCGTGTTTGGCGCCGTGCATGTGAGCGCCACAATCAGGACTGCATACGACCGAGGCACACAGGGCCCACACCCGGCATCATGGTGTGGGAGCGATCTCCTACACTGGCCGTACACCTCTGGTGATCGTCGAGGGGACACTGAATAGTGCACGGTACATCCAAACCGTCATCGAACCCATCGTTCTACCATTCCTAGACCGGTAAGGGAACTTGTTGTTCCAACAGGACAATGCACGTCCGCATGTATCCCGTGCCACCCAACGTGCTCTAGAAGGTGTAAGTGAACTACCCTGGCCAGCAAGATCTCCGGATCTGTCCCCCATTGAGCATGTTTGGGACTGGATGAAGCGTCGTCTCACGCGGTCTGCACGTCCAGCACGAACGCTGGTCCAACTGAGGCGCCAGGTGGAAATGGCATGGCAAGCCGTTCCACAGGACGACATCCAGCATTTCTACGATCGTCTCCATGGGAGAATAGCAGCCTGCATTGCTGCGAAAGGTGGATATACACTGTACTAGTGCCGACATTTTGCATGCTCTGTTGCCTGTGTCTATGTGCCTGTGGTTCTGCCAGTGTGATCATGTGATGTATCTGACCCCAGGAATGTGTCAAAAAAGTTTCCCCTTCCTGGGACAATGAATTCACGGTATTCTTATTTCAATTTCCAGGAGTGTATGTGGACACTCAGAGTGTTGAAGAAACAAAGAAATTGCTTCGGGATTGAATACAACAGGCACCATGCCTACTTTTCTCCATGGTAGTAATGTCTCAAACTGTCTACGCTTTGCTCGTACCCTGGAAGACCAGTAGTAGTTTCCCAAACACATCTGGAGGCATTCGGTAAACTGTGGAGCTTCTGAGTGTTGATGAAACACAGAAATTGCTTTGGGACTGAATACAACAGGCACCATGCGGACTTTTCTCCATGGGAGTAATGTCTCAAACTGTCTACGATCTGATCGTTCACTGGAAAACCAATAGTAGTTTCTCAAGCACATCTTGAGGCGTCCTGTAATCTTTGGACATTCAGAGTGTTGATGAAACACAGAAATTGCATCTGGTTTTAATACAACAGGCACCATGCGGGATTTCCTCTATGAGAGTAATGTCTCAAACTGTCTTCGATTCCGAATGCACAAAGTGTGTGGTCTTGTTTCCCATTCTGTATTTGGTCGGGCTCGTAAGAGGTTGAATGTAACGAATGGGTGCGAAAGAGCAAGGGGCAGTGGCTATGTAGAACGAAAACACAATTCCTCAGGGGTGTGAGCGTTTAGAGATAAGTCGCATATATATTATACTTGGTCGTCAGTGAGCGTGTGGCCTAATGGATAAGGCGTCGAATTTCGGTTCCAATGATTGCAGGTTCGAATCCTGTCACGGCCGTGTTTTTCCAGTTCTGAAAAGAAACATACCGTTTTAATGTAGCAATTGAGCAGTACGAAGCCGTCTGAATGTTGCTGTTGACCATTTTCTGCTTGAGATGCTCTTGAGCTTGAAATACACATAACAAGACCGGTGTTAACTGGCGAAATGTTCGGCAGAGTGCCGTCACCGCGAGTTTTGACTGGCACTTGCACATCTAAAACAACGTCGGAAAGTAACTCTTTCGGCTTTTGAGTCACATAAAGTATGTGTGTTAATTTTGACTCCACTAGCTGTGCAGGTTGTCATGCAATTCCTTTACGTCTCAGAAATGATTATGAAATAAAAGTGAAGTACGTGACGAGTGTGACGTTAGGAAAACATTAGGCAGCTTGGAGAGATTCTGTATGGGACGACCCAACCCAAAAGAGTACTGTGTGACGTGCTACCCGGCAGCTATTCACTGAGGCAACCCGGCTAACTCAGTCGGTGGAGCATGAGTTTCTTCCTCTGAAGGACGTGGGTTCGAGCACCACACTGGGCGGAATGGAATTTTGTTCTGCAGCAGATTTAAATTACCGTTTTTCTGATTAACGTGATGTAATGTAAATAGCAACATTAAACTTTGCCTACGTCTCCGTCAGTCGCAAGGAAACTGTATTTGAAGGACAAGGTGATTTTGTAGACATGTGTGAAAGACATGTGCTGAAATGCAAATGGTGTTGTTTGGAGAGAACATCGGTTACGAGTCAGATGTGTAGCCAAGCAGTAATGGGTCGCCATTGCTGCAAATATTAGTCGGTAAAATGAAATGTTGTCAGCTGAAGTCTGATGATCCAGACGACCGTAAGGACGAAGTACGCAAAAGCACCGCTAGGCCGCGCATCTTTAGCTCAGTGGTAGAGCACTGGTATAGTAAAGCAGGGGGTCGTGATTTCCATCCTCAGAGGAGGATGAGGAATTTCCAAATCAGTTGCGCGTCGTGGCCGTATAGCAAACAGTTTCTGTGATGACGAACAATTAGCGACAGGAGTTTTATTAAGAATTACTCCCAGATGTGATTAAGGCGAATGGCGCAGATGAAGCATTTGCCAAAGCTTTGCAGCATAAGGTGGGACGAGGCAGTCTCAATTACATTTTATAGATATATTTCTCACATATCTCAGAGCCTCTCGCGGTCGTCGTCGTTGTTGTCGTCGCCGCCGCCGCTTCTGCAGAAGTAGCAAATGGCCTCGTAGCAAATGCTGCGTGGGACGCCCTGCCTTCGATTCCGAATGCACAAAGTGTGTGGTCTTGTTTCCCAGTCTATATTTGGTCTGTCTCTAATAGGTTGAATGTAACGAATGGGTGGGAAAGAGCAAGGTACAGCGGCTGTGTAGAACGAAAACACAATTCCTCAGGGGTGTGAGCGTTTCGACATACGTCGCATGTAAATTATACTTGGTCGTCAGTGACCATGTGGCCTAATGGATAAGGCGTCGTACTTCATATCCGAAGATTGCAGGTTCGAATCCTGTCACGCTCGTGTTTTTTCAGTTCTGAAAAGAAACATACCGTTTTAATGTAGCAATTGAGCAGTACGAAACCGTCTGAGAGTTGCTGTTGACCACTTTCCGCTTGGAGATGCTCTTGAGGTTGATAAACACACAACAAGACCGGTGTTAACTAGCGAAATGGTCGGCAGAGTGCCGTCACCGCGAGTTTTGACTGGCACTTGCACGTCTAAAAATGATTCCGCCGCCAGCGGCCGTGCTGTGCGGACGTGCGGTGCGGCTGTTGCGGTGATTACATCGTCGCTGCGAGCGGCCGGCGCTGTGTGATGAGTGCGCGCTTTCTGCGTTAGTCATAGTTCACGATCACATTTTTAGATTGACATAATGGATCAGACAACGCGACGCGATACTTTGAAGTTGATTTCGATCCGAACTACGTCCGACCGAAATCTTACGAAGTTGAGGCATTTATCGAAGAAACTTTTCAGATCAAAGTGGATGAATTGATTGGAATACACCTGTCGATTGTCAGTCCGACTGTGTTCCTTAAGTTATCCATTTCTGACCAAATAGTAGAAGCATGTGGTAGGGTGGCAAAATTCAAACATTCAGACGGACACATAGGACAGGTCACGGTATCGCGTGCCGGAATGGGAATACGAACGGTTCGAATCTTTGAGCTCCCCTTTTAAATAACGCCCGAGGAGATTAACAACAAACTGAAAGACTATGGCGCCATTATCAGCAATGTCGCCGAAAAATGGTCTAGCTTGCACAAGTATCCAGTATTAAATGGAGTCAGGCAAGTTAAGATTGACATGCTGAAATATATCCCGTCGTATCTCTGGATTTTTGGATATAGAGCGATCATCATTTACGATGGCCAGCAGAGAACCTGCTCGGGCTGTGGTTCTACCCAGCACGTCCGCGCGCAGTGTGTTCAACGGCGTGTGACGCAACTGCCGACTGGGGAGCGAGACCCGCCTAGTCAAATGGCCACTCTACCCGTGACGTACGCCGCCGCACTACGCAGTGACATGTGTTTCGACAAGGCGGTAGTTGCTTATGCCGACGTTCCCGATGGTAGCGTGGCCATGGATACAAGCAGCACAGAAGCTACAGGTCCAGCGCACTCACAAGACGAGGAAACTGACAGGCGTGGAGAACAAGACCAGGCTAAGACGGCAGAAGAAGGCATGTGCAAATCACTCGAAGACGTCGGGAAACACAAAGAAGACACGGTTGCCACGTCGGAGGATAATGACCAGCAGCCTACAACTGTTACACCAAAGAAACGGAAGAAACGTCGAATAGCCCGTCAGGGAGCAGCAGAAGTCGCGCCAATTCTGCGTGACAAGGCGAAACAAATAGGCCAAGTACTGGCGGAGACGGCACAGGCAACTCCTCTGGAAGATCGAACAACAAAAAAGAAGACTCGAAATGAGGACACTGACCCCGACCGTGGAATCCACATTGAAGACGGTACCGCTAGTCTGAAGGACCTTCCACCTGTACCCAACACGTACACGCGGGAAGTTACGTACACGCGAGTCTGGGCGGATGACATGGAGGAGCAAAGCCATGATGCAGAGATGGCTGACATAGCACAACGTTCAGGACGGACGGCACCCGACCGTCGACAGGATGTGTCCACCCGGCAACAAACCACCATCAAAGATGCTCGTGCGGCAGATGATGATGCCGACTTCTTCTAAGTGGAGCAATCATCCACTTCCCTTGGCAAACAGTACCCCACCTGACATGGTATCGTCGACATGATATCTTTACAGGCGTACAGAATTGCAACCTTCAATATAAATAAAATTAGCAGCACCATCAATCTGAGAAATCTCCAAGATTTTCTGTACGCCGCTGCTATTGACATCTTAGTGCTGCAAGAAGTAACGGCTATCCGTTTGGACGACATCACTGGCTACAACGCCGTCATCAATCCTGGCAATGACAATAGCCTCGGCACAGCGATTATGACTAAAGAGGGTATCCTACTTACAGACGTGGCGCAACTGCCTAACAGTAGAGGTCTTGGTGTCACGATAAACAACACCAGGTTTATCAACATATATGCCCCGTCAGGAACAGGAAACAAGCGCCGCAGGGCCGAATTTTTCAAGGAGGACATCGCCCCCCTTTTCGCGGTGCGATTTGAACAAATAATATTTGCGGGTGACTTTAATTGCGTGCTGAGTCCCAAAGATCAGACGCCAAATTTTAACAAATCTCTGGAGCTGGAGGACATCGTCAGAAACTGTTTGATACGTGGGAACTAAAACACGGTGATAGGCTAGGTTTCACCTATATCACCAGCCATTCTGCCAGTCGTATCGACAGGATTTACGCAACATCCAATTTAAGGAGACACGTTTTACAGTCCGAGCTATGGCCCACGATTTTCTCTGATCATATCGCGTGCATATGTACGGTAAATTTAGAGAAACAAGGCACTTACAGGGCGAGAGGTCAGTGGAAGCTAAACGTTACTCATCTTTCGGATCCTGGATGTCACGCCGCCTTCCACACCACTTGGGCAGAATGTGAAAGGAAGTTCCACTTGTACGGCACGGCGCTGAATTGGTGGCTAAACTGCGCGAAGCCCACAATATTAAAGACAATGAAAACTTACTCCCGTGAAAAAGTCGCCTGGCGGAAGCGGACAGTAGACTTTTACTTCAGGTGTCTGAGAGACTTGTGCGTTCGTGATGCTACAGTCATAACAAATTATGGGCAAATCAACAGAATAAAAGCAAAATTGCTCAACCTGCAGAGACACAATATCGAAGGCTGTAAAATACGAACGCGTTTGCAGAACGGTACACGAGAAGAAACAACATCGATGTACCACATTCTCCAAGAGAACAAAAGACAAAAACGGAAAATTCCGACGGAACTCAAAACTTCAGACGGGAGACTCTTGAAATATCAAGCTGCAATACGAGACGAGATCCATCGACACTTTAGTGAATTGCTGGCCAATACACAGACAGATGAAACAGCGCAGCAAGCTCTCACTGCTAGGACGACAGAGCGACTCACTCCTGAAGAAGCTGATGTGCTCGCAGCGAGAATAACGGACGAAAACGTCGAAGATGCCATCTCGAAAAGCCCAAAGAACAAATCACCTGGACCAGATGGGCTACCCGCTGAATTTTATCAAACTTTTCGCGAACAAATAATTGCTAATTTGACACTCGTATGCAATGAAATACTAAATGCCGACACTGACCTTCCGAAGGAATTCTGTGAAGGTACAGTGGTCTTAGTCCCCAAAACACCAGGAGGCAAAACCGTGGAGAATCTTCGACCCATAACACTTCTCAGTAGTGATTATAAAATCTTCGCCCGTATCATGATGCAAAGGTTGAATTCTGTTATTCGTACAGTGACAGGAGCCTACCAGACAAGTGTGGGAAAGGACAGAACGATATTTCAGACCTTATGCGACTACAGAGACATTATAGCGATATCGGAAGCCTGCAACATTTGCTGTGCTCTGATGTCGCTTGACTTTGAAAAAGCTTTTGATAAAGTTAATCATTCGTACCTGCTCCGGTGTATGACATCCATGCACTTCCCCCAGAAAATTATAGCCTCCGTGAAAAACATACTGACGAATAGCACGTCAAGAATCAGTGTCAACGGACAACTCAGTCACCCGATCAATATTCAGAGTTCGGGAACACAAGGTTGCCCAATGTCCATGACGCTTTTCGCAATTGCGCTTGAACCTCTCTTAGTATCTCTGACTCGGCAACTCCGTGGATTACATATACACGGACAGAAGATCATATGTCAAGCCTACGCGGACGATGTAGGGGTACTTGTGACTGACGAAAGCGAGGTGGAAACAGTACTTGAAGTTGTGGCGACCTACGAAATGGCGTCAGGAGCTAAACTCAACCGCAATAAATCTGGTATTATGAATCTTGGTCGGGGTATAGAGATCAGAGCCGCTGGAAGTATCAACACTGTGGAAAAAATCAAATGCCTTGGAATAGAATATACGAGTAATATTCGCCGCAAGGCCGCTATCAATTATCGAAAATTACTTGCCACATTACGGGCAAGCATAAAACAACACAGCTTGCGTAATTTAAACGTAATAAAAAAGTGCAACTGGCCAATACATACATCACTTCCAAAGTCAACTATGTTGCTCAAGTGCTGCCTCTGCCAAAAACCATTGCACACCAAATGCATGCAGCGCTTGGTTATTTTTTCAGCAGAGGTCAGATATTTAAGGTTTCATATGATACCTTGACGCTACCGACACGCAATGGAGGGCTACAACTGACAGACATCTACCTCAAAGCGCAAGCGCTATACGTTAGCAAAACTTATAAACAGTGGCAACGATCACCGCGGACCATAGTGGCTCATCTCTTACGTGAAATCACCCCAGTCAGCAGAGATCCACCAATCGATGTGCATCACATCTCCCACGAGCTGTACCACTACAAACATTTTCTGGTGGAATACAGCTATGTACGCCATAGAATACCGGAGAAGAACATATATCGGGTTAAGGAGGTTTACAACACCTTGCTGGAAGGAAAATTGCGCAATCGAATAGAAAACAAGTTTCGACATTATAATTGGAAAAACATATTGGACAACATATCTGACCCCCATCTACCATCCAATGTGCGATCGACGTGGTACCTCGCAGTCAATAGAAAAATCCCAACCTACTCCAAACTGCACGTGATACGTCTGGCACACACACCAAACTGTTCCAGCTGCAATGTCGTCGACACTGCAGAACATCGCTTCGTCTGTGAAGATGTGAAAGACGTGTGGAATCTCTTCAGGCAAAAACTAGCACATGTGCTACGTACGTCACCTAACACAATTTCACCGACACACGTCCTTCTGCCTGATGACGTGCCATATCCTAACACTAAAAGAAGGTCAGCCAACTGGCTCAAAGGACTGACAGTCCGTTACATCTCAACGGCTATGACGAAAAGTGAAGCAGATTATTGGATGTACCTGATGACAGAACATCAAAAGCTCGAACGACAAATGAAATACAAAGACAACTACGCAAATTTCTTGAACCGAACATTGTCTCACCGACAGAGCTGAAGAACGATCAAACGACATGTAGTTCAACCTCAAGATTCCTTTTTTTTCCTTTATGAAATTATCTAATTATCTATTAAGCTTCTCATTCATTTTACGACAACAAGGTGGCTATTTCGTTTGCCCTTCACCCTCGTGTCGCAGCAATAATAGGTTGCTGACACACCCATGAGAAGCCATCAGGCTGATGTAAGCCTGGCTCTCCTATAAAAATCACTCCCACACAATGATGGAAGATAGTAGCGGAACTATTTTTTTTCCATAACCCCAAAAGAAGGAATTTTATTTACTTGTATACATTTACTTCGTCACTCACCTATATCATATGGACCAAACGTAGCACAGCAACTAGCCGAAGAAGGCACAAATGGCGAGCGGAAGGGCGGGCTGTAGGGGAGGAAGGAGGCCCGATTTAAAAAGAAAAAAAAAAGTCGGTAGAGCATGAGACTCTTAATCTCAGGGTCGTGGGTTCGAGCCCAACGCTGGGCGAAACGGAATTTTGTTCCGCTGCAGATGTAAATTACCGTTCTTCTTATTAACGTGATGTAATGGAAATAGCAACTTTAAACTTTGCCTACGTCTCCGTCAGTCGCAAGGAAACTGTATTTGAAGGTGAAGGTGATTTTGTAGACATGTGTGAAAGAAATGTTCTGAAATGCAAGTGGTGTTGTTTGGAGAGAACATCGGTTACGAGTCAGATGTGTAGCCAAGCAGTAATGGGTCGCCATAGCTGCAAATATTAGTCGGTAATATGAAGTGTTGTCAGCTGAAGTCTGATGATCCAGACGTCCGTAAGGACGAAGTACGTAAAAGTACCGCTAGGCCGCGACTCTTTAGCTCAGTGGTAGAACACTGGTCTAGTTAAGCAGGGGTCGTGAGATCCATCCTCACAGGAGCAAGACGAATTTTGGAAATCAGTTGCGCGTCGTGCCGTAAAGCAAAAAGTTTCTGTGATGACGAACAATTAGCGACAGGCGTTTTATTAAGAATTACTCTCAGATGTGATTAAGGCGAATGGCGCAGACAAATTATTTGCCAAAGCGGTGCAGCATAAGGTGGGCCGAGGCAGTCTCAATTACATTTTATAGATGTATTATTCACATATCTCAGAGCGTTTCGCGGTCGTCGTCGTTGTCGTCGCCACCGCTTCTGCAGAAGAAGGAAATGGCCATCGTAGCAAATGCGCCGAGGGACGCCCAGCCTTCGATTCCGAATGCAAAAAGTGTGTGTTGTCGTTTCCCAGTCTATATTTGGTCGGTCTTTAGCTCTGCAGG
Source organism: Schistocerca gregaria (assembly GCF_023897955.1). Classification (NCBI taxonomy): domain Eukaryota; kingdom Metazoa; phylum Arthropoda; class Insecta; order Orthoptera; family Acrididae; genus Schistocerca; species Schistocerca gregaria. The sequence goes on from NC_064920.1 coordinate 46,279,093, forward strand.
TTGTCATGCAAATCCTTTACCTCTCAGAAATGATTATGAAATAAAAGTGAAGTACGTGACGAGTGTGACGTTAGGAAAACATTAGGCAGCATGGAGAGATTCTGTATGGGACCACCCGACCCAAACGAGTACTGTGTAACGTGCTAAGAGGTTGAATGTAACGAATGGGTGGGAAAGAGCAAGGGGCAGCGGCTGTGTAGCACGAAAACAAAATTCCTCAGGGGTGTGAACGTTTAGAGATAAGTCGCATGTAAGTTACACTTGGTCGTCAGTGACCGTGTGGCCTAACGGATAAGGCGTCGGACTTCAGATCCGAAGATTGCAGTTTCGAATCCTGTGACGGTCGTGTTTTTCCAGTTCTGAAAAAGAAACATACCGTTTTAATGTAGCAATTGAGCAGTACGAAACCGTCTGAATGTTGCTGTTGACCATTTTCTGCTTGGAGATGCTCTTGAGCTTGAAACACACACATCAAGACCGGTATTAACTAGCGAAATGGTCGGCAGAGTACCGTCACCGCGAGTTTTGACTGGCACTTGCACATCTAAAACAATGTCGGAAAGTAACCCGTTCGGCTTTTGAGTCACATCAAGTATGTGTGTTAATTTTGACGACACTAGCTCTGCATGTTGTCATGCAATTCCTTTACCTCTCAGAAATGATTATGAAATAAAAGTGAAGTACGTGACGAGTGTGACGTTAGGAAAACACTTGGCAGCATAGAGAGATTCTGTATGGGACCACCCAACCCAAACGAGTACTGTGTGACGTGGTACCCGGCAAGTATTAACCGAGGTAGCGCCCCTGACATAGTCGGTAGAGCATGAGACTCTTAATCTCAGGGTCGTCGGTTCCTGCCCCACGCTGGGCGGAGCGGAATTTTGTTCCACTGCAGATGTAAATAACTGTTTTTCTGATTAAAGTTGATGTAATGGAAATAGCAACTTTTAACTTTGCCTACGTCTCCGTCAGTCTCAAGGAAACTGTAATTGAAGGTGAAGGTGCTTTTGTAGACATGTGTGAATGACATGTTCCGAAATGCAAGTGGTGTTGTTTGGAGAGAACATCGGTTACGTGTCAGATGTGTAGCCAAGCAGTAATGGGTCGCCATAGCTGCAAATATTAGTCGGTAATACGAAGTGTTGTCAGCTGAAGTCTGATAATGCAGACGACCGTAAGGACGAAGTACGCAAGAGTGCTGCTAGGCCGCGCCTGTTTAGCTCAGTGGTAGAGCGCTGGTCTAGTAAACCAGGGGTCGTAAGTTCCCTCCTCACAGGAGGAAGACGAATTTTGGAAATCTGTTGCCCGTCGTGCTGCATAGCAAACAGTTTCTGTGATGACGGACAATTACCGACAGGCGTTTTATTAAGTATTACTCTCAGCTGTGATTAGGGCGAATGGCGCAGATAAACAATTTGCCAAAGCGGTACACCATAAGGTGGGACGAGGCAGTCTGAATTAGATTTTATAGATGTATTTCCCACATATCTCAGGTCGTCGTCGTCGTCGTCGTCGCCGCCTCTTCTTCTGCAGAAGTAGCAAATGGCCATGGTAGAAAATGCGGCGAGGACGCCCTGCCTTCGATTCCGAATGCACAAAGTGTGTGGTCTTGTTTCCCAGTCTCTATTAGGTCGGTCTCGTAAGAGGTTGAATGTAACGAATAGGTGGGAAAGAGCATGGGGCAGCGCCTGTGTAGAACGAAAACACAAATCATCAGGGGTGTGAGCGTTTCGAGATGAGTCGTATACAAGTTATACTTGGTCGTCAGTGACCGTGTGACCTAATGGATAAGGCGTCGGACTTAGGATCTGAAGATTACAGGTTCTAATTCTGTCACTCTCGTGTTCGTTTAGATCCTAACCACGTTATCGGAATCCAGTTTTCGATCACGAGTAGTGTCGTTCATATTAAAATGTCAAACACCGAGGGTTGTGAAGATGTTATTCGCCGCCATACCGATGGACTTAAGTTCAAATACTCTGACGGTCACGTCGGACCAGTAACACTTGGACTCGCAGAGTACAGTCAACGCACGATTAGGGTGTTTGAACTACCTTTTGAAGTGCCGAAGGACGTAGTTGTCTCTGAGTTACAAACATACGGTAACGTCATCGGTTACGTAGAGGAAAAATGGCAAACTTTCACGACCTACCATGTCCTTAATGGTGTGCGTCAGGTAAAAATTGAACTGAAAAAACATATACCATCATACCTGACAATTGTCATGTACGACGGCCAACCCCGAACATGTGCGGGTTGTGGACAAGAAGGCCACGTCAGATCCGCCTTGATGCGACGCCAGCCGATCCGAACGCCGGTCGGCGAGGAAGCGTCCCCACATATGACAAGGTTGCCCAGGAAGGTAGCACCTCTGCACAGGGTCTTCCTGCTCTGTTGACGTCGTCTGATCAGGCAGATGCAACCGCTACTGAGATTCCTTCTGAGGTGCTACAGACGCCAGATCCTGACATTCCACATCATCGCAGCACTGTGACTGAAAATGCTGCTGAAATGGACGTTGCTCCGGGAGTGGTACCTACTTCTGCTTTCCTTCAGACTGATCCGGAGTCAGACGAAGGCCACCCGCAATCAGACTCGGAACGACCTGTTCGAAAACAAGGGTCGACACGAAAGAGAAAGAAACTTAGCCGTACACCCCCTGATGAGTCCATTCTACGGATGGGTGCCAGAGATGCAGAACCGAAGATGGACGACAAACCGCTCTATGATGTCCAAAAGTCGATGCGAACGACCCGCCACAGGCGACCACTGGCAACGATCACCTCTCCTTACTGGCGCCGTCGCCCCCACAGGTCGACGTTGAAGAAAGTCTTTATGCTGAGCCGAAAACTACGTTTCCTCTCCATGTGGATGATGAAAACAGTCGGTACCCTACCGCAGTATCAGTCTCCTGGGCAGACGACGTGGAGATCGAAGGGAATGGGGTGGACAGTGCTGATGATGGGGCGCCCCCATCTGTTGCGCCCGCGCCTGCAAACTCTCCACAATAGCAACCTCTTCAGCGGACCAGCAAGATCGACGACCTCTCGCCCCTGAAGAAGCAGCCCCACTTGTGCCTGTGGGACTCCAACACCAGCATTATAGTGTCGCAACGATTAACCTCGCGACCATTCGTGCGCCCCACAAACTAGCGCTGCTCCGCGATATGATTTATGATGCGGACATTGATATTGCGCTTTTTCAGGAAGTGCATGTCGCCGATTTTTCACCACCACGTGGCTTCACGGCGCATCTTTCTCCCGCTTCGGACACCGGTAGTGGTGTTGCCATCATCTTACGAGAAGGTCTTCCTGCCGAAGATGTCCTATACCTTCCCAACGGCAGAGGTATGGCCCTTACTCTCTTTGGTGTACGCATCCTCAACATTTATGCGCCGTCGGGCTCCAGCTACCGTCTTGAACGCAATGCCTTCTTCGCAGATGAAGTTACACCCCTTTTTATGGGACTTCAACTGCACCCAGCGACCTCAGGATCAATTGCCGCGTCACTCACCATGCGCAGCTCTGGAAACAGTCGTGATGCGGCTACAATTTGTCGATACGTGGAGACATGTTCACGGTGATCGTTTGGGCTTTACGTACTACACTGCTCACTCCTCTAGCCGACTGGATCGCATCTACATCTCGCGATCCCTAATTCAACACACACGACAGGCTGAAATCTGGCCTGTTGCTTTCTCAGATCATGAGGCTTACTTCACTGACGTTGTTCTCACAAGACAGGCAGTATGGCACGGACGTGGTTTATGGAAACTGAACACGGCACTTCTTAATTCACCTGACTGTCGACCTCTAATAGAAGACACTTCGATCACATGTAATAGACGCCGTCCCACGTATCCGTCTACCATATCCTGGTGAATCCAGTGTGCAAAACCTGCTCTTCGAAAAACTTTGATCCGATATGGCAAAGATGTTGTCGCCTGGAGAAAGAGCACTACGGACTTTTACTACAGGATCCTACGAGAATGCTCCACGATGCCAGCCTCCCCTGAGCGCCATACAAGGGTAAACCATGCTAAGTCCCAAATCTCCAATCTCATGCGAAGGCACTTGGAAGGAGCGATAGTACGATCTCGTACTGCTGATCGCATGCCTCATGAACATCCATCTATGTACCATATCATCCAAGAGCGCCAACATCGTCGCCGAAAATTTATTCCCATCCTAACAGACCAAGATGGGCGTCGCTACGTAACCCAATCTGCAATAGGGAATGTGCTTCACGCCCACTACCAGCAGCTGTACGCCGCAATTCCACATTCCCCAGAGTTGATCGAGGAAGTCTCACAGCTCAACTTCGGTGGTCTCCCAGGAGATGCGGCGACTGACTTGGTGTCAGAGGTGACTTATGATGAAGTCCGCGATGCGATCCGAGCAGGAACCATCAATCGCTCCCCAGGACCCTACGGTCTTCCCCTCGAATTTTATCGCACCTTTCGTGATTTGTTAGAGTCCACCTTCACCTCCATATGTCGGGAAGTGATGTCTCTGGAAGTACCTGTGCCAGACTCTTTCATGGAAGGAATTATTATTCCTGTACATAAACCGCATGGTGGCAACAATATCAGTGATTATCAGCCCCTCACCCTCCTTAACATTGATATGAAAATCTTCACTCGCCTTTTGGCGGCACGACTTAAAACCGTTGTCCGATATGTTGTGTCGCCAGACCAAGCACCTCTGGGAGGGGATAATAATATCCGCACGGCTTTATGCCGCTACAGGGATATGATCGCCGTTACCCAGGCACAACGCCTCTCTCCGGCACTTGCGTCTTTGGACTTTAGTCAAGCTTTTGATAGGGTTGACCATTCGTTCCTTACGGCCGCTCTCCACCATATGGGTTTCCCAGTCGCCGTTATCACGGTAGTGATGCGCCTTCTGCGGGATGCTTCTTCCAGGATTATGTACAATGGCAGACTCACTCCTCCGATAAAAATAGGTCGATCCGTACGTCAAGGTTGCCCTCTATCAGCGATTTTGTACGGCTTTTCCTTGGAATCCTTGCTATGTGGGCTCAGACAACGTTTGGTAGGATTGTCCATAGATCGATACCCATTCTGTTGCACGGCCTATGCTGACGATGTAGTCATCTGTTTGCGTAATGCCGACGAGGTTAGAGCTGTTTTGACGTGGGTAGCGACTTATGGTGAGGCGTCAGGTAGCTCTTTAAACGTACGTAAGTCACAAGTTATGTTCATTGGCACGGGACTCCCTGTGGAGTGTGTTACACCTCTCACCACCGTTGATACCATTCGCTGTTTGGGAATAGACTTTTCATCTGATCTCCTGCGTTCAGCCACCATCAACTGCAGACGCCTCCTTTTAATGATCAAAGCAGGTCTTATGGATCATCGCCTTCGATCCCTAGATATTCTCCAACGAGCTCGATATGTCAATATATATATCGCATCCCGAGTGCCCCATGTAGCACAAGTTCTACCTTTCCCGCTTACTATGGCACGTCGCATGTTGGCAGCGATGGCATCTTTCGTCAGCTCTGGGCTGTTGTTCAAAGTGAACTATGGAACCCTTACTCTTCCCCATGAACGAGGTGGGATAGGTGTGTTTCACGTGCTGGATAGAGCTTGCGCCCTATTTGTGAGCTCCCAGATGACGGTATGGACACGATGCCCAATGAGCCTCACTGGTCTCCTCCTGACGGCATATACGCCGGTCTCACTGTCAGCCCCAGTGATGATCTAGGACGTTCCGGTCCATTTCTATTATATACGATACTTGTTTCTTGAACTCAGTTATCTACGCGTCACCTTACCAAGACAGCTTTTACTCAAGACAAAGGCAGTATACAATGTCCTCCAATTAGGTCGTCCACCTAACCCGATTGAACAAAAGTTCCCCCAGATAGACTGGCGTCATGTATGGCGCGCGGTTTTCGCCCATTACCTTGACATGAATGTTCAATCTGTCTGGTACCTAACTGTCAATGGTAAGAAAATCAATCAATCACGCCTTCATCGTATCTACCTCGCCCAATCACCTCTCTGTTCCACGTGCGGAGTCCCAGACAATGATGAACATCGGTTTGTTTGCGGACCGGTGGCGGAGGTTTGGCACTTCATTCGTCTTATTGTCGTTTTTCTAACGCGGGACATTCCGGATCGGATTACTCCCCTTTCATTATTATTTCCGGATCGTGAATATTTTTCTCGGACAAAGACCAATGCTGTGAATTGGATTCGCGGACATGCCATTCACTACCTATTTGGACAAACTGTAGACTCTGTACTCGATTTTTGGACATACCTCAATGACAGTCATTATGTCGTGGTCTGTCACCCAAAATACAAACAATTTTCCTCGAACTTCCTTGGGAGTGCTTTCCATGAACCGCCTCGCAGCTGGAATGTATTAAGCCAATAGAGAGGAACGTTTCCTGTTTGAACCAGTGAACATTTCTGAGCAATTGAACAGAACACATAAATTTCGAGAAGACGTGACTCATCATATTACCAGCAGGGCGCAGAAGGCTTCTGATCAATGACACAACAAAACTAAACAAAAACAAAAAAAATAACATAGCAACAATAAAAAAAAGAAAATTCAGAAAAAATAAGATTTTGTTTTATTTGTAAGGATAGCCCTAACCTTGATTTCCTATATTTACCCTGGTAGATAGGCAGCTCTCTGGGGTAGGTTTAGTCAGGAGCCAACGCCTGAAGTGGAACAGATTTTTCTTCTTTTTTTTTTTTTTAGGATGAAAAGTGGCGATGGCACTTGGTTCTTTTTTTTAGTTCCATTTCATAAAAGGGTTAACTAATGAAAAAAAAAAGTGGTAAGGGGTCTGGAACGTTCCAGCGCCTCGGCTGGGGCTATTCGCCCCAGCCGGGCCAGTGTTCAAACCTGGCCGGCGCTGGAATTTTCAGACTTCCGTACACTAGCTTTATAAAATATATATATATATATCTGAATATTGCAGGTTCGAATCATGTCACGGTCGTGTTTTTCCAGTTCTGAAAAAAAAACATATCGTTTTAATGTAGCAATTGAGCAGTACGAAACCGTCTGAATGTTGCTGTTGACCATTTTCTGCTTGGAGATGCTCTTGAGCTTGAAACACACACAACAAAACCGGTGTTAACTAGAGAAATGGTCGGCAGAGTGCCGTCACCGCGAGTTTTGACTGGCACTTGCACATGTAAAACAACGTCGGAAAGTAACTCGTTCGGCTTTTGAGTCACATCAAGTATGTGTGTTAATTTTGACGCCACTAGCTCTGCATGATGTCATGCAATTCCTTTACCTCTCAGCAATGATTATGAAATAAGAGTGAAGTACGTGACGAGTGTGACGTTAGGAAAACATTAGGCAGCATGGAGAGATTCTGTATGGGACAACCCAACCTAAACGAGTACTGTGTGACGTACCATCCGGCAAGTATTCACCGAGGCAGCACGGCTAGCTCAGTCGGTAGAGCATGCAACTCTTAATCTCACCTTCGTTTGTTCGAGCTCCACGTTGGGCAGAAGTAAATTACCGTTTTTCTGATTAACGTGATGTAATGGAAATAGAAACTTTAAACTTTGCCTACGTCTCTGTCAGTCGCAAGGAAACTGTAATTGAAGGTGAAGGTGATTTTGTAGACATGTGTGAAAGACGTGTTCTGAAATGCAAGTGGTGTTGTTTGGAGGGAACATCGGTTACGTGTCAGATGTGTAGCCAAGCAGTAATGGGTCGCCATAGCTGCAAATATTAGCCGGTAATATAAAGTGTTGTCAGCTGAAGTCTGATGATCCAGATGACGGTAAGGACGAAGTACGCAAGAGTGCCGCTAGGCCGCGCTTCTGTAGCTCAGTGGTACAGCAGTGATATAATAAACCAGTGGTCGTGAGTTCCATACTCACAGGAGGAAGACAAATTTTGGAAATCAGTTGCGCGTCGTGGCCGTGTAGCAAACAGTATCTTTGATGACGAACAATTAGCGACAGGCGTTTTATTAAGAATTACTCTCAGATGTGATTAAGGCGAATGGCGCAGATAAAGCGTTTGCCAAAGCTGTCCAGCATAAAGTGGGACGAGACAGTCTCAGTTATATTTTATAGATGTATTTCTCACATATCTCAGAGCGTCTAGCGGTCGTCGTCGTCGCCCTCTTCGACACCGCTTCTGCAGGAGTAGCAAATGGCCATCGTAGCAAATGCGTCGAGGGACGCCCTGCCTTCATTTCCGAATGCACATAGTGTGTGGTCTTGTTTCCCAGTCTATATTTGGTCGGTCTCGTAAGAGGTTGAATGTAACGAATGGGTGGGAAGGAGCAAGGGGCAGCTGCAGTGTTGAACGAAAACACAATTCCTCAGGGGTGTGAGCGTTTCGAGATGAGTCGTATACAAGTTATAGTTGGTCGTCAGTGACCGTGTGGCCTAATGGATCAGGCGTCGGACTTCGGATATTAAGATTACAGGTTCGAATGCTGTCACGCTCGTGTTTTCCAGTTCTGAAAAAGAAACATACCGTTTTAATGTATCAATTGAGCAGTACGAAACCGTCTGAATGTTGCTGTTGGCCATTTTCTGCTTAGAGATCCTCTTGAGCTTGAAACACACAAAACAAGACCGGTGTTAACTAGTGAAATGGTCGGCAGAGTGTCGCCACCGCTTGTTTTGACTGGCACTTGCACATCTAAAACAACGTCGGAAAGTAACTCGTTCAGCTTTTGAGTCACATCAAGTATGTGTGTTAATTTTGACGCCACTAGCTCTGCATGTTGTCATGCAATTCCCTTACCTCTCAGAAATGATTATGAAATAAAAGTGAAGTACGTGACGAGTGTGACGTTAAGAAAACATTAGGCAACATGGAGAGTTTCTGTTTGGGACCACCCAACCCAAACGAGTACTGTGTGACGTGCTACCCGGCAGGTATTCATCGAGGCAGCCGGCTAGCTCAGTCGGTAGAGTGTGGGACTCTTAACCCAGACTCGTTGGTTCGAGCCCCACGCTGGGCGGAACGGAATTTTGTTCCGCTGCAGATGTGAATTACCGTTTTTCAGATTAACGTGATGTAATGGAAAAAGCAAGTTTAAACTTTGCCTACGTCTCCGTCAGTGGCAAGGAAACTGTATTTGAAGGTGTATGTGATTTTGTAGACATGTGTGAAAGACATGTTCTGAAATGCAAGTGTTGTTGTTTGGAGAGCACATCGGTTACGTGTCAGATGTGTAGCCAAGCAGTAATGGGACGCCATAGCTGCAAATATTAGTCGGTAATATGAAGTGTTGTCAGCTGAAGTCTGATGGTGCAGACGACCATAAGGACGAAGTACGAAACTTACCGCTTTACCGCGCCTTTTTAGCTCAGTGGCAGAGCACTGGTCTAGTAACCCAGGGGTCGTAACTTCCCTCCTCACAGGAGGAAGACGAATTTTGGAAATCAGTTGCGCTTCGTGGCCGTGCAGCAAACAGTATCTGTGATGACGAACAATTAGCGACTTGCGTTTTATTAAGAATAACTCTCACATGTGATTAAGGCGAATGGCGCAGATAAAGCATTTGCCAAAGCGGTACATCATAAGATGGGACGAGGCAGTCTGAATTACATTTTATAGATGTATTTCTGACATATCTTAGAGCCTTTCGCGGTCGTCGTCGTCGTCGTCGTCGTCGCCGCGCTTCTGCAGAAGTAGCAAATGGCCATCGTAGCAAATGCGGCGAGGGACGCCCTGCCTTCGATTCCGAATGCACAAAGTGTGTGGTCTTGTTTCCCAGTCTATATTTGGTCGGTCTCGTAAGAGGTTGAATGTAACGAATGGGTGGGAAGGAGCAAGGGGCAGCTGCAGTGTTGAACGAAAACACAATTCCTCAGGGGTGTGAGCGTTTCGAGATGAGTCGTATACAAGTTATAGTTGGTCGTCAGTGACCGTGTGGCCTAATGGATCAGGCGTCGGACTTCGGATCTGAAGATTACGGGTTCGATGGTGTCACGCTCGTGTTTTTCCAGTTATGAAAAAGATACATACCGTTTAATGTAGCAATTGAGCAGTACGAAACCGTCTGAATGTTGCTGTTGACCATTTTCTGCTTGGAGATGATCTTGAGCTTCATACACACACAACAAGACCTGTGTTAACTAGCAAAATGGTCGGCAGAGTGCCGTCACAGCGAGTTTTGACTGGCACTTGCACATTTAAAACAACGTCGGAGAGTAACTCGTTCGGCCTTTGAGTCACTTCAAGTATGTGTGTTAATTTTGACGCCACTAGCTCTGCATGTTGTCATGCAATTCCTTTACCTCTCAGAAATGATTATGAAATAAAAGTGAAGTACGTGACGAGTGTGACGTTAGGACAACATTAGGCAGCATGGAGAGATTCTGTATGGGACCACCCAACCCAAACGAGTACTGTGTGACGTGCTACCCGGCAGGTATTCACCGAGGCAGCCTGCTAGCTTAGTCGGCGAAGATCGCTGTGGTCCCGTGATTAGCGTGAGCAGCTGCGGAACGAGAGGTCCTTGGTTCTAGTCTTCCCTCGAGTGAAAAGTTTAAATTTAGTGTCGAGGCGCGGCCGTCGTGCAGGTCGGACGTGCCTGGAGCGTTGTTTACGTGCTCAGCTGCGGCCTGCGGTGCGGCACGTGGTGAGTCGAAGTCCGTTGCGGCGCGCATAACATCTTGTTTTTAACGAATAAAACCTAACATGGATCACCCAGAGCGGAAAGATACTTTGAGGTTTATGTTTGATGGAAGTTTTTCTTGACCGAAATATTACGAAGTCGAACGATTTCTCGATGAAGACGTAAAATTGCCTCCCACCGATGGCATTGGTATCCATTTGTCTATTGTCAGTAGCACAGTTTATATCAAATTGCGTGACCCAAAATTGTGCGACAAAAGCATCGATTCATGTGGCGGTACCTATAAATTTCGACACAGTGACGGGAATGTTGGTGAGGTGACTGTTGTCCACGCTGGTCTTGGTATTCCCACCGTCATGATTTTCGAGTTGCCTTTTGAAATCACGGCTGAACAAATTAATGCTTCTATTAAGTCCTACGGCAAAATTATCAGTAAAATTGCCGAAAAGTGGGCTCCGTTCCATAAGTACCCTGTTTTGAACGGTGTGCGGCAAATTAAGATCGAATTGCAACGGCATATTCCATCCTACCTAACGATTTGTGGATATAGGGCGATAATCATGTATGAGGGACAGCCTCGTACATGTTCAGGCTGTAATTCCACGGGACACGTCCGGGCACAGTGCATCCAACGACATGTAACGCAGCTGCCTGCGGGTGAACTGGGCCCTCCTCCGCAACTGACAATATTACCGACTACTTATGTAGCGGCGGTCCGTGCAAATACACCCACTGCGTCGGCTGCGGAAGTCGGACTTAGTGTGGCCGATGTTACGAATGGCCGAGATGTACCTAAGGAAATCTGTACCACTCAGGAAGCCTTGCCGGTCGCTGGCTTGCTACCCGCGGTGCCCCGTGATGCCTCACGTGAGGAAGCCAGGGTTGTCGTTGTGGAGGCGGTCACTACCGCCACTGACAGCCAGCAAGAGACAGAGACTCTTCCTCTTCCTTTAGAGAATGCGGAAGCCTCTGTCAGTAGGTCCTCCCCGAAAAAGCACAAGAAACGTCGGGTCGCTCGTCCTGCGGCAGCCCAATCGGCACCTCCCTTGCGTGAAAAGGCCAAACACGCGAGCCGCATGATCTGCGTTGACACTTCGGGGACCGAAGACTGTCTTCCGTCGTTGGCCTCACCCATGAATATTGACGATGATGTCTCCAACCTTGACACGGGGAGGGCACATATTTGTGCTCCATCGCGGACGGCCTAAGTTGCAGATGTGCAGGGTGACGGCCCGCAATGCGGTTCCGGAACTGCTGCAGCAGGCGCGACGACGGCTGTGTCTGTCGATAATTGGGCGGATGATATTGAAGATATGACTGGCAATACCGAGCGTGAAGAACCGATGGCAACTGGAGATACGCTGCTTACGTCTCGGCGCAATGCAGCGTCCACGGACGGCGACGTCTAGACTTATTCGACCTCCGAAGCGGACGACTGTTGAAGGGATAAAAATCGTACCTGTTTTCATCAGCAGATGACCAGTCGTCCCACATCGCTCCGTTCACGACAATCCTATAAGATTTCTACCATTGTCTCTCAAGCAAAAATCCACAGCCTTCGACAATATTTACGGGCCGTTCGTACAGGAAGCACTGACTCCGCTCCTAGCCGACGTCCCCGGTTATGACGCCATTGTCAATGTAGGAACGGAGGCAGGTACGATCATTCTGTATCGGGAAGGCATTGAATGTTCTTGTTTGTCCATGTTACCTACCGGACGAGGCATTGCCGCACAGTTCCATGATGTACTCCTTCTTAATGTGTACGCCCCTTCCGGTTCCAACGCGCGAGCGGTGAGGAGGGAGTTTTACACGGGAGAGATAGCGAATCTAATCACCGACTTGCGTCTGCGTATTATTATGGGTGGTGACTTTAACTGTATTTTGCGCCGCACCGATCAAACGCCGAACTTTAACTTCAGCCAATAACTGCTAACACTGGTTACAGAATTGCAGTTAGTCGACACGTGGGCGACCTTACACCCAGATGAAGTTGCCTTTACTCACTTTACGCAGGTCTTCCAGCAGGTTAGATCGCATATATGTGCAACGCGGTCTTTTAGCCGACGTGGGAACTTGCGAATATTGGCCCGTTAATTTCAGTGACCATATCGCTTACCACATCGTCTTTAATCACTCACCGCAGAAAGTTTATAGAGGTTTCGGACGATGTCAACTCAACTGTCGCCTCTTACAAGACGCCACTTTAGAGCTTGAGATCCTGTCAGCTTGGCACTCCGTAACATCAAGCAGGCCCACGTACCCCACGTGGATTGATTGGTGGACGCTTCATGCAAAGGGGAAACTCATTACTTGCATCAAGCACCATGCCCGGCCTCGTGCGCGCGGTGAGAAGGAAATCACTGAAATCTATTTCTGTGCCCTGCGGGAATTGTACCGGGATTATCATCAGGTGCCTAATAACATCACGCACGTACGCAGACTCCAAGCCAAGATTACATCCTTGACGGGTTGCACCGCCATCGGCCACCAGATTCGAGCACGTGACTTCACAAACTTGCCGCAACAGCACACGTCTGTCCATCATATCGTCCAACTGTTACATGCAGCGCGCAAGAAACTTATTCATAAGTTGCAGGATGCAGACGGTGCTTGTTATACCCTACAGCGAGCCATCAAAAACCATGTTACCGACCACTTTGCTGCACTTTACACCCGTGCTGGTGTACCTCATGAGAAAGTGCGAGAATGGTATCATTCTGGACCCCCGCCGTACCGCATTACCGACGACCTCAATCGGGACTTGCTTGCTCCCTTTACCAAAGAAGAACTGAAGGATGCCCTGCTTGCTGCGCCACGAAATAAATCTCCGGGCACGGACGGGCTCTCTGTCGAGTTTTACGTCAAATATTGGCCTATATTAGGGGACAAACTCACGGAGATGTACAATGAAGTACTACATGGGATTGCTCTACCCCCCAGCCTTCACAGAGGGGTTAACTGTTTTAATACCTAAGACGCCGACGCCGACCACTACCAAAGATCTGCGGCCCATTACTCTGCTCAATGCCGACTTTAAGCTTCTGACGCGCGCCCTCAATGCCCGATTACGGCAGCTGTTACCCTGTCTTCTGGGACCATAACAAATGAGTGCGATCCGTGGTCGGTCGCTGTCCACCATTTTGCCGCTCTGTCGGGATCTCGTCTCCCTCACCTGGGCCACCCGCACTCCTATGGCCATAGCATTTCTTGACTTCGATAAGGCTTACGATCGAGCTGACTATCACTATCTCAGCGGCGTGATGGAATCAATGGGCTTTAGTCTTAATTTTATCCACCTCATCAACAACTGTATCAGTGGTACCCGTACACGCTTCCTGATCAATAAAACATTGACGGAGTACGTCCAGCTCTCACGGAGTATCAAGCAAGGCTGTCCTCTTTCAACGACGCTCTATGCAATCCTCATGGAACCCTTGTTGCGCCATCTACATCATAGCCTCCCTGGATTCCATTTTTATGGTATCAAGTCTGTGGTCCAAGCTTACGCAGACGATGTCAGCGTGCTTCTTAACGACGTCCGCGATGTCACCGCAGTGAAACGCATTCTTGAGGAATTCCAAAGAGATAGTGGTGCCATGTTAAACGTCAATAAATCCGCCGCCTTAACGCTTGGTCAAGAACGACCTATCACAGGCGACGCTTGGCTGCCCTGTGTACAGACTAGAAAACACCTTGGTCTCTACGTCACTGCCCGGCCTCTGGACATGTCTCACAAAAATTGGATACCCCAAATTCAGGCGATAAAGGCACTCCTGCGCGACCAGAACATGCGACACCTCGATCGTCTGCAGCGAGCCTTTTTCGTCAACTCTTATGCCCTCTCCAAATTACAATTTGTTGCCGCCGTCCTACCTATGCCACCCATAGTAGCAAGATCACTCCTAGCGGCGGCCGCCTGGTACGTCTGGAAGCTCAATATTTTTAAGGTTTCCTTCACCACGACAGCACTGCCATGCGATATGGGAGGCCTTGGCCTGAAAAACCACGGCGTTCATGCCCTGGCTCTGTATCTGAAACGCTCATGGTAGATACTCACCGCCAGCGAGGACACCGTCACGAAGCGGCTCTATCAACTGTCCCGCCCTCGCACCTTATCTCCGCCTGTGGACATTGGCCACGTGGGCCCGCGTTTTCAGCATATAGCACTGTATTACCTTGAAATTAGCTATCTCGACGACGAGCTTTTCAAGAAGCCGACAGTAAAACTGTACCGCCACTTACCTCGGCCGTCACTGCCTGGCCCCTTGGAAAAGAAGTATCCGGCTTGCAATTGGTCCCTCGTTTGGGCTAACATCCATAATCCAACGCTTCCGACAGATGTTCGCTCCAAATGGTATGACGTGGTCGCTGAAACTATTCCGACGAAAGAAAAGCGGCACAGGATTAATCTTGCACCCAGTCCCTACTGCGACTTGTGCCACATGGTTGAGACTATTGCACATCTGTTTGTCTGCAAGGATCAAGGGCACATCTGGAATTGGACGGGCAAAAAACTCGCTGTGCTCAACCGGACTGCGCCTCATGCGATTCAGGTCCACGACATTCTGCGCCCGGATTACCGACTCTTCCCTGCAGCCAAACATAACAGCTACCTATGGCTCATGGCACATTTTATCCACTATATTCTGTCCGGCAGTGCCCCTAATGTCTTAGATTTTCAAGTATATCTCTCACACCAACACTGGCGCACAACCAACCAATATGGGCACCGGTATCAGTCAACATTTCAAAATTTTCTTCACATCGTCCTTGAGATGCCGTAGGACGTGGATAACATGCATATCTGTTATAACAATTAGTTTTTCCTGTACTACAATCAAGGATATACTCACTGCAAAGACTTCCATTTGTCTCATTGAGATTATGAATAAAGCCACGTATGAGATCAAGACTATGTCCTTCCCAGGAGCAGTTATTTCTACGACATACTAAATTTGGTGTATTTTGAATGAAACAAAAGCGAAAAACAGACAGCAGAAACGAGCAAAGAAGATGGATAGGAAACAAACGACTATACAAATTAAAAAACAAAACAAAAACAAAAAAAGTCGGTAGAGGATGAGGCTCTTAACCTCAGTGTCGTGGGTTGGTGCCTCACGCTGGGCGGAACGGAATTTTGTTCCGCTGCAGATGTAAATTACCGTTTTTCTGGTTAACGTGATGTAATGGAAATAGCAACATTAAACTTTGCCTGCGTCTCTGTCAGTCGCAAGGATATGGTATTTGAAGGTGAAGGTGATTTTGTAGACATGTGTGAAAGACATGTTCTGAAATGCAAGTGTTGTTGTTCGGAGAGCACATCGGTTACGTGTCAGATGTGTAGCCAAGCAGTAATGGGTCGCCATAGCTGCAAATATTAGAAGATAATATGAAGTGTTGTCAGCTGATGTCTGATGATGCAGACGACCGTAAGTACGAAGTACGCAAGACTACCGCTTGGCCGCGCCTCTTTAGCTCAGTGGTAGAGCACTGGTCTAGCAAGCCAGGGGTCGGAAGTTCCCTCCTCACAGGAGGAAGACGAATTTAGGAAATCAGTTGCGCGTCATGGCCGTATAGCAAACAGTATCTGTGATGACGAACAATTAGCGACAGGCGTTTTATTATGAATTACTCTCAGATGTGGTTAAGGCGAATGGCGCAGATAAAGCATTTGCAAAGCGGTACAGCATACTTTCTTCGGCGGAACTCGAGAAAGTTGCGCCCTTCGAGGATTGATTTCCGCAATCGTCGAAGCGATAGGTGTAGCAGTAGCAGTAGCAGTAGCAGTAGCAGTAGCAGTAGCAGTAGCGGTTCCCGTAGCAGTTCCAGCAGTTCCGGCAGCGCAGGCACCAGTGTCAGCAGCAGCAGCAGCAGCCGCCGCCCCCGCAGCGCGACTACTGTCGCCGGTGCAGCCCTTCCTGCTCGCCGTTCTCGTCGCCGGCTCACGCAGTCTGCCCCGTTCGTCGTTATCGCCGCCGCCTCCGCCAGCCCGCCGCCGAGCCCGTCCTCCTCCGCCGCCGCAGCAGCATGCCGGGGCCCCGGACCCCGCTCCCCGCCGTCGCAGCAGCAGCCGCCGCCGCCGTCTTCGCCTTCCTGGACTTGTGCAGTGTAGTGTAGTGTTCGTCTTCATCTTCGTCTTCATTTAGTGTTTCTTTTTCACTCCTCCCGTTCAGTTGTTTCATTTCACCATGACCACCCCTACCACCACCGCCACTATCACAGCCATAACTTACACCTCCCCCTCAGCAGCTGCCAACACCATTACTTGGTGTGCTCAAAAAACCCCCGCCCCCTACATCCCAACCCTCCTCACCCTTCCCTCCCCAGCTCCCTTTGTCGCTCCTTCTCCCCCAGCCACCTCACCTGAGCCCTTCCCTCCACTCCCCCACGCCACTTCATCCGCTCATGCAGCCCCCGCCAGGGATGTGGCTCGGAGAGCCACCACCCATGCCGCACCTTCACCAGCACCAGCACCGGCACCAGCACCTGCGCCCGCATCTGCATCATCTGCAGCACCGGCCCCAGCACCACTGCCGGGACCTGCCTCCTCCCACCATCTCCCGGTTGCTCCTGTACCCTGCCCCTCTTCCCTTCCTGTAAAACGTCCAAGTGGCACCCCTGCCTACTCCACTCCCAAGAAATCACAGCCCCTTCCCCCTCCTCCCCCCAAAGATGCCATGGATGTCTCCCCACCCGCCCCTTCTACCGTTTCCTCTACCATCCCCTCCTACAGATACCTCCTTTCCCACCCAGATCCCTCTCTCCTGGAGGCCCGCAACCTCACCTTGCTCCTCCGCCAACACTTTCCTGGCGCCCCTATCTCCCTTCTCACCCCCCGTAGGGACTCCGTCCTTATCGCCTCCTCTAGCCCCACCCTCCACACCGACACCCTATCCCGCATCCCCATTACCCGCTTCGGCCCCAATGCCTCTCTCGCCCCTGCTCCTTCCCCTTCCTCCTCCCGTCAACCGCAACCCCCGCGTCGCCCGCCAACCCTCACCGCCGTGATCACTCGGCTTAGTCCGACGATCACGGAGGAGGAGGTGTTGGCAGAGCTTAAGGCGCATCCCTACCTCGATGTTCGTTCCGATCGCCGGATCCACAACCCTGCCGGCCCCACCCACCTTATGCGGGTTTTTTCTGAGCATGCTCCTTCAATCGACCTTCTCCTTAAGGAGGGTGCCCTCCTCTTCAACCGCCGCTACAAGGTCGACCCTTCCCGCTCCCCTCCCCAGTCCATCCGATGCCAGAGGTACCTGCACTATAATGCACACCTAACATCTGAGTGCCGCAAGGCCCCTGTCTGCCCACACTGCAAACAAGCGCACTTCCTCCGGCAGTGCCGCAACCTTCAGTCCCCTCTATCCTGCAACACCTGTAACCTCCCTCACCCCACATACTCCCAGAAATGCAAGGCTCGACCAGCCCCTTCCACTCCTGAACTCGCCGTCCCTGTCCGCCCTCTGGTTGACCCTACCCCCCCTGGTAACTCTCTTCGTCCCCCCCCCACCGCCGAGGACATCATCCGCTTTGTCACCATTGACCTCCAAAACGTCCATCCTTTTCAGCGCCCCCACACCCTCCAGCAGATATCCCTCGCCACACGCTCCGTGTTCCATCTCAATACCTATGCCACCTACTCCCATAACAAGGCTCACTTCACCTTCTCCCATCTTGACACCCTCGTCTAAATTCCCATCATGGCGCGACAGCACCGTATCTTGTTCAATAACATCCGCTCCCTTCCTGTCAACAAGAACTTCCTTCTGCATACACTCACGACCCACCGCGTGGATGCCTTCCTCCTGAACGAAACCTTTCTCCAGCCCCACATCACAGTCCACACCTCCCCCTACCTCCTTCATCGCTCCGACAATCCCCTCCCAATAGCGTGTGGTGGAGTCGCCATTGGCCACCACCGCCAGATCCCTGTTCGGCTCCAACCCCTCCTTCCTGACCCCACAGAACATCTGATCCTCAGCCTCTTCTTCCCCGGCCTCACCATTACCTGTGCCACCATTTATGTCCTCTCCACTGCCCCTATTCCTTTCGACTTCCTTTCCCACATCGACCGGACCTTCTTCTCCTACGTGATTGCCGCCGACCTTAATATCCGTAGTCGCTCCGCTGCCCAACTACAGCGGTGGCATCGGTCCTCGCCACCCTCCAAGGAGATGTCCTTCCTCTTCCCCAACACACCCGCCCTGAATCCAATACCACTCCCGATGTTGTCCTGGCCTCCCCCAACCTCCTTGGCCGCATCGCGGTGGACGTCCTTGATCCTATTGGCAGTGACCATCTCCCTCTCGTCCTTACCATATCTGACGGTCGTCGTCCCCATCCCGACCCTCGCCTTGACCCACCCCCCAAGTATGTCCATGATTACTCCCATGCCGAGTGGAATGCCTACTGGGATACCCTTACTGCCCGAGTCGATAGCCACCCCCTCACCTACCACCAACCTGATGACATCGCCCATGCCGCGTCCCTTCTCCAACAGACCTTGTCTAAGGCCGTGGAGGCCCACATCCGTACCATCGCTATCCACCCGCACCGTCCCACTTTACCCCCACAGGCTGTCCTCCTCCTTCGAGAATCCCGTCGTCTTTAGCGTGCCTTCCTTCACACGTGTGACCGGGACACACTACGACGCCACCGGCAACTCCAGAGACACATCCGGAACTTGCTCGCGGCTAAGAAACGCCGGGACTGGCGACAGACATGCACCTGTCTTAATGCTACCCTACCTCTTAACTCGTCCAAGTACTGGTCTGCCTTCCGCCGCCTTTACCGGATCTAAACCGCCCCCCTTACTATCCTCTCCTCCATAATGACCGTCCCTTTCCTGACAACCTTAGTAAGGCCAACCATTTTGCCTCCTACCTCACGGATATCTTTACCGTCCCTGACGATCCCCAGTTCGATTATTCCCTCTTCCCCGATGTCCACGATCGAACTGACACCTCTGTCCCTCCACTCGCTCCTGGCTTCCAATACTTGGGCAACATTACACACACCGAACTCAATACCCCTATCACTACTCAAGACATCCTAGCTATACTCCGCACCAAACGCAACACCGCTCCTGGTCACGACCGTGTTACTTACCGTCACCTCCGTGAAGCTCCCACATCCTTCCTCTCCACCCTGGCCAGACTGTACAATGTGGTCTTGTCCACCGGCTTCTATCCCGACCTGTGGAAAACCTCCTGGATCCTGATGTTCCTCAAACCTGATAAACCACCTTCCGCTGTCTCCTCCTACCGTCCTATAAGCCTTACCTCGGTCTTCAGCAAGGTCCTGGAATCCATTCTTACCCGCCGCATCCACCAGCACCTCCACCAGCACCGCTTTCTTCTCTCAACCCAATGTGGCTTTCGGCCATCCTTCTCTGCCGATGACCTTCTCTTTCACCTCACTCACCTCCTATCAGAACGACTCAACTCCCGTCGCTCTGCCATCTTCCTCTCCCTCGACCTTGAACGCGCATATGACCGTGTATGGCATTCTGGTCTCCTCTTCAAGCTCCAAACCTTTGCCCTTCCCATAAACTACGTCCGTCTGGTCGCCTCTTTCGTCTCCCACCGACCTTCCTATGTCACCATCCATAACATGGATTCCTACACCTTCTACCCCTCCGCCGTTGTGCCCCAAGGCTCCGTCCTTTCCCCTCTTCTTTACCTTCTTTATACGGCGGACATGCCTCCGCCTGCACCCCCCCTACACCTTCTCCAGTACGCCGATGACACCGCCTTCCTAGCCCTCGCCCCCACCCTGCAACGCTCCCAGCACCTTCTCCAATCCCATCTTGACAGGTTCACCTCTTGGTGTAACCAGTGGTTGCTCAAGGTCAATCCTTCCAAGACCCAGGCAATCATCGTAGGCAAAACTACCCCTTCCTTCCGTCTCCTTGATTTCTATCTTACCATTTATGGCCATCCTATTAACCTCATCCCCACCCTCAAGTACCTTGGCGTCACCCTTGATCGTCGCCTCTCCTGGACCCCTCATCTCCGGACAATCCAAGCCAAGGCACGCTCCCGCCTCCTCAAGCTCCTCTCTGGCCGCACATGGGGTCTGGACCCGTCCACCGTCCTCCACACCTATAAATCCCTCATCCGTCCTATCCTTTGTTATGCCCATCCCGCCTGGATCTCCGCCCCTCCTACCTTTTACCAATCCCTTCAAATCCTTGAACGCCATGTACTCCGCCTCGCCTATCGCATCCGCCTCCCTTCCCCCACGCGGATCCTCTATGACCTCATCCTCTTCCCACACCTCCTCCTTTTCCTCGAACGGATACGGATCCTCTACACCTCCCGCAACCTTGATCCTCCCCACCCGCTTGTCTCTCCCATCCTTTCCCACCCCAACCCGCTGCCGCGCCTGTACTCCTGTATCCCACCTGCTCTCCATCTTTACACTCTCCACACCCTCTCCCAAGGTGGCTTCCCCCAACTCACCCTCCCAGATGATGCCCTCCTCCCCTCCATCTACCCCTCCTACCAACTTTGAGCCTTGCCTTCCCTCTCCTCTCCTTATCCTGTGGGCACCCTCTCTCCCTTCTCTCCCTCCATCCTTCCCTCCCCTCCCCCTCTCCCTTGGCTTCCACACACCACCCCTCCCTCACCCATCCTCTCCCCATTGGCATCAAACCCTCCCCCATTCCCTCCTACCCTCGCCCCTTCCCTCTGGCAGGTCCCCGGCCTTACTCGTGTGACAAGTGCATCACCAACCGCTGGAGATTGTCGCCGCAGTGATTATGCGTTTTGTCGTCCTGTTAGTGCATCCGTGTCTCTTGTTCCGTGCTCCATCGTTCACGTGTGCTACTTTGTATCTCTCCGTTATCTGCTGTGTGACTTGCTTTTAACTTGACTGCTCCACAGTGAACGGCTTCTGTTATTTTACTCTGTTTGTCTACTGTTTTCACCTCCATGTCCCTTTGTATCTCTTACTGCTTGTACTATGTTCTTGTCTGTGGCCGAAGAGCGGCTTAGTTACGCCACTGCTGGCCTACCTATGTATAGGTATGAAATAACAATAAAGAAAAAAAAAGTACAGCATAAGGTGGGACGAGGCACTCTGAATTAAATTTTATAAATGTATTTCTCACATATCTCTAAGCCTCTCACGAACGTCGTAGTCGTCGTCGTCGTCGCCGTCGCCGCCGCCGCTGCCGCTTCTGCAGAAGTAGCAAATGGCCATCGTAGCAAATGCGGCGAGGGACGCCCTGCCTTCGATTCCGAATGCACAAAGTGTGTGGTCTTGTTTCCCAGTCTATATTTGGTCGGTCTCGTAAGAGGTTGAATGTAACGAATGGGGGGGAAAGAGCAAGGGGCAGCGGCAGTGTTGAACGAAAACACAATTCCTCAGGGGTGTGAGCGTTTCGAGATGAGTCGTATACAAGTTATAGTTGGTCGTCAGTGACCGTGTGGCCTAATGGACTTCGGATCTGAAGATCCAACCCAAACGAGTACTCTGTGATATGCTACCCGTTAGCTATTCACCGAGGCAGCCGGCTATCTCAGTCGGTATAGCGTGAGACTCTTAATCGCAGGGTTGTAGGTTCGAGCCCCACGCTGGGCGGAACGAAATTTTGTTTCGCTGCAGATGTAAATTACCGTTTTTCTGGTTAACGTGATGTAATGGAAATAGCAACATTAAACTTTGCCTGCGTCTCTGTCAGTCGCAAGGATATGGTATTTGAAGGTGAAGGTGATTTTGTAGACATGTGTGAAAGACATGTTCTGAAATGCAAGTGTTGTTGTTCGGAGAGCACATCGGTTACGTGTCAGATGTGTAGCCAAGCAGTAATGGGTCGCCATAGCTGCAAATATTAGCCGGTCATATGAAGTGTTGTCAGCTGATGTCTGATGATGCCGACGACCGTAAGGCCGAAGTACGCAAGAGTACCGCTAGGCCGCGCCTCTTTAGCTCAGTGGTAGAGCACTGGTCTAGTAAACCAGGGGTCATAAGTTCCATCCTCAGAGGAGGAAGACAAATTTTGGAAATCAGTTTCGCGTCGTGGCCGTATAGCAAACTGTATCTGTGATGACGAACAATTAGCGACAGGCGTTTTATTAAGAATTACTCTCAGATGTGATTAAGGCGAATGGCGCAGATAAAGCATTTGCCAAAGCGGTACAGCATAAGGTGGGACGAGGCAGTCTGAATTACATTTTTGCCGCGCCTCTTTAGCTCAGTGACAGAGCACTGGTCTAGTAAACCAGGGGTCTTAAGTTCCCTCCTCACAGGAGGAAGACGAATTTTGGGAATCAGTTGCGCGTCGTGGATGTATAGCAAACAGTATCTGTGATGACGAACAATTAGCGACAGGCTTTTTTGGGAGCCGTGGGCCCGAACACATCGCGCGCTCGCTCCGACGTATCGTGCGGTGTTTACGTGTGCTTCGGGGTTGGCGGCGGTTCTGCGCGATGCCTCTTTCTTCGCTGCTGTAGTCAGCTGAACTGTAAGTTACGATGGATTCTGAAGAACGCGAAAATAATATCCAATGTGACTTTGACAGAAACGTAACCCGACCGTCTGCTTTCGAAATTCATTCGTGGCTGAAAACTGACTTGAAAATTTCTGAAAGTGATGCGCTAGGCTTGCAATTAGACGCGTTTCTGAACTCTTTGTTCGTCAAACTGAAAAGTCCGGAACTGTGTGATGCCCTCGTCAGTGAAAACGGTGGTGTACGAAAATTTAAACACTCTGATGGGTCAATTAGCAATATTACTTTGTCGAATGCGGGTTTTGGTATCAGAAATGTGAGAGTATTTAATCTTCCGTTCGAAACTAGAAATGAGACAATAGCTCGTAGCCTTACGCCTTATGTTACAGTTTTGTCTGTTACGAAAGAAAAGTGGTCATCCGCTTATATATATCAAGTGGAAAACGGTATCAGTAGTGTTAAAATGATTGTGAGGAAGCACGTCCCTTCGTTTTTGGTTATGGCCTGCCACCGGGCTTTTATTTCGTATAGTGGTCAGCCGCAAACCTGCTCGTATTGTAATGTCACAGACCATTTTAGGCAAAATTGTCCTTGGCGTCGGCGCCCTGTGGAGCTGCCGCCCCGTGGCCAAGATGACGACGCGTCATACGCGGCCGTGTTCTTAGGTTCACCGGCACGTTCCGTGGAAATGGAAACGCCTTTAATTGCTGCGGTCGCGATGGATACTGATCCCATTGCAACCGGTATTGATTCTGTTCAAGCCATGTCCGTCCCTTCGCAGTCAGTTCCCGTAGCTAGTGTAGTACTTCAGCCTCTGGCTGTGCCTGAAGTTCCGGAACGGACCGGATCAGAACCCGTTCAGGTGGTTACTCCCCCTGTTGTGGTTGTGGATTCGTCCCCATCAAATGCCGTACTTCAAGGTGTTCCGGACGGGGCTACTGCCACACAGGAACCAAAGCCACGGCGAGAAAGTGTTTCGGAGAGGCGTGGTAATACCGAACGCTTCCGCAGTGCCAGTAGTTCACGGATTTTAGAAAAGCGATCCCTTTCTCGCGGAGAACGTAGCCCATCTCCGGAATGGAAGCAGGTTCCGCGTCCAAAGTCGAAACAAAAGCCAAAATCTGTGCAAAGGTCGGCGCACAAGCCCTTGCCCCGCCCCGTAGTCAAATCTCGGCCGTCGGTCGCGGCAGGACGTCGTCCACAGCGTCCTGTGGCTAGCAGTCAGCCAGCGCCTACGACAAGTGTGTCGGAAGACAGGCGGGAAGAGGTTGTCCGGCAGTTAAAAGAAATGTTGCACCACTCTGATGCAACGTTAGCGATGGACACTACGACGTCTCAGGCAACGAACCCGGCACAACTTTCGGTTAAGCGTAAGGCGGAAGACACCCCCCAGCGGCGCACGCGCCCCTCTTCGCAGGATTCGGCGTCTGCACCTCCCACACAAGAACCGCCTACTTCGGCTGCACCGTCTGCACGTTCTGACTGGGCAGACGATATGGAGGAGGAGGGTGGGTCCACTCCCGCAGTCTAATTTGTTTAAATTTGTGTAGTTTTTTTTCCCCTGTAGTCTATGGTAGCACGCTCACCATCTGTCATTGCTACTATAAATCTTAATAAATTGGAGTCATATGTAAAGTTTGCAAGTTTTGTGGGTTTTTTAAATAACATTGCTGCTGACGTAGTGTTTTTGCAGGAGGTTGTGACAGACCTAATTCACTCGATTCCGGGATATCAAGTCCTCTTGAACTTTGATATCGAGTGTAATTGTGGTACTGCCATTTTAATTCGGGTTGGTCATGATTTTAGTAATGTTGCTACAATTCCGAATGGTCGTGGTATAGCTTGCACGATTAACAACGTACGATATATTAACGTGTACGCCCCTTCTGGAGCCGACGGACAGCCGCTTCGCCGCGTTTTTTATAGTAGTGATGTTTGTCACCTTTTACAGGGCCCCCACCTGCCTGTAGTCATGAGCGGCGATTTTAGTTGTGTGCTGGACGATAGAGATCAGGAGCCGCGGCCGTATAAGTGCCTTGAATTGCAGACGCTCGTTACGGAGATGAATTTAATTGACTCTTGGTGTTGTTTACACCCACGGGACGTGGGATTTACTTTCTTTTACCCCACGGGTAGGAGTTGGCTTGACAGAATTTATGTTTCTCGGGAGAAACAGCACTGTCTCACGGAGTCCTGTGTTCACCCCGTGATTTTTTCCGATCATTGCGCGTATGTCTGCAGATTTCATTCTCTGTTGGCGATTAAACCCCGCGCAAGTTGGTTATGGAAGTTTAATGTGAGACATATTTCACACCCACAATTTGCGCCGGTTATCGTGCGTGTGTGGCAGAGGGTGCTGAAATATCGCGGCCTGTATGCCTCCACTTTGTCTTGGTGGGTAGAATCTGTTAAGCCGGCTTTACGCAAGACCATCCTGGAGTTTAGTCAGAATGTTGCTCATTGGGAGCGATGTACATTGCAATTTTATGAGAGCTGTTTAAATGATGCCATCCACTTGCACACAAATAATCCCGCTCTTCGGATGGCGACAATTCGGCAAATAAAACACCGTCTTCTTAACTTGAAAAGGTACTCATTGCGCGGATCTGTCGTACGGAGTCGGGCCCCCGGAAGCTTGTCGATGAAGCACCCTCCGTCTTTCACCAGCTGCGCGAACGCCGGCGCGCTACGCGACGTTACGTCACGGAGCTGGAATCAGCTGACAGTGCGCGTCTTTACAGCCAGGCGGCAATTCTTGCCGAGACCCGCCGTCACTTTGTCGAAATTTTCAGTGAGAAACGCAGGGATGCTGCTGCCATTTCCGAGCTTCTCCATGACGTTCCATACGTCTTATCAGTAAGGGACCGCCGTCACCTCACTGAAGAATTTACCGTAGAGGAAGTGCGTGATGTCTTAAAACTATGTTCCCCTAATAAATCCCCGGGTGCAGATGGCTTGCCACCGGAATTTTATCTACACTTTTGGCACTTGTTTGGCTCGGCCCTGACTGATGTTTTTAATGAAATTTTAAATGGCGTGGACGTCCCTGCGTCCTTCCTGGAGGGTATTGTGGCATTGGCTCCAAAGGTTACAGTCACAAGGAAACTGTGCAATCTTCGACCGATCACCCTTCTTAATGGCGCTTATAAACTCTTTACCAAATGTGTCTCCTTTCGCTTGAAACTAGTCATGAAACAACTGATTAGTCCCTTTCAATACTGTGCAGTGCCGAAACGCACTATCTATGGTGCTGTCTCGACGTACCGAGATGCCATTGCCTATGCTTCGATGAATAGAATTCCTTTTGGCATTTTACCCATCGATTTCGCAATGGCATTTGACAGAGTTAGCCACCTATATCTCCGGCGAGTGCTACAGAAATTTGGTTTCGGTGTAAAGTTTATCACTATGATTTTTAACCTTTTCAATAATTCCACCTCACGGATTAGCATCAATGGATTTTTGTCGGAACCTGTGCCACTCCGCTGTTCTGTTAAACAAGGGTGCCCTCTGTCAATGGCACTTTACGCAATTTCCATAGATCCTTTGTTGCGTAATTTGCACAGTTCTTGCAGGGGAATACGGATTGGGGATGAGAAGCACGTTTGTCGCGCTTACGCCGATGACCTTGGCCTCTTGGATCCTCGGCCACAGACTTCGACACAATACGCGCAGTTCTCACCCAGTATGAACGTGCATCCGGTGCGAGCATCAATACCCGAAAGACGGCTTTTCTGCCCGTTTATGCGGCGACGCGGGGCTTCAAACGCCCATGGTTTACAGTGAAACGGGAACACAAAATTTTGGGTGTTCGTTTTCAACCCAATCTGCTACAGACTGCGTCTTACAACTGGCGCATTGTCTTAAATGGCATACGAGCTATGGCTAGCCTGTGCGCGACTCGCACCCTCGCATTAACACAGCGGGTGCTTTTAATAAATATTTTCTTTCTCAGCAAAGCTTGGTACCTCGCACAGTTATTTCAGGTACCCAAGAATTTGGGCAGAGCCATAACACAGGCAGTCTAGTGGCTGTTGTGGCGGGGACATATTTTCAAGGTGGCTTACGACACATGTACTTTGCCGCGCGAACAGGGAGGACTCGGCCTTATTTATTTCGCAACGAAAGCCGCGGCGTTGCTCGTTCATCGGACGAGCGTCACCATTGAACAGGATCCGTCCGGCCCAACGGCTGTCTTGTTCGATATTCATCGTCCTCTGTCTGACGTGACCTCTCTCGACCCGACTACAATACCGTTTCAGCTGCGGTATGTTCGAGAATACATTCAGAAAAGCTATCTCGCCGCCGACGTACTTGACCATCGAACGCGGACTGTGAAAGGTGTCTACCAGGGACTAAGAGGACGGCCAGTCGGCAATAAGATGGAGGCGCGCTACCCGCGGTCTGCGTGGAGGACGGCGTGGGCTCACGTTCACGCTCCTTACCTGTCAGCGGAAGTCAGCAGCTTTTGGTACCAAGTGGTTAACAGAATTATCCCCACCAACGAAAAGCTGCGCCGCATCCATTTATCTCCGTCGAGCTTGTGTGAAGACTGTCGACAAGACGACACGTTACAACATCGTTTCGTGTGCCTGCGGTCATTGTCGATCTGGAACCTTGCCCCCTGGATGCTAGCACTTATTAACCGGACCAGCGCTGCCAGTTTTTCTGCGGACACGGATTTGATCCCAGACTTTAATCCGTATCCGCCTACGAAGCGTGCCGCTACCGCATGGATCGTGGCTCACACTGTGTTCGCCATCCTGCGTTTAAGACTTACGGGTGACTATGCCTTTTTGGTTTATTTGGCTACGCAACATGACCTTACTAAAACCAGGAACGATTATCTTAAACTCTTTGCCAATTTCCTGCAAATTGCACTCGCATTTGCCCACGACAGACTGCTATAATACGGACTTCACTGCTGCAATCTTTATTTCCCTCAGTGCTCTGAACTGTTTTTGAGTACGAAATCATGGTCCTTGCAAATTGAATCCTACAGGAAGAGTGCCTATTGTACAAGAACTACCATGTGGAAATTACGACGAATGTTCCCAATGTATTATCCTGTGTTCGTGTGTGTTTTGTGTTCACTGTCGTTTAGTGTTTTTTTTATGTTTTCTCTTTCTCTTTTTTTTCCAACGTCTGATTCCTGCGTCATCGGCGTCCCATCACGAATACGTTGCGCACGACGCTGCCACGGAGTTATTTGGGTTTCAATACAGGAGGACTTTTACTTAATTTTAATTTATTTTTAATACGTCGGGGAGAATTGTGTTTTCCTTTTCCTTAGACGACAGACAGTTTGTAAAGGTCGGGAGTGTACTTATTCCTTTGATAATGTGCGTCGATACTTTACCATTAAATATATTTACTGGCCGCCACGAAGCTTTGGAACATAATATCATGGAACGCGTGAAAGGTGTACCGCCCCTATGGCTGAGAGGACTACTCAGGCATTATTTGCTTTTTATTCCA
The DNA here is from genome assembly GCF_023897955.1 of Schistocerca gregaria. Classification (NCBI taxonomy): domain Eukaryota; kingdom Metazoa; phylum Arthropoda; class Insecta; order Orthoptera; family Acrididae; genus Schistocerca; species Schistocerca gregaria. The sequence goes on from NC_064920.1 coordinate 46,307,639, forward strand.
TTTTTTCAACCTAAATTATTTATTTTATCGATTTTCGGTGCAATGCGCCTGATACGCTGTCATACTTTTATTTTCTAATTTTTAATTTATGAAGTGTAGGCGCAAAGCGACTGATTCGCTGTCGTCATAAGCATGAGCTTCCACTTCAAGAGGACTTTATTTTTCTTCGATGCTTCGATTGCGGTCAATGAACACAAGAAATTTTCCACTTAGGAATTCAGTGTCTCCGCTTTCATCCCTTCAACTGGAACGTGCACGTCTTACACAGGACGTCGACGGCCACGGAACATGTACCGAGAAGTTTCCTCTTTTCAGACTACATGAAGAGTTAACAAATTCGTCTTCTAACTTTGGAAGAAGCAGCGTATTTTTATTTATAGCTAAAGAAGCACGCCGAAGAAGGCGTAATTAGAGAGCGCAAGGACGGGCTATAAGGGGAGTTGGGAGGCCCAAAAAAAAAAAAAGGGGCGGAACGGAATTTTGTTCCGCTGCAGATGTAAATTACCGTTTTTCTGGTTCACGTGATGTAATGGAAATAGCAACATTAAACTTCGCCTATGTCTCTGTCAGTCGCAAGGAAACTATTTCAAGGTGAAGGTGATTTTGTAGACATGTGTGAAAGACATGTTCTGAAATGCAAGTGTTGTTGTTTGGAGAGCACATCGGTTACGTGTCAGATGTGTAGCCAAGCAGTAATGGGTCGCCATAGCTGCAAATATTAGCCGGTAATATGAAGTGTTGTCAGCTGAAGTCTGATGATGCAGACGATCGTAAGGCCGAAGTACGCAAGAGTACCGCTAGGCCGCGCCTCTTTAGTTCAGTGGTAGAGCACTGGTGTAGTAAACCAGGGGTCCTAACTTCCATCCTCAGAGGAGGAAGACGAATTTTGGAATTCAGTTGCGCGTTGTGGCCGTATAGCAAACTGTATCTGTGATGACGAACAATTAGCGACAGGCGTTTTATTAAGAATTACTCTCAGATGTGATTAAGGCGAATGGCGCAGATAAAGCATTTGCCAAAGCGGTACAGCATAAGGTGGGACGAGGCAGTCTGAATTACATCTTATAGATGTATTTCTCACATATCTCAGAGCCTCTCGCGGACGTCGTCGTCGTCGTCGTCGCCGATTCTGCAGAAGTAGCAAATGGCCATCGTAGCAAACGCGGAGAGGGACGCCCTGCCTTCGATTGCGAATGCACAAAGTGTGTGGTCTAGTTTCCCAGTCTATATTTGGTCGGTCTCGTAAAAGGTTGAATGTAACGAATGGGTAAAAAGAGCATGGGGCAGCGGCTGTGTAGAACGAAAACACAAATCCTCAGGGGGTGTGAGGTTTCGAGATGAGTCGTATACTAGCTATAGTTGGTCGTCAGTGACCGTGTGGCCTAATGGATCAGGCGTCGGACTTCGGATCTGAAGATTACAGGTTCGAATGCTGTCACGCTCGTGTTTCTCCAGTTCTGAAAAGGAAACATACCGTTTGATATAGCAATTGAGCAGTACGAAACCGTCTGAATGTTACTGTTGACCATTTTTTGCTTGGAGTTGCTCTTGAGCTTGAAACACACACAACAAGACCGGTGTTAACTAGCGAAATGGTCGGCAGAGTGCCGTCACCGCGAGTTTTGACTGGCACTTGCTCATCTAAAACAACGTCGGAAATCAACTCGTTCGGCTTTTGAGTCACATCAAGTATGTGTGTTAATTTTGACGCCACTAGCTCTGCATGTTGTCATGCAATTCCTTTACCTCTCAGAAATGATTATGAAATAAAAGTGAAGTACGTGACGAGTGTGACGTTAGGAAAACATTAGGCAGCATGGAGAGATTCTGTATGGAACCACCCAACCCAAACGAGTACTGTGTGACGTGCTACCGGGCAGGTATTAACCGAGGCAGCCGGCTAGTTCAGTCGGTAGAGCGTGAGACTCTTAATCCCTGGGTCGTGGGTTCGAGCCCTTTTCTGGGCGGAACGGAATTTTGTTCCGCTGCAGATGTAAATTACCGTTTTTCTGATTAACGTGATGTAATGGAAATAGGAACTTTAAACTTTGCCTACGTCTCTGTCAGTCGCAAGGAAACTGTATTTGAAGGTGGTGATTTTGTAGACATATATGAAAGAGATGTTCTGAAATGCAAGTGTTGTTGTTTGGAGAGCACATCGGTAGCTTGTCAGATGTGTAGCTAAGCAGTAATGGGTCGCCATAGCTGCAAATATTAGCCGGTAATATGAAGTGTAGTCAGCTGAAGTCTGATGATGCAGACGACCGTGAGGCCGAAGTACGCAAGAGTACCGCTAGGCCGCGCCTCTTTCGCTCAGTTGTAGAGAACTGGTCTAGTAAACCAGGGGTCGTAAGTTCCATCCTCACAGGAGGAAGACGAATTTTGGAAATCAGTTTCGCGTCGTGGCCGTATAGCAAACAGTATCTGTGATGACGAACAATTAGCGACAGGCGTTTTATTAAGAATTACTCTCAGATGTGATAAAGGCGAATGGCGCAGATAACGCATTTGCCAAAGCGATACAGCATGTAACGTTCCCTCTTTCTGTTTATTTAGGTTTGATATGTTTGATTGTTATTCTTTATTTCTATTATTCGGAATCTTTTTTTTTATTAAATTGAGCCTGAAACTTACTTAATAAATACTTCGCGTGAAGTACGATTTGCAGCATAAACAAAAATTAATTTCGGAAATGTAATCCACTGAATATTAAATGTAAAGCTTTTGAACAACGCGCGTGACTGACTAGATACATTCAGAGGGTACGTACATTCGCGTGCGAGTGGTTGCGGTCTGATGAGAAATTTTCATTGTGAAACAATTTCGTCGTAACACACTCGGAGATTGCGAACGTACATTCAGAGTAGAGGCACGTACGTTCTATCATTCCCCGTGGCCTGGGTAAAAGAAGGCAATTATATAAATCTAAGAGTATTTCTGTTGCATCGGACTAGTATTTTTACAAGAAGAAGAAGACTGCAGGTTCTGAATGTCTCGGCAAAACGAATCGGAAGTAATTTGAGCGGCCACGAAAGGAAAGTAGAGAGCACAATCACGCACCTCTACTGTTGAGCAGCGCCGTTTTGAAGATCTTCGGTTCCATCTAAAACTCGCCTTCTCTGCTTAACATAAATACTCCATAGGCATGGGAATAAGGCTTGTTGTGCGATGAAAATAATATAAAACACATCTTGCGTCTTTTAACTCTTTCACTTACCACACACACACACACACTAGTAATTAGACAGTACGACATCCCACCAGCCCATCAGAACAAAAAGTAGTCGTTCATACCAGAAATAAAAAACGAAGGGCGAAATTGTTCCTATGTCTCTCAAAGATAAAAAGTTTACCAGATATTTCTCTGGTGTGTCACTGGAACAATTTTTCAGCACCTCTGCGATTAAATCACAATATTTTCAGTTCCTTTACATCGCCCTCTTGGGCGAATTGTCTGAAGAAATGTCAATTTTGCGGACAATGAGCCCAAACACTTTGCACACTGGTAGTCCTTGACTGTTATTCACACGTAATGGGATTGCACTGTCAGTGTCTCTCTCCCGATCACTTCATTCTACAAACATGGTTTTGATGCCAGTTTTGACACATGACAATGAGGACAAATCATTTATATAAGGATACACAGAACACGTGTAAAACACACATAAACTTTCATACTATACACACAAAATTATTACATTGTCCTTGACACAAAATCATCACATTTGGATAATTGTTACATCCTCCTATTACCTTCTTTCTTCTCTCTTTTTTTTTTGTATTGTATACACAAAATTATTTTATTATTTCTTGGTACATCGCATTATACAAAGGTATTACATTGTTTTATACATAGTCTATCGCTATATAAGCAGTCTTCTTTTACACTTGCTGCTCATAAAATTCATAATTCCTAAGTATTTTTTTTATTATTAAAAAAAATTTTCAGGAAAGTCACATATTTATTAGAGTGTTCGGATCTAGATTGTGGGTTAATAGTCGTGTCTGGGGCAGCAAGAGGCGTTAGCTCTTGCTTAGAGTTGGTTCTGCTTTCCACTGCTTCTCTCTTCTACGCCACGATCTGCTTAGTGACATCCTTTCCGTATTTTACTATTGTCTCGTCATGGGTAATATAAACAACAAACAAAAATTCACATGGATTAATACTTAGTCTAACTTAATACTAATACATATATATACATATAAACATAGGCGTTGTTCAAAGGTAACGTGGGGGCGTGAATCATGAGCTGGGGTAGTCAGACTTTATTTCGGGTTTCAGGAATCTGTGTTCCTACATGTCTTGGCACTTCGTTGAGTGTCCATTTAAACGTAGATTTTGCTTTGCATTTAAATTGTCCTTCTATGTTATGCCGTTAGCCAATAATGTGTCATATGCACATAACTGCACTCGCAACAATCAGTTTGGTGGCGCGCTGCGCGCTGTGTGGAACTCGGCAGTTGCGCGGGCCCACCGCCGTAAAGCGATGCCGCGCGTCTCGGTCCAAACTTTTCAGTGTCTCGTGCAGTGTTCGCAGAGTTTGCAAAAAAACCAACCGCACTTGTTTCCACTTGCTGTACACCTTGGCTGTGGGAAGGGACCACTCGGTGCCTCCGAAGTCCACTGCACAAAGGTAAGTACTGCACTTCACTATTTGGCTAACAACGGCACACTGTCCTATGTAGTGCACAAACACTTGTACCGCCGCAGTCTTCGTCGATTCACTATGTCTCTTTTACCTCGAAGGAAAAGGTTCGTGATATGAAACGTATTTTCACTTGTCTATTTGCATATAGCTCACAGGTCACTGACACTGAATAACATTGTCACACTGTCCTGTCCATTCAGAAACAAAACTGTAGCTCATGATATCACAAGCTTGTCTTTTATGATAAATGCCCACGTTCGTTATTTGTTCCAGCGATTTTTTACTGAACCTTGTCGGCGTACCTTTTTGCTCATAACATTTTTATTACATAAATTGGTAGGTGATTGTGTTCTCAGAAAGTACGTGCCTCTAATACTATATTTCGCGATCGTGACACTGTCTGATACCTCATAGAGCATAGGAGAACACGTTTGAGAACAACAGCATTTTTTTACTCTATGTCGTGCTACTGATGCACTTATGTATTGAAATAACAATACTAGGACATGAACGCACTATAAGTGCTTTTAGAAGTTGTCTACAAATGAGGCAAAGTTTGTTCATTCTCTACCCGCGAGTTACTATGTGGAAGGGGGGGGGGGGATTCTTTCATCCTTTCATCCTTTCGTCACCCCAGTTTGTAACAACGCATGGTACGCACACATCATAAACATAAAGGAATAAAATAGTAATAGGAAATGAGTAAACAGACATAAATAAATCACTATACATAAAGTGCTAGGTAGTACAAACAACAGATTAATAATGAAGCTTGGCTGCTGTGCGCTACTGCCTCTAAAGTCTGTGCTCGCGTATATGGTGCTTTTTTTTGTGTTCATATTTGTGTTACTTCTTCTCCTTCCATCAAATATCTTCCGCTCAGATTGGTCTAAATATTATAAACACATAAAAAAATTTAATCAATGTACTGCATCCCTCTAAAGTCAGCATACATCCTTCGTATTTTCATACTAAGAAAAATAGATTATTAAAATTCTTTGGCGTTACTGGGTATCACGTAGTGTGTTTCTCAGTGATCTTGGTAATGTTTTATTACGTCAATCGTCAGTCATAGTGACATGAATGTAACTTCATGACTTTTCCCCGCCGATTGAAGTGTCGCAGTATCTCGCCGAGTGCCACCTGTAAATAATTGTCTTTGTTTCGGCGTTACCTCATTTTTTCGGCTAGTTGGCTACCTGTAACTTACCTTATACATACTCCTTTATTTTTTTTTATAAGGGACGGTGTTATGTTTGCTTCAATTAACATTCACAAATTGTATCTCAACATCGTACTTGCATTCAAACATGTATATAAAGTTAAAAAAAATTATCTGTATGACAGTAAGATCACACAAGTTGTTATTCATGTATCCTATCTTTAGGTGCACTTTTCTTAGATCAAGTTACAGTGCGTATGGTGTATATATATATATATATATATATATATATATATATAGTACCCTACACTTTCATTAGCAGTTAGGAATCCTTTTTTATAATTGCAGCAAAAAAAAAATTAAGGTCGTGTTTTGTGCGATATATTTATAGATAAAAACTCGTGGTGTGGATACGTCAAAGACACAAAATACTTCCTCAGCAACCTATCGTGTACTTGCGTCACAAAATTAACCTTTGTACCTTAGGGAGTCCAATATTTTTCTTTGTAACTTACCCTGTACCTTACTGCCTTGATACACAAGTGGCAAAAAAAAAGAATAAATAACTTACATCTATTTTGCTGTGAGGTCTGTGCCAATTGTTCGCTCCAGATACCTCCGTACATAAACTTAAAACTAAAATACCACTGTGACCAAACAAAAAAACATTCCGTCAAAACTTACAAGTACACTTCGTGTTAAACATTGCTAGTCACCAACTGACGTGTATGTCCTAGCTTACTTGTGTCTTGCGTCCACGTTCACTGACAAATGGAAACAGAAATAGTGAAATGCTCTGATTCACTTAGCTGCAAAAGATGTATTTTCTTTATCCTAATCATGCTCGTTCCTTTTTTTTACAGTAACTTATTTTATACTTGTGCATTATTAGATATGACGTATGATACTTAATTATAGTAGAATTTTCTTAAGTCTCTGTGTGCATACAGCCCTTTGATCTTACCACTGTGAGGGTATGCAAGTAAATAACAACCGTCGTGCGGAATATGTGCGATTACGTACGGACGAGTATATTTCATTTGCCACTTAGCGTTTTTTTTAGCTAGCAAGGAAGATTTCACGTGAGTTTTGAGTAACACCTTTTCTCTGATTATAAATCTGGTAACACCAAGTAGCCGTTTATCATAATGCTTCTTTCGGCATTGGGCCTGTTGTGTGATAGAGATTAATACTTGCCTTATTTTTTCATTTAGGTCGACGGGTTGTCTAGGAAAAGACGGGATAGGGTTTACCCATTCATTATTTTCTTTCTTATTGCATATTAGTTCTGACGGCGTAACTGCAGTGTCGTATATTGGGAGATTGTTTACCACCTGTTCAAAAACGTTTAAGTATTCAATCCATTTAGACTGCTTGTTGGCTACGTATGTCGTCATAAACCTATTCAATTCACGGAATATTCTTTCAATAGGGTTTGATTGCGGGCTATACCGGGATATCAGTATTTGTTTAACCTGTTGTTCTTTCAGAAATTTTTTCCAAGCATGGCACGTAAAATTGGTTGCGTTATCTGTTACGATCGCCTGTGGTTTCCCAACAGACGGGAAGTAGTCGTTTAGCATACGTCTGATAATAGGCTTAGCTGCAGTTGTTTTCGTGGCATATAATTTCACATACTTTGAAAATACATCATATACTCAAATAATATATTTTACACCTCCCCTGGCAGAGGGTGAAGGACCCATAGCATCTATGCATACTAGCTCTAGTGGGTTTTTTGGTAAAATTGGATGCAACTCTGTCTCGCAGTTCAGATTGACAGGCTTAACCTTCTGACAAATAATACAAGTTTTCAAAATTTGTTGTGTGCGTCGAAGCATATTGGGAAAGTAACAGTACATATTTAATTCCTTATAGCACTTGCGGGCACCGTAGTGTCCCCAAGCGTAGTGAGTATGCCAAACTAAACTTTTCTCATATGCTTCGGGCACACAAACGCACCATGTATCGCTGTACATGTTCCTCCAGTAAAATAATACATCCTTGTGTAATTTGTAATGTTGTCTTATGGGTAAAGGGGGGTTATTGTTTAACTGGAATCTAACTTTTCTCCACCGGTCATCTTCTTCCTGTAATTTAGCCATATTATTGCACATATCCAAAAAATATTTCCTGAATTTTGTGTCCTTGATGAGCATAACTTTAAATTCTGTGTTCTCTCCTACCAATTCTTCGAACTCAGGTAGTCCTTGTGGTAATCTTGACAGTGCGTCGGCGATTACGTTATCCTTGCCATTCACATATATAATTTGAAAATCATAAGACTGCAAAAATAACGTTCACCACGCAAGGCGATTGTGTAGCAACCTACAAGTGAGTAAAAAGCTTAATGCCTGATGGTCGCTGTAGATTCGTATATGTTTGCCAAATAGATAATAGTGGAATTTTTTAATAGCCCACAAAATAGAAATGGCTTCCAATTCTGTTGTGGAATACCTGCGCTCGCATTCTGACAGAGTACGGCTAGCAAAACTAATTATCTTAACATTGTCGGAGCTAGCGCCTATGTCCAGCTGAAATAGACAGGCTCCTAGTCCCGAAAATGAAGCATCCGTCGCTATACAGAAATCTTTGCTCATGTCAGGATGTTCTAGTATTTTAGAATTAACCAAAGCATGTTTTATTTTTTCAAACCCGGTCTGGCATTGAGGCGTCCAGATCCACTGTTTGTCCTTCTTTAAGAGGCCCAATAATTCAGGGCTATTGAGCAATTGGTTCGGCACGAACCTGCGAAAGAAAGAACACAATCCCACAAATGCCTTTAGCTGTCGTTTTGTGCACGGCGCGGGAAAGTTTTTTATGGCTAACAGTTTTTCTGGGTCGGGTCTTATCCCTGCCGGCGAAATTATGTGACCGAGAAATTTTATGTCTTTTCTCACAAACTTTGATTTGCTAAGGTTTGCTGTGACACCTGCCGCTGAAAGCCTCTGTAACATTCTTTCCAAAAGCTCTATATGTTCTTCCCATGTAGGTGTTGCTATTAATATGTCATCTATATAAACTGTGAGTTTGTCAAAAAGGTCAGGTCCTAAAACAGTGTCGAGCGCAGTTATGAAAACGCCGGCACTAACGTTCAATCCGAACGGTAGAACACAATACTGGTAGGACCTACCTGCAAATATGAATGCTGTATACTTCCTACTATCAGGTGATAGTGGGATTTGCCAATTTGAACTACGGAGGTCTACACTAGTTAAATATTGCACCCCATGAAAACGCTGCAGCTGTTCTTCCAGGTTTTCAGCTCGGGTGGTTACTGGAACTATAACCTTATTAATTTCCCTTGCGTCGAGAACGAGTCTCACCGAATTGTCGGCTTTCTTGACCGCTAATAGTGGACTGCAATAAGGCGATAATGAAGTCTCTATGATATTCCACGAGAGCATTTTCTTTATTTCTTGAGCCACTGCCTCTCTTTGTGACCAAGGTATAGAATAGGTATTCTTACAGAAAGTGTCGTGGGGCCGGACATCCATGCTATACTGATACGTCCTAATGACCCCGGGTCTTTTATCAAACACACGAGCATAGCGTAACAATACACTTCTAAGATCACCCTTCTGTTGTTGTGAGATTTCCGAGCATTCAGATATTTTCTGTTCAATTTCATGCTGCTCTACCTGCTGATACCACAGTTCACTCGAGTCGCTATTTCGTGAAGTATTGACCTATAGGATTTGGATGTGTATATTTCGACAAGCTTTGTCGTTCCTACTCTTGACTTTTATTAAATCCACACTACAGTTCTTTCCGTTAATATATAAATGACACTTTCCAGATTCCAAGTCAATTTTAGCATACTTTTCCCTTAAGAAGTCCATGCCGAAAATGCACCGTTCTGTCAACCGTTCTACAACTAGAAAAATTGACTGAAAAACAATGTCTTCAATCTGCACTTCGACCATGGTTTGCATTTTAATTAACTTGGATTTACCGCCTATGGCTCGTAATATCCGACAATTTTGTACTGGATGGGTCGGTAAAGTCGTGTGGATATTAATCTCTTTAAATAGTGCCTTGGACATCACAATAATTTTCGCACGAGTATCTACAAGGATATGCGTAGGTACTTTTCCTACTACGGCCTGTAAATTAGCTTGTACTATACCATCACCTTCACATGACTGTGGTTCTTCCTCCTTGGTCAATAAATCACGCATATCCTTTTCATCTTGGTGCCTGAGCAATTTACTTTCATGACAGCATGGATCGCCCCCACGAAAAAATATGGCCAACATTGGGGAGCATAATGAGACCATGTTTAGTTTAACGCTCCACGGTTCATATCTGTTTGTGTTTCGTTTGCGACTTCAATTATGTTTACCCCTGACGTGTTGCTCCTTAGATGAGTATTTCTGTCGTGATTTTGCCCTGAGTTTAGCGAAATAGTGTCACCTAGCGTTTCTGATTGATAGGCTTGGCTGTTAGCAGGATATTGCCACTGCCTACTTTGATGATCTCCCGTGTGGTTGCGGCTACATTCAGGCTGGAAATTATTATAACTATTTCCCCACTGGTTCCTATTGCCATTTCTGTACCAGTTACGTTTTCGGTCACCGGAATAACCAGAAAAATTCCTATCCCCGTTTTTTCCTTTTCTATTGTATTGCGGATGGCAGGTCTGATTGTAGCAGTTGTAATTTCCTCCCGAATTCGGGCCTGGCATCTGTGCTGTAGGGGCGCGATCGACAAAAGCCGGTCGCGATTCAGCCGCGCACGCTACATTGTTGACGCCGTAATGCGGCTGGCGCTGTATAAGCTGGTTGCTACCGCTGCCACGAAAATTGTTTTGGTAGGCTTGATTATGCCTAGCATCCTCGTTAATTAAATCGATAGAATCTAATACAGATAGGAAATATTCGAGATTGCTCTCTGGTACTTGTACTAATTTTTCTCTGATACTGATCGGTAAATTTGCCTTCAGGATGCGCAGTACGTCTGTGTGTGTGACGGGCTCGTCCCAGAATCGCGTTTTGTTTAAGTATTTTTCAAAATACTTCCGGAGTGATCCAAATTTTGGATTGTATGGCTCCGGGTTAAACAGAGCTTTTCTCATTCTCTCTTGTACACCATGGGATCAATACTTAGATAAAAATGCAGCTTCAAATTGTTCTAATGTCTGACAATTTTCCGACATTTCCATTGCCCATAGGGCACCATCCCCTTGAATATATCCAGTTACATACTGTATTTTTTGCTTTTCAGACCAGGTCTTAGGCAACACATTCTTAAATGACTTTATAAAAATTACCGGGTGGACGGATTTTTTTTTCTGGGATAAACACTTGAAACTGCCTGTGTCTTATAAGGCTTTCCTCTAACAGAACAGCCGACAAAGTTGGTTCGGTTGTCTGGTGTCTCTCTCGTTCGTCGCGGTAATGTTGATTACCGTAACGACCTTGGTTTGGTGAAAACATGGGTACATCGGGATAAAGATAACTGTTTGCTGCGTCGTCACTCTTACCTGTGCGTCTGTCATCAAATTCCTCTTCTGAATGTTGTTCTCTTTCGTTCTGTGTATGGTGTTTACTCTTTAGTTGCTCGTCTACATGTTTTTTCCAGTCAGGTAAGTCCTGTATCAGAGTCTTTTGTAACTGAGCTAGGTCAGTTGGAAGTTTAGTTACAGACGTGTTTTGGGTAGTGTACACCTGTTCTACAGTGTTAGTTATTGCTTTTTTCAGTTCTGTTTCTAATGTATGGTTGATATGTTTGTCTTTTTCCTCTAAAAATTCGTCAAACTGCTGTTTTTGTTGTTTCGTCATGTCATCAACTTGGTCTACAGCCTCCTGCATTTTGACACTAAGCTCGGTCTGTTGAAAACTCATAGCTTCAAAATTTTCGGTTAAGGTACGGATCTGTTCTGGCATATCCTTAACTGTGGACTTTAAGTTATCAATGTTTTGGCTCATGTAATTTAAATCTTCGCGTACTACCTCTATCACTTGATCTGCTACCTCTCTTTTTAACTGGCTCAGTTGAGTCGTCAGATTATTTTGCATTTCGGTCAGGTTCTTCACGTCATTGTCTATTTTGTCCATTTGTGTCGTTACACTGGCTATCTGGGTAGTGACAGCGTTTATCTGCGCTGTGACATTGTCTGTGTGAGCTTGCATTTGTGCTGCAACATTTTCTACTCGTGTGTTAACAGTACCTATCTGAGCTGCAACATTTTCTGTGTAAGCTTGCATTTGTGCTGCAACATTTTCTACTCGTGTGTTAACAGTACCTATCTGAGCTGCAACATTTTCTGTGTGAGCTTGCATTTGTGACGCAACATTTTCTACAACTTGAGCTGCAAACTGCGACATTAAATTTGTCTGCATCTCTCTAAACATGCGTATAAGGTCTGTTTCTACTGGGTCTTGTGTATTGTCAGTATTCGTATTTGTTTCTGTAGTCGACATATTGTCGCCCGTCGCCTGCGACTGAGCACTGCCGGTCGCTGTGACTGTGTTTTCGGTATTCGCAGTACTTTCGGCCTCAAAGTTTTGTAAGGGTTGGACTATTGATTCCTCATCTGACGAACTATCCATGATTTTGTCTGAGATCTGAGTTTCACCATGCCGATTCACAACCCAAAACAGCGTGCAGCCGAACTTCACTATCACTACAGCTCGTACTACACGTAAATAAATCACAGATGGCTTTGCACTCGTCCGTGAAAATTCACGTAGTAAAATATGTCTCTGGCAAAACAGAAGACTGATAAATGACTCTTACTTTTTTTCGCGCTCAATCAATAAAATTGTCCGCCATCTTGTGATGCATTTACATATAATAGAAAATGAACTAATGCAATTTTTACGTAAACTAAAAAGAAATGGAAAAGAATTTGGAAAAAGGAATTGATGCGTTCTACGCAGTGGGTGTCGAATAAATGAAAAAAAACTGTCCCACATTTACTTTCAACTAAAGCGGATTAGTGCTGTTGTTCTTACCTTACGTGTGTTTTCTGACGGTTTTGTAGTGAGAAGAATTAACATTAAATGGTCCAAAACTTTTTTCGAAAATTAGTAATTTCCATGTGGTTTTTCGATTCTGGTACGTAGCTCGCATGACATGCAACAGAAACAATATGTTCTAGTGGCAATAATGGATGGCAAGAAAAAAAGCTTAAATATTTCAACTAACAATTCTACAGATTTTTACTGAAATTATGGTCATGGCACTCGGTCGCCATTGTAACGTTCCCTCTTTCTGTTTATTTAGGTTTGATTTGTTTGATTGTTATTCTTTATTTCTATTAATCGGAATCTTTTTTTTTATTAAATTGAGCCTGAAACTTACGTAATAAATACTTCGCGTGAAGTACGATTTGCAGCATAAACAAAAATTAATTTCGGAAATGTAATCCACTGAATATTAAAAGTAAAGGTTTTGAACAACGCGCGTGACTGACTAGATACATTCAGAGGGTACGTACATTCGCGTAAGAGTGGTTGCGGTCTGATGAGAAATTTTCATTGTGAAATAATTTCGTCGTAACACACTCGGAGATTGTGAACGTACATTCAGAGTAGAGGCACGTACGTTCTATCATTCCCCGTGGGCTGGGTAAAAGAATGGCAATTATTTAAATCTCAGAGTATTTCTCTTGCATCGGACTAGTATTTTTATAAGAAAAAGAAGATTGCAGGTTCTGAATGTCTCGGCAAAACGATACGCAAGTAATTTGTGCGGCCACGAAAGGAAAGTAGAGAGCACAATCACGCACCTCTACTGTTGAGCAGCGCCGTTTTGAAGATCTTCGGTTCCATCTAAAACTCGCCTTCTCTGCTTAACATAAATACTCCATAGGCATGGGAATAAGGCTTGTTGTGCGATGAAAATAATATAAAACACATCTTGCGTCTTTTAACTCTTTCATTTACCACACACACACACACACACCAGTAATTAGACAGTACGACATCCCACCAGCCCATCAGAACAAAAAGTAGTCGTTCATACCTCTCAAAGATAAAAAGTTTACCAGATATTTCTCTGGTGTGTCACTGGAACAATTTTTCAGCACCTCTGCGATTAAATCACAATATTTTCAGTTCCTTTACAAGCATAAGGTGGGACGAGGTAGTCTGAATTACATTTTATAGATGTATTTCTCACATGTCTCAGAGCCTCTCGCGGTCGTCGTCGCCGCCGTCGCCGCCGCCTCTTCTGCAGAAGTAGCAAATGTCCATCGTAGCAAATGCGGTGAGGGACGCCCTGACTTCGATTCCGAATGCACAAAGTGTATGGTCTGGTTTCCCAGTCTATATTTGGTCGGTCTCGTAAGAGGTTGAATGTAACGAATGGGTGGGAAAGAGCAAGGGGCAGCGGCTGTGTAGAAGGAAAACACAATTCCTCAGGGGTTTGAGCGTTTCGAGATGAGTCGTATACAAGTTATAGTTGGTCGTCAGTGACCGTGTCGCCTAATGGATCAGGCGTCGGTCTTCGGATCTTATGATTACAGGTTCGAATGCTGTCACGCTCGTGTTTTTCCAGTTCTGAAAAAGAAACATAGCGTTTTAATGTAGCAATTGAGCAGTACGAAACCGTCTGAATGTTGCTGTTGACCATTTTTTGCTTGGAGTTGCTCTTGAGCTTGAAACACACACAACAAGACCGGTGTTAACTAGCGAAAAGGTCGGCAGAATGCCGTCACCGCGAGTTTTGACTGGCACTTGCACATCTAAAACAACGTCGGAAAGTAACTCGTTCGGCTTTTGAGTCACATCAAGTATGTGTGTTAATTTTGACGCCACTAGCTCTGCATGTTGTCATGCAATTCCTTTACCTCTCAGAAATGATTATGAAATAAAAGTGAAGTACGTGACGAGTGTGACGTTAGGAAAACATTAGGCAGCATGGAGAGATTCTGTATGGGACCACCCAACCCAAACGAATACTGTGTGACGTGCTACCTTGCAGGTATTATCCGAGGCAGCGGGCTAGCTGGGTCGGTAGAGCGTTAGACTCTTAATCCAACGGTTGTGTGTTCTAGCCCCACGCTGGGCGGAACGGAATTTTGTTCCGCTGCAGATGTAAATTACCGTTTTTCTGATTAACGTGATGTAATGTAAATAGCAACTTTAAACTTTGCCTACGTCTCTATCAGTCGCAAGGAAACTGTATTTGAAGGTGAAGGTGATTTTGTAGACATGTGTGAAAGACATGTTCTGAAATGCAAGTGTTGTTGTTTGGAGAGCACATCGGTTACGTGTCAGATGTGTAGCCAAGCAGTAATGGGTCGCCATAGCTGCAAATATTAGAAGCTAATATGAAGTGATGTCAGCTGAAGTCTGATGATGCAGGCGACCGTAAGGCCGAAGTACTCAAGAGTGCCGCTAGGCCGCGCCTCTTAGTCCGCCTTCGGCGGTGCTACGGCACGGACGTCTGTTTACGTCCCTGCCGGAGTAGTTCGCGCTCGCGCAGTTGTTTACCTCTTCGGAGTACTCGCGCGTTTAGACGACTCGATACAGAATGGCACATGCATACCGAAAGTCGACTCTCAAGATTAGTTTTTCGAACGTATATGCGAGACCGAAAGCCCACGAAATAGAAAGGTTCCTACGAGACGAAGTTAAACTTGACTACAACGAACTTATCGGAATCCACCTCTCCATAGTGAGCAGTGTCGTTTACGTCAAGCTGATTATCGATGCAGTATGTGACAGAATCATCCGAGATACTAAACATGGACTCAAATTTCGTCACTCTGATGGACATGTTGGAGAAGTAACTATTGATCATGCAGGACTGGGCTTACTTAACATACGCATTTTTGAACTTCCCTTCGAGGTTCCGTCTGACTTGGTCATTGACGCCTTACGCCCGTATGGAAGAGTGCTCAGCCACGTTCAGGAAAAATGGTCCAACTCAAGACTTACCCCGTTCTCAATGGGGTGCGTCAAATCAGAATAGAACTGACACAACATGTACCCTCGTACTTGTTCATCGGCGGATGCAGAGCTATTGTCATCTACGATGGACAACCCAAAACATGCTCAGGATGCGGGAAAGAGGGCCACGTGCGTTCCGAATGTATGCAGCGGAGGATAGTGCAAGTTCCAAATGGCGAACCTGTACCTACGTTCACGTTGACGCCGCTGCCACTAACGTATGCGGACGCATTCCGAACAGGTCCCATCCCGAAGAATGACCAGGTACAGAATCCTGACAGTTTACGGCAACCGACTGCAGCAGAGACCGCCTCCAGTGACGAAACGACGCACACTTCTGCCACTCCGGCGCCGACGACGCCCTTAACCGAGCGGAAAGGATCGGTAGGAGATATGGAAATTGATCCTACGGTTGTTCCGACAGCTGCTTTCGTCCCTGAGCACCGGGAGTCACTTCCGAACTCGGATACGGAGGCGCACACGCGCAAACAACGGTCGCCGAAGCGCCACAAGAAACGACGGCTAGCGCCGTCGGATACCTGCTTACTGCAGTCCATGTCAGACGATCTTGGGTGTAACGTCGATACAGTGCATCCGGAGGCGCAACGGGAGGTTCTACCCCCCACACAGCAGTACGACGCCAATCACGCTAGACAGGAGTTGAATACAGACACACCGGACGGAAAGCCGACGGAAGGAGACCCTCTACCCACCGCAGCAACGCCACCGCCTTCGGTCAGCCCGACCGGAGAGACGCGACGGGAGCTGGACCTCCAGCACAGTAACTGGGCCGACGAATCCGATGCTGACCCACACACTGACGACACACCGGCAATGGCGAGTGCTACGTCCACCGGATGTTAACCGCGCAGAAGATGCAGATTGACGCACAGACAGCAGGTCACCTGGCAGCAGCACACAAATTAACATAAGCGTTCATGTGCGCTTTACGCACTGAGGAACAGCGGCAGGCATATCGAACAGCCTCTATTAATATTAATACGATCAGAACGCCTGTAAAATTGCAGTTATTACGAGACATGTTGCATGCGTCAGACGTTGACATCGTTCTGCTGCAGGAAGTATGTGTTGAGAGCTTCCCCGACCTCTATGAGTACGATACGTACATTACACCTACTACCGACGGCGGCAGCGGAACAGCGATACTTCTACGTAGTGGCATAGTAGCCGAGGACGTGGTGTACCTGCCGTCAGCGCGGGGACTGGCTCTCACAGTGCTGGGAGTACGGGTCGTTAACATTTACGCACCGTCGGGGTCCGACAGACGGCGCGACCGATCCCGATTTTACGCAGAGGAGATTGCAACACTATTCTTAGGTCGGTATGACAATGTCTTATTTGGAGGCGACTTCAACTGCGTGCTCGCACCAAAGGATCAACACCCACGTTATACTTCATGCCCGGAGCTGCGACAACTCATACAGGACATGAATCTCATTGATACATGGGAGAAGATACATGGCGACAGACGTGGATACACCTACGTCACGAGTCACTGTGCAAGTCGGCTCGATCGCATTTACGTAACACGTCGTCTCGAACCTGCGATCCTCGATGCGGAATTGTGGCCTGTCGCCTTTTCAGATCACATAGCATATATTTGCACGGTCTCCCTGAGTCGCCAACAAGTTTGGAGGAGTCGCAGTGTTTGGAAACTGAATACAGCACACCTCAGGGAACCTGAGTGCAGACGCATAGTCGAAGACGCTTGGCACGTGTGTGAACGACGCCTCCCGACATATCCGACGACGTTGCAGTGGTGGCTGGAATGCGTTAAGCCTGCATTGCGCCGAGCGTTAATTGCATACGGAAGAAGCAGATGATGTGGAGGCGACACACGACGGAATTTTATTTCACGATGCTCCGCGAACTTTCTGTACAAGCACCTTCACAGGAGCGTCGAGCCGGTATAAAACGAGCACAGGCCCAAATAATTTCCATAACGCGCCGCCGTCTGGAGGGAGTCGCAATCCGTGCAAGGGCCTTTGAACGAGTCCGTGGAGAATCACCGTCGATGTATCACGTTATCAGAGAAAGACAACGTAGCCGCAGAACCTTAATACAGACGGTCGTACTGCCAGATGGTCGCCGCATGACAACGCAAAAAGACATTGCCAACGCTTTCGTGGAATACTACGGTCATCTCTATGAAGAAGCGGAACACGATCAGCCAGCCTTTCAGGAGGTCCGTCGAACGATCTCCGCGTGTCTCGACGAGCCGGCCAACCTGGAGTTAACAGGTGAAATCACAGTTGACGACGTAATGGGAGCGATTGATAAGGGAGCGTCGCACAAATCGCCGGGGCCCGACGGGTTTCCGTTAGAGTTCTATCGTACATTTAAAGATCTCATGATTCCACGATGGACTGCCATGTACTGCGAATTGATGTCTCCCAACGTGCCTCTTCCACCCGCCTTCGTGGAAGGAATGATCATCCCCATCCACAAACCATCTGGCGGCACATGGATACAGGCATACCGGCCACTGACCCTTCGTAATTGCGACTACAAGATCTACGCCAGGATACTTGCAGCACGTTTTAAACGCGTAATACGTCAAGTGATTTCACTCGACCAAACCCAGCTAGGAGGAGACAGTAATATACAAACGGCACTCAGTGACTACCGCGATGTTATCGCACTGGCATCAACATGTCGTCTCCGGGGTGTATTGGTATCGATAGACTTCGATCGCGCATTTGACAGGCTGAGTCATGCTTATCTCACGGACGTTATGACAAAAATGAAGTTTCCGGAAAGTTTTGTCACCGTCGTTATGAGACTACTCCACGGAGCCGCACCAAAGTGCTCATCAACGGATGCTTGGTGGGGCCCATCACCATCTCACGATCGGTCAGACAAGGGTGCCCGCTGTCAACGATATTGTATGCCATCGCTGTCGAGCCCCTGCTCTGCGGGCTCCGGAATCGACTCCAAGGAATGACGATAAGGCACAACAAGTTTATATGCCGAACATACGCAGATGATCTAGTGTTTTTAGCACGGTCAGGAGACGAGGCAAGAGCCTCCTTGCATTGGATTAATTTGTATTGTATGGCTACGGGAAGTCGCCTGAACATGGCAAAGTCGGGAGCGATGAATATTGGGAGAGGACTCCCGACAGGAAGTGTAGCACCATTACAGCCGATCAACAAGATGAAATGCCTAGGAATTATCTTCACTACAGACGTTCGACGCACGGCGGCACTAAGTTACAGACATCTTCTGCAAACAATTCGAGCGAGTGTCCGAAGTCACAGGTTAAGGGCACTGGATATGATACAACGGGTCACCTTTGCCAACACTTATCTAGCCTCTCGCATCCCCCACCTGGCACAAGTTCTTCCTATGCCGGTGGTGCTGGCCCGCCGAATCCTGGCGGCACTAGGATATTTTGTGAGCACGGGTCTGCTTTTTAGGTAGGATACGAAACCCTCACCCTTCCTCGTAGTCGTGGAGGTCTTGGACTAGTCCACGTACGTGACCGAGCAGTGGCTATTTATGTAACCACAATGATAAAGATGTGGACACGACACCAGACAAGTCTGACGGGCACCTTGATAGACGTACTAGCTCCACCTTCTCGTTCGGCTCCGGTAGCGGTCGCTCACATCTCACCATCGCTTACCCATATGCGAACCTTTTTTGTGGAACACAGTTATGTACATATGGAACTACCGACTACCAGGACGGCAACGGCACGTGATATATATCACATCTTAACTCGACGACGGCCGAACAATGCCGTAGAGCGCCGCCAACCAACAGTTACGTGGTCAGTGGTATGGCGTACAGTGCACCATCCACACCTTGATACAGGAACGCGCGCACTGTGGTATCAGGTGGTAAATGGGAAATACGTGACTCGTTCCAGGTTGCATACAATTCATATGGCGGACGAGCCACTGTGTCCGCAGTGCAATGTTATAGACACAGAGGAGCATCGCCTGATATGCGGTCCTTCGGCGGACGTATGGTGTTTGGTCAAAAAAATGATCGCCTTCCTCCTTCGGGTGGGGCCGCAAACAGTAGAACCACGCACATTACTTCTCACAGATAGGACATATTATCCCCGAACAAAGACAAACGCCGTGACTTGGATTCGAGGTTTGACTGTACGTTATCTTTTCCGAGACGGCAGTAAGAATGTGCTTTACTTCTGGGCCTTATTACAGGAACATCACTCACAGCTTATGAGACATCCGAGATATAGAACATATTACGCAAATTTTTTAGGGAGTGTCTTGCTTGATCCCCCACCCAGTTGGGGTGTCCCGGGTAGGAGAATGTAATTATTACCTATAAGTATTAGAACAAGAAAGGACCAGGACAGTGGAGAGGATCCACAAACACACGTGAAGACGTACCCGACACCAACGCGAGGTATGACGGGATTAGCGAGGTACGCGCCTGAAAGAGGAACGTAGACCGTTGTTGTTTTGTCCTGACGGAAGCAGGATTTTTTTATTTTTTATTTATATATTTTTTTTATTTTTTTTCACACTTATGTAAAAAAAGGTGGACAGTCCTCTTATTTACGTTTCCCAGAAAAAATTTATGTTATGAAGTCATCGTCTTCTATACTAAAAAAAAAATGCTAGAAGCAGATTATGTTTGTTATGGCAAAAAAAAAAAAGATGGATAGAGCGTCTGCCATAAAAAAAAAAGTTGGTAGAGCACTAGCCCGCGAAAGGCAAAGGTCCCGAGATCGAGTCTCGGTCGGACACACAGTTTTAATCTGCCAGGAAGTTTCATATCAGCGCACAAAAAAAAAAAAGCTCAGTGGTAGAGCACTGGCGTAGTAAACCAGGGGTCGTAAGTTCCATCCTCAGAGGAGGAAGACGATTTTTGGAAATCAGTTTCGCGACGTGGCAGTATAGCAAACAGTATCTGTGATGACGAGCAATTAGCGACAGGCGTTTTATTAAGAATTACTCTCAGATGTGATTAAGGCGAATGGCGCAGATAAAGCATTTGCCAAAGCGGTACAGCATAAGGTGGGACGAGGAAGTCTGAATTACATTTTATAGATGTAATTCTCACATATCTCAGAGCTTCTCGCGGTCGTCGTCGTCGTCATCGCCGCCGCCGCCGCTTCTGCAGAAGTAGCTAATGGCCATCGTAGCAAATGCGGCGAGGGACGCCCTGCCTTCGATTCCCAATGCACAAAGTGTGTGGTCTTGTTTCCCAGTCTATATTTGGTCGGTCTCGTAAGAGGTTGAATGTAACGAATGGGTGGGAAAGAGCAAGGGGCAGCGGCTGTGCAGGACGAAAACACAATTCCTCAGGGGTGTGAGCGCTTCGAGATGAGTCGTATACAAGTTATAGTTTTTCGCCAGTGACCGTGTGACATAATGGATCAGGCGTCGGACTTCGGATCTGAAGTTTACAGGTTCGAATCCTGTCACGCTCGTGTTTTTCCAGTTCTGAAAATGAAACATACCGTTTTAATGTAGTAATTGAGCAGTACGAAACCGTCTGAATGTTGCTGTTGACCATTTTTTGCTTGGAGTTGCTCTTGAGCTTGAAACACACACAACAAGACCGGTGTTAACTAGCGAAAAGGTCGGCAGAATGCCGTCACCGCGAGTTTTGACTGGCACTTGCACATCTAAAACAACGTCGGAAAGTAACTCGTTCGGCTTTTGAGTCACATCAAGTATGTGTGTTAATTTTGACGCCACTAGCTCTGCATGTTGTCATGCAATTCCTTTACCTCTCAGAAATGATTATGAAATAAAAGTGAAGCACGTGACGAGTGTGACGTTAGGAAAACATTAGGCAGCATGGAGAGATTCTGTATGGGACCACCCAACCCAAACGAGTACTGTGTGACGTGCTACCTTGCAGGTATAAACCGAGGCAGCGGGCAAGCTGAGTCGGTAGAGCGTGAGACTCTTAATCCAAGGGCTGTGGGTTCGAGCCCCACGCTGGGCGGAGCGAAATTTTGTTCCGCTGCAGATGTAAATTACCGTTTTTCTGATTAACGTGATGTAATGTAAATAGAACTCTTTAAACTTTGCCTACGTCTTTATTAGTCGCAAGGAAACTGTATTTGAAGGTGAAGGTGATTTTGTAGACATGTGTGAAAGACATGTTCTGAAATGCAAGTGTTGTTGTTTGGAGAGCACATCGGTTACGTGTCAGATGTGTAGCCAAGCAGTAATGGGTCGCCATAGCTGCAAATATTAGAAGCTAATATGAAGTGTTGTCAGCTGAAGTCTGATGATGCAGGCGACCGTAAGGCCGAAGTACTCAAGAGTGGCGCTAGGCCGCGCTTCTTTAGCTGAGTGGTAGAGCACTGGTGTAGTAAACCAGGGGTCGTAACTTCCATCCTCAGAGGAGGAAGACGATTTTTGGAAATCAGTTTCGCGTCGTGGCCGTATAGCAAACAGTATCTGTGATGACGAACAATTAGCGACAGGCGTGTTATTAAGATTTACTCTCAGATGTGATAAAGGTGAATGGCGCAGATAAAGCATTTGCCAAAGCGGTACAGCATAAGGTGGGACGAGGAAGTCTGAATGACATTTTATAGATGTATTTCTCACATATCTCAGAGATCCTCGCGGTCGTCGTCATCGTCGTCGTCGGCGTCGCCGCCGCCGCTTCTGCAGAAGTAGCTAATGGCCATCGTAGCAAATGCGGCGAGGGACGCCCTGCCTTCGATTCCGAATGCACAAAGTGTGTGGTCTTGTTTCCCAGTCTATATTTGGTCGGTCTCGTAAGAGGTTGAATGTAACGAATGGGTGGGAAAGAGCAAGGGGCAGCGGCTGTGCAGAACGAAAACACAATTCCTCAGGGGTGTGAGCGTTTCGAGATGAGTCGTATACAAGTTATAGTTGGTCGCCAGTGACCGCGTGGCCTAATGGATCAGGCGTCGGACTTCGGATCTGAAGATTACAGGTTTGCATGCTGTCACGCTCGTGTTTTTCCAGTTATGGAAAAGAAACATATCGTTTTAATGTAGCAATTGAGCAGTACGAAACCGTCTGAATGTTGCTGTTGACGATTTTTTGCTTGGAGTTGCTCTTGAGCTTGAAACGCACACAACAAGACCGATGTTAACTAGCGAAATGGTTGGCAGGGTGCCGTCACCGCGAGTTTTGACTGGCACTTGCACATCTAAAACAACGTCGGAAAGTAACTCGTTCGGCTTTTGAGTCACATCAAGTATGTGTGTTAATTTTGACGCCACTAGCTCTGCATGTTGTCATGCAATTCCTTTACCTCTCAGAAATGATTATGAAATAAAAGTGAAGTACGTGACGAGTGTGACGTTAGGAAAACATTAGGCAGCATGGAGAGATTCTGTATGGGACCACCCAACCCAAACGAATACTGTGTGACGTGCTACCTTGCAGGTATAAACCGAGGCAGCGGGCTAGCTGAGACGGTAGAGCGTGTGGCTCTTAATCCAAGGGTTGTGGGTTCGAGCCCAACGCTGGGCGGAACGGAATTTTGTTCCGCTGCAGATGTAAATTACCGTTTTTCTGATTAACGTGATGTAATGTAAATAGCAACTTTAAACTTTGCCTACGTCTCTATCAGTCGCAAGGAAACTGTATTTGAGGGTGATGGTGATTTTGTAGACATGTGTGAAAGACATGTTCTGAAATGCAAGTGTTGTTGTTTGGAGAGCACATCGGTTACGTGTCAGATGTGTAGCCAAGCAGTAATGGGTCGCCATAGCTGCAAATATTAGAGGATAAATTGAAGTGTTGTCAGCTGAGGTCTGAATATGCAGGCGACCGTAAGGCCGAAGTACTCAAGAGTGCCGCTAGGCCGCGCCTCTTTAGCTCAGTGGTAGAGCACTGGTGTAGTAAACCAGGGGTCGTAACTTCCATCCTCAGAGGAGAAAGACGATTTTTGGAAATCAGTTTCGCGTCGTGGCCATATAGCAAACAGTATCTGTGGTGACGAACAATTAGCGACAGGCCTTTTATTAAGAATTACTCTCAGATGTGATTAAGGCGAATGGCGCAGATAAAGCACTTGCCAAAGCGGTACAGCATAAGGTGGGACGAGGAAGTCTGAATTACATTTTATAGATGTATTTCTCACATATCTCAGAGCTTCTCGCGGTCGTCGTCATCGTCGTCGTCGTTGTCGTCGCCGCCGACGCCGCTTCTGCAGAAGTAGCTAATGGCCATCGTAGCAAATGCGGCGAGGGACGCCCTGCCTTCGATTCCGAATGCACAAAGTGTGTGGTCTTGTTTCCCAGTCTATATTTGGTCGGTCTCGTAAGAGGTTGAATGTAACGAATGGGTGGGAAAGAGCAAGGGGCAGCGGCTGTGCAGAACGTTTCGAGATGAGTCGTATACAAGTTATAGTTGGTCGCCAGTGACCGTGTGGCCTAATGGATCAGCCGTCGGCCTTCGGATCTGAAAATTACAGGTTTGCATGCTGTCACGCTCGTGTTTTTCCAGTTATGAATAAGAAACATATCGTTTTAATGGATCAATTGAGCAGTACGAAACCGTCTGAATGTTGCTGTTGACCATTTTTTGCTTGGAGTTGCTCTTGAGCTTGAAACACACACAACAAGACTGGTGTTAACTAGCGAAATGGTCGGCAGGGAGCCGTCACCGCGAGTTTTGACTGGCACTTGCACATCTAAAACAACGTCGGAAAAAAACTCGTTCGGCTTTGAGTCACATCAGGTATGTGTGTTAATTTTGACGCCACTAGCTCTGCATGTTGTCATGCAATTCCTTTACCTCTCAGAAATGATTATGAAATAAAAGTGAAGTACGTGACGAGTGTGACGTTAGGAAAACATTAGGCAGCATGGAGAGATTCTGTATGGGACCACCCAACCCAAACGAATACTGTGTGACGTGCTACCTTGCAGGTATAAACCGAGGCAGCGGGCTAGCTGAGTCGGTAGAGCGTGTGACTCTTAATCGAAGGGATGTGGGTTCGAGCCCAACGCTGGGCGGAACGGAATTTTGTTCTGCTGCAGATGTAAATTACCGTTTTTCTGATTAACGTGATGTAATGTAAATAGCAACTTTAAACTTTGCCTACGTCTCTATCAGTCGCAAGGAAACTGTATTTGAGGGTGAAGGTGATTTTGTAGACATGTGTGAAAGACATGTTCTGAAATGCAAGTGTTGTTGTTTGGAGAGCACATCGGTTACGTGTCAGATGTGTAGCCAAGCAGTAATGGGTCGCCATAGCTGCAAATATTAGAAGATAATATGAAGTGTTGTCAGCTGAAGTCTGATGATGCAGGCGACCTTAAAGCCGAAGAATGCAAGTGTACCGTTAGGCCGCGCCTCTTTACCTCAGTGGTGTTTTCGCTCTCGCCTGTGTCGGTCGCGTGCTGTTTGGTGAGTGTGCGCATTGCTACGTTGTTTTATTGTGGCGTGATGAATTGCATTCGACTATAATGGATCAACTTATACGGAAAGACACGTTGAAATTGAGTTTTGACCCTCATTATGCACGACCCAAATCCTTTGAGGTTGAGTTAGTTATTAGAGACGTAATTAAAATAACTATTGATGATATGATTGGCATTCACCTAT
This sequence comes from Schistocerca gregaria, assembly GCF_023897955.1. NCBI lineage: Eukaryota > Metazoa > Arthropoda > Insecta > Orthoptera > Acrididae > Schistocerca > Schistocerca gregaria. The sequence goes on from NC_064920.1 coordinate 46,332,906, forward strand.
CTATCGTCAGCAGTACGGTGTACCTCAAATTGTTGAATCCCGAGAAATGCGAGCAGGTCGTTCAATCTTGTGGAGGAGTGTTGAAGTTCAACCATTCTGACGGCTATGTTGGTGATGTCAGAATTTCGCTTGCTGGTCGCGGAGTGAGAACTGTTCGCACATTTGAATTACCCTTTGAAATTTCCGCTGACCAGATTAATGCCAAATTGAGGGAATATGGAACAGTCATCAGCAATACGGCAGAAAAGTGGTCGACTATGATTTTCCCGGTGCTAAACGGTGTCCGTCAGGTGAAGATAGATATGTTAAAGCACATTCCGTCCTACATCACTGTGTGTGGCTACAGGGCCATAGTGATTTATGACGATCAGCCTAGAACTTGTGCGGGATGTGGGTCCACAGAACATATCCGTGCTCAGTGTATCCAACGACGCGTGGCGCAAATACCGGCCGGTGAGCGTGAGTTGCGCGGCCCGACGTCTACGTTGCCATTATCATACGTCGCCGCCGATCGGGCTAATGTCACCTCGGAACCTAGTTTAGATGTTTCGCTAGAGGGTTTGCGCGCAGTGCCCGAAGGCGCTACACCGATGGAAGCGAACGATGTACCGAATGTTCCTTCTTCACACACCCAGAAGGTGGGCAATAGTCACTCGCAGATGGGGCACCCACCGGACACCGAAAGTATTCCGGCGGGCGTACCGGTTCGAGACGACAAGTCCGACGTGGACCGGATGGAGTCGAACGAGATGGCTCTCCACCAGCCCCCGCGGTCTCCCAAATCTCAGAAGAAACGCCGGCTAGCACATCAAGGGGCAGAACCAAAGGCGCCAATATTGCGTGAAAAGGCGAACCACGTCAGACAGAAACTGACCGAAGTAACTGACCCACCGTCGTCGGCAACCAGCAAAACGGCAAAAAAATCTCGAACGAACGAATCGGACACTGATCACGGACGATCGCCCTCAGGGGACCCTGCGGTGGCCGATTCATTGGATCTGAACCCTATGCCTGAATGTTCCAAGCTCTCGGATTGCGATATGAACGCAGACAAGTTCGTGTGCGATTGGTCGGATGACGTTGAAGAGGGTGGTCGGGAAGAAGATTTAGTACGGGATCGGCGCGGTATAGAGAATCCGTCATCACAAGCTCAAGCAGATGTGTCCCACCAGCAACAAACGGCTACCGCCGGCGTCGGTGCAGTGGCTGATGACGCGGACTTCTTTTAGATGATGTTCGCCATGAACTTGAATAGTAGGCATATTGTCACCTAGACCTCTGTTCTCATGACGTCCTTGCAAGCTTACCGCATTGCGACATTGAACATCAATAAGATCAGTAGCCCACTCAACTTCAAAAACCTTCAAGATTTTCTCTATGCCGCTGATATTGATCTCATTATGCTGCAGGAAGTGACCAATATTAACCTTGACCGTATCACAGGTTACAATGCCGTCGTTAATCCTGGAAATGGTACTAAACTAGGGACCGCGATCAAGGCTAAGGAAGGGATAGTGATGTCACATATCGAACGCCTGGCGAATAGCAGAGGTATAGCGACTACTATCGATACTACCAGATTTATTAATCTCTACGCCCCTTCCGGTTCTGGGAGACGACGACAGAGAGCACAGTTTTTTAAAGATGGCATTGTGCCACTTTTCACACCACCTTCAGACCAACTTATATTCGCTGGTGATTTTAACTGTGTACTCAGTCCCAATGACCAGACACCAAATTTCAATCCGTCCGCCGAGCTTCGCGCCATCATTGAAGAGTTAAATTTAATAGACACATGGGAGCATAGACACGGTGACAGGCCCGGATTCACATTCGTTACTGGTCACTCAGCTAGCCGCGTCGATAGAATCTACGCATCAGCAAATATGAGGGAACATGTTTTGCAGGCAGAGCTATGGCCGACTGTCTTTACAGATCATGTGGCATATATATGTACCGTCAATTTAGCCAAACAAGGGACGTACAGGGCAAGGGGACCCTGGAAACTAAATGTAGCGCATTTAACAGAACCCGAGTGTCACACAGTCTTCCGAAACACGTGGGCAGAATGCGAACGAAAGTTTCCCGCGTACGACTCTGCCATTACGTGGTGGGTAAAATGTGCAAAACCCGCCTTAACAAAAGCGATGAAGAATTATTCCAGAGATCAATGTGCCTGGCAGAAGCAAACCCTGGAATTCTACTTTCAGTGTTTAAGGGATTTATATCGAGAAGATGCAACGGTAATAGCAAATCGTATGCATATTAAACGAATACAGGCTACGATTTTAACCCTCAAACAGAAGCAATTGGAAGGCTGTAAAGTCAGGACACGTCTGCAAAACGCCGTACAGGACGAAACGACATCAATGTATCATGTTATTCGCGAACAGAAAAGGGGGCACAGAAAGATATTGACAGAACTGCACACTGCAGATGGCCGACACTTACACAACCAGCGCAACATACGAGACGAGATTTATAAACATTTCACAGCACAGTTAACGGAACACCCGGTGGATATAGCGGCGCAGCAAGCCCTCATGGCACGCCGTTTTGCGACATTGAGCACGGAAGAAGCAGACGGCCTCGCTGCAGTAATAACTGACGATGAAGTAGCGGACGCCATTCGAGGGAGCCCACAGAATAAATCGCCTGGCCCCGACGGATTACCGGCCGAGTGTTATAGAACTTTTCGACACCATTTAGTTCCAAAGATGACCATGGTCTGTAATGATATCCTAAACGCTGGAGATGATATCCTAAGGGAATACGGTGAGGGCATAGTGGTATTGGTCCCCAAAACCCCAGCGGGCAAGACAGTCGACAATCTCCGACCGATTACATTACTTAATACGGATTATAAGATATTCGCGCGTGTCATGATGCAGCGATTCAGTACGGTACTCAGTACTGTCACGGGGGCTTATCAAACGAGCGTTGGGAAAACTAGAAACATCCAGCAGACGTTAAGCGAATATAGAGATATCATAGCTACAGCCGCCGCTTGTGACATCCGATGCGCTTTAGTCTCGCTAGATTTTGAAAAAGCATTCGATAAAGTCAGTCACTCATATCTTCTGTGCGCGATGGCAGCAATGAATTTTCCACGGAAAGTTATTGACACTGTTACACTCCTGCTGAGAAACGGAACATCCAAGATCTGTCTCAACGGACAACTAAGTAAACCTATTTCCATCACTAGGTCGGTCCGACAAGGTTGCCCGATGTCAATGGCTTTGTTTGCAGTTGCTCTTGAACCCTTGCTGTTCTCCCTGACGCAAGACCTTCCGGGATTACGTATACATGGCCAGAAGATTGTCTGCCAGGCATTTGCGGATGACGTCAGTTTCGTGGTGACGAACGATGAAGACTTAGAACGCGCGTTTCAGCTGATAAACACTTATGAAGCCTCCTCAGGAGCGAAAGTCAACTGTAAAAAGTCTGGCGTTATGGCACTTGGTAGGGGACTAGAACTTGTCAATAGCCATGCACTAAAAAGGATGTCAACTTTTAAATGTCTCGGCATTGAATACACGCGCAGCATCCGCTGCACGGCTGCTCTTAACTATAGGAGACTGTTGGCACAAATTCGGGCCGGCAAACGGCAACATCATTTGCGAAATCTCAACGCCATGCAAAGAGAGCTTTTAGTCAATACCTACATCGTTTCAAAAGTCAGTTATGTCGCGCAAATCCTCCCAATACCAAAAGTCATAGCACAACGCATGCTTGCGGCGCTCGGCCACTTTGTCAGTAGGGGACAAATTTTCAAAGTCGCATTTGAAACCTTGACGCTCCCCATGGAAAAGGGCGGCCTCAATCTGACTGATGTTTACCACAAAGCGAAAGCAGTATATATCAGCAACGTGTATAAACAATGGCAACGAACACCACATTCCTTAATGGCCCTTCTTCTCCATGAAATCGCACCAGCCAGCATGACGCCTCCTGTCAACGTAAGTCACATCCCGACTGCATTATGCCACTTTAGTAATTTTTTCCTAGACTACAGCTATGTTCAATGCACCATACCTGAGAATGATCTTTACAGGGTCAGAGCGCTTTACAGCTGCCTGACGGACAGTAAATCGCGGAACAGAATAGAAGTAAAGTATAAAGACTGCAATTGGGCAAAGATCTGGGAAAACATTCACGACGCACACTTACCATCGCAGGTGCGGTCTACGTGGTACATGGCGGTCAATAGGATCATACCGACAAATTCAAAGCTACACATGATTCACTTGTCCGACACTCCGAATTGCATTCACTGTACTTTACTAGATACCATTGAACATCGCTTTCTATGCGACGATGTGAAGGACATCTGGATTCTCTTTGCACGGAAGCTCTCAAGTATGCTGCGTACTGCACCTAAGATGATTACTCCAGCTGGACTCCTCACTCCCGATGCCGTTCCATACCCCCCCGCAAAACGACGAGCAGTCAACTGGCTTCAAGGTCAGACGGTGTATTTTATATTATCGGCGCCAGAAAAAAATAAAGTAGACTATTGGTTATACCTACTAACTCAACACCAGAAACTTCAACGAATAGACAAATATAGAGAAAAGTATGTGTCCTTCCTACTCCGAACATTAACGTAGAGAGATATTCATACAGGGCGACGTTTGCAGTACGAAAATACTGCTGGATGGCCCCTTCAGAATTATAATGGCCGCAATTAGGATTCGGATTGCGGGAATCGAACGGTCACGAATATGCGACGGACCGCCCCGACAGTGGTGACACTTTGGGGGGCGATACCTCTCCTGTCGACAGCAATACGAGACTGTTCTACAGGAACCCCGTGGAATTTCGGAGATCTAATACTCACATTACAATTATTCTTTTCTTACTTATTTAGGAAGATTCGTTTATTTGCACAGAAGACGTGTTTCTTTTATGTTTGAATCTCCCATAAAAGAGGAGGAGAAGATTTGTTCCTTCATGCTGCGGAAGACTCCAGCACCCTCCAGTTTATTTTCACATATGCAGTCTTCCTTGGACGTTGTGATGAGTTACTCACATTCTCGCAGAAGAGTTAATTTGTTTAATCCCCACATGCAATATAGTGGTTTAACCAACTATCCAAATGCATACTGAAGAGCATTAAACTGTCACACGAATATTATTTAATATAAACGGTGATTTTTTTTTAATGGCGGAGAAGCCGAGCCGATGAAGGCAATTTTGGCGAGCGTGAGGACGGGCTAGAAGGGGTGGCTGGAAGCCCGACACAACAAAATAAATAAATAAATAAATAAATAAATAAATAAATAAAAAGTGGTAGAGCACTGGTGTAGTAAACCAGGGGTCGTAAGTTCCATCCTCAGAGGAGGAAGACGAATTTTGGAAATCAGTTTCGCGTCGTGGCCGTATAGCAAACAGTATTTGTAATGACGAACAATTAGCGACAGGCGTTTTATTTAGAATTACTCTCAGATGTGATTAAGGCGAATGGCGCAGATAAAGCATTTTTTTTTTTTAAAAAAAACCTTTATTCATCATTAATAATAATAATTATACAATATTAACCCACTTCCTTAATAGCATTAGTGGGTCGTAATATTAATACATTTATTATTGTTTCATGCAGCATGCTACAAAATATGATGTGCTACAGGTTACTACAACAATGGGCATTATACTAACTATCCCTACTACTTAAGAAACTATTACTATCACTAATTGCTAATTTCTACACCTGCAGCGTCACATATGTGCCAGTAGAATATATAAACCTACTTTGCAAGCCTTGCTCTTCGGGCTAACCCCAAAGAGCTTGCCCCCGGCACTGGGCTGGCCAAGATGTTAACTCGCTGCAGTTCCATAACCTAACATAATATCCTATTCTAAGTCCTACGGAGCTAACTTATCCTAAGTCAAATCCGGTGCATCTCTAAGTCGGTGAGATTAACCCCTCCTCCCCCTAATCCTGCGCGCGGCGGATCCCAACTGTGATGTAAAGTCGGCCAGTCCGCGCGCTGGCGGTATGGGAGAAGGGATCTAGACAATATCGGTGTTCATTTTCACATTCTTAGTTAATCTCCCTCAGATATTCATTTAACACTTTCCGTGATACCTCGTTGGCCAGAGTATTAATCATCTGAAAAGTGTCTTCACGTCTGAGGAGTTGATACGTGTCATGATTCGGTAGTCCGTCTCGAAGTGTAGTCGCTACATCATTGAAGAGAGGGCACTCGTAAATCACATGATCCGGAGTGCCTTCCGGCGCGCCACAGTCACACGCTGGCGTAGCCCTCTTCCCAAACCGACATAAGTATGTCGGGTAGGGTCCATGACCAGTGAGAAAATGGATCAGTCCCCGTGTTGGCTGAAAGTACTTCATTTCTAAGCGCTCCCTCACGTTCGGCAAGAACTGAAAGGTTCTGCGACCGGTTTCTTCTGTCTCCCAGGACCCCTGCCAAAGTTCTTCCCCCCTTCTTCTAATCCCCCTTTTGTCCTCTACCCTCACACCCATGATTTCTTCTATTTTCCCCTGGTTCCCTTTTTTTGCCCAATACCAGGCTGCTTGCTCCCTAATCTTGATGTCAAGTGGGCAGAGCCCCATTATGACTAATAGGGCCCCTCCTGGAGATGTTCTATAAGCGCCCACAGATCTTAGAACCATGCTTCTCTGAACCCTTCTCACTGCCATGGCGGGCACAACCCTCGTGAGTCTGTGCGCCCAGACCCCGGAGCCGTAACCCACTACTGAAGTTAGGATACTATTGTGATAAAGTTTAATGAGATGTGGAGGTAGGTGAAATCTTTTGTGTCCTATGGAAATGAGGTTGTTTAATATTTGCAGAGCTTTTTGGGTTACAGTTTCAATGTGTTTTCCGAAGTTCCATTTCTCATCAATGATGACTCCTAGGTAACGTGTGTCTCGTCTTCGCAGTACCGGTGTGCCGTCAATTCTGACCGTAGGGTTCCTGATTAGTTGTCCTTTAAGTAGTAAGTATGTCGATTTGCTTGGTGATATGGTCATTTTCGTGGTGTGGCACCACTGTAGGAGTCTGTCTAACGCTCTCTCTATTTTAGGTTCTATGTCCTCTCGGCTACGGCCACCGACCATCAGGAGGAGGTCATCAGCGTAGGCTATCACCTCTAGCACATCCTCACTTCGTTGCAGGCTGTCTAGTAATGGCTCCATGTGGATGTCCCAAAAGAGCGGCCCTAGGACCGATCCTTGGGGACATCCTTTCGTGACAGCTTTCCCTACCCTTTCGCTAGGGGATGATAGCCAGACCTCCCGATCCTCACAGTAGCTCCTCAGGCAGCCATATAGCGGCCCTGGACACTCCTTCTCCCGCAAGCAGGAGAAGAGCGAGGGCCACCACAGGTTGTCGAAGGCGCCACTGATGTCCACCATGATGCCCACCACGTATTTGTGCGGGGTTGAGCCACAGACCTCGGCCGCCAGGGCGATTGCATCAGATGCCGACCGCCCCGGCCTGAAACCGAATTGCCTACTGCTCATCCCGCACAATACTCTATGTGCTGCAAGTCTGTCAGCCAGCAGTTTTTCCAAGATTTTTCCAAACAAATCTAACAGGCAGATCGGCCTGTACGACTTTACTTCTGCAGGATCCTTGTCTGGTCCCTTCTTAATGATGACGACGTTCCCAGTTTTCCACCTTCTTGGGAACTGTTGTTGCCTCAGGCACTCATTATAGAGGTGGGTAAGCGGGGCAACCAGCTGGGGTGTCAGGAATTGCACCACCTCCGCCACAATGCCGTCTGGCCCAGGAGCTTTGCCTCTTTTAAGTTGCTTTATGTGGGTCGCCACCTCCTCTTCTGAGAAGGGGTAGACCGCCGTGTCATTATTATATATTTCACGGTCTTGTTCTCGCAATTGCCGTTGTCCCTCTGTCTCCCCATCCGCATTGTCATCAGGCAGCAGGGACCGGAGGAGGACCCCAGCAGTCTCCTGCCAGGACTCCGTCATCCTGTCCCCGTGCCTGACTGTAGATAGCTCCATAGGAGAGCGGATTTTCTCCCTGACTAATTTATAGGGGAGTCCCCATGGATCCAGAGCTAGCTGGCTGAGCACATAGTGTTCCCAGCTTCGCCTTCTGACTTCACGTAGTTCACTCTGGAACCTCTGTTTTGCCTCCCTGTACTGCAATTGCCACCTTTGTCTCTCCTGCCAGACGACACTGCGCTGGTAGTGCCTCCTTAGCCTCCTGACAGATTGGCGTAGATCTTCCAGTTCAGGCGACCACGGTGACGGAGAAGCCGCCATGGCCTTCCTCCTGATCGGTACAGCAGCCCTCACCGCCCTGGTTACTGCAGTTACTAGTTCATCTGCTCTGTTGTCTACGTTTATGTCTTGTTGTATGTCATCTTCCGGTAATGGAGGAATGTCGCACTCCCTCGCCAGGCGTTCCCAGTCAGCTTTCCTGTAGTTAAATTGTATTTCCCATCCCATGGCCCAGCGGCACTCTCTCTCCCCTACTGTGAAAGTTATTAAGTTATGGTCGCTAGTGGTGGCGTTTCCTACTACTTTCCAATTTTGAATGATGTTTGTTACATTTGGTGTCACGAGAGTGACATCAATATTTGTACCCTGCCCTCCTCCTGCCGTGTAGGTAGGAGGATTACCAGGCCTGTTGGCCACCACGAGTTGCGACGCCATAACGTATTCTTCCACCTTTTCTCCATTTGCGTCTCTTGTGCCACTGAACCATAGGGGGGACTTGGCATTAATATCAGCTGTTATTACAATTTTCCTTTCCCGCAACGCCGTGGTCACCCTCATCAGGTGGTCTAGGTGTATTTCAATGTCATCTCCATACTGGAAATACATATTAATGATGGTGATGATTCCTGCTGGAGATTGGAGCTCCACGACGTTGCAATGGGGAGTTGTAAACTGAGAGAGTGTGGTTACTCTCACGAGTTTGTTTGTAATTATAATTGCCGCCCTTGGGTCTTCTCCTCTGCTTATTACTTGCCATGTGGCGGCAGCAAATGCGACTTTCCCAGCTTGGGAGTACGGCTCCTGCAGACAGAGCACATCCAATCTCCTCTCCTCCACCTCCCTTCGGAGTTCCTGCATCACAAGTCGACTATTATGAGTGTTTAGTTGTCCTATGTTTATTTTGGTCATTATGGAAAGTAGGTGTGTACTCGGTCATGTGGCCAGGTCTTAGTCCAGTCGAACGCAATTCGTCCGTTCGCCAAAACTGCCTGTTCGTAGATGTCATTTAGGTCGAATTTCTCGCCCCTTCTTTCAAACACCTTTCTTAACAAGTCTCGCAGGGCTCCAAAGTCAGTGGGGAGATTCACTGATTTTAGTTGAATTCTGTCCACAGCCTCCATCACCGAGAAGGTTATCTTTCGTCCCTCTTCGTGTCCTACACGAACCACATGTCTCAGGGCAGTGGTCAGGGTAGCCGGCTGCTCAAGTCTTGCTAGTTGCATGGTGTACTCCAAGTTGGGGTACACTCTTACAGGGTCCACAGGTGGTAGTCTAACTACTGGAGTACCCTGTGTGGGAGAACTTGTACTAGAGCTACTGGTTATCAAGTTTTCCTGTATCGGTTGAATGACTTTTTTCTGCTCCTTTCTGGAAACTGCCACAGCCACAGGATGCCCTTGCCGTTTCTGGTGTTCTGTCGGCTCTGCTCCCCGGCTTTCGGAGGAGGGAGCTGCAGCTATGGGGGGGTCTGTCTGTATTGCCATATTTATCATATAGATCTCAGTCTGTGTGGCTCTATTTTCAGTTTTCTTGGTGCTCGTAAGCGACCTTAAGAACAACTTAAACTTGTTAGCCCTCATAGCATCCCTCCTCCTTTTGCTCGGGGACTTATGTTTCGGCATCCTGTTCAGTATGCCGGGCTCACCCATAATCAATCCTGGAAATCAGTCTTTGTTCAAGCATCCTGTATGTTGGGCAGTTTCGACCTGTGGCTCCGCATGATTTCTTGCCTCGGTTCCTGCATGGTATGCAGATTGCTGCTGCCTTGCAGTCTTTACGGTTGTGACCGTTCTCTCCACATTTTGTGCAGGCCGACTCCCTGGTGCACAGCCTGAGAATGTGGTCCAAGTCGCCACAGTTGTGGCAACGAGGTACCACGACATAGTCCCTAGTGTTGATGGCATGGAAGCCAACATATATTTTTCCCATTGTCGTAATGCTTTTCCACATCCGCGCTGTAACCTCAGCGACGTGATGTACCACATCTCGACCCCGTGGACCTGTCTTGAATCTGAGTTTAAAACAGTCTTTGAACTCTTCTTCACTCAGATGCTCAAAGTTTTGTTTTCTGATTGTATCGCATAACTCTTCATTGGTCATTACTGTTGGAACGTCGTACAGAATCACGAGAGGGTTCCTTTTCCTTGGAGGCTCACACTTAATTACTGAATTTAATTTGTGGTTGTTCAATATTTTTTCTTTATCCTCTTCGGATGCGACTTCCACTATTACTGAATTCTTGCTGGGTTTGATTCTTTTGATCTTTATTTTCTCTTTTACAGGGTCCACAGTAGTCGTGAATAGCTCCTGGATTCTTTTGACACTTGTGTCTTGGCCCGGCAGGGTCCTCAAGAAAACTGCCGTATCTGGCCTCTTAGTCACTTTATCTATGGTATCTCTAGTCGTTTTGGGCTTCGTGGGAGCTTGCGCTGCCACGGCAGCCCAGGTTTTAACTGGTTGTTTCCTCAATCGATTGTTTTCTTTCTCTAATTCTTCCACCCTTCCTTCCAACTTTGCGTGGGCAATGGCCCATGCAGCCAGTTCATTTTTAATTGTTGAGAGTCCTGCTTGACTTATCTTCCCGTTTTTAATGTTTTGCTCCATGAGCAACGTGATTCGTGCTAATCTCTGCGTCACAGTTTCATTTTCGGCCTGTCCCGACTCATCCTGAGGAGAGGGATCAGGCGGCGCAAAAGAAGCCCGTTGAGGCGCACTCGAGTCACTCGTATCGGTTGTCGCCATGATTATACGAGTGATAAAAGAAAGATGGGAGCCCGTCTCTTGCCCCGGACCGGCTCCTCTGGCATGGGGGGGCAGATAAAGCATTTTCCAAAGCGGTACAGCATAAGGTGGGACGAAGCAATCTGAATTACATTTTATAGATGTATTTCTCTCATATCTCAGAGCTTCTCGCGGTCGTTGTCTTCGTCGTCGTCGTCATCGTCGCCGCCGCCGCCGCTTCTGTGGAAGTAGCAAATGGCCATCGTAGCAAATGCGGCGAGGGACGCCCTGCCTTCGATTCCGAATGCACAAAGTGTGTGGTCTTGTTTCCCAGTCTATATTTGGTCGGTCTCGTAAGAGGTTGAATGTAACGAATGGGTGGGAAAGAGCAAGGGGCAGCGGCTGTGCAGAACGAAAACACAATTCCACAGGGGTGTGAGCGTTTCGAGATGAGTCGCATACAAGTTGTAGTTGATCGCCAGTGACTGTGTGGCCTAATGGATCATGCGTCGGACTTCGGATCTGAAGATTACACTTTCGAATCCTGTCACGCTCGTGTTTTTGCAGTTCTGAAAAAGAAACATACCGTTTTAATGTAGCAATTGAGCAGTACGAAACCGTCTGAATGTTGCTGTTGACCATTTTTTGCTTGGAGTTGCTCTTGAGCTTGAAACACACACAGCAAGACCGGTGTTAACTAGCGAAATGGTCGGCAGGATGCCGTCACCGCGAGTTTTGACTGGCACTTGCACATCTAAAACAACGTCGGAAAGTAACTCGTTCGGCTTTTGAGTCACATCAAGTATGTGTGTTAATTTTGACGCCACTAGCTCTGCATGTTGTCATGCAATTCCTTTACCTCTCAGAAATGATTATGAAATAAAAGTGAAGTACGTGACGAGTGTGACGTTAGGAAAACATTAGGCAGCATGGAGAGATTCTGTATGGGACCACCCAACCCAAACGAGTACTGTGTGACGTGCTACCCGGCAGGTATTAACAGAGGCAGCCGGCTAGCTCAGTCGGTAGAGTGTGAGACTCTTAATCCCAGGGTTGTGGGTTCGAGCCCCACGCTGGCCGGAACGGAATTTTGTTCCGCTGCAGATGTAAATTACCGTTTTTCTGATTAACGTGATGTAATGTAAATAGGAACTTTAAACTTTGCCTACGTCTCTATCAGTCGCAAGGAAACTGTATTTGAAGGTGAAGGTGATTTTGTAGACATGTGTGAAAGACATGTTCTGAAATGCAAGTGCTGTTGTTTGGAGAGCACATCGGTTACGTGTCACATGTGTAGCCAAGAAGTAATGGGTCGCCATAGCTGCAAATATTAGAAGATAATATGAAGTGTTGTCAGCTGAAGTCTGATGATGCAGGCGACCGTAAGGCCGAAGTACGCAAGAGTGCCGCTAGGCCGCGCCTCTTTAGCTCAGATAGTTCCGCTTCAGACGCCGTGCAGTGTGGACGTGCCTAGTCTTCCGCTCCGCCGTAGCGTTACGTATAGTGGGATATCGTTTGTTTACGTTTAGTGTTGCACCTTCTGTAAGTTTTTCTCCGTCGTTGTTTCGTTCGTTGTGTTACTTTCTGTGTGTATTTCAGTGTTTTTCGTGTAGCGGTTTAGACCGCGTAGTTTTGGAAAATGTCGTCTCAGGTTATTCCTCGTCAGGCTACAGTTAGTTTTGCTTTCGACAAGTCCACCCGCCATGTGCAACCTAGTTCCCTTGAGATTCATGATTGGTTAGTAGATACCTTTGGCATTAATTCGGATCAGGTGCACACTGCATATTTTCATACCGAACTCTATGTTTTCTTTGTTAAATTTATGGACCCTCTTCAGGTTGATAAAATTATTTCCAAATTTGGTCATCAGGTTCTCTTTCGGCATCGGGATGATTCTGTCAGTACCGTACTACTTTCAAATGCTTCCGTTACGTACACCAGTGTTCGTATTTACAACCTCCCGCCGGAAGTGGATAATGTGTATCTTAAGGAGGGTTTACTCAAGTATGGTGATGTTAGGAGTATTCGCCTTGAACGCTGGTCCAGCCAACATCGTCTGCAGTGTTACAGTGGTATTCGTTCCGTCGAAATGCACGTGAAGCAGCATATTCCCTCGCACCTGCAGATCGGTGGATATCGTGTCCATGTAACATATAGTGGTCAGGTTGGCAACTGCTTCTTGTGTAATGAGAGTGGCCACGTGCGTACCGACTGCCGCGGAGGGTTTTTGTGTTAAAAAATTCTCTCGAACAGCGTCGCAAGTTAACGGTCGCTGACCTCGTTGCCGGTGGTTCTGCTCTTGGTGTCGAACAGTCCAGTGGTAGTAGCGCCCCGCCGCAGGTTTTGCACGCCCCTGATACAGAATTTCCTCCTTTGCGTGCCAAATCTGATGTTGTTCCGTCTGTTCCTCAGGTGGGTGTGCCGCTTTTGAATAATAAACGGCGTCGCGCACAAGATGGAAATAGTACGGATGAGGATCTCCCCGAGATGCCCCAATCCGGGAGACCGACATCCTCCGAGCCACAGAGTAGTGTAGATGCTCCCTGTTCCCCTGAAGTAGCTTTTCCGGTAGCGGCTGCTGACGCCCCTCCGGCTTCTGACGCGGCTTCTCTCAAGTCGGCTCGTCGGTCGGGCCTGTTGGCGCCGCCTTCCGAACCGACTTCATTGTCACAACAAGTTGAGCCACAACAACTTCCTGCTTCGCTGCCCCATACCTCTGCCAGCGGAGCTGCTCCGCTTCCTTCCAACTTAGCAGCTTCGGAGCTTCCTGCTCACGTTTCGCCTCCGTGTAGTCCATGTTTGCCGGAAGCTAGTATTGGTGTAGACCAGTCCGTTTCGTCGGATGTTTCCCCCGCGACCCCGGACCCTGACTGTGGACCGGCGCGGGTGGTGTCGGATACAGAACTTGACCCTCCTACGTCACCTTTGGCTGCCGCTTCCTTGCCCGTCAGCCGACGCAAGTTGCGGGTTCAGCCGAACGTCAATGCTGTTCGTAAAAAACCGAAACGTAAGGGATCCGCGGAAGGGGGTAGCAGTCCCCTTCCCTCGGATGCCTCCGTCTCCCCTGCTATGGACTGTGATGTTGATGCGTCGGTGTAGGTGATTTCTTCTCTCGATTTTCTCTCCATGGTTCAAGCATACACCTTTCTTACCTTAAATGTTAACCGTATTGAGTCCGACGTTCGCATTGCCTCTTTGCGGCAGTTTCTCTACGACTCCTGTGCGGACGTAGTATTTTTGCAGGAAGTATTGTTTTCTGATCTCTCTCTACCTGGATTTCAAACTGTTTTTAATGTCAAACCGGAAAATTAAACAGGAACTGCTCTTTTCTTTCGAGAAGGTATTCCTGTTACTGACATTGAATTCCTTGACTCTGGCCGTGGGATTGGTTGTCGTCTTTTTGATCTCTGCCTATTTGTTTTGTATGCCCCCTCTGGTTCGGGTCGCACTGTGGCTCGATCGCGCTTTTATAAGGAAGAGCTTATTTATCTTTTGCGCAAGAGTCCTCGGAGTCTTCTGCTCGGAGGCGATTTTAATTGTGCTTTACGCCCTGAAGACCAGTCCCCCAATTTTAATTATTGCCGAGATTTACATGACTTGGTTCGTACGATGCACCTGCGTGATGTTTGGGAACACAAATACCCAACCCTGGTGAAATTTACGTATTTTACCGCGTCCTCATGCAGTAGACTCCAGAGATTCTACTTCTCTGATTTTTTATGTGATAACATTCTTTCTGTCGATGTTATTCCTACTAGTTTTTCTGACCATTGTGCTTTTACTGCAACTGTAAATCTTAGTCACCAACCAGCAAAACTTTATCGTTCCCAGTGGATGTTAAATGTTTCCCACCTTGCCGACAGTGCCATTGATGAAGTTGTAAGTGCCGTGTGGGAGCGATGTCTTCGCTCTGTCCCGCGTTACCCCTCCTTGCTCGTTTGGTGGACTGCGTTTGCCAAGCCCAAGATTCGTCAGTCTTTGATTTTTTACTCTGCCGCAAGGGCGCGTGATTTTAAGAACATGTATGAATTTTATTACTCTGTCCTGCGTGAACTGTATGACGCGGCGGGTCCTTCTCCTCTGCGGATCCATGATGTTCGTCGTATTAAAGCAAAGCTCTTGACCCTCAAACGACGACAGTTGGATGGTCTGCGAGTAAAGTCGAAACCTCACTCTCTTGTTGAAGGTGAACTGACTTCTTTGTACCACCTGCTGCGGCATCAGACTCGACGTCGTCGGACATGCATCTCTTATCTTATGGTGGATGATGGACGACAGCTTATTGCACAGGAGGATATGACTCGTGCTCTTCATCAGTATTACGCTAGTCTCTATTCTGCCAATGATTCTGGTGCGTCACTTTCTGATGATGTCCTTGAGGATCTTCCTGCGACGATCACGCCTGAAGCGAACGGCGACTTTCTCCGGGAGTTCCAGGTAGATGATGTTTTCGATTTTATTGCTCGCTCTCCGTCCGGTAAATCGCCTGGTCCAGACGGCCTGCCTAAAGAATTTTATCTCCGTTTTTGGCCTCTTTTGGGTGGCACTTTTACGCAGATTTTAAATGCGATTGTCAGGGGGATGGATGTGCCAGCCGATTTTAAAGTAGGGAAAATTGTTTTAATTCCGAAGCCCACTGGTCATTTATCAGCTGGCAATCTTCGTCCGCTCACATTGCTGAACTTTGATTACAAGACAGCTGCTAGAGCGCTCAATAGTCGATTGTCTTCTCTGCTTCGGGGTGTGATTGGTGCACATCAATGTTGTTTTCCTGGTAGATCTATTCTGACCCCAGTAGCCGAATATCGGGATGTTGTCTCGGTTGCGGCGGTTACAAACGTTCATTGTGCCTTTGCTTTCCTCGATTTTTACAAGTCCTTTGATCACGTCGGTCATGTGTTGTTAAATCGTGTTTTAGATACAATAGGTTTTAACGCTTCATCACGTGGTGTTCTTGGTAATTTGTATAGGGGAATAACTGCTCGGGTGTCAGTCAATGGGCAGCTGACGCCGCCCATTGCTATCCGCCGAGGGGTACCTCAGGGTAGTCCGCTCTCTATGTCTCTATTCATACTGTCCCTGGAACCGCTGCTTCGGACTCTTGCTTTCAAGCTTCAGGGTATGACCTTCTCTGGTGGGAAGCTCACTGTTAAGGCGTACGCGGACGATGTCGTTGTTCTCCTCCGTCAACGTGATGATATCACATTGTTGAAAGGGGCGGTTGATGCATACTGTTGTGTCTCTGGAGCGCGTCTCAATCAGGGTAAATGTAAGTTCCTTGATATTCGAGCGTTTCGCGATGCTGATGTCCCTTGGGCCACTTTTGTCGATCGCCATACGTCATTGGGCATTAGCATTGATCGGTGTCCCATAAAAATGGCGGCTCTTAATTGGAAATCTGTCACCGAGAAGATACAGTGGGCTCTGATGGTCCATAAGCAGCGCTCTGCTACCATTTTGCAAAAAGTCAGATTTTTAGACACGTACGTGTTAAGTAAAGCCTATTATGTTGCTCAGCAGTTCCCACTTCCCATTATGGTGGCGAAAAGGTTGCGCCAATTGTCTAGCAGGTTTATATGGAAGGGTCATCTATTCAAGTTGCGTTACGAGGTTATGACGAAACCGCGTATCTCCGGAGGCTTGGGCCTCACTGACATTACCCGCAAGGCATCTGCCTTGTACGTCAGCCGTACGACTCTCATTGTTACGCAAGAAGTGACTTCAACTACATCCAGACGTTTTACTGTTCTGCGTCCGAAGAGCCTTGCTCCACCTGACGACGTCGGTCGCCTCAATTTTAAGTTGAAACACGTCCGGGAATTTTATATTGCGGTTAGTTACCTCGGTGACGTCTTCTTGCGACGACCGGTGCCAACGACCAAGAGCTTGATTGCCCGTTGTGAGGGGCTAGCTGGTCCCAATCCAATCGAACTGGCGTCTCCATCAGTGTCCTGGAGGAACATCTGGAAGAATGTTAGTCTGCCGATCCACTCAATGGCTGTGTGGCGTCCACGTGGTGTAGGGTAGTTAATGGTTTGGTCCCCACCAACGTACGACTGCACCGTATTGGTCTTTCTGACACGGACAACTGCACTCGGTGTGGTCTCCTGGACACACTTGAGCATCGATTCACCTGCAGTGGGCACCTTGCTAATTGGCTTTGGCTCAGGAAACAACTGGCTTTTGTCACTAGGACTGCAGAAACCGCTTATATCATTGACATCATCGTACGGCCCGATTCTTCCTTTTATCCGCGAACGAAGCTCTATACCGTTATGTGGTTGCTTGGACACTTCGTACATTTTGTCAATAGTTGGCATGAAGAGGATGAACACCTAACGTTTCGGCAGTACATCCTTACTGCTTACTGGAACCGATTGCGCTTGCCAGGACTCCGTAAAGATTTTGCAAATATGCTTAGCCAAACATTTGAAAGGGAGGGTGTTGGCTAAGGTCGCCTGTGTGAGCCGATTTCTTTTATACTGTAGCTGGTTTTGCCGCCTTTATGTAAAATTCTTCTCTACACCTGGACTTAAGTTTACGTGGAGCTTTAGGGCGAACAAGAAAAACAAAAGTAAGACCAAGAACCGAGACAGTAGGGGAAGTACGACGCCGTTGTACAGGTGCCATTCGGAAACAGGACGGTGGAATCATCGTGGCCAGGCCTCGGGTTTCGACCCCTGCCCGCTTTGTTTCCGCAGCCTCAGACTGACTGTCACCCTTAACTTTGAAAAAATGGCACACGAAAACGAAAGTAAAAACAAAAAAAAGAAAAGAAAGTGGTAGAGCACTGGTCTAGTAAACCTGGGGTCGTAAGTTCCATCCTCACAGGAGGAAGACGAATTTTGGAAATCAGTTTCGTGTCGTGGCCGTATAGCAAACAGTAACAAAAAAAAAAAAAAAAAAAAGTGGTACAGCACTGGTGTAGTAAACCAGGGGTCGTAAGTTCCATCCTCAGAGGAGGAAGACGAATTTTGGAAATCAGTTTCGTGTCGTGGCCGTATAGCAAACAGTATCTGTGAAGCCGAACAATTAGCGACAGGCGTTTTATTAAGAATTACTCTCAGATGTGATTAAGGCGAATGGCGCAGATAAAGCATTTGCCAAAGCGGTACAGCATAAGGTGGGACGAGGCAGTCTGAATTACATTTTCGTCGCCGCCGCCGCCGCTTCAGCTGAAGTAGCAAATGGCCATCGTAGCAAATGCGGTGAGGGACGCCCTGCCTTCGATTCCGAATGCACAAAGTGTGTGGTCTTGTTTCCCAGTCTATATTTGGTCGGTCTCGTAAGAGGTTAAATGTAACGAATGGGTGGGAAAGAGCAAGGGGCAGCGGCTGTGCAGAACGAAAACACAATTCCTCAGGGGTGTGAGCGTTTCGAGATGAGTCGCATACAAGTTGTAGTTGGTCGCCAGTGACTGTGTGGCCTAATGGATCAGGCGTCGGACTTCGGATCTGAAGATTACAGGTTCGAATCCTGTCACGCTCGTGTTTTTCCAGTTCTGAAAAAGAAACCTACCGTTTTAATGTAGCAATTGAGCAGTACGAAACCGTCTGAGTGTTGCTGTTGACCATTTTTTGCTTGGAGTTGCTATTGAGCTTGAAACTCACACAACAAGACCGGTGTTAACTAGCGAAATGGTCAGCAGGGTTCCGTCACCACGAGTTTTGACTGGCACTAGCACATCTGAAACAACGTCGGAAAGTAACTCGTTCGGCTTTTGAGTCACATCAAGTATGTGTGTTAATTTTGACGCCACTAGCTCTGCATGTTGTCATGCAATTCATTTACCTCTCAGAAATGATTATAAAATAAAAGTGAAGTACGTGACGAGTGTGACGTTAGGAAAACATTAGGCAGCATGGAGAGATTCTGTATGGGACCACCCAACCCAAACGAGTACTGTGTGACGTGCTACCTGGCAGGTATTAACCGACGCAGCCGGCTAGCTGAGTCGGTAGAGCGTGAGACTCTTAATCCCAGGGTCGTGGGTTCGAGCCCCACACTGAGACAAACGGAATTTTGTTCCGCTGCAGATGTAAATTACCGTTTTTCTGATTAACGTGATGTAATGTAAATAGCAACTTTAAACTTTGCCTACGTCTCTATCAGTCGTAAGGAAACTGTATTTGAAGGTGAAGGTGATTTTGTAGACATGTGTGAAAGACATGTTCTGAAATACAAGTGTTGTTGTTTGGAGAGCACTTCGGTTACGTGTCTGATGTGTAGCCAAGCAGTAATGGGTCGCCATAGCTGCAAATATTAGAAGCTAATATGAAGTGTTGTCAGCTGAAGTCTGATGATGCAGGCGACCGTAAGGCCGAAGTACGCAAGAGTGCCCCTTGGCCGCGCCTCTTTAGGTCGGTGGTAGAGCACTGGTGTAGTAAACCAGGGGTCGTAAGTTCCATCCTCAGAGGAGGAAGACGAATTTTGGAAATCAGTTTCGCGTCGTGGCCGTATAGCAAACAGTATCTGTGATGACGAACAATTAGCGACAGGCGTTTTATTAAGAATTACTCTCAGGTGTGATTAAGGCGAATGGCGCAGATAAAGCATTTGCCAAAGCGGTACAGCAAAAGGTGGGACGAGGAAGTCTGAATTACATTTTATAGATGTATGTCTCACATATCTCAGAGCCTCTCGCGGTCGTCGTCGCCGCCGCCGCCGCTTCTGCAGAAGTAGCAAATGGCCATCGTAGCAAATGCGGCGAGGAACGCCCTGCCTTCGATTCCGAATGCACAAAGTGTGTGGTCTTGTTTCCCAGTCTATATTTGGTCGGTCTCGTAAGAGGTTGAATGTAACGAATGGGTGGAAAGAGCAAGGGGCAGCGGCTGTGCAGAACGAAAACACAATTCCTCAGGGGTGTGAGCGTTTCGAGATGAGTCGTATACAAGTTGTAGTTGGTCGCCAGTGACTGTGTGGCCTAATGGATCAAGTTCCGCTTGAGAAGCGACAGCGTTCGGACGTGCCTTCACTTCCGTGCCGTCGTAGCGCCGCAAGCCGTGTTAACACCGTTTCTTGTGACAGTGATTGTGTTTTTTTCTCGTGTTATTTTGCGTTTTTGTGTACTCTTATTGTTTTTTTTTCTTCTCTTACCAGCAGTTTCGGCCGCTTATCATTACAGTTATGGTTAAATTGGTTCCCCGTAAGAATACATTATGTTTTGAGTTTGATAAGGCATCGCGTCGTGTGCAACCAAGCTCTCTGGAAATTCATGACTGGATTGTCGATGTAATTGGGATAACTTCTGACCAGGTTTACACAGCGTACTATGATATGGCGGATTACTGTTTCTTTGTCAAGTTTCCCACTCCGTTACAACTGGAGAAGATATTGCAGAAAACTGGAGGAATGGCGGAATTCCATCATCGCGACCAATCGGTGAGTACCGTGTTAATCACCAATACCGGTGTAGAATATAAACAGGTTCGAGTATTCAATTTGCCACCTGAAGTTGAACATTACCTATTGAAAGATGTTCTTGCTAAATACGGTGATATTCGGCAAATCAGAATGGAAAAATGGTCTAGCCAACACAAATTGCAATGCTACAGTGGGGTTCGTTCTGTTGATATGAGCATTAAAGTTAATATTCCCTCGAAAATCGTGGTCTGTGGCTATAAAGCACATGTCGTTTATAGTGGGCAAGTAGAAACTTGTTATATTTGTAACGAGAGCGGGCATCTACGCAGTGATTGTCCTCGGCGTATTTTCGTCCTTAAAAACACCTTACAAAAACGCCAGAGGTTGACTCTAGCTGATATTATGACCCAACGTCAGAATTTGGAGGAGACACCTTTGCCACCCAGTACATCAGAGGCCGTTGAACCTGATCTTAGCAACGAGTCCTTCCCGCCATTAGCGCAGAAGAGCGAGAAGCTTCCACTTGCTGTCAGAACAACGTTATCAGTCGGTAACAAACGACGCCGTACCTGCGACGATAGTGGAACTGATGAAGAGTTGTCGGTCAACGACCCGATCTCGGTCACGGACGCAAACCCTCCCTCGCAGGAAAACGTTGCCGTGGACAGCATAGATGAGGGCTCCGACGCCGTTGCGTCCACGGCGGCGACGGTAAACAACAGTGCCGGCCAGTGTTTACAGCTAACTGTTGTGACGCCACCGGCCGGCCCGCCACAACACGAGTTGGACGCACAACAAGAGGACGACCTTCCGATGTCGGCTCTACAGACACACGATGAAGCAGTTGGTCTGGAGCCCGTTGTCAACACCAACCTGCCCCTTCATGAACTCAACCAACCTGGGAAGCCGGACGGCTGTTTACCAACAGACCGTGTGGATACAAACAAACACACATTGCCTTCCGCCGCCGCGTCTTCGCACGAGTTAGATCCAGTGGAGGAAGCCGGCACTCCGGCTACCGATTTCAGTCATGATCCGCACACCCCGCCTTCTGCCATGGAACTCCCGGCTAGTGGACGACGGAAAACTAAACCCAAACCAAATGTCTCCGCGGCCCGAAGGAAGACTCCGATTAGAGGTGCCGCGGAATCAGGACGCGAACGTGGCACTGTCACTTCGCAGTCTGACAGTGCGATGGACTGGGCCGCTAATGCAATTTAGCTTTCTCCCTCCTCCGATGGGCACGACCCAGGCATATAAATTTCTTTCTCTTAATATTAACAAGTTCACGACAGCTTTGAAGACAGGGTTGTAGCTACAGTTTATCAACGGGTCTGCAGCCGATGTTGTACTTCTACAGGAAGTGTCTATATTAAGTCTCACCGTTCCTGCTTTTCATGAGATAGCAAATGCAACGAAAGACACGGGCACAGGTGCAGCCATTTAGTGAAAAAGCGGCGGACTTCAGGCTGACTTTTCTTCCCCTCAAATACATTGTGCACATTGGGCGAAGTGTACATCTCGAATTTTGTGTACCCCCTCTACTTTGCCACCCCTATATGACAATTAACCTTTTCAGATTCTTCAAGCTTATAAAATATTAACTATTAACGTTAACAGGATAACGTCAGATTCGAAAAAAGTAGTGTTAAAACAATTTATCTATGAATCAGAGGCCGATGTTGTGTTGTTGCAAGAAGTGTTATTCACTGATTTCACCGTACCCGGTTTTCAAATATTTTATAATGTCTTACCGGACGCAAACACAGGAACCGCAATTTTAACTCGTGAAGGTTTACCGGTAATGTTGTTGGATAAACTGGTTACAAGAAGAGGCCTTAGTTGTAAAATATTTGATGTCACCGTTGTCAATGTTTATGCACCGTCCGGTAACACCAACAAAGCGGCGAGAGCAAATTTTTTCAAGGATGACATTATCTACTTGCTGAGGAAAAATCCTGCGTCTGTAATAATTGGTGGCGACTTCAATTGTGTAGTTAACAGGAAAGATCAGGTGCCGCACTTTAATTACAGCAAGGAGCTGCATGACTTAATTAAAAACATGAAGTACAAAGATGCATGGGAAATCAAATTCCCTACGCTAGTCAAGTTCGCGCATTTCACTTCGACATCATGCAGTCGGATCGATAGGCAGTATGTGTCGGAGAATCTAATTCATAACGTGTTGGATGTGGAAGTAATCTCGACATACTGCTCGGATCACTGTGGGTTTTCTATGACTATCAATTTAGCAAGACAACCTACTAAATTTTACCGCAGTCAGTGGATGCTCAACATTGCCCATCTCAAAGATGACGAACTGGAAGACTGGATCAAAGCCACATGGACGGCATGTTTGAAATCAGTGCATAAATACGGATCTAAAATCGAATGGTGGGTCAAGTTTGCCAAACCTAAACTTCGGCAATCCTTAAAATCATACAGTTTTCAAAAATACTAGAGATACCAAAAAGACAATCGAATTTTATTATACGGTATTGCGAGAACTACATGACAAACATAATGTAGCTGCTACTCACCTAGAGCAAATTCGAAAAATAAAAGCGAAACTTCTAAGCATCACACGCCGGCAGTTGGAGGGATTAAAACTTAAATCAAAGGCGAAGTCTCTACTACAAGAAGAAACTACTTCAATGTTTCACCTGATCAAACACCAACCTCATAGGCGACGCAGTTTTATTGAACACCTCCAACTCGAAGACGGGACTGTAATTACCGACCAAAATCACATGGTGCGCGCCATACATCAGCATTTCGCTCACCTCTACGCTAAAGACCAGACTGCCGAGACTGCACGTCCTGAAACTTTACACTTATTAACGGAACGGATCACTACTGATGAAAATAACTGTCTGCTTGCTGCCTTTGCAGAGGACGAAATATTACATCTCGTAAAGACGTCACCTTCCAACAAATCGGTGGGTCCAGATGGATTACCAAAAGAATTTTATCACAAGTTTTGGCATATTATTGGGTCAACATTCACGGATATAATAAACGAAACCTTACAAGGAGGAGAATTACCAACTGAACTTAAGGAAGGAAAACTAGTCTTGATTCCGAAAAGTAAAGGACAAAAGAACATCGATCAGTTTCGCCCCTTAATGTTGATGAACTATGATACAAGACCATTGCACGAGCACTTAAGGAGAGACTCACACCACTTCTCAGAATAGTAATAAAAGGCCATCAAGCCTGCTTCCCGGGCCGGACGATCATGTCGGTCATCTCCGAATACAGAGACCTCACTTCTATCGTGGCAGTCACTGACATCAGGTGTGCAATATACTTCGTCGATTTCTGCAAGGCGTTTGACCATGTCAGCCACCGATACGAGGACCTCATATTTACACGTCTGGCTTTTCTCGATCGAGCAGTTAGAGTAATCCATCAGATGATGACCGGAATAACTGCCAAGGCTTACGTCAACGGACAGGCGACGAAAACTATTCATGTAGAGAGGGGAGTTCCACAAGGGAGCCCGTTATCAATGCTTTTGTATGTTCTTGCACTTGAACCTTTGCTACGGCAACTCAGCGACAAATTAAGTGGCGTCACAATCTCCGGAGTCACGTTTACAGCAAAAGCATATGCCGATGACGTGGGCGTCGTCCTTCGAAACGGAGGAGAAATTACAATTCTGGAAGAGACGATACGTCAATATAGTCGCGCCTCTGGTTCAAAAGTGAACATCCATAAGAGTAAAATCTTAAACCTAAGAGGGTTTGACAGGGTACGCAGCCAATGGGCGTCACTAGTTGATTCCCACAAAACACTAGGCATTACTATGAACAATTGTCCAATGAAGATGGCTGCAGTAAATTGGCGGGACACGGCGAACAAAATACAGGGTGCGTTAAGGGCACTAAGTTGGCGATCCGCGAATTTATTGCAAAATGTTCTATTAATTAACACCTACGTGTTTTCTAAAGCCTGTTTTGTAGCACAAATATTCCCAGCACCGACGTTACAGGTGAAAAAGGTAATGCGTCTTGCAAATAGCTACCTGTGGAAAGGCAACATATTTAAAGTTAGACTGGACAGTGTGACCAAAGCAAGACTGATGGGCGGGTTAGGGCTAACTAATTTTGTTACAAAGGCAACTGCACTTTACATCAAAAGAACACTGTTTATGATTAATAAGGACAGAAATAACGTCACCTCCCGACTATTCACAATTGTCCAGCCAGGTTCCCTGCAACCCCCGGTGAATGTGGGCAAACTAAACAACACACTAACGCATATCAAGAAATTTTATATTGAGGTCGGCTACTTAGAGGCACGCATAATGTACAAGTCAAGTATAACTACAAAGGAGATTCTAAATACATGGCACCAATCGGATACACAAAATACCATAGAAATCAAATATCCGAACGTCATATGGCGTACTGTATGGAAAAACCTTAGCCTCAAAATCCATTCAACAAACGTGGCTTCCACTTGGTACAAGGTAGTCAGCGACACTGTACCAACCAATGCAAAACTTTATCACATAGGACTGTGTGCTACCAATCACTGCACTAAGTGTGGATTCGTGGACACACTTCAACACAGATTCACGTGCAGAGGACTATTTCACAATTGGACATGGATCAGACAGAAGATTGCACTCCTCACCAGAAGTGATGGCCGCCATTATACACCACAAATGCTATTACAGCCTGAAGTGACATTTTTTCCAGAAAGCAAAAACAACGCTGTCATGTGGCTCTTGGGTCACTACACACATTACGTAATTGGAAGGAATGGATCTGACAATTCAATTGATTTCATCGATTATATGGAATCCGCTTATTGGGAATCAAAAAAATACAGTGACCATAAAAAACACTACGGCAACATGTTGAATATAGTCTTCGAGAGGACAGGCATAGGATAAAAACGAACAACACGATAGAAACTATAAGGAAGTAACAAGCAAACAGTGCACTGAGTGACCTATTTTATTAATCTCTGAGAAGTGACTACGGCTTCTACACGGTATTATGTACGAAAAAAAAACCACAACAGAAAAAGGTACAAACAAATTACAACATTCAAGAACCAAACAGGGCAAATAATAAAAAAAAAACAAATAAAAAACATAAAATAAAATAAGGGAAAAACCACAACGTCCTAAGTAAAAACTTTGTTCCATGATATAAATAATCTCCGAGGAGACAGACAAAAAAAAAATAGCTCAGTTGAGAGAGCGTTAGACAAAAAAAAATGGATAAGGCATCGGTCTCCTAAACCGGGGATTAAAAAAAAAATGGATCAGGCGTCGGACTTCGGATCTGAAGATTACAGGTTCGAATCCTGTGACGCTCGTGTTTTTCCAGTTCTGAAAAAGAAACATACCGTTTTAATGTAGCAATTGAGCAGTACGAAACCGTCTGAATGTTGCTGTTGACCATTTTTTGCTTGGAGTTGCTCTTGAGTTTGAAACACACACAACAAGACCGGTGTTAACTAGCGAAATGGTCGGCAGGGTGCCGTCACCGCGAGTTTTGACTGGCACTTGCACATCTAAAACAACGTCGGAAAGTAACTCGTTCGGCCTTTGAGCCACATCAAATATGTGTGTTAATTTTGACGCCACTAGCTCTGCATGTAGTCATGTAATTCCTTTACCTCTCAGAAATGATTATGAAATAAAAGTGAAGTACGTGACGAGTGTGACGTTAGGAAAACATTAGGCAGCATGGAGAGATTCTGTATGGGACCACCCAACCCAAACGAGTACTGTGTGACGTGCTACCAGGCAGGTATTAACTGAGGCAGCCGGCTAGCTCAGTCGGTAGAGCGTGAGACTCTTAATCCAAGGATTGTGGGTTCGAGCCCCACGCTGAGCGGAACGGAATTTTGTTCCGCTGCAGATGTAAATTGCCGTCTTTCTGATTAACGTGATGTAATGTAAATAGCAACTTTAAACTTTGCCTACGTCTCTATCAGTCGCAAGGGAACTGTATTTGAAGGTGAAGGTGATTTTGTAGACATGTGTGAAAGACATGTTCTGAAATACAAGTGTTGTTGTTTGGAGAGCACATCGGTTACGTGTCAGTTGTGTAGCCAAGCAGCAATGGGTCGCCATAGCTGCAAATATTAGAAGCTAATATGAAGTGTTGTCAGCTGAAGTCTGATGATGCAGGCGACCGTAAGGCCGAAGTACGCAAGAGTGCCGCTTGGCCGCCCCTCTTTAGCTCGGTGGTAGAGCACTGGTGAAGGAAACCAGGGGTCGTAAGTTCCATCCTCAGAGGAAGAAGACGAATTTTGGAAATCAGTTTCGCGTCGTGGCCGTATAGCAAACAGTATCTGTGATGACGAACAATTAGCGACGGGCGTTTTATTAAGAAATACTCTCAGGTGTGATTAAGGCGAATGGCGCAGATAAAGCATTTGCCAAAGCGGTACAGCATAAGGTGGGACGAGGAAGTCTGAATTACATTTTATACATGTATTTCTCACATATCTCAGAGCCTCTCGCGGTCGTTGTAGTCGTCGTCGTCTCCGCCGCCGCCGCTTCTGCAGAAGTAGCAAATGGCCATCGTAGCAAATGCGGCGAGGGACGCCCTGCCTTCGATTCCGAATGCACAAAGTGTGTGGTCTTGTTTCCCAGTCTATATTTGGTCGGTCTCGTAAGAGGTTGAATGTAACGAATAGGTGGGAAAGAGCAAGGGGCAGCGGCTGTGCAGAACGAAAACACAATTCCTCAGGGGTGTGAGCGTTTCGAGATGAGTCGTATACAAGTTATAGTTGGACGCCAGTGACCGTGTGGCCTAATGAATCAGGCGTCGGACTTCGGATCTGAAGATTACAGGTTCGAATGCTGTCACGTTCGTGTTTTTCCAGTTCTGAAAAAGAAACATACCGTTTTAATGTAGCAATTGAGCAGTACGAAACCGTCTGAATGTTGCTGTTGACCATTTTTTGCTTGGAGTTGCTCTTGAGCTTGTAACACACACAACAAGACCGGTGTTAACTAGCGAAATGGTCGGTAGAGTGCCGTCACCGCGAGTTTTGACTGGCACTTGCACATCTAAAACAACGTCGGAAAGTTACTCGTTTGGCTTTTGAGTCACATCAAGTATGTGTGTTAATTTTGACGCAACTAGCTCTGCATGTTGTCATGCAATTCCTTTACCTCCCAGAAATGATTATGAAATAAAAGTGAAGTACGTGACGAGTGTGACGTTAGGAAAACATTAGGCGGTTCCGCTTCAGACGCCGTGCAGTGTGGACGTGCCTAGTCTTCCGCTCCGCCGTATCGTTACGTATAGTGGGATATCGTTTGTTTACGTGTAGTGTTGTACCTTCTGTAAGTTTTTCTCCGTCGTTGTTTCGTTCCTTGTGTTACTTTCTGCGTGCATTTCAGTGTTTTTGTTTAGCGGTTTAGACCGCGTAGTTTTTGAAAATGTCGTCTCAGGTTATTCCTCGTCAGGCTACAGTTAGTTTTGCTTTCGACACGTCCACCCGCCATGTGCAACCTAGTTCCCTTGAGATTCATGATTGGTTAGTAGATACCTTTGGCATTATTTCGGATCAGGTGCACACTGCATATTTTGATACAGAACCTTATGTTTTCTTTGTTAAATTTATGGACCACCTTCAGGTTGATAAAATTATTTCCAAATTTGGTCATCAGGTTCTCTTTCGGCATCGGGATGATTCTGTCAGTACAGTACTGCTTTCAAATGATTCCATTACGTACACCAGTGTTCGTGTTTACAACCTCCCGCCGGAGGTGGATAATGTGTATCTTAAGGAGGGTTTACTCAAGTATGGTGATGTTAAGAGTATTCGCCTTGAACGCTGGTCCAGCCAACATCGTCTGCAGTGTTACAGTGGTATTCGTTCCGTCGAAATGCACGTGAAGCAGAATATTTCCTCGCACCTGCAGGTCGGTGAATATCTTGTCCATGTAACATATAGTGGTCTGGTTGGCAACTGTTTCTTGTGTAATGAGAGTGGCCACGTGCGTACCGACTGTCCGCGGAGGGTTTTTGTGTTAAAAAATTCTCTCGAACAGCGTCGCAAGTTAACGGTCGCTGACCTCGTTGCCGGTGGTTCTGCTCTTGGTGTCGCACAGTCCAGTGGTAATAGCGCCCCGCCGCAGGTTTTGCACGCCCCTGACACAGAATTTCCTCCTTTGCGTGCCAAATCTGATGTTGTTGCGTCTGTTCCTCAGGTGGGTGTGCCGCTTTTGAATAATAAACGGCGTCGCGCACAAGATGGAAATAGTACGGATGAGGATCTCCCCGAGATGCCCCAATCCGTGAGACCGACATCCTCCGAGCCACAGAGTAGTGTAGATGCTCCCTGTTCCCCTGAAGTAGCTCCGGCTTCCGACGCGGCTTCTCTTGAGTCGGCTCGTCGGTCGGGCCTGTTGGCGCCGCCTTCCGAACCGACTTATTTGTCACTACAAATTGAGCCGCAACAACTTCCTGCTTCGCTGCCCCATACCTCTGCCAGCGGAGCTGCTCCGCTTCCTTCCAACTTAGCAGCTTCGGAGCTTCCTGCTCACGTTTCGCCTCCGTGTAGTCCATGTTTGCCGGAAGCTAGTATTGGTGTAGACCAGTCCGTTTCGTCGGATGTTTCCCCCGCGACCCCGGACCCTGACTGTGGACCGGCGCGGGTGGTGTCGGATACAGAACTTGACCCTCCTACGTCACCTTCGGCTGCCACTTCCTTGCCCGTCAGCCGACGCAAGTTGCGCGTTCAGCCGAACGTCAATGCTGTTCGTAAAAAACCGAAACGTAAGGGATCCGCGGAAGGGGGTAGCAGTCCCCTTCCCTCGGATGCCTCCGTCTCCCCTGCTATGGACTGTGATGTTGATGCGTCTGTGTAGGTGATTTCTTCTCTCGATTTTCTCTCCATGGTTCAAGCATACACCTTTCTTACCTTAAATGTTAACCGTATTGAGTCCGACGTTCGCATTGCCTCTTTGCGGCAGTTTCTCTACGACTCCTGTGCGGACGTAGTATTTTTGCAGGAAGTATTGTTTTCTAATCTCTCTCTACCTGGATTTCAAACTGTTTTTAATGTCAAACCGGAAAATTAAACAGGAACTGCTCTTTTCTTTCGAGAAGGTATTCCTGTTACTGACATTGAATTCCTTGACTCTGGTCGTGGGATTGGTTGTCGTCTTTTTGATATCTGCCTATTTGTTTTGTATGCCCCCTCTGGTTCGGGTCGCACTGTGGCTCGATCGCGCTTTTATAAGGAAGAGCTTATTTATCTTTTGCGCAGGAGTCCTCGGAGTCTTCTGCTCGGAGGCGATTTTAATTGTGTTTTACGCCCTGAAGACCAGTCCCCCAATTTTAATTATTGCCGAGATTTACATGACTTGGTTCGTACGATGCACCTGCAAGATGTTTGGGAACACAAATATCCAACCCTGGTGAAATTTACGTATTTTACCGCGTCGTCATGCAGTAGACTCGACAGATTCTACTTCTCTGATTTTTTATGTGATAACATTCTTTCTGTCGATGTTATTCCTACTAGTTTTTCTGACCATTGTGCTTTTACTGCAACTGTAAATCTTAGTCACCAACCAGCAAAACTTTATCGTTCCCAGTGGATGTTAAATGTTTCCCACCATGCCGACAGTGCCATTGATGAAGTTGTAAGTGTCGTGTGGGAGCGATGTCTTCGCTCTGTCCCGCGTTACCCCTCCTTGCTCGTTTGGTGGACTGCGTTTGCCAAGCCCAAGATTCGTCAGTCTTTGATTTTTTACTGTGCCGCAAGGGCGCGTGATTTTAAGAACACGTATGAATTTTACTACTCTGTCCTGCGTGAACTGTATGACGCGGCGGGTCCTTCTCCTCTGCGGATCCATGATGTTCGTCGTATTAAAGCAAAGCTCTTGACCCTCAAACGACGACAGTTGGATGGTCTGCGAGTAAAGTCGAAACCTCACTCTCTTGTTGAAGGTGAACTGACTTCTTTGTACCACCAGCTGCGGCATCAGACTCGACGTCGTTGCACCTTCATGTCTTCTCTTATGGTGGATGATGGACGACAGCTTATTGCACAGGAGGATATGGCGCGTGCTCTTCATCAGTATTGCGCTAGTCTCTATTCTGCCGATGATTCTGGTGCGTCACTTTCTGATGATGTCCTTGAGGATCTTCCTGCGACGATCACGCCTGACGCGAACGGCGACTTTCCCCGGGAGTTCCAGGTAGATGATGTTTTCGATTTTATTGCTCGCTCTCCGTCCGGTAAATCGCCGGGTCCAGACGGCCTGCCTAAAGAATTTTATCTCCGGTTTTGGCCTCTTTTGGGTGGCACTTTTACGCAGATTTTAAATGAGATTGTCAGCGGGATGGATGTGCCAGCCGATTTTAAAGTAGGGGAAATTGTTTTAATTCCGAAGTCCACTGGTCATTTATCTGCTGCCAATCTTCGTCCGCTCACATTGCTGAATTTTGATTACAAGACAGCTGCTAGAGCGTTCAATAGTCGATTATCTTCTCTGCTTCGGGGTGTGATTGGTGCACATCAATGTTGTTTTCCTGGTAGATCTATTCTGACCCCAGTAGCTGAATATCGGGATGTTGTCTCGGTTGCGGCGGTTACAAACGTTCATTGTGCCTTTGCTTTCCTCGATTTTTACAAGGTCTTTGATCACGTCAGTCATGTGTTTTTAAATCGTGTTTTAGATACAATAGGTTTTAACGCTTCATCACGTGGTGTTCTTGGTAATTTGTATAGGGGAATAACTGCTCGGGTGTCAGTCAATGGGCAGCTGACGCCGCCCATTGCTATCCGCCGAGGGGTACCTCAGGGTAGTCCGCTCTCTATGTCTCTATTCATATTGTCCCTGGAACCGCTGCTTCGGACTCTTGCTTTCAAGCTTCAGGGTATGACCCTCTGTGGTGGGAAGCTCACTGTTAAGGCGTACGTGGACGATGTCGTTGTTCTCCTCCGTCAACGTGATGATATCACATTGTTGAAAGGGGCAGTTGATGCATACTGTTGTGTCTCTGGAGGGCGTCTCAATCAGGGTAAATGTAAGTTCCTTGATATTCGAGGGTTTCGCGATGCTAATGTCCCTTGGGCCACTTTTGTCGATCGCCATACGTCATTGGGGATTAGCATTCATCGGTGTCCCATAAAAATGGCGGCTCGTAATTGAAAATCTGTCACCGAGAAGATACAGGGGGCTCTGATGGTCCATGAGCAGCGTTCTGCTACCATTTTGCAAAAAGTCAGAATTTTAGACACGTATGTGTTATGTAAAGCCTATTATGTTGCTCAGCTGTTCCCACTTCCCATTATGTTGGCGAAAAGGTTGCGCCAATTGTCTAGCAGGTTTATATGGAAGGGTCATCTATTCAAGTTGCGTTACGAGGTTATGACGAAACCGCGTATCTCCGGAGGCTTGGGCCTCACTGACATTACTCGCAAGGCATCTGCCTTGTACGTCCGCCGTACGACTCTCATTGTTACGCAAGAAGTGACTTCAATTACATCCAGACTTTTTACTGTTCTGCGTCCGAAGAGCCTTGCTCCACCTGTCGACGTCGGTCGCCTCAATTTTAAGTTGAAACACATCCGGGAATTTTATATTGCGGTTAGTTACCTCGGTGACGTCTTCTTGCGACGACCGGTGCCAACGACCAAGAGCTTGATTGGCCGTTGGGAGGGGCTGGCTGGTCCCAATCCAATCGAACTGGCGTCTCCATCAGTGTCCTGGAGGAACATCTGGAAGAATGGTAGTCTGCCGATCCACTCAATGGCTGTGGCGTCCACGTGGTGTAGGGTAGGTAATGGTTTGGTCCCAACCAACGTACGACTGCACCGTATTGGTCTTTCTGACATGGACAACTGCACTCGGTGTGGTCTCCTGGACACACTTGAGCATCGATTCACCGGCAGTGGGCACCTTGCTAATTGGCTTTGGCTCAGGAAACAACTGGCTTTTGTAACTAGGACTGCAGAAACCGCTTATACCATTGACATCATCGTACGGCCCGATTCTTCCTTTTATCCGCGAACGAAGCTCAATACCGTTATGTGGTTGCTTGGACACTTCGTACATTTTGTCAATAGTTGGCATGAAGAGGATGAACACCAAACGTTTTGGCAGTACATCGTTACTGCTTACTGGAACCGATTGCGCTTGCCAGGACTCCGTAAAGATTTTGCAAATATGCTTAGCCTGACATTTGAAAGGGAGGGTGTTGGCTAAGGTCGCCTGTGTGAGCCGATTTCTTTTATACTGTAGCTGGTTTTGCCGCCTTTATGTAAAATTCTTCTCTGCACCTGGACTGAAGTTTACGTGGACCTTTAGGGCGAACAAGAAAAACAAAAGTAAGACCAAGAACCGAGACAGTAAACAAAAAAAAAAGAGGTATGATTCCTGCTTTATGGTGCAGGAGGTCCCGGGTTCAAATCCCGGACGAGCCCTACCGTTTTGACCGTGCTGAAGAGTAGGTGGAGCTCACCCACTACAATAAAAACAAAAAGAAAGTGGTAGAGCACTGGTGTAGTAAACCAGGGGTCGTAAGTTCCATCCTCACAGGACGAAGACGAATTTTGGAAATCAGTTTCGCGTCGTGGCCGTATAGCAAACAGTATCTGTGATGACGAACAATTAGCGACAGGCGTTTTATTAAGAATTACTCTCAGAAGTGATTAAGGCGAATGGCGCAGATAAAGCATTTGCCAAAGCGGTTCAGCATGTAACGTTCCCTCTTTCTGTTTATTTAGGTTTGATATGTTTGATTGTTACTCTTTATTTCTATTATTCGGAATCTTTTTTTTTATTAAATTGAGCCTGAAACTTACGTAATAAATACTTCGCGTGAAGTACGTTTTGCAGCATAAACAAAAATTAATTTCGGAAATGTAATCCACTGAATATTAAAAGTAAAGCTTTTGAACAACGCGCGTGACTGACTAGATACATTCAGAGGGTACGTACATTCGCGTGCGAGTGGTTGCGGTCTGATGAGAAATTTTCATTGTGAAATAATTTCGTCGTAACACACTCGGAGATTGCGAAGGTACATTCAGAGTAGAGGCACGTACGTTCTATCATTCCCCGTGGCCTGGGTAAAAGAATGGCAATTATTTAAATTTCAGAGTATTTCTTTTGCATCGGACTAGTATTTTTATAAGAAAAAGAAGATTGCAGGTTCTGAATGTCTCGGCAAAACGAATCGGAAGTAATTTGAGTGGCCACGAAAGGAAAGTAGAGAGCACAATCACGCACCTCTATTGTTGAGCAGCGCCGTTTTGAAGATCTTCGGTTCCATCTAAAACTCGCCTTCTCTGCTTAACATAAATACTCCATAGGCATGGGAATAAGGCTGGTTGTGCGATGAAAATAATATAAAACACATCTTGCGTCTTTTAACTCTTTCACTTACCACACACACACACACTAGTAATTAGACAGTACGACATCCCACCAGCCCATCAGAACATAAAGCAGTCGTTCATACCAGAAATAAAAAACGAAGGGCGAAATTGTTCCTATGCCTCTCAAAGATAAAAAGTTTACCAGATATTTCTCTGGTGTGTCACTGGAACAATTTTTCAGCACCTCTGCGATTAAATCACAATATTTTCAGTTCCTTTACATCGCCCTCTTGGGCGAATTGTCTGAAGAAATGTCAATTTTGCGGACAATGAACCCAAACACTTTGCACACTGGTAGTCCTTGTCTGTTATTCACACGTAATGGGATTGCACTGTCAGTGTCTCTCTCCCGATCACTTCATTCTACAAACATGGTTTTGATGCCAGTTTTGACACATGACAATGAGGACAAATTATTTATATAAGGATACACAGAACACATGTAAAACACACATAAACTTACATACTATACACACAAAATTATGACATCGTCCTTGACACAAAATCATCACATTTGGATAATTGTTGCATCCTCCTATTACCTTCTTTCTTCTCTCTTTTTTTTTGTATTGTATACACAAAATTATTTTATTATTTCTTGGTACATCGCATTATACAAAGGTATTACATTGTTTTATACATAGTCTATCGCTATATAAACAGTCTTCTTTTACACTTGCTGCTCATAAAATTCATAATTCCTAAGTATTTTTTTTTTATTATTAAAAAAAATTTTCAGGAAAGTCACATATTTATTAGAGTGTTCGGATCTAGATTGTGGGTTAATAGTCGTGTCTGGGGCAGCAAGAGGCGTTAGCTCTTGCTTAGAGTTGGTTCTGCTTTCCACTGCTTCTCTCTTCTACGCCACGATCTGCTTAGTGACATCCTTTCCGTATTTTACTATTGTCTCGTCATGGGTAATATAAACAACAAACAAAAATTCACATGGATTAATACTTAGTCTAACTTAATACTAATACATATATATACATATAAACATAGGCGTTGTTCAAAGGTAACGTGGGGGCGTGAATCATGAGCTGGGGTAGTCAGACTTTATTTCGGGTTTCAGGAATCTGTGTTCCTACATGTCTTGGCACTTCGTTGGGTGTCCATTTAAATGTAGATTTTGCTTTGCATTTAAATTGTCCTTCTATGTTATGCCGTTAGCCAATAATGTGTCATATGCACATAACTGCACTCGCAACAATCAGTTTGGTGGCGCGCTGCGCGCCGTGTGGAACTCGGCAGTTGCGCGGGCCCACCGCCGTAAAGCGATGCCGCGCGTCTCGGTCCAAACTTTTCAGTGTCTCGTGCAGTGTTCGCAGAGTTTGCAAAAAAACCAACCGCACTTGTTTCCACTTGCTGTACACCTTGGCTGTGGGAAGGGACCACTCGGTGCCTCCGAAGTCCACTGCACAAAGGTAAGTACTGCACTTCACTATTTGGCTAGCAACGGCACACTGTCATATGTAGTGCACAAACACTTGTACCGCCGCAGTCTTCGTCGATTCACTATGTCTCTTTTACCTCGAAGGAAAAGGTTCGTGATATGAAACGTATTTTCACTTGTCTATTTGCATATAGCTCACAGGTCACTGACACTGAAGAACATTGTCACACTGTCCTGTCCATTCAGAAACAAAACTGTAGCTCATGATATCACTAGCTTGTCTTTTATGATAAATGCCCACGTTCGTTATTTGTTCCAGCGATTTTTTACTGAACCTTGTCGGCGTACCTTTTTGCTCATAACATTTTTATTACATAAATTGGTAGGTGATTGTGTTCTCAGAAAGTACGTGCCTCTAATACTATATTTCGCGATCGTGACACTGTCTGATATCTCATAGAGCATAGGAGAACACGTTTGAGAACAACAGCATTTTTTTACTCTATGTCGTGCTACTGATGCACTTATGTATTGAAATAACAATACTAGGACATGAACGCACTATAAGTGCTTTTAGAAGTTGTCTCCAAATGAGGCAAAGTTTGTTCATTCTCTACCCGCGAGTTACTATGTGGGAGGGGGGGGATTCTTCCATCCTTTCGTCACCCAAGTTTGTAACAACGCATGGTACACACACATCATAAATATAAAGGAATAAAATAATAATAGGAAATGAGTAAACAGACATAAATAAATCACTATACATAAATTGCTAGGTAGTACAAACAACAGATTAATAATGAAGCTTGGCTGCTGTGCGCTACTGCCTCTAAAGTCTGTGCTCGCGTATATGGTGTTTTTTTTTTGTGTTCATATTTGTGTTACTTCTTCTCCTTCCATCAAATATCTTCCGCTGAGATTGGTCAAAATATTATAATCACATAAAAAAATATAATCAATGTACTGCATCCCTCTAAAGTCAGCATATATCCTTCGTATTTTCATACTAAAAAAAATAGATTATTAAAATTCTTTGGCGTTACTGGGTATCACGTATGTGTTTCTCAGTGATCTTGGTAATGTTTTATTACGTCAATCGCCAGTCATAGTGACATTAATGTAACTTCATGACTTTTCCCCGCCGATTGAAGTCTCGCAGTATCTCGCCGAGCGCCACCTGTAAATAATTGTGTTTGTTTCGGCGTTACCTCATTTTTTCGGCTAGTTGGCTACCTGTAACTTACCTTATACATACTCCTTTATTTTTTTTATAAGCGACGGTGTTATGTTTGCTTCAGTTAACATTCACAAATTGTATCTCAACATCGTACTTGCATTCAAACATGTATATAAAGTAAAAAAAAAAATTATCTGTATGACAGTAAGATCACACAAGTTGTTATTCATGTATCCTATCTTTAGGTGCACTTTTCTTAGATCAAGTTACAGTGCGTATGGTACATATATATATATATATATATATATATATATATATATATATATAGTACCCTACACTTTCATTAGCAGTTAGGAATCCTTTTTTATAATTGCAGCATACAAAAAAAAATTGAAGGTCGTGTTTTGTGCGATATATTTATAGATAAAAACTCGTGGTGTGGATACGTCAAAGACACAAAATACTTTCTCAGCAACCTATCGTGTACTTGCGTCACAAAATTAACCTTTGTACCTTAGGGAGTCCAATATTTTTCTTTGTAACTTACCCTGTACCTTACTGCCTTGATACACAAGTGGCAAAAAAAAAAGAATAAATAACTTACATCTATTTTGCTGTGAGGTCTGTGCCAATTGTTCGCTCCAGATACCTCCGTACATAAACTTAAAACTAAAATACCACTGTGACCAAACAAAAAGGAAAAGACGGGATAGGGTTTACCCATTAATTATTTTCTTTCTTATTGCATATTAGTTCTGACGGCGTAACTGCAGTGTCGTATATTGGGAGATTGTTTACCACCTGTTCAAAAACGTTTAAGTATTCAATCCATTTAGACTGCTTGTTGGCTACGTATGTCGTCATAAACCTATTCAATTCACGGAATATTCTTTCAATAGGGTTTGATTGCGGGCTATACCGGGATATCATATTTGTTTAACCTGTTGTTCTTTCAGAAATTTTTTCCAAGTATGGCACGTAAAATTGGTTGCGTTATCTGTTAAGATCGCCTGTGGTTTCCCAACAGACGGGAAGTAGTCGTTTAGCATACGTCTGATAATAGGCTTAGCTGCAGTTGTTTTCGTGGCATATAATTTCACATACTTTGAAAATACATCATATACTCAAATAATATATTTTACACCTCCCCTGACAGAGGGTAAAGGACCCATAGCATCTATGCATACTAGCTCTAGTGGGTTTTTTGGTAAAATAGGATGCAACTCTGTCTCGCAGTTCAGATTGACAGGCTTAACCTTCTGACAAATAATACAAGTTTTCAAAATTTGTTGTGTGCGTCGAAGCATATTGGGAAAATAACAGTACATACTTAATTCCTTATAGCACTTGCGGGCACCGTAGTGTCCACAAGCGTAGTGAGTATGCCAAATTAAACTTTTCTCATATGCTTCGGGCACACAAACGCACCATGTATCGCTGTACATGTTCCTCCTGTAAAATAATACATCCTTGTGTAATTTGTAATGTTGTCTTATGGGTAAAGGGGGGTTATTGTTTAACTGGAATCTAACTTTTCTCCACCGGTCATCTTCTTCCTGTAATTTGGCCATATTATTGCACATATCCAAAAAATATTTCCTGAATTTTGTGTCCTTGATGAGCATAACTTTAAATTCTGTGTTCTCTCCTACCAATTCTTCGAACTCAGGTAGTCCTTGTGGTAATCTTGACAGTGCGTCGGCGATTACGTTATCCTTGCCATTCACATATATAATTTCAAAATCATAAGACTGCAAAAATAAGGTCC
Source organism: Schistocerca gregaria (assembly GCF_023897955.1). Lineage (NCBI taxonomy): Eukaryota > Metazoa > Arthropoda > Insecta > Orthoptera > Acrididae > Schistocerca > Schistocerca gregaria. The sequence continues at coordinate 46,370,917 of NC_064920.1, forward strand.
ACCGTGCAAGGCGATTGTGTAGCAACCTACAAGTGAGTAAAAAGCTTAATGCCTGATGGTCGCTGTAGATTCGTATATGTTTGCCAAATAGATAATTGTGGAATTTTTTAATAGCCCACAAAATAGAAATGGCTTCCAATTCTGTTGTGGAATACCTGCGCTCGCATTCTGACAGAGTACGGCTAGCAAAACTAATTATCTTAACATTGTCGGAGCTAGCGCCTGTGTCCAGCTGAAATAGACAGGCTCCTAGTCCCGAAAATGAAGCATCCGCCGCTATACAGAAATCTTCGCTCATGTCAGGATGTTCTAGTATTTTAGAATTAACCAAAGCATGTTTTATTTTTTCAAACTCGGTCTGGCATTGAGGCGTCCAGATCCACTGTTTGTCCTTCTTTAAGAGGCCCAATAATGCAGGGCTATTGAGCAATTGGTTCGCCACGAACCTGCGAAAGAAAGAACACAATCCCACAAATGCCTTTAGCTGTCGTTTTGTGCACGGCGCGGGAAAGTTTTTTTATGGCTAACAGTTTTTCTGGGTCGGGTCTTATCCCTGCCGGCGAAATTATGTGACCGAGAAATTTTATGTCTTTTCTCACAAATTTTGATTTGCTAAGGTTTGCTGTGACACCTGCCGCTGAAAGCCTCTGTAACATTCTTTCCAAAAGCTCTATATGTTCTTCCCATGTAGGTGTTGCTATTAATATGTCATCTATATAAACTGTGAGTTTGTCAAGAAGGTCAGGTCCTAAAACAGTGTCGAGCGCAGTTATGAAAACGCCGGCACTAACGTTCAATCCGAACGGTAGAACACAATACTGGTAGGACCTACCTGCAAATATGAATGCTGTATACTTCCTACTATCAGGTGATAGAGGGATTTGCCAATATGAACTACGGAGGTCTACACTAGTTAAATATTGCACCCCATGAAAACGCTGCAGCTGTTCTTCCAGGTTTTCAGCTCGGGTGGTTACTGGAACTATAATCTTATTAATTTCCCTTGCGTCGAGAACGAGTCTCACCGAATTGTCGGCTTTCTTGACCGCTAATAGTGGACTGCAATAAGGCGATAATGAAGTCTCTATGATATTCCACGAGAGCATTTTCTTTATTTCTTGAGCCACTGCCTCTCTTTGTGACCAAGGTATAGAATAGGTATTCTTACAGAAAGTGTCGTGGGGACGACCATCCATGCTATACTGATACGTCCTAAAGACCCCGGGTCTTTTATCAAACACACGAGCATAGCGTAACAATACACTTCTAAGATCACCCTTCTGTTGTTGTGAGATTTCCGAGCATTCAGATATTTTCTGTTCAATTTCATGCTGCTCTACCTGCTGATACCACAGTTCACTCGAGTCGCTATTTCGTGAAGTATTGACCTATAGGATTTGGATGTGTATATTTCGACAAGCTTTGTCGTTCCTACTCTTGACTTTTATTAAATCCACACTACAGTTCTTTCCGTTAATATATAAATGACACTTTCCAGATTCCAAGTCAATTTTAGCATACTTTTCCCTTAAGAAGTCCATGCCGAAAATGCACCGTTCTGTCAACCCTTCTACAACTAGAAAAATTGACTGAAAAACAATGTCTTCAATCTGCACTTCGACCATGGTTTGCATTTTAATTAACTTGGATTTACCGCCTATGGCTCCTAATATCCGACAATTTTGTACTGGATAGGTCGGTAAAGTCGTGTGGATATTAATCTCTTTAAATAGTGCCTTGGACATCACACTAATTTTCGCACCAGTATCTACAAGGATATGCGTAGGTACTTTTCCTACTACGGCCTGTAAATTAGCTTCTACTATACCATCACCTTCACAAGACTGTGGTTCTTCCTCCTTGGTCAATAAATCACGCATATCCTTTTCATCTTGGTACCTGAGCGATTTACTTTCATGACAGCATGGATCGCCCCCACGACAATCTATGGCCAACATTGGGGAGCATAATGAGGCCATGTTTAGTTTAACGCTCCACGGTTCATATCTGTTTGTGTTTCGTTTGCGACTTCAATTATGTTTACCCCTGACGTGTTGCTCCTTAGTTGAGTATTTCTGTCGTGGTTTTGCCCTGAGTTTAGCGAAATAGTGTCACCTAGCGTTTCTGATTGATAGGCTTGGCTGTTAGCAGGATATTGCCACTGCCTACTTTGATGATCTCCCGTGTGGTTGCGGCTAAATTCAGGCTGGAAATTATTATAACTATTTCCCCACTGGTTCCTATTGCCATTTCTGTACCAGTTACGTTTTCGGTCACCGGAATAACCAGAAAAATTCCTATCCCCGTTTTTTCCTTTTCTATTGTATTGCGGATGGCAGGTCTTATTGTAGCAGTTGTAATTTCCTCCCGAACTCGGGCCTGGCATCTGTGCTGTAGGGGCGCGATCGACAAAAGCCGGTCGCGATTCAGCCGCGCACGCTACATTGTTGACGCCGTAATGCGGCTGGCGCTGTATAAGCTGGTTGCTACCGCTGCCACGAAAATTGTTTTGGTAGGCTTGATTATGCCTAGCATCCTCGTTAATTAAATCGATAGAATCTAATACAGATAGGAAATATTCGAGATTGCTCTCTGGTACTTGTACTAATTTTTCTCTGATACTGATCGGTAAATTTGCCTTCAGGATGCGCAGTACGTCTGTGTGTGTGACGGGCTCGTCCCAGAATCGCGTTTTGTTTAAGTATTTTTCAAAATACTTCCGGAGTGATCCAAATTTTGGATTGTATGGCTCCGGGTTAAACAGAGCTTTTCTCAATCTCTCTTGTACACCATGGGATCAATACTTAGATAAAAATGCAGCTTCAAATTGTTCTAATGTCTGACAATTTTCCGACATTTCCATTGCCCATAGGGCACCATCCCCTTGAATATATCCAGTTACATACTGTATTTTTTGCTTTTCAGACCAGGTCTTAGGCAACACATTCTTAAATGACTTTATAAAAATTACCGGGTGGACGGATTTTTTTTCTGGGATAAACACTTGAAACTGCCTGTGTTTTATAAGGCTTTCCTCTAACAGAACAGCCGACAAAGTTGGTTCGGTTGTCTGGTGTCTCTCTCGTTCGTCGCGGTAATGTTGATTACCGTAACGACCTTGGTGTGGTGAAAACATGGGTACATCGGGATAAAGATAACTGTTTGCTGCGTCGTCACTCTTACCTGTGCGTCTGTCATCAAATTCCTCTTCTGAATGTTGTTCTCTTTCGTTCTGTGTATGGTGTTTACTCTTTAGTTGCTCGTCTACATGTTTTTTCCAGTCAGGTAAGTCCTGTATCAGAGTCTTTTGTAACTGAGCTAGGTCAGTTGGAAGTTTAGTTACAGACGTGTTTTGGGTAGTGTACACCTGTTCTACAGTGTTAGTTATTGCTTTTTTCAGTTCTGTTTCTAATGTATGGTTGATATGTTTGTCTTTTTCCTCTAAAAATTCGTCAAACTGCTGTTTTTGTTGTTTCGTCATGTCATCAACTTGGTCTACAGCCTCCTGCATTTTGACACTAAGCTCGGTCTGTTGAAAACTCATAGCTTCAAAATTTTCGGTTAAGGTACGGATCTGTTCTGGCATATCCTTAACTGTGGACTTTAAGTTATCAATGTTTTGGCTCATGTAATTTAAATCTTCGCGTACTACCTCTATCACTTGATCTGCTACCTCTCTTTTTAACTGGGTCAGTTGAGTCGTCAGATTATTTTGCATGTCGGTCAGGTTCTTCACGTCATTGTCTATTTTGTCCATTTGTGTCGTTACACTGGCTATCTGGGTAGTGACAGCGTTTATCTGCGCTGTGACATTGTCTGTGTGAGCTTGCATTTGTGCTGCAACATTTTCTACTCGTGTGTTAACAGTACCTATCTGAGCTGCAACATTTTCTGTGTGAGCTTGCATTTGTGCTGCAACATTTTCTACTCGTGTGTTAACAGTACCTATCTGAGCTGCAACATTTTCTGTGTGAGCTTGCATTTGTGACGCAACATTTTCTACAACTTGAGCTGCAAACTGCGACATTAAATTTGTCTGCATCTCTCTAAACATGCGTATAAGGTCTGTTTCTACTGGGTCTTGTGTATTGTCAGTATTCGTATTTGTTTCTGTAGTCGACATATTGTCGCCCGTCGCCTGCGACTGAGCACTGCCGGTCGCTGCGACTGTGTTTTCGGTATTCGCAGTACTTTCGGCCTCAAAGTTTTGTAAGGGTTGGACTATTGAATCCTCATCTGACGAACTATCCATGATTTTGTCTGAGATCTGAGTTTCACCATGCCGATTCACAACCCAAAACAGCGTGCAGCCGAACTTCACTATCACTACAGCTCGTACTACACGTAAATAAATCACAGATGGCTTTGCACTCGTCCGTGAAAATTCACGTAGTAAAATATGTCTCTGGCAAAACAGAAGACTGATAAATGACTCTTACTTTTTTCGCGCTCAATCAATAAAATTGTCCGCCATCTTGTGATGCATTTACATATAATAGAAAATGAACTAATGCAATTTTTACGTAAACTAAAAAGAAATGGAAAAGAATTTGGAAAAAGGAATTTATGCGTTCTACGCAGTGGGTGTCGAATAAATGAAAAAAAACTGTCCCACATTTACTTTCAACTAAAGCGGATTAGTGCTGTTGTTCTTACCTTACGTGTGTTTTCTGACGGTTTTGTAGTGAGAAGAATTAACATTAAATGGTCCAAAACTTTTTTTCGAAAATTAGTAATTTCCATGTGGTTTTTCGATTCTGGTACGTAGCTCTCATGACATGCAACAGAAACAATATGTTGTAGTGGCAATAATGGATGGCAAGATAAAAAGCTTAAATATTTCAACTAACAATTCTACTGATTTTTACTGAAATTATGGTCATGGCACTCGGTCGCCATTGTAACGTTCCCTCTTTCTGTTTATTTAGGTTTGATTTGTTTGATTGTTTTTCTTTATTTCTATTATTCGGAATCTTTTTTTTTATTAAATTGAGCCTGAAACTTACGTAATAAATACTTCGCGTGAAGTACGATTTGCAGCATAAACAAAAATTAATTTCGGAAATGTAATCCACTGAATATTAAAAGTAAAGCTTTTGAACAACCCGCGTGACTGACTAGATTCATTCAGAGGGTACGTACATTCGCGTGCGAGTGGTTGCGGTCTGATGAGAAATTTTCATTGTGAAATAATTTCGTCGTAACACACTCGGAGATTGCTAACGTACATTCAGAGTAGAGGCACGTACGTTCTATCATTCCCCGTGGCCTGGGTAAAAGAATGGCAATTATTTAAATCTCAGAGTATTTCTTTTGCATCGGACTAGTATTTTTATAAGAAAAAGAAGATTGCAGGTTCTGAATGTCTCGGCAAAACGAATCGGAAGTAATTTGTGCTCTCTACTTTCCTTTCGTGGCCGCTCAATCACGCACCTCTACTGTTGAGCAGCGCCGTTTTGAAGATCTTCGGTTCCATCTAAAACTCGCCTTCTCTGCTTAACATAAATACTCCATAGGCATGGGAATAAGGCTTGTTGTGCGATGAAAATAATATAAAACACATCTTGCGTCTTTTAAATCTTTCATTTACCACACACAGACACACTAGTAATTAGACAGTACGACATCCCACCAGCCCATCAGAACAAAAAGTAGTCGTTCATACCTCTCAAAGATAAAACGTTTACCAGATATTTCTCTGGTGTGTCACAGGAACAATTTTTCAGCACCTCTGCGATTAAATCACAATATTTTCAGTTCCTTTACAAGCATAAGGTGGGACGAGGCAGTCTGAATTACATTTTATAGATGTATTTCTCACATGTCTCAGAGCGTCTCGCGGTCGTCGTCGCCGCCGTCGCCGCCGCCTCTTCTGCAGAAGTAGCAAATGGCCATCGTAGCAAATGCGGTGAGGGACGCCCTGCCTTCGATTCCGAATGCACAAAGTGTATGGTCTGGTTTCCCAGTCTATATTTGGTCGGTCTCGTAAGAGGTTGAATGTAACGAATGGGTGGGAAAGAGCAAGGGGCAGTGGCTGTGTAGAACGAAAACACAATTCCTCAGGGGTTTGAGCGTTTCGAGATGAGTCGTATACAAGTTATAGTTGGTCGTCAGTGACCGTGTGGCCTAATGGATCAGGCGTCGGACTTCGGATCTGATGATTACAGGTTCGAATGCTGTCACGCTCTTGTTTTTCTAGTTCTGAAAAAGAAACATACCGTTTTAATGTAGCAATTGAGCAGTACGAAACCGTCTGAATGTTGCTGTTGACCATTTTTTGCTTGGAGTTGCTCTTGAGCTTGATACACACACAACAAGACCGGTGTTAACTAGCGAAATGGTCGGCAGAATGCCGTCACCGCGAGTTTTGACTGGCACTTGCACATCTAAAACAACGTCGGAAAGTAACTCGTTCGGCTTTTGAGTCACATCAAGTATGTGTGTTAATTTTGACGCCACTAGCTCTGCATGTTGTCATGCAATTCCTTTACCTCTCAGAAATGATTATGAAATAAAAGTGAAGTACGTGACGAGTGTGACGTTAGGAAAACATTAGGCAGCATGGAGAGATTCTGTATGGGACCACCCAACCCAAACGAGTACTGTGTGACGTGCTACCCGGCAGGTATTCACCGAGGCAGCCTGCTAGCTATTCTGGCTCTAGCTGCCGACGCGTACGGACGTGCCTCCGTTTGCGGCGTGTAGTCAGTGTTTCGCCAGTGTTTACCTTTGCATTTCGGTGTTTTTGAGTTTTGTGATTTTCTTCGTGTGTAACTCGTGTTTTCTTCTGCCTCCTGTGTTCTGTTTTTGTGTTTTCTACCGACGATTATTTGTCGTTTGTGGAGTTTTCGTTAATTACTGGAATCTCCCCTTGATTACTGCATACTATGGCTACAACTGTGAGGAAGAATACGCTGGTTTTTGCCTTCGCTAAGGAAACACGACGTGTTCGGCCGACTGCTCTGAAAATTCATGATTGGCTTGTTCAGGTACTTGGCATAAATTCTGATATGGTGCATACCACTCAGCTAGATACTGACAACTACTGTGTTTTCGTAAAGTTTTTGGATCCCGTTTCGGTCGATAAAATTATTGGAAAATTCGAGTATCATGTCGAATTTTTGCATAGAGACGGCACTACAAGTAAATTGGCTATCAGGAGAGCTGATGCTCTTTATAGATCTGTGCGGGTGTTAAATTTACCTATCGAGATAGATAATGAGAAAATCAAGGTTGCCCTGTCTCAATGTGGTGAGGTAAAGGATATAGTTAACGAACGTTGGTCGAAGCAATTTAAAATTCAGAGCTTCAATGGTATTCATTCGGTAGAGATGGAAGTAAAGACGAATATCCCATCTCATATAACTGTTGACGGGCATAAAGCACACGTGATTTATACTGGTCAAACCCCTACGTGCCATATATGCAATGAATCGGGTCATTTAAGGCAGGACTGTCCCCGTCGTGTCTTTGTACTAAAAACAAATTTAGTCCAACGCCGCAAGATGACCTTGAGCGAAGTTTTGGCAACCGATAACACAGCCAAACAGGGTGAGGGTTCGGATCCTGTACCTAGTTCTGGAACTATTGCTGTTGATGGCAGTGATTTTCCACCCCTGGTAACACGCTTCAATTGTGATTCCTCTGCCCGTGAGTTAGACGTACTAACCAAGAAACGACCACTTGAACATACAGATGATCATTCTGATGATGACACCTCCCGACAATCTCCTACTGTACGTAAACAGAAAGCTGACGATGAAAATCTGCATGTGCCCCAAGACGGAATGCAAGTAGATTTAATTGCAGTTTCTGATACATCTCGCTCACTGCCAGAAAATGCAACGGCAGCTGCCGCCAGCGAGAAAGTAGAAGTCCCCCAAGCAGTGACAACTTGCCCAGCTGTAAACAGCGATAATCAGCTGTTTACCGACGGGAAGTTCGCGGAAGCGGTAGAACAACAACACCGCGACACCGCAACAGCACAGCAACCGGCACCAGAGTGTAAACAAGTGAAAGTGTTTACTACTGAACCGGAAAATAAGCAAACACCGTCGCAAGCATCACAACAAGCGAAGGTAGTATGTAAACAGCAGGCAGTGTTTACAAACCAGGTCTCTCTAGACACTGCTGCTGAAGCGGCCGCGTCGAGTGTTGCCACAACAAAATCAGGACAGGGTTTTCAGGGCGTCCACCGCCGTACGCTAAAACCACAACCGAATCTTACTGTTTCTCGCACCCAAGCCAAACAAAAAGCGGACAAGTCAGACGTAAAATCACAGAAAAATATACGATATGAAATTGTCAGAGAAGGTGCTCCAGATGAGCCTCCTGACACACTCAATGTCGAACAGCCCCTCAGTACTAAGGTGCGGGATGACAATGGCAGACAAACTAACGTTTAGCGACCGTGTTACTAGGACTGCTACCAAGTTCTGAATGACTGTAGTTCTAAACCGGATTTCAGCATACCAAAAGTACAACAGTTTTTGACCAACTTTGTCGGTGGCCAGTAGCAAGTTAGAGATGCAAGCATACTCTATCACAACGATCAATATAAATAAAATTCGAACCTCATTAAAGCTAGCTGCGCTCAAGGAATTTTTGTATGACTCTGGAACCGATATCGCTTTGCTACAGGAGGTTGTAACGACGGAATTTGTAATACCATACACCGCAATTGTTAACGTATCTTGTGAAACACATACAGGAACAGCGGTTCTGCTCAGGGAAGGGATTCCCGTATCTCAAGTGGAGCGGTTGGAATCTGGAAGGGCAATTAGTATTAACGTTTTAGGTACCACATTGATTAACTTATACGCGCCCTCAGGAAACAGTAGTACACAGGACAGGGCAGCATTTTATAAAGAGGAACTTAAATATTTAGTACGTCGAAACCCAAACAGTTTTATAATGGGCGGTGATTTTAACTGTGTGTTAAATCGTAAAGATGAACAACCACATTTTAACGGTTCTTTGGAACTTAAACGCCTAGTAACCGACCTAAAACTTGAGGACGCATGGGAACTAAAATATCCAACGAAGGTTGAATATACGCATATAACACAGACTTCACGCAGTAGAATAGACAGAATTTATGTTTCCCAAAACTTGGAAAGATATCTACTAAATTCAGAAATCGTACCTGTATATTTTAGTGACCACTGCAGTATGAAGGCGTGCATTAATTTAGCTCCACAGCCGATTCAGATTTTTAGGAACCAGTGGCATCTAAATGTCTCTCTCTTAAAAGAGCAATATTTGGCAGACGCGGTATCGGATGCGTGGACCTTATGTCTGCGATCGATCGAGAGGCAGCCCACAGTATTAGACTGGTGGATTAAGGTTGCAAAGCCGAGACTGAGAAAAGTGTGTACCCGATACAGCAGAGAAAGAGCGTGGGAGTTAAAAAACAGTATAGAATTTTATTACAGTTTGTTGCGAGACCTCTATGAACAGGCAAACGTGTCAACCATTAGATTACAAGACATCAGACACACCAAAGCGAAATTACTCGCCATTAAAAGACAACAGATGGAAGGTTTAAAACTGAAGTCAAAGGCGAAGTCGGTGGTAGATGATGAAACAACATCCTTATATCATTTGCTTCGGCATGCAAAGAATAGGCGACGCACTGTTATTAGTCAACTTAAAACCCCCAATAGGACAACACTGACGTCTCAGAAGGAGATTCTAAGTGCAGTATACCAGTACTACTATGCATTATATTCCTCCAGCCCACCTCACGAGAGGTCTCTGCAAGAATTTCTCAGTGTTTTATCCCCACAACTGACAAGTTCTGAAAACGACGAAATCCTTTCTGAAGTCAGTAACGAAGAGATTCGTGAGACAATAACCAAGTCCCCGGTGAATAAATCTGCTGGACCCGACGGACTCCCTGTAGAATTTTACAGACAGTTCTGGTTTTTAATTGGTGACACGTTTACATGCATTGTCAATGAGATTTTTAACGAGCAGACGATACCTGCAGATTTTAAAGACAGTAAAATTGTACTTCTACCGAAAAACAAAGGGACGAAAAGTTTAAACAATTACCGCCCTATTTCACTTTTAAACTCTGACTACAAAATAGTATGCAGGATTTTAAAAAAGAGACTTTCCCCTCTGACCGACAAATTAATTAGTCAACATCAGTCATGTGCAGCAAATAGAAGTATTTTTAATACGATTTCTGAATATAGAGACATCATCGCCTTAGCATCGGTTTCCAATATCAAATGTGCTTTACTTTTTATAGATTTTACTAAGGCTTTCGACTCGGTGAATCACCGCTTCCTATTTGAGGTACTGACAAAAATGGGACTCGTCCACAAAACAGTTAATGTTATAAAAAACGTTGCTACTGGTCTGAACGCTAAATTAGCTGACAACTGTCAGCTGACGCGGCAAATTCAAATAAACCGCGGCATCCCACAGGGAAATCCCTTATCTATGTTTTTGTTTGTTGTGTCGTTAGAGCCCTTTTTAAGAAGTGTTCATGAAAGGTTAAAGGGCATAACTATAACTGGCAGGAAAACTGTAGTGAGAGCCTATGCTGACGATGTTGGTGTCGTCATAAGAGGGCAAGATGATGTAATTCGACTAGGGGCCATTCTTCAAAACTACTGCCGCGCATCGGGTGCGACAACGAACGAAAATAAAAGTACAATCCTGGGAATGCGGGGTCTTGAACGGATACACATCGATTGGGCGAAGTCAGTTACCACCCATAAAACCCTGGGGACAATCCTGACGGCATGTCCAATGAGGATGACAGCCCTCAATTGGAAAGAGGTTTTAACAAAGATTCAAGGGGGACTTATTGAGAACTCACAACGACTTATGAACCAGGTTCAGAGGGTCAGGTTCATTAACTTCTGCATTCTCTCAAAGGCATTCTATATGGCACAAGTTTTTCCCTTGCCGAAGTTGATAGCTCAGAAAATAATGTCGAGGGTTGCAAATTTCTTATGGAAGGGGGAAATCTTCAGGGTTAACCTAAGAACTGCGACTTTACATCCTAGAAATGGAGGCCTCGGACTGGTGGACATACGCAATACAGCTTCTGCGCTTTTCATAAAAAGGTCTTTAAACATATTTCACGCCAACGCCTGCAGTATTACTACACAATTGTTTAAATGTGTCCAACCAGAAAGCCTTCAACCACCGGCAGACGTACAAAAAATTAACCCCCGACTGCGATACGTTAGGATCTTGTACACAGAATTGAGCTATGTTCACGAGAAACTCAGAACTTCACTGCACATTACAGCCAGAGATATCATGAGACAAAGACAACAATATGAAGGACAAAATAAAATTGCCACGAAATATATGAGTCACAACTGGGATGCAATTTGGGAGAATATTAATTTTAACGGGCTCAATTCACATGTGGTAACGGCATGGTACAAAGCCGTCAATAATATTGTCAGCACCAACGAGCGGCTTTATAAAATTGGGAAAGCTGAAACCCCCTTATGTCAGAAATGTAAACTAGTTGACACTGCGATTCATAGATTTACGTGTGGTGGAAATCTCAACAATTGGCATTGGCTCAGGAAAAGTATTGTACTACTGCAACGCACGTCACCCAGTTCCATTACTCCTATGGTGCTTTTCAGACCTGAAACTAAGTTTTACCCCAAAACCAAAAATAATGCAATACACTGTTTAATGGGACAGTTTGGCCATTACATTATCAATAAAATAGGTGGAGACGACGAAACGGAATTCAAGCTTTTTATGCAAATGGAGTACAGCAACATTAAGCAATATGCAGACCACAGGAAAATCTATGGAAACATGTTGATCATTTTATTCGAACGAATAGGTGTTGGTTAAAGCGCACAGTCAAACACTAAATGTACTATTTTAGGGGTAATGAAGAAGTGAAGTATGAATCTACGTTCAAGATGAAGGAAATGCCTTTCTTTTATCCATTCATGTTACGTCTGCCCCCCAATAAGTGTCTCATAAATGCTCGCTGTATATTGCAGTATAATCACATGATTCCTACTCGAATGTCTGTTGACTGAAAACTCGAATGACGGCTTTGCAATGGGATCTCCCCCCCCCCCCCCCCCCAGACGTCGTACAACCAGTGCTTCTTACCACAATAAAAAAAGCAGGCGAAAAATATACACGACTATAACCGCTTTCTATAACAATTAAAATGCACTGAAGGAGCCATTCGGTGGGAGTGATGGTGGGGGCATCATGGCCAAACCTCGATTTCTTTGACCCCTGCCCTCGTTGTCCCCGTCATGCGCCTACTGATATGCATCCTTATAAACAACAATAAAAAGTGGTCGAAGGCGCCAGACTAAAGGAAAAGTGGCTAGGATACCTGGCTTAAAAAAAAGAGAGAGAGAGAAAAAAAGTGGTTCAGGAACAAAAAACAGTCTAAGGCGCCAGAAAAAAAATTAAAAAAAAAACAAAAAAGTGGTTAAGGAGTTGAATTAAAAGAAAATAAAAGAAAAAGTAATGGATAAGGCATAAAAAAATTGATAAGGAATTTAAAAAAAGTGGTAGGGGACTGGTCTAGTAAACCAGGGGTCGTGAGTTCTCATCCTCAGAGGAGGAAGACGAATTTTGGAAATCAGTTGCGCGTCGTGGCCGTATAGCAAACAGTATCTGTGATGACGAACAATTAGCGACAAGCGTTTTATTAAGAATTACGCTTTGCCAAAGCGGTACAGCATAAGGTGGGACGAGGCAGTCTGAATTACATTTTATAGATGTATTTCTCACATATCTCAGAGCCTTTCGTCGTCGTCGTCGTCGTCGCCGCGCCGCCGCTTCTGCAGAAGTAGCAAATGCCCATCGTAGCAAATGCGTCGAGGGACGCCCTGCCTTCGATTCCGAATGCACAAAGTGTGTGGTCTTGTTTCCCAGTCTATATTTGGTCGGTCTCGTAAGAGGTTGAATGTAACGAATGGGTGGGAAAGAGCAAGGGGCAGCGGCTGTGCAGAACGAAAACACAATTCCTAAGGGGTGTGAGCGTTTCGAGATGAGTCGTATACAAGTTATAGTTGGTCGTCAGTGACCGTGTGGCCTAATGGATCAGGCGTCGGACTTCGGATCTGAAGATTACAGGTTCGAATGCTGTCACGCTCGTGTTTTTCCAGTTCTGAAAAAGAAACATACCGTTTTAATGTAGAAATTGAGCAGTACGAAACCCTCTGAATGTTGCTGTTCACCATTTTTTGCTTGGAGATGCTCTTGAGCTTTAAACACACACAACAAGACCGGTGTTAACTAGCGAAATGATCGGCAGAGTGCCGTCACCGCGAGTTTTGACTGGCACTTGCACATCTAACACAACGTCGGAAAGTAACTCGTTCGGCTTTTGAGTCATTTCAAGTATGTGCGTTAATTTTGACGCCACTACCTTTGCATGTTGTCATGCAATTCCTTTACCTCTCAGAAATGATTATGAAATAAAAGTGAAGTACGTGACGAGTGTGACGTTAGGAAAACATTAGGCAGCATGGAGAGATTCTGTATGGGACCACCCAACCCAAACGAGTACTGTGTGACGTGCTACCCGGCAGGTATTCACCGAGGCAGCCGGCGAGCTCAGTATGTAGAGCGCGAAACTCTTAATTCCAGGGTCTTGGGTTCGAGCCCCACGCTGGGCGGAACGGAATTTTGTTCCGCTGCAGATGTAAATTACCGTTTTCCTGATTAACGTGATGTAATGGAAATAGCAACTTTAAACTTTGCCTATGTCTCTGTCAGTCGCAAGGAAACTGTATTTGAAGGTGAAGGTGATTTTGTAGACATGTATGAAAGACATGTTCTGAAATGCAAGTGTTATTGTTTGGAGAGCACATCGGTTACATGTCAGATGTGTAGCCAAGCAGTAATGGGTCGCCATAGCTGCAAATATTAGCCGGTAATATGAAGTGTTGTCAGCTGAAGTCCGATGATGCAGACGACCGTAAGGCCGAAGTATGCAAGAGTACCGCTATGCCGCGCCTTTTTAGCTCAGTGGTAGAGCACTGGTCTACTAAACCAAGGGTCGTAAGTTCCATCCTCACAGGATGAAGACGAATTTTGGAAATCAGTTGCGCGTCGTGGCTGTATAGCAAACAGTATCTGTGATGACGAACAATTAGCGACAGGCGTTTTATTAAGAATTACTCTCAGATGTGATTAAGGCGAAGTTCGCAGATAAAGCATTTTTTTTGTAAAAAAAAAATTCTTTATTTCCAGTAAAAGAATGTTAATTTTACATCTAGCCCACTGCCTTATTTGATTAGTGGGCCAAGTTAGTTATACAAAGATAATTAGCAGCTAATTTAAGTCCTATGTAGTAACTAGTTAGTATGTAAGTGATCAGGAGTAAGCAATGGGCAATCGTTATTGTTAGTCTACTACAAACATGTAATCTTAAGACTAGTTACTAAATCCTACAGCGTTACAGTTTTGTCAGCTAATTAGTATAAAGTTACTATAGAGCCTTGCTCATTGAGCTAACCCCAATGAGCGTGCCCCTGACACTGGGCAGGCCAAGATGGTAATCGCTGCAGGTTTCTAATAATAATGTCTAAAAACTAAGTCCTACAACTAACTTATCCTACGATCAAGTCCGGTGCGTTGTCTGGCTCGGTTAGGCTCCACCCCACTCCCCCAGAATCCTGTGGCGCAGCGGATTCAGACTGAGGAAGTCGGCCTTTCCGCGCCCAGGCGTTTTGGGAGTAGGGTATCGAACTCTATCTGTGTCCTGGTTTATCTCTTTCTTGTACTAATATAGTTCTTTCAGGTAGTCCTTTAAGACTTTCTGAGATACCGCGTTAGCCAGTTTATTGATGATATGGAAAGTGTCGCGATGTCTGATTAGTCTATATGTGTCGTTGTGTGGTAGTTGGTCCCGCAGTACTGAGGCCACATCATTGAAAAGGGGGCACTCGTAGACTACATGGTCAGGAGTACCCTCCGGAACACCACAGTCACACGCAGGTGTCGCCTTTTTACCGAATCGACATAGATATGTCGAGTACGGTCCATGTCCAGTGAGGAAGTGGATGAGTCCCCGGGATGGATCGAAATGTGACATTCCCATCCTTTCCCTGACATCTGGTAGTAGCTCAAAGGTTCGACGCCCTGTTTCTTCGTTTTCCCACGAATGTTGCCATAGCAGCTCCCCTTTTTTCCTAATCTCTACTTTATTTTCAGTCCTGATGCCCAGAATTTCCTCTGTTTTTTCCAAATTCCCCTTTTTAGTCCAGTACCAAGCGGCCTGCTCCCGAATTTTGTTATCCAAGGGGCAAAGCCCCATTATAACTAACAGGGCTCCTCCCGGTGTAGTTCTGTATGCCCCCACTGATCTCAGAATCATATTTCTCTGCACTCTCCTCACTGTCATGGCGGGCACCACCCTCGTGAGCCTGTATGCCCAGACTCGGGAGCCGTAACCCACTATAGATGTTAGTATACTGTTATGATAAAGTTTGATGAGATGTGGTGGAAGATGAAACCGCTTGTGCCCAATGGAGATGAGGTTGTTGAGTACCTGTAAAGCTCTTTGAGTTACGGTTTCGATGTGTCTACCAAAAGTCCACCTTTCATCAATGATGATACCAAGGTAGTGTGTCTCACGTCGCCGGAGAACTGGTGATCCATCTATCCTAACAGTTGGGTTAGGAGCTAATTGTCCATTTAGAAGAAGGTATGTAGACTTAGCCGGTGAAATTTTCATTTTAGTCTTACGGCACCACAGTTGAAGTGTGTTTATTGTTCTATCGATCTTAGGCTCTATGTCTTCTCGGCTACGGCCGCCGACCAGTAGGAGGAGGTCATCTGCGTAGGCTATCACCTCCAGCACTTCATCACTATGCTGTAATGTGTCTAGTAAGGGTTCCATGTGGATGTCCCAGAACAGCGGACCCAGGACGGAACCCTGGGAACATCCCTTGGTGATAGTTTTCCTTACTCTTGTGCTAGTAGATGATAGCCATACCTCCCGATCTTCACAATAGCTCCTCAGACAGCCATATAGCGGCCCTGGACACTCCTTCGCCCTTAAGCAGGAGAAGAGCGAAGGCCACTACAGGTTGTCGAAGGCGCCACTTATATCCACCATGATGCCAACAACGTACCTGTACGGGGTAGAGCCGCAGACCTCGGCCGCCAGGGCGATTGCGTCAGATGCCGATCGTCCAGGCCTGAAGCCAAACTGCCTGTTGCTCATTCCGCACAGCACTCGGTGTGCAGCCAGTCTATCAGCCAGAAGTCTCTCCAGAATCTTCCCAAGCAGATCAAGCAGGCACATAGGTCTGTAAGATTTAGTTTCTGCTGGGTCTTTGTCAGCTCCTTTCTTTATAATTACCACATTTGCCCTCTTCCATATTCGAGGGAACTTTTTCTGCCTGAGGCATTCGTTATATAAATGAGTTAGAGGGGCGACTATCTGGGGGGCCAGGAATTGCACCACCTCCGCCACAATACCGTCTGGCCCAGGAGCTTTTCCTCTCTTCAGGGAGTTTATATGGCAGCTACCTCTTCTTCAGAGAATGGGTAGACTGCCATATCATTTTCATATGCATTGTTGTTATTCTCACGCAGCTGCCGTTGTTCGTCTGTCTCATCCGCAGTATCATCAGGCAACAGGGAGTGGAGAAGGACCTCAGCAGTTTCCTGCCAAGACCCCGTCATCCGGTCCCCAATGCCTGACGGTTGAGAGCTCCATCGGAGAACGGATTTTTTCCCGGACAAGCCTGTAGGGAACTCCCCATGGGTCTAGTGCTAATTGGTTCAGAACAAAGTGTTCCCAACTCTTTGTTCTAACTTCCCGTAGCTGTTTTTGGAAGTTATCTTTGGCTTCCCGGTAAAGCTGCAGCCATCTTTGTCTTTCTGGCCAGACGACACTGCGCTGGTAGTGTCTCCTGAGCCTTCTGACCGACCGGCACATCTCCTCTAGTTCAGCAGACCATGGTGACGGAGAGGCCGCCATGGCCCTCCTCCTAGTAGGTACGGCTGCTTTGACTGCTCGAGTTATTACTGAAACCACTTCTTCGGCTCTGTTGTCAACGTCAAGGTCTCTGTGGTCGTCACCTTCTGATAACGGAGGAATGTCGCACTCCCCAGCAAGTCTCTCCCAGTCGGCTCTATTGTAATTATATTGTATTTCCCACCCTATGGCCCAGCGGCTCTCGCCATCTCCTATGTTGAAAGTAATGAGATTATGGTCACTTGTTGTGGCATTCTCCATTACTATCCATTGCTGGATTAGGTGTGCTGCATTTGGCGTAGCCAGGGTCACATCGATGTTTGTGCCTTGACCACCTCCCTCCGCATAGGTCGGAGGGTTGCCAGGCTTGTTAGCCCCCACAAGCTGCAAGGCCATGATGGCCTCTTCTGCCTTCTCTCCATTGGGATCCCTGGTGCCGCTGTACCATAGGGGGGATTTGGCATTCATATCGGCAGTCACAAATGCTTTCCGCCCCCGCAACGCCGTGATAGCTGTGGTGAGGTGTGCTAGGTGTCTTTCAATATCATCACCATATTGGAAGTACATGTTGATCACAATAATAGCTCCTGATGGAGACTGCAGCTCCACGACGTTGCAGTGGCTGGTTGTGAACTGCGTTAGGACTGTAGCCCTTATCAGTTTGTTTGTAATAATTATTGCCGCTTTTGGGTCTTCTTCTCTGCAGACGACTTGCCAGGTCGCAGCTGTGAAAGCTATCTTCCCGTTTAGGGAGTACGGCTCTTGCAGACAGACCACATCCAGTCTCCTCTCCTCCACTTCCCTTCGTAACTCCTGCATGACA
Organism: Schistocerca gregaria; assembly: GCF_023897955.1. Classification (NCBI taxonomy): domain Eukaryota; kingdom Metazoa; phylum Arthropoda; class Insecta; order Orthoptera; family Acrididae; genus Schistocerca; species Schistocerca gregaria. The sequence goes on from NC_064920.1 coordinate 46,388,697, forward strand.
AGTCTGCTGTTATGAGTGTTGAGTTGGCCAATGGTGATTTCCGTCATGTAGTTGTCTATGGAGTGTATGTATGAATTCTGTCATGAGGCCATGTTTTGTTCCAGTCAAATGTGATACGTCCATTTGCCAGAACTGCTTGTCGATAAATTTCGTTCAGGTCGAATTTTTCACCACGTCTGTCAAAGACTTTCTTTAGTAGGTCACGCAGGGCTCCGAAGTCAGTGGGGAGATTCACTGACTTGAGTTGAATTCTGTCCACAGCCTCGATTACCGAGAAGGTGACTCTCTGTCCATATTCATGTCCCACCCGAACCACATGTCTCAAGGCAGTGGTCAGGGTAGTCGGCTGCTCCAGCCTCGCCCGTTGCATGGTGAGTTCAAGGTTTGGATAGACTCTAACTGGATCGACAGGTGGCAGTCTCACTACAGGATCTTTTGTTGCAGCTGGTTCACTTGAACTAGTTATTTTATTTTCTTGAACTGGTTGTTTTGTTGTTATATATATTTCTGCTGAGACTGCCACAGTCTCTGGTACAGGATGCTGTTGCCGTAGGTCTTTAGTCGGCCTTGTTTCCCTGCTTGGGGAGGAGGGTAGCGTGACTGCCAGAGGCCTAGTTTGTGTCCCTCTATCCGTAGTGGTAGAGTCAGTTTGAGTGCCTATGTCTACGGTTCTGGTTGTGGTGCCCATGTGCGACCGCAAGAAAAGCTTGAAGGCACTCGCCCTCATGGCATCCCTCCTCCTTTTGCTTGGGGATTTTCTTTTGGGCATCCTGTTGGCTTTGGTTTGATCAGCCATAGTCTATTCTTGAAATAAGCCTTTGTTCCAGAAGTCTGTAGGTGGGGCAGCTACGTCCCATGGTACCACAGGGTTTTTTACCCTGTCTCTTGCAGGGGATGCAAACTGCCGCAGCCCTACAGTCCTTCCTGACATGGCCATCCTCGCCACATTTCGAGCAGGCCGACCCCCTGGTACAGTGCCTCAAAACGTGGTCGAGATCTCCACAATTGTGGCAACGCGGTACGACCAGAAAGTCGCGTGTATTAATGGCATGAAAGCCGACGTATAGTTTGCCCATTGCTGTAATTTTTTTCCACATTTGAGCGGAGACCTCGGCAACGTGATGGACCACATCACGGTCCCGAGGCCCAGTTTTGAATCTCAAATTGAAATTTGCTTTGAATTCATCTTCTGTCATATCTTCGAAATTCTGAGCCTTTATAGATTTCTGCAGTTCTTCATTTGTCATAATTGTTGGTACATCATATAAGATGACCAATGGGTTCCTTTTCCTTGGTGGCTCGCATTTTACCACCGAGTTTAGTTTTGCATTGGTTAATAGTTTCTCTTTGTCCTCTTCTGATGCGACTTCAACAATAACAGAGTTACTGCTGGGTTTGACCTTATTTATTTTAATTTTGTCTTTTGCTGGATTGATAGTGGTCGTAAGCAATTCCTGGATTCTTTTTACGCTAGTGTCCTGACCAGGCAGGGTCCTTAGGAAAACCGTTGTGTCTGATCTTTTAGTGACTTTTGCAATGGCATCCTTCGTAGTCTGCGGTTTTGGTGGCGCTTGTGCGACCACCGCCGCCCAGGTCTTTCCGGATTGTTTTCTTAGTCTTTCATTTTCTTTTGTAAGTTCTTCGACGCGGCCCTCAAGCTTGGCGTTTGCGATAGCCCACGCCGCCAGTTCATTTTTGATTATAGTCAAAGCCGCTTGACTAATTTTGCCATTTTTGATGTGTTGCTCAAGGAGCAATGTTATTCTTGTGTGTCTTTGTAAGACATTTTCCTCAATTGCCTGTCCCGACTCGTCCTGAGGATCGGGTTCAGACATCACAGAAGCTCGCGTTGGCGCACTCGAATCACTCGTTTCTGGTGTAGCCATCATGAACGAGTGATAAAAAAGGGGGGTGGGAGCCCGTCTCTTGCCCCGGACCGGCTCCTCTGGCATGGGGGGGGGGGGTACTTCTGCAGCTCGCTCACTGACCTCGCCCCTAGGTCAAGAGCACTCCAGAGCTGCTGGGTTTAGCGCGCAGTTAAGCGCACTGGTCACCCTCGGTGACTCCGTCATCGGCGATTTCACGCGACGCACCCCGGCAATTGCACCCTGCACTCCGGAGAGGCGGATGCACCTCTCGCCCTTCGCCGCCTACTTGCCCGAGTTTCCACATCTCGGCCAGGGACCCACTCCTACTCAGGTGGCGGCCCGGTCCCACAGGCGTTCGGCGGTCAGGACCCATCTAACCTGGCCCAGGCGATGTTACCACCACCTGGGTTTGGCAGAACACGCCCCGGATACCCAGGGGCGCGGCGAAGCACCCTTGCCGACACGCGACGCGATCCCACGCCGACAAACGAGATCACCGGCATGCAGAGCACCTGTTGGTCTGTGCCCTGCGAAAAGAAGGGACTGATGTACGGTCCCTCGACAGAGCTCCCCCTGTGCCATGCACCCTTCGCTTTCTGATGGTTGGTCGCAGCTCTCCCTTTTGTCGCAAGGCAGAATGCCAAGCTTAGCGTCTGGCACCACGGGAAGGAGGAAAGAGCCACTTGGGAAGGAGAGGCTATAAGAGACACATAACTTCCCTTGTGAGGTCGAGCGACCAACCTCACGCCAGACAGATAAAGCATTTGCCAAAGCGGTACAGCATAAGGTGGGACGAGGCAGTCTGAATTACATTTTATAGATGTATTTCTCACATATCTCAGAGCCTCTCGCGGTCGTCGTCGTCGTCGTCGCCGCCGCCGCCGCCGCTTCTGCAGAAGTAGCAAATGGCCATCGTAGCAAATGCGGTGAGGGACGCCCTGCCTTCGATTCCGAATGCACAAAGTGTGTGGTCTTCTTTCCCAGTCTATATTTGGTCGGTCTCGTAAGAGGTTGAATGTAACGAATGGGTGGGAAAGAGCAAGTGGCAGCGGCTGTGCAGAACGAAAACACAATTCCTCAGGGGTGTGAGCGTTTCGAGATGAGTTATATACAAGTTGTAGTTGGTCGCCAGTGACTGTGTGGCCTAATGGATCAGGCGTCGGACTTCGGATTGAAAGTTACAGGTTCGAATGCTGTCACGCTCGAGTTTTTCCAGTTCTGAAAAAGAAACATAACGTTTTAGTCTAGCAATTGAGCAGTACGAAACCGTCTGAATGTTGCTGTTGACCATTTTTTGCTTGGAGTTGCTCTTGAGCTTGAAACACACACAACAAGACCGGTGTTAACTAGCGAAATGGTCGGCAGGGTGCCGCACCGCGAGTTTTGCCTGGCACTTTCACATCTAAAACAACGTCAGAAAGTAACTCGTTCGGCTTTTGAGTCACATCCAAGTATGTGTGTTAATTTTGACGCCACTAGCTCTGCATGTTGTCATGCAATTCCTTTACCTCTCAGAAATGATTATGAAATAAAAGTGAAGAACGTGACGAGTGTGACGTTAGGAAAATATTAGGCAGCATGGAGAGATTCTGTATGGGACCACCCAACCCAAACGAGTACTGTGTGACATGCAACCCGGCAAGCATTAACAAAGACAGCCGGCTAGCTAAGTCGTTAGAGCGTGAGACTCTTAATACAAGGGTTGTGTGTTCGAGCCCCACGCTGGGCGGAACGGAATTGTGTTCCGCTGCAGATGTAAATTACCGTTTTTCTGATTAACGTGATGTAATGTAAATAGCAACTTTAAACTTTGCCTACGTCTCTATCAGTCGCAAGGAAACTGTATTTGAAGGTGAAGGTGATTTTGTAGACATGTGTGAAAGACATGTTCTGAAATGCAAGTGTTGTTGTTTGGAGAGCGCATCGGTTACGTGTCAGATGTGTAGCCAAGCAGCAATGGGTCGCCATAGCTGCAAATATTAGAAGCTAATATGAAGTGTTGTCAGCTGAAGTCTGATGATGCAGGCGACCGTAAGGCCGAAGTACGCAAGAGTACCGCTAGGCCGCGCCTCTTTAGCTCAGTGGTAGAGCACTGGTGGAGTAAACCAGGCGTGGTAAGTTCCATCCTCAGAGGAGGTAGACGAATTTTGGAAATCAGTTTCGCGTCGTGGCCGTATAGCAACCAGTATCCGTGATGACGAACAATTAGCGACAGCCGTTTTATTAAGAATTACTCTCAGATGTGATAAAGGTGAATGGCGCAGATAAAGCATTTGCCAATGCGGTACAGCATAAGGTGGGACGAAGCAGTCTGAATTACACTTTATAGATGTATTTCTCACATATCTCAGAGCCTCTCGTCGACGTCGCCGCTTCTGCAGAAGTAGCTAATGGCCATCGTAGCAAATGCGGCGAGGGTCGCCCTGCCTTCGATTCCGAATCCACAAAGTGTGTGGTCTTGTTTCCCAGTCTATATTTGGTCGGTCTCGTAAGAGGTTGAATGTAACGAATGGGTGGGAAAGAGCAAGGGGCAGCGGCTGTGCAGAACGAAAACACAATTCCTCAGGGGTGTGAGCGTTTCGAGATGAGTCGTATACAAGTTGTAGTTGGTTGCCAGTGACTGTGTGGCCTAATGGATCAGGCGTCGGACTTCAGATATGAAAATTATAGGTTCGAATGCTGTCACGCTCGAGTTTTTCCAGTTCTGAAAAAGAAACATACCGTTTTAATGTAGCAATTGAGCAGTACGAAACCGTCTGAATGTTGCTGTTGACCATTTTTTGCTTGGAGTTGCTCTTGAGCTTGAAACACACACAACAAGACCGGTGTTAACTAGCGAAATGGTCGGCAGGGTGCCGTCACCGCGAGTTTTGACTGGCACTTGCACATCTAAAACAACGTCGGAAAGTAACTCGTTCGGCTTTTGAGTCACATCAAGTGTGTGTGTTAATTTTGACGCCACTAGCTCTGCATGTTGTCATGCAATTCCTTTACCTCTCAGAAAAGATTATGAAATAAATGTGAAGTACGTGACGAGTGTGACGTTAGGAAAACATTAGGCAGCATGGAGAGATTCTGTATGGGACCACTCAACCCAAACGAGTACTGTGTGACATGCAACCCGGCGAGCATAAACAAAGACAGCCGGCTAGCTAAGTCGTTAGAGCGTGAGACTCTTAATTCAAGGGTTGTGGGTTCGAGCCCCACGCTGGGCGGAACGGGATTTTGTTCCGCTGCAGATGTAAATTACCGTTTTTCTGATTAACGTGATGTAATGTAAATAGCAACTTTAAACTTTGCCTACATCTCTGTCAGTCGCAAGGAAACTGTATTTGAAGGTGAAGGTGATTTTGTAGACATGTGTGAAAGACATGTTCTGAAATGCAAGTGTTGTTGTTTGGAGAGCACATCGGTTACGTGTCAGATGTGTAGCCAAGCAGCAATGGGTCGCCATAGCTGCAAATATTAGAAGCTAATATGAAGTGTTGTCAGCTGAAGTCTGATGATGCAGGCGACCGTAAGGCCGAAGTACGCAAGAGTATCGCTAGGCCGCGCCTCTTTAGCTCAGTGGTAGAGCACTGGTGAAGTAAACTAGGGGTGGTAAGTTCCATCCTCAGAGGAGTTAGACGAATTTTTGATATCAGTTTCGCGTCATGGCCGTATAGCAACCAGTATCCGTGATGACGAACAATTAGCGACAGGCGTTTTATTAAGAATTACGCTCAGATGTAATCAAGGCGAATGGCGCAGATAAAGAATTTGCCAATGCGGTACAGCATAAGGTGGAACGAGGAAGTCTGAATTACATTTTATAGATGTATTTCTCACATATCTCAGAGCTTCTCGCGGTCGCGGTCGTGGTCGTCGTCGTCGTCGTCGTCGTCGTCGTCATCGTCGCCGCCGCCGCTTCTGCAGAAGTAGCTAATGGCCATCGTAGCAAATGCGGCGAGTGACGCCCTGCCTTCGATTCCGAATGCACAAAGTGTGTGGTCTTGTTTCCCAGTCTATATTTGGTCGGTCTCGTAAGAGGTTGAATGTAACGAATGGGTGGGAAAGAGCAAGGGGTAGCGGCTGTGCAGAACGAAAACACAATTCCTCAGGGGTGTGAGCGTTCCGAGATGAGTCGTATACAAGTTATAGTTGGTCGCCAGTGACCGTGTGGCCTAATGGATCAGGCGTCGGACTTCGGATCTGAAGATTACCGGTTCGAATTCTGTCACGCTCGTGTTTTTCCAGTTCTGAAAAAGAAACATACCGTTTTAATGTAGCAATTGAGCAGTACGAAATCGTCTGAATGTTGCTGTTGACCATTTTTTGCTTGGAGTTGCTCTTGAGCTTGAAACACTCACAACAAGACCGGTGTTAATTAGCGAAATGGTCGGCAGGGTGCCGTCACCGCGAGTTTTGACTGGCACTTGCACATCTAAAACAACGTCGGAAAGTAACTCGTTCGGCTTTTGAGTCACATCAGGTATGTGTGTTAATTTTGACGCCACTAGCTCTGCATGTTGTCATGCAATTCCTTTACCTCTCAGAAATGATTATTAAATAAAAGTGAAGTACGTGACGGGTGTGACGTTAGGAAAACAATAGGCAGCATGAGAGATTCTGTAAGGGACCACCCAACCCAAACGAGTACTGTGTGACGTGCTACCTTGCTGGTATTAACCGAGGCAGCGGGCTAGCTGAGTCGGTAGAGCGTGAGACTCTTAATCAAAGGGTTGTGGGTTCGAGCGCCACGCTGGGCGGAACGGAACTTTGTTCTGCTGCAAATGTAAGTTACCGTTTTTCTGATTAACGTGATGTAATGTAAATAGCAACTTCAAACTTTGCCTACGTCTCTATCACTCGCAAGGAAACTGTATTTGAAGGTGAAGGTGATTTTGTAGACATGTGTGAAAGACATGTTCTGAAATGCAAGTGTTGTTGTTTGGAGAGCACATCGGTTACGTGTCAGATGTGTAGCCAAGCAGTAATGGGTCGCCATAGCTGCAAATATTAGAAGATAATATGAAGTGTTGTCAGCTGAAGTCTGATGATGCAGGCGACCGTAAGGCCGAAGTACTCAAGAGTGGCGGTAGATCACTGGTGTAGTAAAGCAGGGGTCGTAACTTCCATCCTCAGAGGAGGGAGACGATTTTTTGGAAATCAGTTTCGCGTCGTGGCCGTATAGCAAACAGTATCTGTGATGACGAACAATTACCGACAGGCGTTTTATTAAGAATTACTCTCAGATGTGATTAAGGCGAATGGCGCAGATAAAGCATTTGCCAATGCGGTACAGTATAAGGTGGGACGAGGAAGTCTGTATTACATTTTATAGATGTATTTCTCACATATCTCAGAGCTTCTCGCGGTCGTCGTCGTCGTCGTCGTCGTCGTCGTCGTCGCCGCCGCTTCTGCAGAAGTAGCTAATGGCCATCGTAGCAAATGCGGCGAGGGACGCCCTGCCTTCGATTGCGAATGCACAAAGTGTGTGGTCTTGTTTCCCAGTCTATATTTGGTCGGTCTCGTAAGAGGTTGAATGTAACGAATGGGTGGGAAAGAGCAAGGGGCAGCGGCTGTGCAGAACGAAAACACAATTCCTCAGGGGTGTGAGCGTTTCGAGATGAGTCGTATACAAGTTATAGTTGGTCGCCAGTGACTGTGTGGCCTAATGGAGTGTTCATTCTCGCTTCGCGCGTCGGGCGACTAGGTCGTGCTCTTAGTTCCGCCTCTACCGTAGCGCAGCGTGTTTTCCTCCTGTCAGTTTAGTGCCGTGTTGGTCTCCGTGCGCGTCGCATCGCTGGTTGTCGGCTGGTGTTTGGTGTTCGTGCGGCCCTTCCTGTCGCGGCGTCGTCTCTCGCCGTGATGTCCACCATGGTTCCCACGAAAGTTCCGCGTACAGGTACAGTCAGTTTTACCTTTGACAAATCCACGCGTCACGTCCAGCCCGGTTCTTTGGAGATACATGACTGGTTAGTCGATACAGTTAAGGTCACTACTGATCAGATGCATACCGCATATTTCGACAGCGAATTATATGTGTTTTTTGTTAAGTTTCTTGACCCGCTCCAGGTTGATAGGCTACTTTCTCGTCATGGTTCTCAGGTACCCTTTACGCACCGTGATGGTTCCACTAGTATGGTTCTCTTGGCAAATGCAGAAGTGGTATATACGAATGTTCGGGTATTTAACCTTCCGCCCGAGGTTGACGACTCTTTTCTGAAGTCCGTTTTGCTTCCTTATGGGGACGTACGCCATATTCGAAAGGAACGCTGGTCTGCTCAGCACCGCTTACAGGTATATAGTGGTATCCGGTCGGTGGAAATGGTGGTCAAAAAACCTATTCCTTCTCACCTACAGGTATGTGGTTATAGGGTCCATATCACGTACAGTGGCCAGGAAGGAACATGTTATTATTGTAATGAAACTGGTCATTTCCGTACTAATTGTCCGCGGCGTGTGGTGGTATTAAAACCTACATACGAACAGCGTAAAAAATTTACTTTAGCTGATCTTCTCCCGCAAGGATCTCGGACTGAATCGCTCACTGTTACTGAAGGACGCAGTGATCCGTTGCCCGACAACGGCCGTGATTTTCCCCCGTTGTCCTTGAGTAGGGATGTTGCTGCCCATAATTCCGATGTTCCCGCGCTGATTTCTCACAACAAGCGTCGGCGAACACAGGATGATGCGGCTGATGAATCTTCCTTATTGGCTCGCCCTTCCGATGGGCCTCCGGTAAAGGACTCTCTTTCTCAGTCGGAAATCGTGGATGAGGAAGCCACAGGTGCTATCACGCCTTTGCAGAAGCTCCCTGACACCTTATCTGACGTTGTTCCTGCTACCGCGGCAGCCTCTTCGGAGACGCCCGTGACGGAACCTGCTTCTGGTTGCCACGTGTCTTCTCCGGTGCTCTCTGACACTTCTCCTATTGACTCTGTTTCGCATCCCCCTTCTGGAATTTCTGTCGCCCCCTCTGGGTCACAGCCTCCTCCCATCAAACAACTGATTGATTCTCCAGAGCCAGTGGATCCCGTTGTTATTCACCAACTGTCCCACCGTGAACCCATGTCTGCGGACGAGTGGGATGTAGAGGCCTCTCTCTCGCAATCTGACACGGAATGTCTACATGATGCTCCTACGCAGCCGAACGCTGCAGCGTCGGCACCGCGGAGCCGCAGTCGAATCCGTAAACAGCCACGGAGAGCCGCGTCACGGCCGAAGAAAAAGCAGTGGGAAGATGAGGGTTCTGTTTCGTAGTTTTTCTCTCTGTGGTTCAGCGCTTGTTTCTGGTATGATTACTTGTATGCTGCTCCGTCAGCTGACGGCTCTCTACCGATCTTTGTTTTTCTTTCTAGGTTGAAGTTCCATGCAAGCATATACATTTCTTACTCTGAATATTAACAGAATATGTTCTGAGCTTCGGCTCGCCGCTTTGCGACAGTTTATCTATCAGTCTGGGGCAGATGTTGTTTTTTTACAGGAAGTCCTATTCGACCAGTTTTCCATTCCTGGGTTCTCGACGTTTTTTAATGTCGCATCCGAACTTTCTACGGGCACTGCCCTGTTTTATAGAGAAGGCATTCCGTTGATGAATTTCGAAGTACTTGACAGTGGAAGGGGGATCGGGTGCACGTTTTATGATCTCAGTTTACTCCTTCTTTATGCCCCTTCTGGTTCGGTTTGTACTACCGCACGCTCGAGTTTCTATAAAGAAGAAGTCATTTACCTGCTTCGTAAATCCCCGACAAAGATAATTTTAGGTGGGGACTTCAATTGTGTTCTACGGCCGGTAGATCAGTCTCCTAATTTCAATTTCAGTAAAGAACTCGACGACCTTGTGCGCTCCTTGCACCTGCGTGACGTGTGGGTTTCTCGCTATCCTACACTTGTGCGACATACCTACTTTACTCCCACGTCTAGCAGTCGCCTCGATCGCTTTTACCTTTCCGATTCCTTGTGTGGGCAACTTCTAGCTGTTGATGTGATACCAGCCTGTTTTACTGATCATTGCGCTGTAGCCGTTACGTTTAATTACGAGCGACAACCGGTAAAATTGTTTCGTCCTCCTTGGATGCTCAATATCGCGTATTTGCAAGATACCTCCCTTGGTATCGTCCTGGAGGACATTTGGACTCGTTGTTCTCGTACTATGGACCGGTACCCGTCTATCGTGGCATGGTGGACACTGTACGCAAAACCTCACATCCGTAGGGCTCTCATGCGTTTTGGGGCTGCGAAGGTGGCAGAAGATCGACGAACGTAAGAATTTTACTATTCTGTCTTACGTCAACTGTACGATAGTGCTACGCATGCTCCCCTCCGGGTTACTGATATACAGCGCATCAAAGCCAAATTGCTGCAGCTCAAACGCATTCAAATGGAGGGCCTGCGGACGAGGTCTCAACCACGTTCCCTTCTACAAGAGGAACTGACGTCACTCTACCATCTAGTCCGTTTACGGTCGCGCCGGAAACGTGGGTGCCTTGCCTCCCTCACAACCGCTGACGGCCGCGTGTTCACCTCTCACCGTGACATTTCTGACTTAGTTTACACCTATTTTACTGATCTGTACGATACTCATGTCCCGGCGGAAACCTCTCTTGACGACTTTACCTCCTTGCTGCCTCGCGTCGTCACTCCTCAATTAAACGACGCCTTTCTGCGTCCCTTTCAGAAGGATGACATATATGATGTTGTTGCAGGATCGCAGTCCCGCAAGTCGCCTGGATTAGATGGTATTCCTAAGGAGTTCTATGTTCAATTTTGGCCGCTCATTGGTGACACCTTAACGTCAATGGTAAATGAAGTGATGCGGGGAGTCTCACTTCCTGCCCCTTTTCAGGAAGGCAGAATGGTCCTCCTCCCGAAATCCACAGGTCGACCTGCAATTGATTCCCTCCGTCCTATTACTCTCCTTAACTTTGATTATAAACTTGTCGCTCGAGCAATTAATATCCGTCTCTCTAAGCTGCTCGATACCATTATGGCCGCCCACCAAAGCTGTGTGCCTGGACGCACGATACTGACTTCCGTTCTCGAATGTCGCGATGTAATCTCGGTGGCGGCTGCCGCTAATATCCCAGGGGCTTTCCTTTTTCTTGATTTCCAAAAAGCGTTCGATCGCGTCAGCCATGATTTTTTATCGAGAGTGCTCACCGCTGTCGGCTTTAATAATGATGCTCGACAAGTCTTAACTAATCTTTTTACCGGTATCAGTGTCTCGGTGATTGTGAACGGTCACCCTACCCCCCGGATATCGATCAGACGGGGGTTACCCCAGGGAAGCCCCTTACCCATGTCACTTTTTGTTCTATCCTTAGAGCCCTTACTTCGCCATCTCACCATGCACTTACGTGGCTGGAATATATTGGGGGAAAGTTTTACAGTCCGTGCATACGCCGATGACGTCATGGTTTTAGTACGACATGCCGAGGATATACCGCGGCTTAAGGATACCTTGGATTCATTTTGTGGTCTTGCTGGTGCTCGCATTAATGATCGCAAATGCACGTTCCTGCCGTTGAGAGGCTTTGATCATGTCGTCATTCCTTGGGCGACGGTTGTCGATCGCCATAAGACCTTGGGGATCATAGTGGATCGTAATCCGATCAAAATGGCGGCACTAAATTGGCGTGAGGTTACGAGTCGTGTTCACGGGGCGATCCTTGAACATGACCGCCGTTCCCTTAGCCTCCTTCACAAGGCACGGGTTTTAGAGACCTATGTCTTCAGTAAAATATACTACGTTGCGCAGGTCTTCCCGCTTCCCGCGATGATGGCCCGCAGGCTGAAACAGCTGTCTAGTCGATTTCTGTGGCGCCGCCATGTCTTCCGTGTCCGGTATGAAGTTGCGGCCAGGCCTCGGAAGCTTGGAGGATTGGGTCTTTCAGATATCAAAGTGAAGACGTCCATCTTATTTGCCCGCCGCAATGTTTTAACCTGTACGCGGGCTCCGCATTCAGTCACCTCTCGTTTACTTTCCCGCCTCCGGCCGGCCAGTCTGACCCCTCCTGTTGATGTTGGACGGATTAATCCTAAATTGCGGCACATTCGTGAATACTTTGTACTTGTCGGTATTCTGGGTGCTGATATACTTTCTATGACGCATATAACTACCAACATGCTACAAATCCGTTGGGGTACAGCATGTTTCCCTTCTTCTGTTGAACTTGCTTCCCCGTCAACGTCATGGAAAACGGTCTGGTCTCATCTTAGTCTTCCCATTTTGCCGATGGAGATTGTTTCAACGTGGTATAAGGTCATTTACCGTCTGATACCTACTGGTGATCGTCTTTTTCGTATTGGCCTTCGTCCGACTGATCAGTGTGAGGAATGTCATCAAACTGACACCTTACTTCACAGGCTAGTTGCTTGCGGACGGGATCATTGGCTCTGGGTCCGCCGTCAATTAGCTTTTCTTACTAGAGGGCCTGAAACCGCATTCCCAGACGACATCTTCTTTCATCCGGACATCTCTTATTTTCCTCAGACGAAAACGAACACGATTGTTTGGCTCTTGGGTTACTATGTCCATTACGTCATTGAAGGCGGTAATGACCCAGATCCCCGCGTTTTTCACCATTATTTGTCAACTGCGCATTGGAAATGGCAGCGGTTACCACAATACCGAACGCTTTTTGCGAATATGCTTTTTCTTGTGTTTAACCGTCAAGGGGTTGGTTAAGTTCCCCTGTGATTCCTGTTTCTTCCCTGAGCTCGAGTCCCCTCCCTTGTTGTATTTTTTCGTAATTTTTTTTTTCTCTCTCTCTTTTGCATGTATATATATACACAAAAAAATTCATACGGGTGGGGTAACGGGTTGGTCTTCCCCTTCAGAAGAAATGTTTTATTTGTGTTTCACCTAATTTGTTGATTTTCTTTTTGCAGCTAATATTAAATGATGACTTGACTATGGTTGTCTGAATTCTCGTGAAATATACCAAGTCAATCTGACAATAAAAAAAAAAAAAAAGGATCAGGCGTCGGACTTCGGATCTGAAGATTACAGGTTTGCTTGCTGTCACGCTCCTGTTTTTCCAGTTCTGAAAAAGAAACATACCGTTTTAATGTAGCAATTGAGCAGTACGAAACCGTCTGAATGTTGCTGTTGACCATTTTTTGCTTGGAGTTGCTCTTGAGCTTGAAACACACACAACAAGACCGGTGTTAACTAGCGAAATGGTCGGCAGGGTGCCGTCACCGCGAGTTTTGACTGGCGCTTGCACATCTAAAACAACGTCGGAACGTAACTCGTTCGGCTTTTGAGTCACATCAAGTATGTGTGTTAATTTTGACGCCACTAGCTCTGCATGTTGTCATGCAATTCCTTTACCTCTCAGAAATGATTATGAAATAAATGTGAAGTACGTGACGTGTGTGACGTTAGGAAAACAATAGGCAGCATGGAGAGATTCTGTATGGGACCACCCAACCCAAACGAATACTGTGTGACGTGCTACCTTGCAGGTATTAACCGAGGCAGCGGGCTAGCTCAGTCGGTAGAGAGTGAAACTCTTTATCCAAGGGTTGTGGGTTCGAGCGCCATGCTGGGCGGAACGGAACTTTGTTCTGCTGCAGATGTAAGTTACCGTTTTTCTGATTAACGTGATGTAATGTAAATAGCAACTTTAAACTTTGCCTACGTCTCTATCAGTCGCAAGGAAACTGTATTTGAAGGTGAAGGTGATTTTGTAGACATGTGTGAAAGACATGTTCTGAAATGCAAGTGTTGTTGTTTGGAGAGCACGTCGGTTACGTGTCAGATGTGTAGCCAAGCAGTAATGGGTTGCCATAGCTGCAAATATTAGAAGATAATATGAAGTGTTGTCAGCTGAAGTCTGATGATGCAGGCGACCGTAAGGCCGAAGTACTCAAGAGTGCCGCTAGGCCGCGCCTCTTTAGCTCAGTGGTAGAGCACTGGTGTAGTAAACCAGGGGTCGTAACTTCCATCCTCAGAGGAGGGAGACCATTTTTGGAAATCAGTTTCGCGTCGTGGACGTATAGCAAACAGTATCTGTGATGACGAACAATTAGCGACAGGCGTTTTATTAAGAATTACTCTCAGATGTGATTAAGGCGAATGGCGCAGATAAAGAATTTGCCAAAGCGGTACAGCATAATGTGGGACGAGGAAGTCTGAATTACATTTTATAGATGTATTTCTCACATATCTCAGAGCTTCTCGCGGTCGTCGTCGCCGCCGCCGCTTCTGCAGATGTAGGTAATGGCCATAGTAGCAAATGCGGCGAGGGACGCCCTGCCTTCGATTCCGAATGCACAAAGTGTGTCGTCTTGTTTCCCAGTCTATATTTGGTCGGTCTCGTAAGAGGTTGAATGTAACGAATGGGTGGGAAAGAGCAAGGGGCAGCGGCTGTGCAGAACGAAAACACAATTCCTCAGGGGTGTGAGCGTTTCGAGATGAGTCGTATACAAGTTTTAGTGGGTCGCCAGTGACCGTGTGGCGTAATGGATCACGCGTCGGACTTCGGATCTGAAGATTACAGGTTTGCATTCTGTCACGCTCGTGTTTTTCCAGTTCTGAGAAAGAAACATACCGTTTTAATGTAGCAATTGAGCAGTACGAAACCGTCTGAATGTTGCTGTTGACCATTTTTTGCTTGGAGTTGCTCTTGAGCTTGAAACACACACAACAAGACCGGTGTTAACTAGCGAAATGGTCGGCAGGGTGCCGTCACCGCGAGTTTTGACTGGCGCTTGCACATCTAAAACAACGTCGGAACGTAACTCGTTCGGCTTTTGAGTCACATCAAGTATGTGTGTTAATTTTGACGCCACTAGCTCTGCATGTTGTCATGCAATTCCTTTACCTCTCAGAAATGATTATGAAATAAATGTGAAGTACGTGACGTGTGTGACGTTAGGAAAACAATAGGCAGCATGGAGAGATTCTGTATGGGACCACCCAACCCAAACGAATACTGTGTGACGTGCTACCTTGCAGGTATTAACCGAGGCAGCGGGCTAGCTCAGTCGGTAGAGAGTGAAACTCTTTATCCAAGGGTTGTGGGTTCGAGCGCCATGCTGGGCGGAACGGAACTTTGTTCTGCTGCAGATGTAAGTTACCGTTTTTCTGATTAACGTGATGTAATGTAAATAGCAACTTTAAACTTTGCCTACGTCTCTATCAGTCGCAAGGAAACTGTATTTGAAGGTGAAGGTGATTTTGTAGACATGTGTGAAAGACATGTTCTGAAATGCAAGTGTTGTTGTTTGGAGAGCACGTCGGTTACGTGTCAGATGTGTAGCCAAGCAGTAATGGGTTGCCATAGCTGCAAATATTAGAAGATAATATGAAGTGTTGTCAGCTGAAGTCTGATGATGCAGGCGACCGTAAGGCCGAAGTACTCAAGAGTGCCGCTAGGCCGCGCCTCTTTAGCTCAGTGGTAGAGCACTGGTGTAGTAAACCAGGGGTCGTAACTTCCATCCTCAGAGGAGGGAGACCATTTTTGGAAATCAGTTTCGCGTCGTGGACGTATAGCAAACAGTATCTGTGATGACGAACAATTAGCGACAGGCGTTTTATTAAGAATTACTCTCAGATGTGATTAAGGCGAATGGCGCAGATAAAGAATTTGCCAAAGCGGTACAGCATAATGTGGGACGAGGAAGTCTGAATTACATTTTATAGATGTATTTCTCACATATCTCAGAGCTTCTCGCGGTCGTCGTCGCCGCCGCCGCTTCTGCAGATGTAGGTAATGGCCATAGTAGCAAATGCGGCGAGGGACGCCCTGCCTTCGATTCCGAATGCACAAAGTGTGTCGTCTTGTTTCCCAGTCTATATTTGGTCGGTCTCGTAAGAGGTTGAATGTAACGAATGGGTGGGAAAGAGCAAGGGGCAGCGGCTGTGCAGAACGAAAACACAATTCCTCAGGGGTGTGAGCGTTTCGAGATGAGTCGTATACAAGTTTTAGTGGGTCGCCAGTGACCGTGTGGCGTAATGGATCACGCGTCGGACTTCGGATCTGAAGATTACAGGTTTGCATTCTGTCACGCTCGTGTTTTTCCAGTTCTGAGAAAGAAACATACCGTTTTAATGTAGCAATTGAGCAGTACGAAACCGTCTGAACGTTGCTGTTGACCATTTTTTGCTTGGAGTTGCTCTTGAGCTTGAAACACACACAACAAGACCGGTGTTAACTAGCGAAATGGTCGGCAGGGTGCCGTCACCGCGAGATTTGACTGGCATTTGCACATCTAAAACAACGTCGGAACGTAACTCGTTCGGCTTTTGAGTCACATCAAGTATGTGTGTTAATTTTGACGCCACTAGCTCTGCATGTTGTCATGCAATTCCTTTACCTCTAAGAAATGATTATGAAATAAATGTGAAGTACGTGACGAGTGTGACGTTAGGAAAACATTAGGCAGCATGGAGAGATTCTGTATGGGACCACCCAACCCAAACGAATACTGTGTGACGTGCTATCTTGCAGGTATTAACCGAGGCAGCGGGCTATCTCAGTCGGTAGAGAGTGAGACTCTTAATCCAAGGGTTGTGGGTTCGAGCCCCACGCTGGGCGGAACGGAATTTTGTTCCGCTGCAGATGTAAATTACCGTTTTTCTGATTAACGTGATGAAATTTAAATAGCAACTTTAAACTTTGCCTACATCTCTATCAGTCGCAAGGAAACTGTATTTGAAGGTGAAGGTGATTTTGTAGACATGAGTGAAAGACACGTTCTGGAATGCAAGTGTTGATGTTTGGAGAGCACATCGGTTACGTGTCAGATGTGTAGCCAAGCAGTAATGGGTCGCCATAGCTGCAAATATTAGAAGATAATATGAAGTGTGGTCAGCTGAAGTCTGTTGATGCAGGCGACCGTAAGCCGAAGTACTCAAGAGTGCCGCTAGGCCGCACATCTTTAGCTCAGTGGTAGAGCACTGGTGTAGTAAAGCAGGGGTCGTAACTTCCATCCTCAGAAGAGGGAGACGATTTTTGGAAATCAGTTTCGCGTCGTGGCCGTATAGCTACCAGTATCTGTGATGACGAACAATTACCGACAGGCGTTTTATTAAGAATTACTCTCAGATGTGATTAAGGCGAATGGCGCAGATAAAGCATTTGCCAAAGCGGTACAGCATAAGGTGGGACGAGGAAGTCTGTATTACATTTTATAGATGTATTTCTCACATATCTCAGAGCTTCTCGCGGTCGTCGTCGTCGTCGTCGTCGTCGTCGTCGTCGTCGTCGTCGTCGCCGCCGCTTCTGCAGAAGTAGCTAACGGCTATCATAGCAAATGCGGCGAGGGACGCCCTGCCTTCGATTCCGAATGCACAAAGTGAGTGGTCTTGTTTCCCAGTCTATATTTGGTCGGTCTCGTAAGAGGTTGAATGTAACGAATGGGTGGGAAAGAGCAAGGGGTAGCGGCTGTGCAGAACGAAAACACAATTCCTCAGGGGTGTGAGCGTTCCGAGATGAGTCGTATACAAGTTATAGTTGGTCGCCAGTGACCGTGTGGCCTAATGGATCAAGCGTCGGACTTCGGATCTGAAGATTACCGGTTCGAATTCTGTCACGCTCGTGTTTTTCCAGTTCTGAAAAAGAAACATACCGTTTAAACGTAGCAATTGAGCAGTACGAAACCGTCTGAATGTTGCTGTTGACCATTTTTTGCTTGGAGTTGCTCTTGAGCTTGAAACACACACAACAAGACCGGTGTTAATTAGCGAAATGGTCGGCAGGGTGCCGTCACCGCGAGTTTTGACTGGCACTTGCACATCTAAAACAACGTCGGAAAGTAACTCGTTCGGCTATTGAGTCACATCAGGTATGTGTGTTAATTTTGACGCCACTAGCTCTGCATGTTGTCATGCAATTCCTTTACCTCTCAGAAATGATTATGAAATAAGAGTGAAATACGTGACGGGTGTGACGTTAGGAAAACAATAGTCAGCATGAGAGATTCTGTAAGGGACCACCCAACCCAAACGAATACTGTGTGACGTGCTACCTTGATGGTATTAACCGAGGCAGCGGGCTAGCTGAGTCGGTAGAGCGTGAGACTCTTAATCCAAGGGTTGTGGGTTCGAGCGCCACGCTGGGCGGAACGGAACTTTGTTCTGCTGCAGATGTAAGTTACCGTTTTTCTGATTAACGTGATGTAATGTAAATAGCAACTTCAAACTTTGCCTACGTCTCTATCAGTCGCAAGGACTGTATTTGAAGGTGAAGGTGATTTTGTAGACATGTGTGAAAGACATGTTCTGAAATGCAAGTGTTGTTGTTTGGAGAGCACATCGGTTACGTGTCAGATGTGTAGCCAAGCACTAATGGGTCGCCATAGCTGCAAATATTAGAAGATAATATGAAGTGTTGTCAGCTGAAGTCTGATGATGCCGGCGACCGTAAGGCCGAAGTACGCAAGAGTGGCGGTAGGCCGCGCCTCTTTAGCTCAGTGGTAGATCACTGGTGTAGTAAAGCAGGGGTCGTAACTTCCATCCTCAGAGGAGGGAGACGATTTTTTGGAAATCAGTTTCGCGTCGTGGCCGTATAGCAAACAGTATCTGTGATGACGAACAATTACCGACAGGCGTTTTATTAAGAATTACTCTCAGATGTGATTAAGGCGAATGGCGCAGATAAAGCATTTGCCAATGCGGTACAGCATAAGGTGGGACGAGGAAGTCTGTATTACATTTTATAGATGTATTTCTCACATATCTCAGAGCTTCTCGCGGTCGTCGTCGTCGTCGTCGTCGTCGTCGTCGTCGTCGTCGCCGCCGCTTCTGCAGAAGTTATAGTTGGTCGCCAGTGACTGTGTGGCCTAATGGATCAGGCGTCGGACTTCGGATCTGAAGATTACAGGTTTGCTTGCTGTCACGCTCCTGTTTTTCCAGTTCTGAAAAAGAAACATACCGTTTTAATGTAGCAATTGAGCAGTACGAAACCGTCTGAATGTTGCTGTTGACCATTTTTTGCTTGGAGTTGCTCTTGAGCTTGAAACACACACAACAAGACCGGTGTTGGGATGGAAGTCATTACAGCATAGACGTTTTTCGTCGCGGCGAGACCTTTTTACGAAATTTCAGTCACCAACTTTCTCTTCCGAATGCGAAAATATTTTGTTGAGCCCAACCTACATAGGTAGGAATGATCATCAAAATAAAATAAGAGAAATCAGAGCTCGAACAGAAAGGTTTAGGTGTTCGTTTTTCCCGCTCGCTGTTCGGGAGTGGAATAGTAGAGAGATAGTATGATTGTGGTTCGATGAACCCTCTGCCAAGCACTTAAATGTGAATTGCAGAGTAGTCATGTAGATGTAGATGTAGATGTAGATGTTAACTAGCGAAATGGTCGGCAGGGTGCCGTCACCGCGAGTTTTGACTGGCACTTGCACATCTAAAACAACGTCGGAACGTAACTCGTTCGGCTTTTGAGTCACATCAAGTATGTGTGTTAATTTTGACGCCACTAGCTCTGCATGTTGTCATGCAATTCCTTTACCTCTCAGAAATGATTATGAAATAAATGTGAAGTACGTGACGTGTGTGACGTTAGGAAAACAATAGGCAGCATGGAGAGATTCTGTATGGGACCACCCAACCCAAACGAATACTGTGTGACGTGCTACCTTGCAGGTATTAACCGAGGCAGCGGGCTAGCTCAGTCGGTAGAGAGTGAAACTCTTTATCCAAGGGTTGTGGGTTCGAGCGCCACGCTGGGCGGAACGGAACTTTGTTCTGCTGCAGATGTAAATTACCGTTTTTCTGATTAACGTGATGTAATGTAAATAGCAACTTTAAACTTTGCCTAAGTCTCTGTCAGTCGCAAGGAAACTGTATTTGAAGGTGAAGGTGATTTTGTAGACATGTGTGAAAGACATGTTCTGAAATGCGAGTGTTGTTGTTTGGAGAGCACATCGGTTACGTGTCAGATGTGTAGCCAAGCAGTAATGGGTCGCTATAGCTGCAAATATTAGAAGCAAATATGAAGTGTTGTCAGCTGAAGTCTGATGATGCAGGCGACCGTAAGGCCGAAGTAAGCAAGAGTACCGCTAGGCCGCGCCTCTTTAGCTCAGTGGTAGAGCTCTGTTGTAGTAAACCGGGGGTGGTAAGTTCCATCCTCAGATTAGGTAGAGGAATTTTGGAAATCAGTTGCGCGTCGTGGCCGTATAGCAAACATTGCTTTGATGACGAACAATTAGCGACAGGCGTTTTATTAAGAACTACTCTCAGATGTGATTAAGGCGAATGGCGCAGATAAAGCATTTGCCAAAGCGGTACAGCATAAGGTGGGACGAGGAAGTCTGAATTACATTTTATAGATGTATTTCTCACATATCTCAGAGCTTCTCGCGGTCGTCGTCGTCGTCGTCGTCGTCGTCGTCGTCGCCGCAGCCGCCGCCGCCGCCGCCGCCGCCGCCGCCGCCGCCGCTGCTTCTGCAGAAGTAGCTAATGGCCATCGTAGCAAATGCGGCAAGGGACGCCCTGCCTTCGATTCCGAATGCACAATGTGTGTGGTCTTGTTTCCCAGTCTATATTTGGTCGGTCTCGTAAGAGGTTGAATGTAACGAATGGGTGGGAAAGAGCAAGGGGCAGCGGCTGTGCAGAACGAAAACACAATTCCTCAGGGGTGTGAGCGTTTCGAGATGAGTCGTATACAAGTTACAGTTGGTCGCCAGTGACCGTGTGGCGTAATGGATCAGGCGTCGGACTTCGGATCTGAAGAATACAGGTTCGTTTCCTGTCACGCTCGTGTTTTTCCAGTTCTGAAAAAGAAACATACCGTTTTAATGTAGCAATTGAGCAGTACGAAACCGTCTGAATGTTGCTGTTGACCATTTTTTGCTTGGAGTTGCTCTTGAGCTTGAAACACACACAACAAGACCGGTGTTAACTAGCGAAATGGTCGGCAGGGTGCCGTCACCGCGAGATTTGACTGGCACTTGCACATCTAAAACAATGTCGGAAAGTAACTCGTTCGGCTTTTGAGTCACATCAGGTATGTGTGTTAATTTTGACGCCACTAGCTCTGCATGTTGTCATGCAATTCCTTTACCTCTCAGAAATGATTATGAAATAAAAGTGAAGTACGTGACGAGTGTGACGTTAGGAAAACATTAGGCAGCATGGAGAGATTCTGTATGGGACCACCCAAACTATACGAATACTGTGTGACGAGTTACCTTGCAGGTAATAACCAAGGCAGAGGGCTAGCTCAGTCGGTAGAGAGTGAGACTCTTAATCCAAAGTTTGTGGGTTCGAGCCCCACGCTGGACAGAACGGAATTTTGTTCCGCTGCAGATGTAAATTACCGTTTTTCTGATTAACGTGATGTAATGTAAATAGCAACTTTAAACTTTGCCTACGTCTCTATCAGTCGAAAGGAAACTCTATTTGAAGGTGAAGGTGATTTTGTAGACATGTGTGAAAGACATGTTCTGAAATGCAAGTGTTGTTTGGAGAGCACATCGGTTACGTGTCAGATGTGTAGCCAAGCAGTAATGGGTCGCCATAGCTGCAAATATTAGAAGATAATATGAAGTGTTGTCAGCTGAAGTCTGATGATGCAGGCGACCGTAAGGCCGAAGTACTCAAGAGTGCTGCTAGGCCGCGCCTCCTTAGCTCAGTGGTAGAGCACTGGTGTAGTAAACCAGGGGTCGTAACTTCGATCCTCAGAGGAGGAAGACGATTTTTGGAAATGAGTTTCGCGTCGTGGCCGTATAGCAAACTGTATCTGTGATGACGAACAATTAGCGACAGGCGTTTTATTAAGAATTACTCTCAGATGTGATTAAGGCGAATGGCGCATATAAAGCATTTGCTAAAGCGGTACAGCATAAGGTGGGACGAGGATGTCTGAATTACATTTTATAGATGTATTTCTCACATATCTCAGAGCTTCTCGCGGTCGTCGTCGTCGTCGTCTTAGATGCCGCCGCCGCTTCTGCAGAAGTAGCTAATGGCCATCGTAGCAAATGCGGCGAGGGACGCCCTGCCTTCGATTCCGAATGCACAAAGTGTGTGGTCTTGTTTCCCAGTCTATATTTGGTCGGTCTCGTAAGAGGTTGAATGTAACGAATGGGTGGGAAAGAGCAAGGGGCAGCGGCTGTGCAGAACGAAAACACAATTCCTCAGGGGTGTGAGCGTTTCGAGATGAGTCGTATACAAGTTATAGTTGGTCGCCAGTGACCGTGTGGCGTAATGGATCAGACGTCGGACTTCGGATCTGAAGATTACAGCTTCGAATCCTGTCAGGCTCGGGTTTTTCTAGTTCTGAAAAAGATACATACCGTTTTAATGTAGCAATTGAGCAGTACGAAACCGTCTGAATGTTGCTGTTGACCATTTTTTGCTTGGAGTTGCTCTTGAGCTTGAAACACACACAACAAGAACGGTGATAACTAACGAAATGGTCGGCAGGGTGCCGTCACCGCGAGTTTTGACTGGCACTTGCACATCTAAAACAACGTCGGAAAGTAACTCGTTCGGCTTTTGAGTCACATCAGGTATGTGTGTTAATTTTGACGCCACTAGCTCTGCATGTTGCCATGCAATTCCTTTACTACTCAGAAGTGATTATGAAATAAAAGTGAAGTACGTGACGAGTGTGACGTTAGGAAAACATTAGGCAGCATGGAGAGATTCTGTATGGGACCACCCAACCCAAACGAATACTGTGTGACGTGCTACCTTGCAGGTATTAACTGAGGCAGCGGGCTAGCTGAGTCGGTAGAGCGTGAGACTCTTAACCCAAGGGTTGTGGGTTCGAGCCCCACGCTGGGCGGAACGGAATTTTGTTCCGCTGCAGATGTAAATTACCGTTTTTCTGATTAACGTGATGTAATGTATATAGCAACTTTAAACTTTGCCTACGTCTCTATCAGTCGCAAGGAAACTGTATTTGAAGGTGAAGGTGATTTTGTAGACATGTGTGAAAGACATGTTCTGAAATGCAAGTGTTTTTGTTTGGAGAGCACATCGGTTACGTGTCCAATGTGTAGCCAAGCAGTAATGGGTCGCCATAGCTGCAAATATTAGAAGATAATATGAAGTGTTGTCAGCTGAAGTCTGATGATGTAGGCGACCGTAAGGCCGAAGTACTCATGAGTGCCGCTAGGCCGCGCCTCCTTAGCTCAGTGGTAGAGCACGGGTGTAGTAAACCAGGGGTCGTAACATCGATCCTCAGAGGAGGTAGACGATTTTTGGAAATCAGTTTCGCGTCGTGGCCGTATAGCGAACTGTATCTGTGATGACGAACAATTAGCGACAGGCATTTTATTAAGAATTACTCTCAGATGTGATTTAGGCGAATGGCGCAGACAAAGCATTTGCTAAAGCGGTACAGCATAAGGTGGGACGAGGAAGTCTGAATTACATTTTATAGATGTATTTCTCACATATCTCAGAGCTTCTCGCGGTCGTCGTCATCGTCGTCGTCGTCATCGTCGTCGTCGTCGTCGCCGCCGCCGCTTCTACAGAAGTAGCTAATGGCCATCGTAGCAAATGCGGCGAGGTACGCCCTGCCTTCGATTCCGAATGCACAAAGTGTGTGGTCTTGTTTCCCAGTCTATATTTGGTCGGTCTCGTAAGAGGTTGAATGTAACGAATGGGTGGGAAAGAGCAAGGGGCAGCGGCTGTTCAGAACGAAAACACAATTCCTCAGGGGTGTGAGCGTTTCGAAATGAGTCGTATACAAGTCATAGTTGGTCGCCAGTGACCGTGTGGCCTAATGGATCAGGCGTCGGACTTCGGATCTGAAGGTTACAGGTTCGAATCCTGTCACCCTCGTGTTTTTCCAGTTCTGAAAAAGAAACATACATTTTTAATGTAGCAATTGAGCAGTACGAAACCGTCTGAATGTTACTGTTGACCATTTTTTGCTTGGAGTTGCTCTTGAGCTTGAAACACACACAACAAGACCGGTGTTAACTAGCGAAATGGTCGGCAGGGTGCCGTCACCGCGAGTTTTGACTGGCACTTGCACATTTAAAACAACATCGGAAAGTAACTCGTTCGGCTTTTGAGTCACATCAAGTATGTGTGTTAATTTTGACGCCACTAGCTCTGCATGTTGTCATGCAATTCCTTTACCTCTCAGAAATGATTATGAAATAAAAGTGAAGTACGTGACGAGTGTGACGTTAGGAAAACATTAGGCAGCATGGAGAGATTCTGTATGGGACCACCCAAACGAAACGAATACTGTGTGACGTGCTACCTTGCAGGTCATAACCAAGGCAGAGGGCTAGCTCAGTCGGTAGAGAGTGAGACTCGTAAACCAAAGGCTGTGGGTTCGAGCCCCACGCTGGACAGAACGGAAATTTGTTCCGCTGCAGATGTAAATTACCGTTTTTCTGATTAACGTGATGTAATGTAAATAGCAACTTTAAACTTTGCCTACGTCTCTATCAGTCGCAAGGGAAGTGTATTTGAAGGAGAAGGTGATTTTGTAGACATGTGTGAAAGACATGTTCGGAAATGCAAGTGTTGTTTGGAGAGCACATCGGTTACGTGTCAGATGTGTAGCCAAGCAGTAATGGGTCGCCATAGCTGCAAATATTAGAAGATAATATGAAGTGTTGTCAGCTGAAGTCTGATGATGCAGGCGACCGTAAGGCCGAAGTACTCAAGAGTGGCGCTAGGCCGCGAATCTTTAGCTCAGTGGTACAGCACAGGTGTAGTAAACCAGGGGTCGTAACTTCCATCCTCAGAGGAGGGAGACGATTTTTGGAAATCAGTTTCGCTTCGTGGCCGTATAGCAAACAGTTTCTGTGATGACGAACAATTAGCGACAAGCGCTTTATTAAGGATTACTCTCAGATGTGATTAAGGCGAATGGCGCAGATAAAGCATTTGCCAAAGCGGTACAGCATAAGGTGGGACGAGGAAGTCTGAATTACATTTTATAGATGTATTTCTCACATATCTCAGAGCTTCTCGCGGTCGTCGTCATCGTCGTCGTCGTTGTCGTCGCCGCCGACGCCGCTTCTGCAGAAGTAGCTAATGGGCATCGTAGCAAATGCGGCGAGGGATGCTCTGCCTTCGATTCCGAATGCACAAAGTGTGTGGTCTTGTTTCCCAGTCTATATTTGGTCGGTCTCGTAAGAGGTTGAATGTAACGAATGCGTGGGAAAGAGCAAGGGGCAGCGGCTGTGCAGAACGAAAACACAATTCCTCAGGGGTGTGAGCGTTTCGAGATGAGTCGTATACAAGTTTTAGTTGGTCGCCAGTGACCGTGTGGCCTAATGGATCAGGCGTCGGACTTCGGATCTGAAGATTACAGCTTCGAATCCTGTCACGCTCGTGTTTTTCCAGTTCTGAAAAAGAAACATATAGTTTTAATGTAGCAATTGAGCAGTACGAAACCGTCTGAATGTTGCTGTTGACCATTTTTTGCTTGGAGTTGCTCTTGAGCTTGAAACACACACAACAAGACCGGTGTTAACTAGCGAAATGGTCGGCAGGGTGCCGTCACCGCGAGTTTTGACTGGCACTTGCACATCTAAAACAACGTCGGAAAGTAGCTCGTTCGGCCTTTTGAGTCACATCAGGTATGTGTGTTAATTTTGACGCCACTAGCTCTGCATGTTGTCATGCAATTCCTTTACATCTCAGAAATGATTATGAAATAAAAGTGAAGTACGTGACGAGTGTGACGTTAGGAAAACAATAGGCAGCATGGAGAGATTCTGTATGGGACCACCCAACTCAAACGAATACTGTGTGACGTGCTACCTTGCACGTATTAACCGAGGCTGCGGGCTAGCTGAGTCGGTAGTGCGTGAGACTCTTAATCCAAGGGTTGTGGGTTCGAGCCCCACGCTGGGCGGAACGGAATTTTGTTCCGCTGCAGATGTAAATTACCGTTTTTCTGATTAACGTGATGTAATGTAAATAGCAACTTTAAACTTTGCCTACGTCTCTATCAGTCGCAAGGAAACTGTATTTGAAGGGGAAGGTGATTTTGTAGACATGTGTGAAAGACATGTTCTGAAATGCAAGTGTTGTTGTTTGGAGAGCACATCGGTTACGTGTCACATGTGTAGCCAAGCAGTAATGGGTTGCCATAGTTGCAAATATTAGAAGATAATATGAAGTGTTGTCAGCTGAAGTCTGATGAAGCAGGAGACCGTAAGGCCGAAGTACTCAAGAGTGATGATAGGCCGCGCCTCTTTAGCTCAGTGGTAGAGCACTGGTGTAGTAAACCAGGGGTCGTAACTTCCATCCTCAGAGGAGGAAGACGATTTTTGGAAATCAGTTTCGCGTCGTGGCCGTATAGCAAACAGTATCTATGATGACGAACAATTAGCGACAGGCGTTTTATTAAGAATTACTCTCAGATGTGATTAAGGCGAATGGCGCAGATAAAGCATTTGCCAAAGCGGTACAGCATAAGGTGGGACGAGGAAGTCTGAATTACAATTATAGATGTATTTCTCACATATCTCAGAGCTTCTCGCGGTCGTCGTCGTCGTCGACGTCGTCTTAGATGCCGCCGCCGCTTCTGCAGAAGTAGCTAATGGCCAACGTAGCAAATGCGGCGAGGGACGCCCTGCCTTCGATTCCGAATGCACAAAGTGTGTGGTCTTGTTTCCCAGTCTATATTTGGTCGGTCTCGTAAGAGGTTGAATGTAACTAATGGGTGGGAAAGAGCAAGGGGCAGCGGCTGTGCAGAACGAAAACACAATTCCTCAGGGGTGTGAGCGTTGCGAGATGAGTCGTATACAAGTATTAGTTGGTCGCCAGTGACCGTGTGGCCTAATGGATCAGGCGTCGGACTTCGGATCTGCAGATTACAGGTTCGAATCCTGTCACGCTCGTGTTTTTCCAGTTCTGAAAAAGAAACATACACTTTTAATGTAGCAATTGAGCAGTACGAAACCGTCTGAATGTTGCTGTTGACCATTTTTTGCTTGGAGTTGCTCTTGAGCTTGAAACACACACACAACAAGACCGGTGTTAACTAGCGAAATGGTCGGCAGGGTGCCGTCACCGCGAGTTTTGACTGGCACTTGCACATCTAAAACAACGTCGGAAAGTAACTCGTTCGGCTTTGGAGTCACATCAGGTATGTGTGTTAATTTTGACGCCCCTAGCTCTGCATGTTGTCATGCAATTCCTTTACCTCTCAGAAATGATTATGAAATAAAAGTGAAGTACGTGACGAGTGTGACGTTAGGAAAACAATAGGCAGCATGGAGAGATTCTGTATGGGACCACCCAACCCAAACGAATACTGTGTGACGTGCTACCTTGCACGTATTACCCGAGGCAGCGGGCTAGCTGAGTCGGTAGAGCGTGAGACTCTTAATCCAAGGGTTGTGTGTTCGAGCCCCACGCTGGGCAGAACGGAATTTTGTTCCGCTGCAGATGTAAATTACCGTTTTTCTGATTAACGTGATGTAATGTAAATAGCAACTTTAAACTTTGCCTACGTCTCTATCAGTCGCAAGGAAACTGTATTTGAAGGTGAAGGTGATTTTGTAGACATGTGTGAAAGACATGTTCTGAAATGCAAGTGTTGTTGTTTGGAGAGCACATCGGTTACGTGTCAGATGTGTAGCCAAGCAGTAATGGGTCGCCATAGCTGCAAATATTAGAAGATAATATGAAGTGTTGTCAGCTGAAGTCTGATGATGCAGGCGACCGTAAGGCCGAAGTACTCAAGAGTGCCGCTAGGCCGCGCCTCCTTAGCTCAGTGGTAGAGCACTGGTGTAGTAAACCAGGGGTCGTAACTTCGATCCTCAGAGGAGGAAGACGATTTCTGGAAACCAGTTTCGCGTCGTGGCCGTATAGCAAACTGTATCTGTGATGACGAACAATTAGCGACAGGCGTTTTATTAAGAATTACTCTCAGATGTGATTAAGGCGAATGGCGCAGATAAAGCATTTGCTAAAGCGGTACAGCATATGGTGGGACGTGGTAGTCTGAATTACATTTTATAGATGTATTTCTCACATATCTCAGAGCTTCTCGCGGTCGTCGTCGTCGTCGACGTCGTCTTAGATGCCGCCGCCGCTTCTGTAGAAGTAGCTAATGGCCATCGTAGCAAATGCGGCGAGGGACGCCCTGCCTTCGATTCCGAATGCACAAAGTGTGTGGTCTTGTTTCCCAGTCTATATTTGGTCGGTCTCGTAAGAGGTTGAATGTAACGAATGGGTGGGAAAGAGCAAGGGGCAGCGGCTGTTCAGAACGAAAACACAATTCCTCAGGGGTGTGAGCGTTTCGAGATGAGTCGTATACAAGTTTTAGTATGTCGCCAGTGACCGTGTGGCCTAATGGATCAGGCGTCGGACTTCGGATCTGAAGATTACAGGTTCGAATCCTGTCACGCTCGTGTTTTTCCAGTTCTGAAAAAGAAACATACCTTTTTAATGTAGCTATTGAGCAGTACGAAACCGTCTGAATGTTGCTGTTGACCATTTTTTACTTGGAGTTGCTCTTGAGCTTGAAACACACACAACAAGACCGGTGTTAACTAACGAAATGGTCGGCAGGGTGCCGTCACCGCGAGTTTTGACTGGCACTTGCACATCTAAAACAACGTCGGAAAGTAACTCGTTCGGCTTTTGAGTCACATCAGGTATGTGTGTTAATTTTGACGCCACTAGCTCTGCACGTTGTCATGCAATTCCTTTACCTCTCAGAAATGATTATGAAATAAAAGTGAAGTACGTGACGAGTGTGACGTTAGGAAAACAATAGGCAGCATGGAGAGATTTTGTATGTGATCACCCAACCCAAACGAATACTGTGTGACGTGGTACCTTGCACGTACTAACCGAGGCAGCGGGCTAGCTGAGTCGGTAGTGCGTGAGACTCTTAACCCGAGGGTTGTGGATTCGAGCCCCACGCTGGGGGGAACGGAATTTTGTTCCGCTGCAGATGTAAATTACCGTTTTTCTGATTAACGTGATGTTATGTAAATAGCAACTTTAAACTTTGCCTACGTCTCTATCAGTCGCAAGGAAACTGTATTTGAAGGTGAAGGTGATTTTGTAGACATGTGTGAAAGACATGTTCTGAAATGCAAGTGTTGTTGTTTGGAGAGCACATCGGTTACGTGTCAGATGTGTAGCCAAGCAGTAATGGGTCGCCATAGCTGCAAATATTAGAAGATAATATGAAGTGTTGTCAGCTGAAGTCTGATGATGCAGGCCACCGTAAGGCCGAAGTACTCAAGAGTGATGATAGGCCGCGCCTCGTTAGCTCTGTGGTAGAGCACTGGTGTAGTAAACCAGGGGTCGTAACTTCGATCCTCAGAGGAGGAAGACGATTTTTGGAAATGAGTTTCGCGTCGTGGCCGTATAGCAAACTGTATCTGTGATGACGAACAATTAGCGACAGGCGTTTTATTAAGAATTACTCTCAGATGTGATTAAGGCGAATGGCGCAGATAAAGCATTTGCTAAAACGGTACAGCATAAGGTGGGACGAGGAAGTCTGAATTACATTTTATAGATGTATTTCTCACATATCTCAGAGCTGGTCGTCGTCGCCGTCGTCGTCGTCGTCGTCGTCGCCGCCGCCGCCGCTTCTGCAGAACCCCCCAGGGGCTCAGCATTCACTTGCTGAGTACGGGCTTGGCGACCCCGGGGTCCTGAGCTGGGGACTGGTCTGCGCCGCCAGTGCCCTGACACCGTAACCCCCGGACATGCTTCAGCGACCACCGTACGGCGCGGCGGTGAAACGTTGTGTGCTGCGGGGAATGGTAATCTTGGCTTGACCGCCTGGATTGCGAGGAAGGCCAACCTCTATAAAAACCCCTCAATCTTTCGGTGTGCTCCGCGCCTAGAAGATGCATGGCTGTTGGGGTGGAACAGTCGCAAGCGGGCAACCTCTGGGGCACCTGCCGCACCCCAGTTGTAAAAGGCTTACTCAGGCACGCGGGGCTCTGTCTGAGCGGACTTTTAGTTCCCTAGCTGCTCGTGGGACCACAATGGACCCTTCGACCTCTACTTTTCCCCCTACCAGTGGCTTGGGTGGGCCACTGGTAGGAAAACACACCCAATCGAAAAAGCGGCTACGCGCTGCGAGTCCTCCAGCGCCTGGTGTTGCTAGAGATTTAACAGAATGTAGTAACGGAGCGCATGCTGATCATCAGAATGTGTTTTTGATTATTAAAAGGAAGGAGGGTAGCTTTGAGAGGGTTTCTCCCTTTTACATCCACAAGGGTCTTGAGGGCATTGCAGGAACGCTGAAATCTGTAAAGCGACTGCGCAATGGGACTCTGTTAGTTGAAACTTCTAGTTCCCGTCAAGTCGCTGCCCTTCGGAAAGCAAATTGTCTAGGAGAGTACGCTGTCGAGACCGAGCTCCACTCCACTTTGAACTATAGTAAGGGTGTTGTGACGTGTAGGGACTTGGTGGATATCCCCATAGACGTGCTAAAATCTGAGTGGGCTGACGAAGGAATTGTTGACGTGCAGCACATTATGAAACGAGTCAATGGGGACCTCGTCAAATCTGACTCGTTTATTCTCACATTCAGTTGCCCGAGACTGCCGGAGCATGTTAAAGCGGGGTTCTTACGTTTGTCCGTACGGCCATATTTCCCCAACCCAATGCGCTGTTTTAAATGTCAGCGCTTTGGGCATACTACGTTGGGGTGCAATGGAATAGCCACGTGTGGTAAATGTGGTCAGCCTGCCCATGACGGAGCCGATTGTTCCTCGCCTGTGAAGTGCGTGAATTGCTCTGGGAGTCACCCTGTCTGGAGCCGGATCTGCCCCATCTATCTCGAAGAGCGGAAGGTACAGGAGATTAAAACCTCTAAGCGCATCCCCTATGGTGAGGCCAAGAAGATCTTTAAGGCCATGCAACCTCCTGTTTTTTCCACATCTTTCGCTTCCGCTCTCAAAAAACCGGTCCAACTGGCCACTGTTGCTACACAAACGGAGGTTGCTAGTGTTAGCACTAAAACCTGCGCTTGCCAGTGCACTTGTGCTGCTGCGGTTGTTTTGCAATCTGCGGCTCTCCCCGCTACATCGGACAAGGCCGTGGTTGCTGACATTGAGGTACTTCCAGCCTCCCCCCATATGGCGCCTTCTGCCCAGGCGAGTCAACCTCCAACTGTTGACAAGGCTCTGCATTCCAAGCCCCCCAAGACAAAGCCTCAGAAGCTGAAGGTTCTGCCACCTGAGGAGACTAGTCAGCGTCGGTCCGATGATGATGCCATCGTACTGTCTGACATCTCCCGTGGGTCGTCATCGGATCTTATGGACATTGATGTCGACCGGGGGCGGTCTTCTCGCCCCAGGAATAAATCTCCTGCCAGTACGGTCTCTCCTCCAAAGCACAGAGGCAGGGTGAAAGTTCAGCCACCCTGATCACTGGCTCCCATATTACAGTGGAACCTGAATGGTTTCAGGACGCATGTGGCCGAATTACAACTCCTCATACGAGAGTGCCCCTTGTGCTTATGTCTCCAAGAGACACATTTTCGGGCCACTGATTCTCCTTCTTTACGCGGCTATACCGCATATCGAAAAGATGATCTGACGGGGCAAAGGGCAAAGGGTGGTGTTGCAGTTTTTGTCCGTGATGTGCACCCCTCATCTGAGCTCCCTCTCGTCACCGACTTGCAAGCAGTTGCAGTTGACATTCTTGTGGGTCGGGGGCTCACAGTCTGTTCTGTTTATTTACCACCTCCGGATGCGATAGACACTGAGGCTCTCACGGACCTTATTAGCCAACTCCCTCGCCCATTTCTTCTTCTGGGGGACTTCAACGCTCATAATGTCTTATGGGGCTCTCCGACTACTTGCCCCAGGGGTCGCATTCTGGAAAGCGTCATGATATCTGAAGAACTGTGCCTCCTCAACTCTGGTGCTCCCACTCATTTCTGTACTGCTTCCGGATCGTCATCGGCTATTGACCTTTCCTTTTGCTCTCCTGCACTCGCGGATTCTGCTCTGTGGGAGGCTGCAGCTGACCTCCATTCTAGTGACCACTTCCCCCTCTGGATTCGCCTCCTGGATGAGGCTGTGGCATTACCAGTGCCGCCCCGGTGGCACCTTTGCAGAGCTGACTGGACACTTTTCAGCCAACTGGCTGTTTTGGAACACCGTGCCAGCGTCCACGAATGGGTAGACCATGTTGCAGCCGTGATCTCTCATGCTGCTGAATTGTCCATCCCACGGTCATCCGGTCATCCCAAGAGGCGTCCTGTCCCTTGGTGGACCACTGAGTGCCACTCAGCCATCCGCGCCCGCCGTGCAGCACTGCGCCGCTTCAAGTGCCGTCCCTCAGCTGACAATCTTGCGGCCTTTCGAGTGGCAAGGGCCAGAGCGCGGCGGGTGATTAAAGAGAGCAAACGACGGTCATGGCAATCGTTCTTGAATTCCATCTCTCGCTCCACTAGTTCTACGAAAGTATGGGAAGCCATCAGGAGGATTTCCGGGAAACTCAGCCAGCTACCTGTCACGGATTTGCTGCATCAGGGATGTCTCCTCACGGCGCCGAGAGACATTGCCCAGACACTGGCCATGCATTTTTCGGAATCTACCGCCACTATTAACTGTGATCCAGATTTCTGCCGCTACCGCACTGCCATCGAAAGGGGTCACTTGGACTTCCGGTCTCTAAATTCTGAACCCTATAACTGCCCCTTCACAATGTGGGAACTGGATTCTGCGCTGTCTGTGGCTCATGATACTGCGCCTGGTCATGATCAAATCCGGTACAGCATGCTGCGGCACCTGTCGCTGCCATCCAAGGAAGTTCTCCTGAACTGTTTCAATATGATATGGTTATCTGGCACGTACCCTGACTCGTGGAGGGAGGCAATTTTGATTCCCCTCCTCAAACCAGGGAAGGACCGAACGCATCCCAGTAGTTATCGGAGTATTGCCTTGACGAGCTGTGTTGGGAAGACGTTGGAACGCATGGTCAACCGCCGCCTGGTTTGGCTGCTCGAGACCAGGCAGCTCCTTAGCCCCTCTCAGTGTGGCTTTCGGAGATGTCGTTCCACTATAGACAACTTGACCCTGCTTGAGGCCGCCATCCAGCAGGCCTTTCTACGTAACCAGCATTGTCTAGGGGTCTTCTTTGACATTAATAAGGCGTATGATACTACTTGGCGCCGCCTTATCCTCAATCAACTCCATGAGTGGGGCTTTCGTGGCCGTCTCCCCATCTTCATTCGGTCCTTTCTTTCTCACCGCCTCTTTCGGTATCGGGTTGGTAATGTGCTATCGGATTTGTACGTGCAGGAGAATGGTGTTCCTCAGGGCAGCGTTTTAAGTGTCACCCTCTTTGCCGTTGCTATTAACAGTATCACGTCCACTATCCGGAGTCCTGCCCAATGCTCCTTGTTTGTGGACGATTTTGCTGTTTTCTGTTCTTCCTCCAGTCTTATCAGTGCTAGTCGGCAGTTACAGCTTACGATAAAGCGCTTAGAGGCATGGACTGCAAAGACGGGTTTTACCTTTTCTGCAGACAAATCTGTGTGTGTTCATTTTAATCGTTCTCGGCGTCTTTTTCCCTCCCCTGAATTGCGTCTGAGGGACACCGTTCTTCCTTTTAGAGACACTGTGAGGTTCCTGGGCCTCACTTTTGATTCCAAGTTGTCGTGGTTGCCTCACCTTAAAGACCTCAAGGTGCGGGCCCTGAAGGCACTGAATATTTTGAAGTGTCTGAGCCATCGGTCCTGGGGAGCAGATCGGGCGCGTCTGCTGCAGTTTTATAGGGCTTTCGTCCGATCGCGTCTTGACTATGCTTGCACCGTGTATGGGTCAGCAAGGCCTTCGTATCTGAAGATCCTTGACGCAGTACACCATGAGGGTATCAGGCTGGCCACTGGTGCCTTCCGTACCAGTCCCATCCCCAGCCTGTGTGCTGAGGCAGGGGAACCGCCGCTCGCCATCCGGCGGAAACTCCTCATGGTGCGACGGGTGTGTCATTTCCTTTCCTGTCCTACCTCCCCTGCGTACCCTACCGTTGCCCGACCGCCTATGGAACGTCTCTTTTCCAGTCGTCCCAGGGCAACAAAACCATTTGGGATTCGTGCCAAGCATTTGCTTGAGTCCCTTGGTGTGGAGCGTGTGGCCCCCCAACGACAAGGTTTTACTCGCCTGCCTCCCTGGTTGCTCCAGAGGCCCAGCATCCTTTTAGACTTGTCGGAGAACCGGAGGAACTGCACTCCGGCGTTTGTTTTTACCTCCTTATTTTACGATATTTTAAACCAGCATGCGGACCATGTACCTGTATTCACAGATGGCTCTAAACAGGGGGACACTGTTGGTTGTGCTGTTGTTTTCCCTGATCGAGTCGTCAAGTTACGGCTTCCTGCGGTGTTTACCATCCTCGATGCCGAATTGTTTGCAATATTGCGGGCATTGGAGCAGATGAGATGTGTTCCCAGTATTAAGTTCCTCATCTGTTCTGACTCCCTGAGTGCCCTTCAGACCATTCAACACTTGTACCCAGCGGATACGGTCGTCCAGAACATCCATGATGCCCTACTCCACCTGCAACGGCAGGGGAAGGAGGTTTCTTTCTGCTGGGTGCCGGGGCACGTGGGTATTAGGGGCAACGAACTGGCGGATGTGGCTGCCAAAGATGCATGTTCCCTCCCTCACGTTGTTGAATGTGCCGTCCCCCTCCATGCTGTAACCTCCCTTTTGCGTTTTCGTGTTATGCATCAATGGGAAGAGGAGTGGTTGGCAGTTTCTGACAATAAGCTGCGTCTGGTAAAGGCCACTACGCGACCATGGCGTACGTCCTACCAGTCATACAGGCGGTATGCGGTTCTCCTCACTCGCCTCCGCATTGGACACAGTCCCTTCACGCATGGTTTCTTACTCCGGCGGGAGGACCCCCCAATCTGCAGTGCTTGTGGCGTCCAGATTACTGTCCGCCACATTTTACTTGACTGTCTTTTATTCTCTGACCAGAGGGCGGTGGTTTCCTTGCCACCGGATTTGCCCTCTATTTTGCAAGACGACGCAGCGACTGTCGTTAAGGTTTTACGGTTTTGTGTCCTGTCCAATCTGTTGCCTCGGATTTTAGGGAGAAGGTTTTAATGTGCTGCTGGGTGACTGGCTCACCCAGTTTTTAGGTAAGAGGTCCGCCAGTCACGATTACCTCCTTGTTTCACTTCGGTATCTGTTCTCTTTTCCTTGTGTTTCCTTTCCTTTTTTAGTGTGTTTCTTCTCCTCTTGTTTTGCCTCTGTATGTGCGCATTTGGAACTGCGTCAGGCCTGTGTCTTTTAGCCGTTCTCCTTGTTCGGCGTCCGTCTTCGTCCCTTCACCGCCTGTGTTCCTGTTTCTATGCGCTTGGGCGCTGATGACCACGCTGTTTAGCGCCCGTAAACCTCAAACACACACACACACACACACGCTTCTGCAGAAGTAGCTAATGGCCATCGTAGCAAATGCGGCGAGGGACGCCCTGCCTTCGATTCCGAATGCACAAAGTGTGTGGTCTTGTTTCCCAGTCTATATTTGGTCGGTCTCGTAAGAGGTTGAATGTAACGAATGGGTGGGAAAGAGCAAGGGGCAGCGGCTGTTCAGAACGAAAACACAATTCCTCAGGGGTGTGAGCGTTTCGAGATGAGTCGTATACAAGTTTTAGTATGTCGCAAGTGACCGTGTGGCCTAATGGATCAGGCGTCGGACTTCGGATCTGAAGATTACAGGTTCGAATCCTGTCACGCTCGTGTTTTTCCAGTTCTGAAAAAGAAACATACCGTTTTAATGTAGCTATTGAGCAGTACGAAACCGTCTGAATGTTGCTGTTGACCATATTTTACTTGGAGTTGCTCTTGAGCTTGAAACACACACAACAAGACCGGTGTTAACTAACGAAATGGTCGGCAGGGTGCCGTCACCGCGAGTTTTGACTGGCACTTGCACATCTAAAACAACGTCGGAAAGTAACTCGTTCGGGTTTTGAGTCACATCAGGTATGTGTGTTAATTTTGACGCCACTAGCTCTGCATGTTGTCATGCAATTCCTTTACCTCTCAGAAATGATTATGAAATAAAAGTGAAGTACGTGACGAGTGTGACGTTAGGAAAACAATAGGCAGCATGGAGAGATTCTGTATGTGATCACCCAACCCAAACGAATACTGTGTGACGTGATACCTTGCACGTATTAACCGAGGCAGCAAGCTAGCTGAGTCGGTAGTGCGTGAGACTCTTAATCCAAGGTTTGTGGGTTCGAGCCCCGCGCTGGGCGGAACGGAATTTTGTTCCGCTGCAGATGTAAATTACCGTTTTTCTGATTAACGTGATGTAATGTAAATAGCAACTTTAAACTTTGCCTACGTCTCTATCAGTCGCAAGGAAACTGTATTTGAAGGTGAAGGTGATTTTGTAGACATGTGTGAAAGACATGTTCTGAAATGCAAGTGTTGTTGTTTGGAGAGCACATCGGTTACGTGTCAGATGTGTAGCCAAGCAGTAATGGGTCGCCATAGCTGCAAATATTAGAAGATAATATGAAGTGTTGTCAGCTGAAGTCTGATGATGCAGGCCACCGTAAGGCCGAAGTACTCAAGAGTGATGATAGTCCGCGCCTCGTTAGCTCAGTGGTAGAGCACTGGTGTAGTAAACCAGGGGTCGTAACTTCGATCCTCAGAGGAGGAAGACGATTTTTGGAAATGAGTTTCGCGTCGTGGCCGTATAGCAAACTGTATCTGTGATGACGAACAATTAGCGACAGTCGTTTTATTAAGAATTACTCTCAGATGTGATTAAGGCGAATGGCGCAGATAAAGCATTTGCTAAAGCGGTACAGCATAAGGTGGGTCGAGGAAGTCTGAATTACAATTATAGATGTATTTCTCACATATCTCAGAGCTGGTCGTCGTCGCCGTCGTCGTCGTCGTCGTCGTCGTCGCCGCCGCCGCTTCTGCAGAAGAAGCTAATGGCCATCGTAGCAAATGCGGCGAGGGACGCCCTGCCTTCGATTCCGAATGCACAAAGTGTGTGGTCTTGTTTCCCAGTCTATATTTGGTCGGTCTCGTAAGAGGTTGAATGTAACGAATGGGTGGGAAAGAGCAAGGGGCAGCGGCTGTGCAGAACGAAAACACAATTCCTCAGGGGTGTGAGCGTTTCGAGATGAGTCGTATACAAGTTTTAGTCTGTCGCCAGTGACCGTGTGGCCTAATGGATCAGGCGTCGGACTTCGGACCTGAAAATTACAGGTTCGAATCCTGTCACGCTCGTGTTTTTCCAGTTCTGAAAAAGAAACATACCGTTTTAATGTAGCTATTGAGCAGTACGAAACCGTCTGAATGTTGCTGTTGACCATATTTTACTTGGAGTTGCTCTTGAGCTTGAAACACACACAACAAGACCGGTGTTAACTAACGAAATGGTCGGCAGGGTGCCGTCACCGCGAGTTTTGACTGGCACTTGCACATCTAAAACAACGTCGGAAAGTAACTGGTTCGGGTTTTGAGTCACATCAGGTATGTGTGTTAATTTTGACGCCACTAGCTCTGCATGTTGTCATGCAATTCCTTTACCTCTCAGAAATGATTATGAAATAAAAGTGAAGTACGTGACGAGTGTGACGTTAGGAAAACAATAGGCAGCATGGAGAGATTCTGTATGTGATCACCCAACCCAAACGAATACTGTGTGACGTGGTACCTTGCACGTACTAACCGAGGCAGCGGGCTAGCTGAGTCGGTAGTGCGTGAGACTCTTAATCCAAGGTTTGTGGGTTCGAGCCCCACGCTGGGCGGAACGGAATTTTGTTCCGCTGCAGATGTAAATTACCGTTTTTCTGATTAACGTGATGTAATGTAAATAGCAACTTTAAACTTTGCCTACGTCTCTATCAGTCGCAAGGAAACTGTATTTGAAGGTGAAGGTGATTTTGTAGACATGTGTGAAAGACATGTTCTGAAATGCAAGTGTTGTTGTTTGGAGAGCACATCGGTTACGTGTCAGATGTGTAGCCAAGCAGTAATGGGTCGCCATAGCTGCAAATATTAGAAGATAATATGAAGTGTTGTCAGCTGAAGTCTGATGATGCAGGCCACCGTAAGGCCGAAGTACTCAAGAGTGATGATAGGCCGCGCCTCGTTAGCTCTGTGGTAGAGCACTGGTGTAGTAAACCAGGGGTCGTAACTTCGATCCTCAGAGGAGGAAGACGATTTTTGGAAATGAGTTTCGCGTCGTGGCCGTATAGCAAACTGTATCTGTGATGACGAACAATTAGCGACAGGCGTTTTATTAAGAGTTACTCTCAGATGTGATTAAGGCGAATGGCGCAGATAAAGCATTTGCTAAAGCGGTACAGCATAAGGTGGGACGAGGAAGTCTGAATTACATTTTATAGATGTATTTCTCACATATCTCAGAGCTGGTCGTCGTCGCCGTCGTCGTCGTCGTCGTCGTCGCCGCCGCCGCTTCTGCAGAAGTAGCTAATGGCCATCGTAGCAAATGCGGCGAGGGACGCCCTGCCTTCGATTCCGAATGCACAAAGTGTGTGGTCTTGTTTCCCAGTCTATATTTGGTCGGTCTCGTAAGAGGTTGAATGTAACGAATGGGTGGGAAAGAGCAAGGGGCAGCGGCTGTGCAGAACGAAAACACAATTCCTCAGGGGTGTGAGCGTTTCGAGATGAGTCGTATACTAGTTATAGTTGGTCGCCAGTGACCATGTGGCCTAATGGATCAGGCGTCGGACTTCGGATCTGAAGATTACAGGTTTGCATGCTGTCACGCTCGTGTTTCTCCAGTTCTGAAAAAGAAACATACCGTTTTAATGTAGCAATTGAGCAGTACGAAATCGTCTGAATGTTGCTGTTGACCTTTTTTTGCTTGGAGTTGCTCTTGAGCTTGAAACACACACAACAAAACCGGTGTTAACTAGCGAAATGGTCGGCAGGGTGCCGTAACCGCGACTTTTGACTGGCACTTGCACATCTAAAACAACGTCGGAAAGTAACTCGTTCGGCTTTTGAGTCACATCAGGTATGTGTGTTAATTTTGACGCGACTAGCTCTGCATGTTGTCATGCAATTCCTTTACTACTCAGAAGTGATTATGAAATAAAAGTGAAGTACGTGACGAGTGTGACGTTAGGAAAACAATAGGCAGCATGGAGAGATTCTGTATGGGACCACCCAACCCAAACGAATACTGTGTGACGTGCTACCTTGCAGGTATTAACCGAGGCAGCGGGATAGCTGAGTCGGTAGAGCGTGAGACTCTTAATCCAAGGGTTGTGGGTTCGAGCCCCACGCTGGGCGGAACGGAATTTTGTTCCGCTGCAGATGTAAATTACCGTTTTTCTGATTAACGTGATGTAATGTAAATAGCAACTTCAAATTTTGCCTACGTCTCTATCAGTCGCAAGGAAACTGTATTTGAAGGTGAAGGTGATTTTGTAGACATGTGTGAAAGACATGTTCTGAAATGCAAGTGTTTTTGTTTGGAGAGCACATCGGTTACGTGTCACATGTGTAGGCAAGCAGTAATGGGTCGCCATAGCTGCAAATATTAGAAGATAATATGAAGTGTTGTCAGCTGAAGTCTGATGATGCAGGCGGCCGTAAGGCCGAAGTAGTCAAGAGTGCCGCTAGGCCGCGCTTCCTTAGCTCAGTGGTAGAGCACTGGTGTAGTAAACAGGGGGTCGTAACTTCGATCCTCAGAGGAGGAAGACGATTTCTGGAAATCAGTTTCGCGTCGTGGCCGTACAGCAAACTGTATCTGTGATGACGAACAATTAGCGACAGGCGTTTTATTAAGAATTACTCTCAGATGTGATTAAGGCGAATGGCGCAGATAAAGCATTTGCTAAAGCGGTACAGCATAAGGTGGGACGAGGAAGTCTGAATTACAATTATAGATGTATTTCTCACATATCTCAGAGCTTCTCGCGGTCGTCGTCATCGTCGTCGTCGTCGCCGCCGCCGCCGCTTCCGCAGAAGTAGCTAATGGCCATCGTAGCAAATGCGGCGAGGGACGCCCTGCCTTCGATTCCGAATGCACAAAGTGTGTGGTCTTGTTTCCCAGTCTATATTTGGTCGGTCTCGTAAGAGGTTGAATGTAACGAATGGGTGGGAAAGAGCAAGGGGCAGCGGCTGTGCAGAACGAAAACACAATTCCTCAGGGGTGTGAGCGTTTCGAGATGAGTCGTATACTAGTTGTAGTTGGTCGCCAGTGACCATGTGGCCTAATGGATCAGTCAGCCAGCGGCTGCGCTGGAGTTCGGACGTGCCGTGCTGTGTGCTGTGCTGCGTTAGCTCCGCGTGGTAAGTCTCTGCTCTTGCTGCAACGCGTCGCTGTCTATAGTATTTGTGTAGACATGAAAAATAATTAAGAGATGTCGCAACCGCAACGAAAAGATACTTTGAAAATCACGTTTGATCGCAACTTTGTCCGACCGAGGTCATTTGATGTTGAACAGTGGTTAGAGGATGATGTTAAAATAGGACTTGATGATATTATCGGCATACATTTCTCGATTATGAACAGTGTGGTTTTCGTGAAACTTGCCAGTCCAGAATTGTGTGAAAGGATAGTTCGATCTTGTGGTGGCATTCTGAAATTTAAACATGCTGACGGAAATGTTGGGGAGGTTACCGTTGCCCATGCTGGTCTAGGTATTCGGACCGTGCGAGTCTTTGAACTTCCCTTTGAAATTACAAGTGACCAGATAAATGCTGTTATTGCTCCATACGGGAAAGTTTTGAGTAATATTGCCGAACGGTGGTCTGCTGCACACAAATTCCCTGTTTTGAATGGTGTGCGCCAATTAAAAGTCGAATTGCAGAAGCACATTCCGTCGTTTATAAACGTCTGCGGATATAGAGCTGTTGTGATGTATGATGACCAACCGAAAACGTGTGCTGTCTGCAATTTACCAGGCCACGTTCGTGCAGACTGTGTTTAAAGGCGAGTGGCGCAACTGCCTGCCGGCGATGCCGTCAGGCCCCCTGCTATGTCAACGCTGCCCGTGACATATGTCGCCGTAGCGCGCGGTTTTGCAAGTGCCACTGCGCCCCCCGAAGTTACTACGAATACCGACCCACAAGCGACCGACCAACCGACCGACTCAGGTGTAGCATCTGTAGACACTCAACCCTCCTGCGAAGACATATCTGCTCCTGCCCTTGTCGCCGTGGAATCGCCCAATGAGGCAATGGATACGGACGCGACCTCAGTCGCTTCGGGTAGTGCTCCTCTGCATCCTGGAGCTTCTTTAGGAGGTATCAAAAGCGTATCAGGTGCACAGAAAACGGACTCGCAACCAGCCGTTTCTAGTGGTGCTCTTCCGAATCCTGCAGCTGCCTTAGGCACTGACCACAGCCCGTCAAGTGCAATGAAATCAGACCTGGCGTCAGTCACTTCGAGTAGTGCTACTTTGCAACCTGAGGCTTCTTCAGGTACCGTCCAAAGTCCACCACGAGACGCATCTCCCAAGAAATCTAAAAAACGGAGGATCGCGCGTCAAGGTGCAGAGCAGACTGCACCACAACTGCGTGAACAGGCGAAGCAAATAGGGGGCAAAATACGTCAATCTGCATCTGAGAACTTGCAGTGCAATCAGCAGTCATCTAACGAAGACCCTGTGTCCTTGGATAGTACCTCCGGTTCTGCCAGTTTGCCCTCCGATGACGTAGCAATTACCCGAACCGAAGATAAAAATCACCAGCAAACACCTGAATATAGTGCACCACTTAATGACGAACCGATGACAGGGCTGTCGAATCCGTGGGCAGACGATGTCGACGACACTACAAAGGAGGACGAAATTATGGACACCACAGGAACCGTTACAGTCACCACGATGGCCACACCACGGGATGACGTCGTCTTGAATGTCATCGCCGCGACGGATACTGTCCCAGACACGGAGAAGCCGACTGATCCCTTCCCAAGTCATGAATATTTCTAGTCTGAACGGTTTTACTGACTTGTGTCCACATGTCTCTCGGGTCAGATTTCTTAATGTTTTTTCGAAATGATATGTTGCCAGAGTTTTTCCTAATTACACTCCCGTCTTGGCTAACGTAGTTCCGTTGTAGGCCTATAAGATCGCTACGGTGAACATCAATAAAATTTGTAGCCCATTTAATTTACAAAATTTAAAAGATTTCCTGTATGCAGCTGATGTGGACATTTTGTTTTTACAAGAAGTAACAAACATCGAACTTGACTTCATACAGGGGTATAATGCTATAGTCAATCCTGGAATTGGATGTGATTTGGGTACCGCATTTCTTTTCAAAGAGGGCGTCGTCATTACAGACGTAACAAAACTGCCTAACGGCAGAGGCATTGCCGGCACGCTTTATAACACCAGGATTATTAATGTCTATGCCCCATCTGGTTCTACCAATCGGTGCCAACGAGCACAGTTTTTTAAGGAGGGAATTGTTCCTTTGTTTGGTGTACACTGCACCCATACCATCCTTGGAGGCGACTTTAACAGTGTCATACATGCCAAAGACCAAACTCCGAACTACAACAAATCGCCGGACCTGGAAAGTATCGTCACCGACCTCCGTTTAACTGATTCGTGGGAGCAAAAGCACGGCGCGGCACCCGGCTTTACCCACCTCACGAATCATTCAGCGAGCCGGTTGGATCGAATATATGTCTCGCCCAATCTGAAACACCGCATCCTGCAGTCTGAAGTTTGGCCAACCGTTTTTTCGGACCACGCTGCATATATATGCACATTAAATTTGGAACGACAAGGAACCTGTCGATATAAAGGGCCATGGAAACTTAATGTTTCACACTTAAAAGATCCTGCCTGTCGAGAAGCCTTTCTCACCACTTGGAGAGCCTGCGAGACCAAACTCAGCTCTTACCACTCGACCTTGGATTGGTGGCTCAAATGCGCCAAACCTCAGATCCGGAGATGTTTCATCAACTACTCCCGGGAGAAGAGCTTTTGGCGGAAAAGAACGATAGAATTTTACTTTCATTGTCTCCGAGAACTCTACCTGCAAGGTGCTACAGCTATTGGGAACCATGGGAGAATTAAAAAATTCCAGGCAAAAATACTGACATTAAGGCGACAACAGCTTGAAGGATACCAAATAAGGTCAAGAGCAGAGACTGTGGCGCAAAAAGAAGCCACTTCGATATATCATGTGATTCGTGAAACTAAACGAGGATTCCGCAAAATACTGACGGAGCTTAAAACTGATAATGGAACCACCTTGACAATGCACAACGACATAAAAGCAGAAATACTAACCCATTTCGACAACTTGTTTTCACATAAAGAGGTAGACGAAAAAGCACAGGACGATTTACTGACCCACCTGCAAGGACGCGTTGGTAACGCGTACGCGGAAGCTCTAATAGCGGAGGCGACCGAAGACGATGTACACTATGCTGTCTATCAAAGTGCAAAAAATAAATCCCCTGGAGCTGACGGCATACCAGCAGAATTTTATCAAGTCTTCTGGGAACATATAAAACATAGAATTACATGCATCTGTAATGAACTTCTGAACCTCAATAAGGAGATACCGAAAGATTTTCGTGAAGGTATGATAGTGTTAATCGCAAAAAAATCGGCTGGCAAGAAAATTGGAAATTTGAGACCAATCACTCTGCTGAACAGTGACTATAAAATTTTTTCGCGGCTCTTAGCCCACAGACTTAAAAATGTAATGGCCAGCGTCACCGGCCCATATCAGTCTAGC
Source organism: Schistocerca gregaria (assembly GCF_023897955.1). Lineage (NCBI taxonomy): Eukaryota > Metazoa > Arthropoda > Insecta > Orthoptera > Acrididae > Schistocerca > Schistocerca gregaria. The sequence continues at coordinate 46,432,151 of NC_064920.1, forward strand.
GTGGGCAAAGATAGGAAAATTCAGCAGACGCTGTCCGACTACCGCGACATAATTTCAATAGCAGAAGTATGTCGACTAAAATGTGCCATCGTGTCGTTAGATTTCGATAAAGCCTTCGACAGGATCAGCCACTCATACCTCCTGAAAACGATGGGCGCAATGGGTTTTCCGCCGAGATTCGTCGACCTCATACGACGTTTGGTAACGAATAACTCCTCCAGAATCATCATAAATGGACAGCCTAGCCGGCCAGTCGAGATCGCATGTTCCGTCAGGCAAGGTTGTCCGTTGTCCATGGCACTTTTTGCCATGGCCATCGAACCTCTGCTCGCTACCTTGACTCAGCGGTTACAAGGATTGCAAATACGAGGAAACAAAATAATATGTAAAGCTTATGCGGACGATGTTGGGTTTCTCGTTATGAATGTAGCGGAAGTCGAGACGGCAATGCACATAATAGAAAAATACGAACGAGCGTCAGCCGCGAGGTTAAACAAAACCAAGTCCGGCATATTCAATATCGGATGTGGCATTGGCATGCGCACACACGGTCACTTACGTGAGCTAACAGCCTTGAAGTGTCTCGGCATTGATTTCCGAAAAAATATACGTCAAACTATTGCGGCCAACTATAGACAAGTACTAACTACCATACGAGCTAGTGTACGGACACAGAGTATTCGACAATTAAATGAAATTCAGAGAGTGTCTTTAGCGAACGTCTCTATTACTTCCAAAGTCAATTATGTCGCCCAGATACTGCCAATACCCGCCGGCATCGCCAAACAAATTATGTCAGCAATAGGCTATTTTGTGAGAAGTGGCCACATATTTAAAATCCAGTATGACACTCTGACGCTCGCCACTAATAATGGCGGCTTAAACTTAACGAATGTTACTAAAAAGTAGCAGGCTCTGTACATCTCCAATACATTTCAACAATGGAGACAATCCGGCAGCTGTATCGCCGCGCACTTGCTATCTGAAATAGCTCCAGATGACCTCTCTCCACCCATTAATGTGCAGCACATACCGAGCGGACTTTACCATTTACGATGGTTTTTAATAGAATATAGCTACCTACATTCAAGAATTCCGGAAAAAGACATGACAAACGTAAAAGAAATATATGGCAAATTGATGGGAGAAAAGAAGAACAACAAAATAGAACAAAACTATCCATGTTCTAACTGGAAAGTGATATGGGCAAATATTCATAACCGTAACTTAGCTACTCATCTGAAAGCAACATGGTACTTTGTTGTAAATAGGAAAGTTGCAACAAACTCGAAACTTCATTCGATCCACTTAGCGGATTCGCCTTTGTGTGCAACGTGTAGTTTAATTGATAACGAAGAACATCGTTTCGTGTGCGACAAGGTTAAAGATATCTGGCTGAATGTCCGACGAAAGCTGGCACTCATCCTTCGAACGTCACCTAACGCTATAACGCCTGCGGACTTTTTGACACCGGATGATGTACCCTTTCCTAACACGAAACGCAACGCAGTCAATTGGCTGAAAGCGGCAACGGTCCATTACCTCTTCACGAAGGAAGAGAAAAGCCAAGAGGATTTTTGGATCTCTCTGCTAACTGAGCATCACATGTTACTGAAGACTAGTAAATATAAAGAAACATACGCAAATTTTTTAATCAAGACCTTGATGTAAAAGAATTAACAAGAAATATCTGCGGACACAGAAGACAAACGTAAGAGAGTGTTCACCACTACTAACTTACTTAACAATAGTGAAAAAAAAAAAAATTATTTTAGTTTTTACCGGAATTGCCGTTCTTTGAGTTCAACGTTTATTAATTTATTTTTCAAGAAGCCATTATAAATAGTTGCTTCTCACCGAATATGGTTTGTTTTTTAAGCATTTTCAGAGAGAAGAGGCAGTTTCGAAATGCCCTCTGACGTTTCTTTGTCAAGGAAGACTATTTGCTTTAAGTGTGACAACAAAAAACAGCGATCAAGAAGGAAACAAACTGAACATAACTTCTGTTTCTACCTACTGAAGACTTCATTCTTTTTTCACATTATCAATAAGCCCAAAGAAGGGGTACAATAGTTTCTCCACGATAAGGGGATTAACTTCGTCTCATCAGTTTATGGTAATGTACATGGCGTGAGAAGCCGACGCCGATGAAGGCGAATTATGGAGAGCGCAAGGATGGGCTAAAAGGGGTGATGGGAGGCCCAAAAAAAAAAAAAAAAAAAATAGATAAAAAAAATGGATCAGGCGTCGGACTTCGGATCTGAACATTACAGGTTTGCATGCTGTCACGCTCGTGTTTTTCCAGTTCTGAAAAAGAAACATACCGTTTTAATGTAGCAATTGAGCAGCACGAAACCGTCTGAATGTTGCTGTTGACCATTTTTTGCTTGGAGTTGCTCTTGAGCTTGAAACACACACAACAAGACCGGTGTTAACTAGCGAAATGGTCGGCAGGGTGCCGTCACCGCGAGTTTTGACTGGCACTTGCACATCTAAAACAACGTCGGAAAGTAACTCGTTCGGCTTTTGAGTCACATCAGGTATGTGTGTTAATTTTGACGCCACTAGCTCTGCATGTTGTCATGCAATTCCTTTACTACTCAGAAGTGATTATGAAATAAAAGTGAAGTACGTGACGAGTGTGACGTTAGGAAAACAATAGGCAGCATGGAGAGATTCTGTATGGGACCACCCAACCCAAACGAATACTGTGTGACGTGCTACTTTGCAGGTATCAACCGAGGCAGCGGGCTAGCTGAGTCGGTAGAGCGTGAGACTCTTAACCCAAGGGTTGTGGGTTCGAGCCCCACGCTGGGCGGAACGGAATTTTGTTCCGCTGCAGATTTAAATTACCGTTTTTCTGATTAACGTGATGTAATGTAAATAGCAACTTTAAACTTTGCCTACGTCTCTATCAGTCGCAAGGAAACTGTATTTGAAGGTGAAGGTGATTTTGTAGACATGTGTGAAAGACATGTTCTGAAATGCAAGTGTTTTTGTTTGGAGAGCACATCGGTTACGTGTCACATGTGTAGCCAAGCAGTAATGGGTCGCCATAGCTGCAAATATTAGAAGATAATATGAAGTGTTGTCAGCTGAAGTCTGATGATGTAGGCGACCGTAAGGCCGAAGTACTCAAAAGTGCCGCTAGGCCGCGCCTCTTTAGCTCAGTGGTAGAGCACTGGTGTAGTAAACCAGGGGTCGTAACTTCCATCCTCAGAGGAGGAAGACGATTTTTGGAAATCAGTTTGGCGTCGTGGCCGTATAGCAAACAGTATCTGTGATGACGAACAATTAGCGACAGGCGTTTTATTAAGAATTACTCTCAGATGTGATTAAGGCGAATGGCGCAGATAAAGCATCTGCCAAAGCGGTACAGCATAAGTTGGGACGAGGAAGTCTGAATTACAATTATAGATGTATTTCTCACATATCTCAGAGCTTCTCGCGGTCGTCGTCATCGTCGTCGTCGTCGTCGCCGCCGCCGCCGCTTCCGCAGAAGTAGCTAATGGCCATCGTAGCAAATGCGGCGAGGGACGCCCTGCCTTCGATTCCGAATGCACAAAGTGTGTGGTCTTGTTTCGCAGTCTATATTTGGTCGGTCTCGTAAGAGGTTGAATGTAACGAATGGGTGGGAAAGAGCAAGGGGCAGCGGCTGTGCAGAACGAAAACACAATTCCTCAGGGGTGTGAGCGTTTCGAGATGAGTCGTATACAAGTTATAGTTGGTCGCCAGTGACCATGTGGCCTAATGGATCAGGCGTCGGACTTCGGATCTGAAGGTTACAGGTTTGCATGCTGTCACGCTCGTGTTTTTCCAGTTCTGAAGGGAAACATACCGTTTTAATGTAGCAATTGAGCAGCACGAAACCGTCTGAATGTTGCTGTTGACCATTTTTTGCTTGGGGTTGCTCTTGAGCTTGAAACACACACAACAAGACCGGTGTTAACTAGCGAAATGGTCGGCAGGGTGCCGTCACCGCGAGTTTTGACTGGCACTTGCACATCTAAAACAACGTCGGAAAGTAACTCGTTCGGCTTTTGAGTCACATCAGGTATGTGTGTTAATTTTGTTGCCACTAGCTCTACATGTTGTCATGCAATTCCTTTACCTCTCAGAAATGATTATGAAATAAAAGTGAAGTACGAGACGAGTGTGACGTTAGGAAAACAATAGGCAGCATGGAGAGATTCTGTATGGGACCACCCAACCCAAACGAATACTGTGTGACGTGCTACTTTGCAGGTATTAAATGAGGCAGCGGGCTAGCTGAGTCGGTAGAGCGTAAGACTCTTAACCCAAGGGTTGTGGGTTCGAGCCTCACGCTGGGCGGAACGGAATTTTGTTCCGCTGCAGATGTAAATTACCGTTTTTCTGATTAACGTGATGTAATGTAAATAGCAACTTTAAACTTTGCCTACGTCTCTATCAGTCGCAAGGAAACTGTATTTGAAGGTGAAGGTGATTTTGTAGACATGTGTGAAAGACATGTTCTGAAATGCAAGTGTTTTTGTTTGGAGAGCACATCGGTTACGTGTCACATGTGTAGCCAAGCAGTAATGGGTCGCCATAGCTGCAAATATTAGAAGATAATATGAAGTGTTGTCAGCTGAAGTCTGATGATGCAGGCGACCGTAAGGCCGAAGTACTCAAGAGTGCCGCTAGGCCGCGCCTCTTTAGCTCAGTGGTAGAGCACTGGTGTAGTAAACCAGGGGTCGTAACTTCCATCCTCAGAGGAGGAAGACGATTTTTGGAAATCAGTTTCGCGTCGTGGCCGTATTGCAAACAGTATCTGTGATGACGAACAATTAGCGACAGGCGTTTTATTAAGAATTACTCTCAGATGTGATTAAGGCGAATGGCGCAGATAAAGCATTTGCCAAAGCGGTACAGCATAAGGTGGGACGAGGAAGTCTGAATTACAATTATAGATGTATTTCTCACATATCTCAGAGCTTCTCGCGGTCGTCGTCATGGTCGTCGTCGTCGTCGTCGTCGTCGTCGTCGTCGTCGTCGTCGTCGCCGCCGCCGCCGCCGCTTCTGCAGAAGTAGCTAATGGCCATCGTAGCAAATGCGGCGAGGGACTCCCTGCCTTCGATTCCGAATGCACAAAGTGTGTGGTCTTGTTTCCCAGTCTATATTTGGTCGGTCTCGTAAGAGGATGAATGTAACGAATGGGTGGGAAAGAGCAAGGTGCAGCGGCTGTGCAGAACGAAGACACAATTCCTCAGGGGTGTGAGCGTTTCGAGATGAGTCGTATACTAGTTATAATTAGTCGCCAGTGACCGTGTGGCCTAATGGATCAGGCGTCGGACTTCGGATCTGAACATTACAGGTTTGCATGCTGTCACGCTCGTGTTTTTCCAGTTCTGAAAAAGAAACATACCGTTTTAATGTAGCAATTGAGCAGCACGAAACCGTGTGAATGTTGCTGTTGACCATTTTTTGCTTGGAGTTGCTCTTGAGCTTGAAACACACACAACAAGACCGGTGTTAACTAGCGAAATGGTCGGCAGGGTGCCGTCACCGCGAGTTTTGACTGGCATTTGCACATCTAAAACAACGTCGAAAACTAACTCGTTCGGGTTTTGAGTCACATCAGGTATGTGTGTTAATTTTGACGCCACTAGCTCTGCATGTTGTCATGCAATTCCTTTACCTCTCAGAAATGATTATGAAATAAAAGTGAAGTACGTGACGAGTGTGACGTTAGGAAAACAATAGGCAGCATGGAGAGATTCTGTATGGGACCACCCAACCCAAACGAATACTGTGTGACGTGCTACCTTGCACGTATTAACCGAGGCAGCGGGCTTGCTGAGTCGGTAGAGCGTGAGACTCTTAATCCAAGGTTTGTGGGTTCGAGCCCCACGCTGGGCGGAACGGAATTTTGTTCCGCTGCAGATGTAAATTACCGTTTTTCTGATTAACGTGATGTAATGTAAATAGCAACTTTAAACATTGCCTACGTCTCTATCAGTCGCAAGGAAACTGTATTTGAAGGTGAAGGTGATTTTGTAGACATGTATGAAAGACATGTTCTGAAATGCAAGTGTTGTTGTTTGGAGAGCACATCGGTTACGTGTCAGATGTGTAGCCAAGCAGTAATGGGTCGCCATAGCTGCAAATATTAGAAGATAATATGAAGTGTTGTCAGCTGAAGTTTGATGATGCAGGCGACCGTAAGGCCGAAGTACTCAAGAGAGATGATAGGCCGCGCCTCCTTAGCTCAGTGGTAGAGCACTGGTGTAGTAAACCAGGGGTCGTAACTTCCATCCTCAGAGGAGGAAGACGATTTTTGGAAATCAGTTTGGCGTCGTGGCCGTATAGCAAACAGTATCTGTGATGACGAACAATTAGCGACAGGCGTTTTATTAAGAATTACTCTCAGATGTGATTAAGGCGAATGGCGCAGATAAAGCATTTGCCAAAGCGGTACAGCATAAGGTGGGACGAGGAAGTCTGAATTACAATTATAGATGTATTTCACACATATCTCAGAGCTTCTCGCGGTCGTCGTCATCGTCGTCGTCGTCGCCGCCGCCGCCGCTTCCGCAGAAGTAGCTAATGGCCATCGTAGCAAATGCGGTGAGGGACGCCCTGCCTTCGATTCCGAATGCACAAAGTGTGTGGTCTTGTTTCCCAGTCTATATTTGGTCGGTCTCGTAAGAGGTTGAATGTAACGAATGGGTGGGAAAGAGCAAGGGGCAGCGGCTGTGCAGAACGAAAACACAATTCCTCAGGGGTGTGAGCGTTTCGAGATGAGTCGTATACAAGTTATAGTTGGTCGCCAGTGACCGTGTGGCCTAATGGATCAGGCGTCGGACTTCGGATCTGAACATTACAGGTTTGCATGCTGTCACGCTCGTGTTTTTCCAGTTCTGAAAAAGAAACATACCGTTTTAATGTAGCAATTGAGCAGCACGAAACCGTCTGAATGTTGTTGTTGACCATTTTTTGCTTGGGGTTGCTCTTGAGCTTGAAACACACACAACAAGACCGGTGTTAACTAGCGAAATGGTCGGCAGGGTGCCGTCACCACGAGTTTTGACTGGCACTTGCACATCTAAAACAACGTCGGAAAGTAACTCGTTCGGCTTTTGAGTCACATCAGGTATGTGTGTTAATTTTGACGCCACTAGCTCTACATGTTGTCATGCAATTCCTTTACCTCTCAGAAATGATTATGAAATAAAAGTGAAGTACGAGACGAGTGTGACGTTAGGAAAACAATAGGCAGCATGGAGAGATTCTGTATGGGACCTCCCAACCCAAACGAATACTGTGTGACGTGCTACTTTGCAGGTATTAACCGAGGCAGCGGGCTAGCTGAGTCGGTAGAGCGTAAGACTCTTAACCCAAGGGTTGTGGGTTCGAGCCCCACGCTGGGCGGAACGGAATTTTGTTCCGCTGCAGATGTAAATTACCGTTTTTCTGATTAACGTGATGTAATGTAAATAGCAACTTTAAACTTTGCCTACGTCTCTATCAGTCGCAAGGAAACTGTATTTGAAGGTGAAGGTGATTTTGTAGACATGTGTGAAAGACATGTTCTGAAATGCAAGTGTTTTTGTTTGGAGAGCACATCGGTTACGTGTCACATGTGTAGCCAAGCAGTAATGGGTCGCCATAGCTGCAAATATTAGAAGATAATATGAAGTGTTGTCAGCTGAAGTCTGATGATGCAGGCGACCGTAAGGCCGAAGTACTCAAGAGTGCCGCTAGGCCGCGCCTCTTTAGCTCTGTGGTAGAGCACTGGTGTAGTAAACCAGGGGTCGTAACTTCCATCCTCAGAGGAGGAAGACGATTTTTGGAAATCAGTTTCGCGTCGTGGCCGTATTGCAAACAGTATCTGTGATGACGAACAATTAGCGACAGGCGTTTTATTAAGAATTACTCTCAGATGTGATTAAGGCGAATGGCGCAGATAAAGCATTTGCCAAAGCGGTACAGCATAAGGTGGGACGAGGAAGTCTGAATTACAATTATAGATGTATTTCTCACATATCTCAGAGCTTCTCGCGGTCGTCGTCGTCGTCATCGCCGCTGCCGCCGCTTCTGCAGAAGTAGCTAATGGCCATCGTAGCAAATGCGGCGAGGGACGCCCTGCCTTCGATTCCGAATGCACAAAGTGTGTGGTCTTGTTTCCCAGTCTATATTTGGTCGGTCTCGTAAGAGGTTGAATGTAACGAATGGGTGGGAAAGAGCAAGGGGCAGCGGCTGTGCAGAACGAAAACACAAATCCTCAGGGGTGTGAGCGTTTTGAGATGAGTCGTATACAAGTTATAGTTGGTCGCCAGTGACCGTGTGGCCTAATAGATCAGGCGTCGGACTTCGGATCTGAAGATTACAGGTTCGAATCCTGTCACGCTCGTCTTTTTCCAGTTCTGAAAAAGAAACATACCGTTTTAATGTAGCAATTGAGCAGTACGAAACCGACTGAATGTTGCTGTTGACCATTTTTTGCTTGGAGTTGCTCTTGAGCTTGAAACACACACAACAAGACCGGTGTTAACTAGCGAAATGGTCGGCAGGGTGCCGTCACCGCGAGTTTTGACTGGCACTTGCACATCTAAAACAACGTCGGAAAGTAACTCGTTCGGCTTTTGAGTCACATCAGGTATATGTGTTAATTTTGACGCCACTAGCTCTGCATGTTGTCATGCAATTCCTTTACCTCTCAGAAATGATTATGAAATAAAAGTGAAGTACGTGACGAGTGTGACGTTAGGAAAACATTAGGCAGCATGAAGAGATTCTGTATGTGACCACCCAACCCAAACGAATACTGTGTGACGTGCTACCTTGCAAGTATAAACAGAGGCAGCGGGCTAGCTGAGTCGGTAGAGCGTGAAACTCTTAATCCAAGGGTTGTGGGTTCGAGCCCAACGCTGGGCGGAACGGAATTTTGTTCTGCTGCAGATGTAAATTACCGTTTTTTGATTAATGTGATGTAATGTAAATAGCAACTTTAAACTTTGCCTACGTCTCTATCAGTCGCAAGGAAACTGTATTTGAAGGTGAAGGTGATTTTGTAGACATGTGTGAAAGACATGTTCTGAAATGCAAGTGTTGTTGTTTGGAGAGCACATCGGTTACGTGTCAGATGTCTAGCCAAGCAGTAAGGGGTCGCCATAGCTGCAAATATTAGAAGATAATATGAAGTGTTGTCAGCTGAAGTCTGATGATGCAGGCGACCGTAAGGCCGAAGTACTCAAGAGTGCCGCTAGGCCGCGCCTCTTTAGCTCAGTGGTAGAGCACTGGTGTAGTAAACCAGGGGTCGTAACTTCCATCCTCAGAGGAGAAAGACGATTTTTGGAAATCAGTTTGGCGTCGTGGCCGTATAGCAAACAGTATCTGTGATGACGAACAATTAGCGACAGGCGTTTTATTAAGAATTACTCTCAGATGTGATTAAGGCGAATGGCGCAGATAAAGCATTTGCTAAAGCGGTACAGCATAAGGTGGGACGAGGACCGCCGCCGCCGCCGCTTCTGCTGATGTAGCTAATGGCCATCGTAGCAAATGCGGCGAGGGACGCCCTGCCTTCGATTCCGAATGCACAAAGTGTGTGGTCTTGTTTCCCAGTCTATATTTGGTCGGTCTCGTAAGAGGTTGAATGTAACGAATGGGTGGGAAAGAGCAAGGGGCAGCGGCTGTGCAGAACGAAAACACAATTCCTCAGGGGTGTGAGCGTTTCGAGATGAGTCGTATACAAGTTATAGTTGATCGCCAGTGACCGTGTGGCCTATTGTATCAGGCGTCGGACTTCGGATCTGAAGATTACAGGTTCGAATCCTATCACGCTGGTGTTTTTCCAGTTCTGAAAAAGAAACATACCGTTTTAATGTAGCAATTGAGCAGTGCCAAACCGTCTGAATGTTGCTGTTGACCATTTTTTGCTTGGAGTTGCTCTTGAGCTTGAAACACACACAACAAGACCGGTGTTAACTAGCGAAATGGTCGGCAGGGTGCCGTCACCGCGAGTTTTGACTGGCACTTGCACATCTAAAACAACGTCGGAAAGTAACTCGTTCGGCTTTTGAGTCACATCAGGTATGTGTGTTAATTTTGACGCCACTAGCTCTGCATGTTGTCATGCAATTCCTTTACCTCTCAGAAATGATTATGAAATAAAAGTGAAGTACGTGACGAGTGTGACGTTAGGAAAACATTAGGCGGTTCCGCTTCAGACGCCGTGCAGTGTGGACGTGCCTAGTCTTCCGCTCCGCCGTAGCGTTACGTATAGTGGGATATCGTTTGTTTACGTGTAGTGTTGTACCTTCTGTAAGTTTTTCTCCGTCGTTGTTTCGTTCCTTGTGTTACTTTCTGCGTGTATTTCAGTGTTTTTGTTATTCCTCGTCAGGCTACAGTTAGTTTTGCTTTCAACAAGTCCACCCGCCATGTGCAACCTAGTTCCCTTGAGATTCATGATTGGTTAGTAGATACCTTTGGCATTAATTCGGATCAGGTGCACACTGCATATTTTGATACAGAACCTTATGTTTTCTTTGTTAAATTTATGGACCCCCTTCAGGTTGATAAAATTATTTCCAAATTTGGTCATCAGGTTCTCTTTCGGCATCGGGATGATTCTGTCAGTACAGTACTGCTTTCAAATGATTCCATTACGTACTCTAGTGTTCGTGTTTACAACCTTCCGCCGGAGGTGGATAATGTGTATCTTAAGGAGGGTTTACTCAAGTATGGTGATGTTAAGAGTATTCGCCTTGAACGCTGGTCCAGCCAACATCGTCTGCAGTGTTACAGTGGTATTCGTTCCGTCGAAATGCACGTGAAGCAGAATATTCCCTCGCACCAGCAGATCGGTGGATATCGTGTCCATGTAACAAATAGTGGTCAGGTTGGCACCTGTTTCTTGTGTAATGAGAGTGGCCACGTGCGTACCGACTGTCCGCGGAGGGTTTTTGTGTTAAAAAATTCTCTCGAACAGCGTCGCAAGTTAACGGTCGCTGACCTCGTTGCTGGTGGTTCTGCTCTTGGTGTCGCACAGTCCAGTGGTAGTAGCGCCCCGCCGCAGGTTTTGCACGCCCCTGACACAGAATTTCCTCCTTTGCGTGCCAAATCTGATGTTGTTCCGTCTGTTCCTCAGGTGGGTGTGCCGTTTTTGAGTAATAAACGGCGTCGCGCACAAGATGGAAATAGTACGGATGAGGATCTCCCCGAGATGCCCCAATCCGTGAGACCGACATCCTCCGAGCCACAGAGTAGTGTAGATGCTCCCTGTTCCCCTGAAGTAGCTGTTCCGGTAGCGGCTGCTGACGCCCCTCCGGCTTCTGACGCGGCTTCTCTCGAGTCGGCTCGTCGGTCGGGCCTGTTGGCGCCGCCTTCCGAACCGACTTCGTTGTCACAACAAGTTGAGCCGCAACAACTTCCTGCTTCGCTGCCCCATACCTCTGCCAGCGGAGCTGCTCCGCTTCCTTCCAACTTAGCAGCTTCGGAGCTTCCTGCTCACGTTTCGCCTCCGTGTAGTCCATGTTTGCCGGAAGCTAGTATTGGTGTAGACCAGTCCGTTTCGTCGGATGTTTCCCCCGCGACCCCGGACCCTGACTGTGGACCGGCGCGGGTGGTGTCGGATACAGAACTTGACCCTCCTACGTCACCTTCGGCTGCCACTTCCTTGCCCGTCAGCCGACGCAAGTTGCGCGTTCAGCCGAACGTCAATGCTGTTCGTAAAAAACCGAAACGTAAGGGATCCGCGGAAGGGGGTAGCAGTCCCCTTCCCTCGGATGCCTCCGTCTCCCCTGCTATGGACTGTGATGTTGATGCGTCTGTGTAGGTGATTTCTTCTCTCGATTTTCTCTCCATGGTTCAAGCATACACCTTTCTTACCTTAAATGTTAACCGTATTGAGTCCGACGTTCGCATTGCCTCTTTGCGGCAGTTTCTCTACGACTCCTGTGCGGACGTAGTATTTTTGCAGGAAGTATTGTTTTCTAATCTCTCTCTACCTGGATTTCAAACTGTTTTTAATGTCGCACCGGAAAATTAAACAGGAACTGCTCTTTTCTTTCGAGAAGGTATTCCTTTTACTGACATTGAATTCCTTGACTCTGGTCGTGGGATTGGTTGTCGTCTTTTTGATATCTGCCTATTTGTTTTGTATGCCCCCTCTGGTTCGGGTCGCACTGTGGCTCGATCGCGCTTTTATAAGGAAGAGCTTATTTATCTTTTGCGCAAGAGTCCTCGGAGTCTTCTGCTCGGAGGCGATTTTAATTGTGTTTTACGCCCTGAAGACCAGTCCCCCAATTTTAATTATTGCCGAGATTTACATGACTTGGTTCGTACGATGCACCTGCAAGATGTTTGGGAACACAAATATCCAACCCTGGTGAAATTTACGTATTTTACAGCGTCGTCATGCAGTAGACTCGACAGATTCTACTTCTCTGATTTTTTATGTGATAACATTCTTTCTGTCGATGTTATTCCTACTAGTTTTTCTGACCATTGTGCTTTTACTGCAACTGTAAATCTTAGTCACCAACCAGCAAAACTTTATCGTTCCCAGTGGATGTTAAATGTTTCCCACCTTGCCGACAGTGCCATTGATGAAGTTGTAAGTGCCGTGTGGGAGCGATGTCTTCGCTCTGTCCCGCGTTACCCCTCCTTGCTCGTTTGGTGGACTGCGTTTGCCAAGCCCAAGATTCGTCAGTCTTTGATTTTTTACTGTGCCGCAAGGGCGCGTGATTTTAAGAACACGTATGAATTTTACTACTCTGTCCTGCGTGAACTGTATGACGCGGCGGGTCCTTCTCCTCTGCGGATCCATGATGTTCGTCGTATTAAAGCAAAGCTCTTGACCCTCAAACGACGACAGTTGGATGGTCTGCGAGTAAAGTCGAAACCTCACTCTCTTGTTGAAGGTGAACTGACTTCTTTGTACCACCTGCTGCGGCATCAGACTCGACGTCGTCGCACCTTCATCTCTTCTCTTATGGTGGATGATGGACGACAGCTTATTGCACAGGAGGATATGGCACGTGCTCTTCATCGGTATTGCGCTAGTCTCTATTCTGCCGATGATTCTGGTGCGTCACTTTCTGATGATGTCCTTGAGGATCTTCCTGCGACGATCACGCCTGACGCGAACGGCGACTTTCTCCGGGAGTTCCAGGTAGATGATGTTTTCGATTTTATTGCTCGCTCTCCGTCCGGTAAATCGCCGGGTCCAGACGGCCTGCCTAAAGAATTTTATCTCCGTTTTTGGCCTCTTTTGGGTGGCACTTTTACGCAGATTTTTAATGAGATTGTCAGGGGGATGGATGTGCCAGCCGATTTTAAAGTAGGGAAAATTGTTTTAATTCCGAAGTCCACTGGTCATTTATCTGCTGCCAATCTTCGTCCGCTCACATTGCTGAATTTTGATTACAAGACAGCTGCTAGAGCGTTCAATAGTCGATTATCGTCTCTGCTTCGGGGTGTGATTGGTGCACATCAATGTTGTTTTCCTGGTAGATCTATTCTGACCCCAGTAGCCGAATATCGGGATGTTGTCTCGGTTGCGGCGGTTACAAACGTTCATTGTGCCTTTGCTTTCCTCGATTTTTACAAGGCCTTTGATCACGTCAGTCATGTGTTTTTAAATCGTGTTTTAGATACAATAGGTTTTAACGCTTCATCACGTGGTGTTCTTGGTAATTTGTATAGGGGAATAACTGCTCGGGTGTCAGTCAATGGGCAGCTGACACCGCCCATTGCTATCCGCCGAGGGGTGCCTAAGGGTAGTCCGCTCTCTATGTCTCTATTCATATTGTCCCTGGAAACGCTGCTTCGGACTCTTGCTTTCAAGCTTCAGGGTATGACCCTCTCTGGTGGGAAGCTCACTGTTAAGGCGTACGTGGACGATGTCGTTGTTCTCCTCCGTCAACGTGATGATATCACATTGTTGAAAGGGGCAGTTGATGCATACTGTTGTGTCTCTGGAGCGCGTCTCAATCAGGGTAAATGTAAGTTCCTTGATATTCGAGGGTTTCGCGATGCTAATGTCCCTTGGGCCACTTTTGTCGATCGCCATACGTCATTGGGGATTAGCATTGATCGGTGTCCCATAAAAATGGCGGCTCTTAATTGGAAATCTGTCACCGAGAAGATACAGGGGGCTCTGATGGTCCATGAGCAGCGCTCTGCTACCATTTTGCAAAAAGTCAGAATTTTAGACACGTATGTGTTATGTAAAGCCTATTATGTTGCTCAGCTGTTCCCACTTCCCATTATGGTGGCGAAAAGGTTGCGCCAATTGTCTAGCAGGTTTATATGGAAGGGTCATCTATTCAAGTTGCGTTACGAGGTTATGACGAAACCGCGTATCTCCGGAGGCTTGGGCCTCACTGACATTACTTGCAAGGCATCTGCCTTGTACGTCCGCCGTACGACTCTCATTGTTACGCAAGAAGTGACTTCAATTATATCCAGACTTTTTACTGTTCTGCGTCCGAAGAGCCTTGCTCCACCTGTCGACGTCGGTCGCCTCAATTTTAAGTTGAAACACGTCCGGGAATTTTATATTGCGGTTAGTTACCTCGGTGACGTCTTCTTGCGACGACCGGTGCCAACGACCAAGAGCTTGATTGGCCGTTGGGAGGGGCTGGCTGGTCCCAATCCAATCGAACTGGCGTCTCCATCAGTGTCCTGGAGGAACATCTGGAAGAATGTTAGTCTGCCGATCCACTCAATTACTGTGGCGTCCACGTGGTGTAGGGTAGTTAATGGTTTGGTCCCAACCAACGTACGACTGCACCGTATTGGTCTTTTTGACATGGACAACTGCACTCGGTGTGGTCTCCTGGACACACTTGAGCATCGATTCACCGGCAGTGGGCACCTTGCTAATTGGCTTTGGCTCAGGAAACAACTGGCTTTTGTAACTAGGACTGCAGAAACCGCTTATACCATTGACATCATCGTACGGCCCGATTCTTCCTTTTATCCGCGAACGAAGCTCAATACCGTTATGTGGTTGCTTGGACACTTCGTACATTTTGTCAATAGTTGGCATGAAGAGGATGAACACCTAACGTTTCGGCAGTACATCCTTACTGCTTACTGGAACCGATTGCGCTTGCCAGGACTCCATAAAGATTTTGCAAATATGCTTAGCCTGACATTTGAAAGGGAGGGTGTTGGCTAAGGTCGCCTGTGTGAGCCGATTTCTTTTATACTGTAGCTGGTTTTGCCGCCTTTATGTAAAATTATTCTCTACACCTGGACTGAAGTTTACGTGGACCTTTAGGGCGAACAAGAAAAACAAAAGTAAGACCAAGAACCGAGACAGTAAACAAAAAAAAAAGAGGTATGATTCCTGCTTTGGGTGCAGGAGGTCCCGGGTTCAAATCCCGGACGAGCCCTACCGTTTTGACCGTGCTGAAGAGTAGGTGGAGCTCACCCACTACAATAAAAACAAAACAAAAAAGTGGTAGAGCACTGGTGTAGTAAACCAGGGGTCGTAAGTTCCATCCTCACAGGACGAAGACGAATTTTTGAAATCAGTTTCGCGTCGTGGCCGTATAGCAAACAGTATCTGTGAAGACGAACAATTAGCGACAGGCGTTTTATTAAGAATTACTCTCAGATGTGATTAAGGCGAATGGCGCAGATAAAGCATTTGCCAAAGCGGTTCAGCATGTAACGTTCCCTCTTTCTGTTTATTTAGGTTTGATATGTTTGATTGTTATTCTTCATTTCTACTATTCGGAATCTTTATTTTTATTAAATTGAGCCTGAAACTTACGTAATAAATACTTCGCGTGAAGTACGATTTGCAGCATGAACAAAAATTAATTTCGGAAATGTAATCCACTGAATATTAAAAGTAAAGCTTTTGAACAACGCGCCTGACTGACTAGATACATTCAGAGGGTACGTACATTCGCGTGCGAGTGGTTGCGGTCTGATGAGAAATTTTCATTGTGAAATAATTTCGTCGTAACACACTCGGAGATTGCGAACGTACATTCAGAGTAGAGGCACGTACGTTCTATCATTCCCCGTGGCCTGGGTAAAAGAATGGCAATTATTTAAATCTCAGAGTATTTCTTTTGCATCGGACTAGTATTTTTATAAGAAAAAGAAGATTGCAGGTTCTGAATGTCTCGGCAAAACGATACGCAAGTAATTTGAGCGGCCACGAAAGGAAAGTAGAGAGCACAATCACGCACCTCTACTGTTGAGCAGCGCCGTTTTGAAGATCTTCGGTTCCATCTAAAACTCGCCTTCTCTGCTTAACATAAATACTCCATAGGCATGGGAATAAGGCTTGTTGTGCGATGAAAATAATATAAAACACATCTTGCGTCTTTTAACTCTTTCACTTACCACACACACACACACTAGTAATTAGACAGTACGACATCCCACCAGCCGATCAGAACAAAAAGTAGTCGTTCATACCAGAAATAAAAAACGAAGGGCGAAATTGTTCCTATGCCTCTCAAAGATAAAAAGTTTACCAGATATTTCTCTGGTGTGTCACTGGAACAATTTTTCAGCACCTCTGCGATTAAATCACAATATTTTCAGTTCCTTTACATCGCCCTCTTGGGCGAATTGTCTGAAGATGTGTCAATTTTGCGGACAATGAGCCCAAACACTTTGCACACTGGTAGTCCTTGTCTGTTATTCACACGTAATGGGATTGCACTGTCAGTGTCTCTCTCCCGATCACTTCATTCTACAAACATGGCTTTGATGCCAGTTTTGACACATGACAATGAGGACAAATCATTTATATAAGGATACACAGAACACATGTAAAACACACATAAACTTACATACTATACACACAAAATTATTACATTGTCCTTGACACAAAATCATCACATTTGGATAATTGTTACATCCTCCTATTACCTTCTTTCTTCTCTCTCTTTTTTGTATTGTATACACAAAATTATTTTATTATTCCTTGGTACATCGCATTATACAAAGGTATTACATTGTTTTATACATAGTCTATCGCTATATAAACAGTCTTCTTTTACACTTGCTGCTCATAAAATTCATAATTCCTAAGTCTTTTTTTTTTATTAAAAAAAATTTTCAGGAAGGTCACATATTTATTAGAGTGTTCGGATCTAGATTGTGGGTTAATAGTCGTGTCTGGGGCAGCAAGAGGCGTTAGCTCTTGCTTAGAGTTGGTTCTGCTTTCCACTGCTTCTCTCTTCTACGCCACGATCTGCTTAGTGACATCCTTTCCGTATTTTACTATTGTCTCGTCATGGGTAATATAAACAACAAACAAAAATTCACATGGATTAATACTTAGTCTAACTTAATACTAATACATATATATACATATAAACATAGGCGTTGTTCAAAGGTAACGTGGGGGCGTGAATCATGAGCTGGGGTAGTCAGACTTTATTTCGGGTTTCAGGAATCTGTGTTCCTACATGTCTTGGCACTTCGTTGGGTGTCCATTTAAACGTAGATTTTGCTTTGCATTTAAATTGTCCTTCTATGTTATGCCGTTAGCCAATAATGTGTCATATGCACATAACTGCACTCGCAACAATCAGTTTGGTGGCGCGCTGCGCGCCGTGTGGAACTCGGCAGTTGCGCGGGCCCACCGCCGTAAAGCGATGCCGCGCGTCTCGGTCCAAACTTTTCAGTGTCTCGTGCAGTGTTCGCAGAGTTTGCAAAAAAAACCAACCGCACTTGTTTCCACTTGCTGTACACCTTGGCTGTGGGAAGGGACCACTCGGTGCCTCCGAAGTCCACTGCACAAAGGTAAGTACTGCACTTCACTATTTGGCTAGCAACGGCACACTGTCCTATGTAGTGCACAAACACTTGTACCGCCGCAGTCTTCGTCGATTCACTATGTCTCTTTTACCTCGAAGGAAAAGGTTCGTGATATGAAACGTATTTTCACTTGTCTATTTACATATAGCTCACAGGTCACTGACACTGAAGAACATTGTCACACTGTCCTGTCCATTCAGAAACAAAACTGTAGCTCATGATATCACTAGCTTGTCTTTTATGATAAATTCCCACGTTCGTTATTTGTTCCAGCGATTTTTTACTGAACCTTGTCGGCGTACCTTTTTGCTCATAACATTTTTATTACATAAATTGGTAGGTGATTGTGTTCTCAGAAAGTACGTGCCTCTAATACTATATTTCGCGATCGTGACACTGTCTGATATCTCATAGAGCATAGGAGAACACGTTTGAGAACAACAGCATTTTTTTACTCTATGTCGTGCTACTGATGCACTTATGTATTGAAATAACAATACTAGGACATCAACGCACTATAAGTGCTTTTAGAAGTTGTCTCCAAATGAGGCAAAGTTTGTTCATTCTCTACCCGCGAGTTACTATGTGGGAGGGGGGGGGGGGGGGGATTCTTCCATCCTTTCGTCACCCACGTTTGTAACAACGCATTGGTACACACACATCATAAACATAAAGGAATAAAATAATAATAGGAAATGAGTAAACAGATATAAATAAATCACTATACATAAATTGCTAGGTAGTACAAACAACAGATTAATAATGAAGCTTGGCTGCTGTGCGCTACTGCCTCTAAAGTCTGTGCTCGCGTATATGGTGTTTTTTTTGTATTCATATTTGTGTTACTTCTTCTCCTTCCATCAAATATCTTCCGCTGAGATTGGTCAAAATATTATAAACACATAAAAAAATATAATCAATGTACTGCATCCCTCTAAAGTCAGCATATATCCTTCGTATTTTCATACTAAAAAAAATAGATTATTAAAATTCTTTGGCGTTACTGGGTATCACGTAGTGTGTTTCTCAGTGATCTTGGTAATGTTTTATTACGTCAATCGTCAGTCATAGTGACATTAATGTAACTTCATGACTTTTCCCCGCCGATTGAAGTCTCGCAGTATCTCGCCGAGCGCCACCTGTAAATAATTGTGTTTGTTTCGGCGTTACCTCATTTTTTCGGCTAGTTGGCTACCTGTAACTTATCTTATACATACTCCTTTATTTTTTTTTTTATAAGGGACGGTGTTACGTTTGCTTCGGTTAACATTCACAGATTGTATCTCAACATCGTACTTGCATTCAAACATGTATATAAAGTTAAAAAAAATTATCTGTATGACAGTAAGATCACACAAGTTGTTATTCATGTATCCTATCTTTAGGTGCACTTTTCTTAGATCAAGTTACAGTGCGTATGGTATATATATATATACGCATATATATACGCATAAACCTATTCAATTCCCTACACTTTCATTAGCAGTTAGGAATCCTTTTTTATAATTGCAGCATACAAAACAATTTAAGGTCGTGTTTTGTGCGATATATTTATAGATAAAAACTCGTGGTGTGGATACGTCAAACACACAAAATACTTTCTCAGCAACCTATCGTGTACTTGCGTCACAAAATTAACCTTTGTACCTTAGGGAGTCCAATATTTTTCTTTGTAACTTACCCTGTACCTTACTGCCTTGATACACAAGTGGCAAAAAAAAAAGAATAAATAACTTACATCTATTTTGCTGTGAGGTCTGTGCCAATTGTTCTCTCCAGATACCTCCGTACATAAACTTAAAACTAAAATACCACTGTGACCAAACAAAAAAACATTCCGTCAAAACTTACAAGTACACTTCGTGTTAAACATCGCTAGTCACCAACTGACGGGTATGTCCTAGCTTACCTGTGTCTTGCGTCCAGGTTCACTGACAAATGTAAACAGAAATAGTGAAATGCTCTGATTCACTTAGCTGCATAAGATGTATTTTCTTTATCCTAATCGTGCTCGTTCCTTTTTTTACAGTAACTTATTTTATACTTGTGCATTATTAGATATGACGTATGATACTTAATTATAGTAGAATTTTCTTAAGTCTCTGTGTGCATACAGCCCTTTGCTCTTACCACTGTGAGGGTATGCAAGTAAATAACAACCGTCGTGCGGAATATGTGCGATTACGTACGGACGAGTATATTTCATTTGCCACTTAGCGTTTTTCTTAGCTAGCAAGGAAGATTTCACGTGAGTTTTGAGTAACACCTTTTCTCTGATTATAAATCTGGTAACACCAAGTAGCCGTTTATCATAATGCTTTTTTCGGCCTTGGGCCTGTTGTGTGATAGAGATTAATACTTGCCTTATTTTTTCATTTAGGTCGACGGGTTGTCTAGGAAAAGACGGGATAGGGTTTACCCATTAATTATTTTCTTTCTTATTGCATATTAGTTCTGACGGCGTAACTGCAGTGTCGTATATTGGGAGATTGTTTACCACCTGTTCAAAAACGTTTAAGTATTCAATCCATTTAGACTGCTTGTTGGCTACGTATGTCTTCATAAACCTATTCAATTCACGGAATATTCTTTCAATAGGGTTTGATTGCGGGCTATACCAGGAAATCAGTATTTGTTTAACCTGTTGTTCTTTCAGAAATTTTTTCCAAGTATGGCACGTAAAATTGGTTGCGTTATCTGTTAAGATCGCCTGTGGTTTCCCAACAGACGGGAAGTAGTCGTTTAGCATACGTCTGATAATAGGCTTAGCTGCAGTTGTTTTCGTGGCATATAATTTCACATACTTTGAAAATACATCATATACTCAAATAATATATTTTACACCTCCCCTGGCAGAGGGTGAAGGACCCATAGCATCTATGCATACTAGCTCTAGTGGGTTTTTTGGTAAAATAGGATGCAACTCTGTCTCGCAGTTCAGATTGACAGGCTTAACCTTCTGACAAATAATACAAGTTTTCAAAATTTGTTGTGTGCGTCGAAGCATATTGGGAAAGTAACAGTACATATTTAATTTCTTATAGCACTTGCGGGCACCGTAGTGTCCCCAAGCGTAGTGAGTATGCCAAATTAAACTTTTCTCATATGTTTCGGGCACACAGACGCAATATGTATCGCTGTACATGTTCCTCCAGTAAAATAATACATCCTTGTGTAATTTGTAATGTTGTCTTATGGGTAAAGGGGGGTTATTGTTTAACTGGAATCTAACTTTTCTCTACCGGTCATCTTCTTCCTGTAATTTGGCCATATTATTGCACATATCCAAAAAATATTTCCTGAATTTTGTGTCCTTGATGAGCATAACTTTAAATTCTGTGTTCTCTCCTACCAATTCTTCGAACTCAGGTAGTCCTTGTGGTAATCTTGACAGTGCGTCGGCGATTACGTTATCCTTGCCATTCACATATATAATTTCAAAATCATAAGACTGCAAAAATAAGGTCCACCGCGCAAGGCGATTGTGTAGCAACCTACAAGTGAGTAAAAGGCTTAATGCCTGATGGTCGCTGTAGATTCGTATATGTTTGCAAAATAGATAATTGTGGAATTTTTTAATAGCCCACAAAATAGAAATGGCTTCCAATTCTGTTGTGGAATACCTGCGCTCGCATTCTGACAGAGTACGGCTAGCAAAACTAATTATCTTAACATTGTCGGAGCTAGCGCCTATGTCCAGCTGAAATAGACAGGCTCCTAGTCCCGAAAATGAAGCATCCGCCGCTATACAGAAATCTTCGCTCATGTCAGGATGTTCTAGTATTTTAGAATTAACCAAAGCATGTTTTATTTTTTCAAACTCGGTCTGGCATTGAGGCGTCCAGATCCATTGTTTGTCCTTCTTTAAGAGGCCCAATAATGCAGGACTATTGAGCAATTGGTTCGCCACGAACCTGCGAAAGAAAGAACACAATCCCACAAATGCCTTTAGCTGTCGTTTTGTGCACGGCGCGGGAAAGTTTTTTATGGCTAACAGTTTTTCTGGGTCGGGTCTTATCCCTGACGGCGAAATTATGTGACCGAGAAATTTTATGTCTTTTCTCACAAACTTTGATTTGCTAAGGTTTGCTGTGACACCTGCCGCTGAAAGCCTCTGTAACATTCTTTCCAAAAGCTCTATATGTTCTTCCCATGTAGGTGTTGCTATTAATATGTCATCTATATAAACTGTGAGTTTGTCAAGAAGGTCAGGTCCTAAAACAGTGTCGAGCGCAGTTATGAAAACGCCGGCACTAACGTTCAATCCGAACGGTAGAACACAATACTGGTAGGACCTACCTGCAAATATGAATGCTGTATACTTCCTACTATCAGGTGATAGTGGGATTTGCCAATATGAACTACGGAGGTCTACACTAGTTAAATATTGCACCCCATGAAAACGCTGCAGCTGTTCTTCCAGGTTTTCAGCTCGGGTGGTTACTGGAACAATAATCTTATTAATTTCCCTTGCGTCGAGAACGTGTCTCTCCGAATTGTCGGCTTTCTTGACCGCTAATAGTGGACTGCAATAAGGCGATAATGAAGTCTCTATGATATTCCACGAGAGCATTTTCTTTATTTCTTGAGCCACTGCCTCTCTTTGTGACCAAGGTATAGAATAGGTATTCTTACAGAAAGTGTCGTGGGGCCGGACATCCATGCTATACTAATACGTCCTAATGACCCCGGGTCTTTTATCAAACACACGAGCATAGCGTAACAATACATTTCTAAGATCACCCTTCTGTTGTTGTGAGATTTCCGAGCATTCAGATATTTTCTGTTCAATTTCATGCTGCTCTACCTGCTGATACCACAGTTCACTCGAGTCGCTATTTCGTGAAGTATTGACCTATAGGATTTGGATGTGTATATTTCGACAAGCTTTGTCGTTCCTACTCTTGACTTTTATTAAATCCACACTACAGTTCTTTCCGTTAATATATAAATGACACTTTCCAGATTCCAAGTCAATTTTAGCATACTTTTCCCTTAAGAAGTCCATGCCGAAAATGCACCGTTCTGTCAACCGTTCTACAACTAGAAAAATTGACTGAAAAACAATGTCTTCAATCTGCACTTCGACCATGGTTTGCATTTTAATTAACTTGGATTTACCGCCTATGGCTCGTAATATCCGACAATTTTGTACTGGATAGGTCGGTAAAGTCGTGTGGATATTAATCTCTTTAAATAGTGCCTAGGACATCACACTAATTTTCGCACCAGTATCTACAAGGATATGCGTAGGTACTTTTCCTACTACGGCCTGTAAATTAGCTTGTACTATACCATCACCTTCACATGATTGTGGTTCTTCCTCCTTGGTCAATAAATCACGCATATCCGTTTCATCTTGGTACCTGAGCAATTTACTTTCATGACAGCATGGATCGCCCCCACGACAAAATATGGCCAACATTGGGGAGCATAATGAGGCCATGTTTAGTTTAACGCTCCACGGTTCATATCTGTTTGTGTTTCGTTTGCGACTTCAATTATGTTTACCCCTGACGTGTTGCTCCTTAGTTGAGTATTTCTGTCGTGATTTTGCCCTGAGTTTAGCGAAATAGTGTCACCTAGCGTTTCTGATTGATAGGCTTGGCTGTTAGCAGGATATTGCCACTGCCTACTTTGATGATCTCCCGTGTGGTTGCGGCTACATTCAGGCTGGAAATTATTATAACTATTTCCCCACTGGTTCCTATTGCCATTTCTGTACCAGTTACGTTTTCGGTCACCGGAATAACCAGAAAAATTCCTATCCCCGTTTTTTCCTTTTCTATTGTATTGCGGATGGCAGGTCTGATTGTAGCAGTTGTAATTTCCTCCCGAACTCGGGCCTGGCATCTGTGCTGTAGGGGCGCGATCGACAAAAGCCGGTCGCGATTCAGCCGCGCACGCTACATTGTTGACGCCGTAATGCGGCTGGCGCTGTATAAGCTGGTTGCTACCGCTGCCACGAAAATTGTTTTGGTAGGCTTGATTTTGCCTAGCATCCTCATTAATTAAATCGATAGAATCTAATACAGATAGGAAATATTCGAGATTGCTCTCTGGTACTTGTACTAATTTTTCTCTGATACTGATCGGTAAATTTGCCTTCAGGATGCGCAGTACGTCTGTGTGTGTGACGGGCTCGTCCCAGAATCGCGTTTTGTTTAGGTATTTTTCAAAATACTTCCGGAGTGATCCAAATTTTGGATTGTATGACTCCGGGTTAAACAGAGCTTTTCTCAATCTCTCTTGTACACCATGGGACCAATACTTAGATAAAAATGCAGCTTCAAATTGTTCTAATGTCTGACAATTTTCCGACATTTCCATTGCCCATAGGGCACCATCCCCTTGAATATATCCAGTTACATACTGTATTTTTTGCTTTTCAGACCAGGTCTTAGGCAACACATTCTTAAATGACTTTATAAAAATTACCGGGTGGACGGATTTTTTTTCTGGGATAAACACTTGAAACTGCCTGTGTTTTATAAGGCTTTCCTCTAACAGAACAGCCGACAAAGTTGGTTCGGTTGTCTGGTGTCTCTCTCGTTCGTCGCGGTAATGTTGATTACCGTAACGACCTTGGTGTGGTGAAAACATGGGTACATCGGGATAAAGATAACTGTTTGCTGCGTCGTCACTCTTACCTGTGCGTCTGTCATCAAATTCCTCTTCTAAATGTTGTTCTCTTTCGTTCTGTGTATGGTGTTTACTCTTTAGTTGCTCGTCTACATGTTTTTTCCAGTCAGGTAAGTCCTGTATCAGAGTCTTTTGTAACTGAGCTAGGTCAGTTGGAAGTTTAGTTACAGACGTGTTTTGGGTAGTGTACACCTGTTCTACAGTGTTAGTTATTGCTTTTTTCAGTTCTGTTTCTAATGTATGGTTGATATGTTTGTCTTTTTCCTCTAAAAATTCGTCAAACTGCTGTTTTTGTTGTTTCGTCATGTCATCAACTTGGTCTACAGCCTCCTGCATTTTGACACTAAGCTCGGTCTGTTGAAAACTCATAGCTTCAAAATTTTCGGTTAAGGTACGGATCTGTTCTGGCATATCCTTAACTGTGGACTTTAAGTTATCAATGTCTTGGCTCATGTAATTTAAATCTTCGCGTACTACCTCTATCACTTGATCTGCTACCTCTCTTTTTAACTGGCTCAGTTGAGTCGTCAGATTATTTTGCATGTCGGTCAGGTTCTTCACGTCATTGTCTATTTTGTCCATTTGTGTCGTTACACTGGCTATCTGGGTAGTGACAGCGTTTATCTGCGCTGTGACATTGTCTGTGTGAGCTTGCATTTGTGCTGCAACATTTTCTACTCGTGTGTTAACAGTACCTATCTGAGCTGCAACATTTTCTGTGTGAGCTTGCATTTGTGCTGCTACATTTTCTACTCATGTGTTAACAGTACCTATCTGAGCTGCAACATTTTCTGTGTGAGCTTGCATTTGTAACGCAACATTTTCTACAACTTGAGCTGCAAACTGCGACATTAAATTTGTCTGCATCTCTCTAAACATGCGTATAAGGTCTGTTTCTACTGGGTCTTGTGTATTGTCAGTATTCGTATTTGTTTCTGTAGTTGACATATTGTCGCACGTCGCCTGCGACTGAGCACTGCCGGTCGCTGCGACTGTGTTTTCGGTATTCGCAGTACTTTCGGCCTCAAAGTTTTGTAAGGGTTGGACTATTGATTCCTCATCTGACGAACTATCCATGATTTTGTCTGAGATCTGAGTGTCACCATGCCGATTCACAACACAAAACAGCGTGCAGCCGAACTTCACTATCACTACAGCTCGTACTACACGTAAATAAATCACAGATGGCTTTGCACTCGTCCGTGAAAATTCACGTAGTAAAATATGTCTCTGGCAAAACAGAAGACTGATAAATGACTCTTACTTTTTTCGCGCTCAATCAATAAAATTGTCCGCCATCTTGTGATGCATTTACATATGATAGAAAATGAACTAATGCAATTTTTACGTAAACTAAAAAGAAATGGAAAAGAATTTGGAAAAAGGAATTGATGCGTTCTACGCAGTGGGTGTCGAATAAATGAAAAAAAAACTGTCCCACATTTACTTTCAACTAAAGCGGATTAGTGCTGTTGTTCTTACCTTACGTGTGTTTTCTGACGGTTTTGTAGTGAGAAGAATTAACATTAAATGGTCCAAAACTTTTTTTCGAAAATTAGTAATTTCCATGTGGTTTTTCGATTCTGGTACGTAGCTCGCATGACATGCAACAGAAACAATATGTTGTAGTGGCAATAATGGATGGCAAGATAAAAAGCTTAAATATTTCATCTAACAATTCTACTGATTTTTACTGAAATTATGGTCATGGCACTCGGTCGCCATTGTAACGTTCCCTCTTTCTGTTTATTTAGGTTTGATTTGTTTGATTGTTATTCTTTATTTCTATTACTCGGAATCTTTTTTTTTTTTTATTAAATTGAGCCTGAAACTTACGTAAGAAATACTTCGCGTGAAGTACGATTTGCAGCATAAACAAAAATTAATTTCGGAAATGTAATCCACTGAATATTAAAAGTAAAGCTTTTGAACAACGCACGTGACTGACTAGATTCATTCAGAGGGTACGTACATTCGCGTGCGAGTGGTTGCGGTCTGATGAGAAATTTTCATTGTGAAATAATTTCGTCGTAACACACTCGGAGATTGCGAACGTACATTCAGAGTAGAGGCACGTACGTTCTATCATTCCCCGTGGCCTGGGTAAAAGAATGGCAATTATTTAAATCTAAGAGTATTTCTTTTGCATCGGACTAGTATTTTTATAAGAAAAAGAAGATTGCAGGTTCTGAATGTCTCGGCAAAACGAATCGGAAGTAATTTGTGCTCTCTACTTTCCTTTCGTGGCCGCTCAATCACGCACCTCTACTGTTGAGCAGCGCCGTTTTGAAGATCTTCGGTTCCATCTAAAACTCGCCTTCTCTGCTTAACATAAATACTCCATAGGCATGGGAATAAGGCTTGTTGTGCGATGAAAATAATATAAAACACATCTTGCGTCTTTTAACTCTTTCATTTACCACACACACACACACACACTAGTAATTAGACAGTACGACATCCCACCAGCCCATCAGAACAAAAAGTAGTCGTTCATACCTCTCAAAGATAAAACGTTTACCAGATATTTCTCTGGTGTGTCACTGGAACAATTTTTCAGCACCTCTGCGATTAAATCACAATATTTTCAGTTCCTTTACTAGCATAAGGTGGGACGAGGCAGTCTGAATTACATTTTATAGATGTATTTCTCACATGTCTCAGAGCCTCTCGCCGTCGTCGTCGCCGCCGTCGCCGCCGCCTCTTCTGCAGAAGTAGCAAATGGCCATCGTAGCAAATGCGGTGAGGGACGCCCTGCCTTCGATTCCGAATGCACAAAGTGTATGGTCTGGTTTCCCAGTCTATATTTGGTCGGTCTCGTAAGAGGTTGAATGTAACGAATGGGTGGGAAAGAGCAAGGAGCAGCGGCTGTGTAGAACGAAAACACAATTCCTCAGGGGTTTGAGCGTTTCGAGATGAGTCGTATACAAGTTATAGTTGGTCGTCAGTGACCGTGTGGCCTAATGTATCAGGCGTCGGACTTCGGATCTGATGATTACAGGTTCGAATGCTGTCACGCTCGTGTTTTTCTAGTTCTGAAAAAGAAACATAGCGTTTTAATGTAGCAATTGAGCAGTACGAAACCGTCTGAATGTTGCTGTTGACCATTTTTTGCTTGGAGTTGCTCTTGAGCTTGAAACACACATAACAAGACCGGTGTTAACTAGCGAAATGGTTGGCAGAATGCCGTCACCGCGAGTTTTGACTGGCACTTGCACATCTAAAACAACGTCGGAAAGTAACTCGTTCGGCTTTTGAGTCACATCAAGTATGTGTGTTAATTTTGACGCCACTAGCTCTGCATGTTGTCATGCAATTCCTTTACCTCTCAGAAATGATTATGAAATAAAAGTGAAGTACGTGACGAGTGTGACGTTAGGAAAACATTAGGCAGCATGGAGAGATTTTGTATGGGACCACCCAACCCAAACGAGTACTGTGTGACGTGCTACCCGGCAGGTATTCACCGAGGCAGCCTGCTAGCTATTCTGGCTCTAGCTGCCGACGCGTACGGACGTGCCTCCGTTTGCTGCGTGTAGTCAGTGTTTCGCCAGTGTTTACCTTTGCATTTCGGTGTTTTTCAGTTTTGTGATTTTCTTCGTGTGTAACTCGTGTTTTCTTCTGCCTCCTGTGTTCTGTTTTTGTGTTTTCTACCGACGATTATTTGTCGTTTGTGGAGTTTTCGTTAATTACTGGAATCTCCCCTTGATTACTGCATACTATGGCTACAACTGTGAGGAAGAATAAGCTGGTTTTTGCTTCGCTAAGGAACACGACGTGTTCGGCCGACTGCTCTGAAAATTCATGATTGGCTTGATCAGGTACTTGGCATAAATTCTGATATGGCTCATACCACTCAGCTAGATACTGACAACTACTGTGTTTTCGTAAAGTTTTTGGATCCCGTTTCGGTCGATAAAATTATTGGAAAATTTGGGTATCATGTCGAATTTTTGCATAGAGACGGCACTACAAGTAAATTGGCTATCAGGAGAGCTGATGCTCTTTATAGATCTGTGCGGGTGTTAAATTTACCTATCGAGATAGATAATGAGAAAATCAAGGTTGCCCTGTCTCAATGTGGTGAGGTAAAGGATATAGTTAACGAACGTTGGTCGAAGCAATTTAAAATTCAGAGCTTCAATGGTATTCGTTCGGTAGAGATGGAAGTAAAGACGAATATCCCATCTCATATAACTGTTGACGGGCATAAAGCACACGTGATTTATACTGGTCAAACCCCTACGTGCCATATATGCAATGAATCGGGTCATTTAAGGCAGGACTGTCCCCGTCGTGTCTTTGTACTAAAAACAAATTTAGTCCAACGCCGCAAGATAACCTTGAGCGAAGTTTTGGCAACCGATAACACAGCCAAACAGGGTGAGGGTTCGGATCCTGTACCTATTTCTGGAACTATTGCTGTTGATGGCAGTGATTTTCCACCCCTGGTAACACGCTTCAATTGTGATTCCTCTGCCCGTGAGTTAGACGTACTAACCAAGAAACGACCACTTGAACATACAGATGATCATTCTGATGATGACACCTCCCGACAATCTCCTACTGTACGTAAACAGAAAGCTGACGATGAAAATCTGCATGTGCCCCAAGACGGAATGCAAGTAGATTTAATTGCAGTTTCTGATACATCTCGCTCACTGCCAGAAAATGCAACGGCAGCTGCCGACAGCGAGAAAGTAGAAGTCCCCCAAGCAGTGACAACTTGCCCAGCTGTAAACAGCGATAATCAGCTGTTTACCGACGGGAAGTTCGCGGAAGCGGTAGAACAACAACACCGCGACACCGCAACAGCACAGCAACCGGCACCAGTGTGTAAACAAGTGAAAGTGTTTACTCCTGAACCGGAAAATAAGCAAACACCGTCGCAAGCATCACAACAAGCGAAGGTAGTATGTAAACAGCAGGCAGTGTTAACAAACCAGTTCTCTCTAGACACTGCTGCTGAAGCGGCCGCGTCGAGTGTTGCCACAACAAAATCAGGACAGGGTTTTCAGGGCGTCCACCGCCGTACGCTAAAACCACAACCGAATGTTACTGTTTCTCGCACCCAAGCCAAACAAAAAGCGGACAAGTCAGACGTAAAATCACAGAAAAATATACGATATGAAATTGTCAGAGAAGGTGCTCCAGATGAGCCTCCTGACACACTCAATGTCGAACAGCCCCTCAGTACTAAGGTGCGGGATGACAATGGCAGACAAACTAACGTTTAGCGACCGTGTTACTAGGACTGCTACCAAGTTCTGAATGACTGTAGTTCTAAACCGGATTTCAGCATACCAAAAGTACAACAGTTTTTGACCAACTTTGTCGGTGGCCAGTAGCAAGTTAGAGATGCAAGCATACTCTATCACAACGATCAATATAAATAAAATTCGAACCTCATTAAAGCTAGCTGCGCTCAAGGAATTTTTGTATGACTCTGGAACCGATATCGCTTTGCTACAGGAGGTTGTAACGACGGAATTTGTAATACCATACACCGCAATTGTTAACGTATCTTGTGAAACACATACAGGAACAGCGGTTCTGCTCAGGGAAGGGATTCCCGTATCTCAAGTGGAGCTGTTGGAATTTGGAAGGGCAATTAGTATTAACGTTTTAGGTACCACATTGATTAACTTATACGCGCCCTCAGGAAACAGTAGTAGACAGGACAGGGCAGCATTTTATAAAGAGGAACTTAAATATTTATTACGTCGAAACCCAAACAGTTTTATAATGGGCGGTGATTTTAACTGTGTGTTAAATCGTAAAGATGAACAACCACATTTTAACGGTTCTTTGGAACTTAAACGCCTAGTAACCGACCTAAAACTTAAGGACGCATGGGAACTAAAATATCCAACGAAGGTTGAATATACGTATATAACACAGACTTCACGCAGTAGAATAGACAGAATTTATGTTTCCCAAAACTTGGAAAGATATCTACTAAATTCAGAAATCGTACCTGTATATTTTAGTGACCACTGCAGTATGAAGGCGTGCATTAATTTAGCTCCACAGCCGATTCAGATTTTTAGGAACCAGTGGCATCTAAATGTCTCTCTCTTAAAAGAGCAAGATTTGGCAGACGCGGTATCGGATGCGTGGACCTTATGTCTGCGATCGATCGAGAGGCAGCCCACAGTATTAGACTGGTGGATTAAGGTTGCAAAGCCGAGACTGAGAAAAGTGTGTACCCGATACAGCAGAGAAAGAGCGTGGGAGTTAAAAAACAGTATAGAATTTTATTACAGTTTGTTGCGAGACCTCTATGAACAGGAAAACGTATCAACCATTAGATTACAAGACATCAGACACACCAAAGCGAAATTACTCGCCATTAAAAGACAACAGATGGAAGGTTTAAAACTGAAGTCAAAGGCGAAGTCGGTGGTAGATGATGAAACAACATCCTTATATCATCTGCTTCGGCATGCAAAGAATAGGCGACGCACTGTTATTAGTCAACTTAAAACCCCCAATGGGACAACACTGACGTCTCAGAAGGAGATTCTAAGTGCAGTATACCAGTACTACTATGCATTATATTCCTCCAGCCCACCTCACGAGAGGTCTCTGCAAGAATTTCTCAGTGTTTTATCCCCACAACTGACAAGTTCTGAAAACGACGAAATCCTTTCTGAAGTCAGTAACCAAGAGATTCGTGAGACAATAACCAAGTCCCCGGTGAATAAATCTGCTGGACCCGACGGACTCCCTGTAGAATTTTACAGACAGTTCTGGTTTTTAATTGGTGACACGTTTACATGCATTGTCAATGAGATTTTTAACGAGCAGACGATACCTGCAGATTTTAAAGACAGCAAAACAAAGGGACGAAAAGTTTAAACAA
This sequence comes from Schistocerca gregaria, assembly GCF_023897955.1. Taxonomy (NCBI): domain Eukaryota; kingdom Metazoa; phylum Arthropoda; class Insecta; order Orthoptera; family Acrididae; genus Schistocerca; species Schistocerca gregaria. Next base: position 46,463,421 of record NC_064920.1, read on the forward strand.
TTACCGCCCTATTTCACTTTTAAACTCTGGCTACAAAATAGTATGCAGGATTTTAAAAAAGAGACTTTCCCCTCTGACCGACAAATTAATTAGTCAACATCAGTCATGTGCAGCAAATAGAAGTATTTTTAATACGATTTCTGAATATAGAGACATCATCGCCTTAGCATCGGTTTCCAATATCAAATGTGCTTTACTTTTTATAGATTTTACTAAGGCTTTCGACTCGGTGAATCACCGCTTCCTATTTGAGGTACTGACAAAAATGGGACTCGTCCACAAAACAGTTAATGTTATAAAAAACGTTGCTACTGGTCTGAACGCTAAATTAGCTGACAACTGTCAGCTGACGCGGCAAATTCAAATAAACCGCGGCATCCCACAGGGAAATCCCTTATCTATGTTTTTGTTTGTTTGTCGTTAGAGCCCTTTTTAAGAAGTGTTCATGAAAGGTTAAAGGGCATAACTATAACTGGCAGGAAAACTGTAGTGAGAGCCTATGCTGACGATGTTGGTGTCGTCATAAGAGGGCAAGATGATGTAATTCGACTAGGGGCCATTCTTCAAAACTACTGCCGCGCATCGGGTGCGACAACGAACGAAAATAAAAGTACAATCCTGGGAATGCGGGGTCTTGAACGGATACACATCGATTGGGCGAAGTCAGTTACCACCCATAAAACCCTGGGGACAATCCTGACGGCATGTCCAATGAGGATGACAGCCCTCAATTGGAAAGAGGTTTTAACAAAGATTCAAGGGGGACTTATTGAGAACTCACAACGACTTATGAACCAGGTTCAGAGGGTCAGGTTCATTAACTTCTGCATTCTCTCAAAGGCGTTCTATATGGCACAAGTTTTTCCCTTGCCGAAGTTGATAGCTCAGAAAATAATGTCGAGGGTTGCAAATTTTTTTATGGAAGGGGGAAATCTTCAGGGTTAACCTAAGAACTGCGACTTTACATCCTAGAAATGGAGGCCTCGGACTGGTGGACATACGCAATACAGCTTCTGCGCTTTTCATAAAAAGGTCTTTAAACATATTTCACGCCAACGCCTGCAGTATTACTACACAATTGTTTAAATGTGTCCAACCAGAAAGCCTTCAACCACCGGCAGACGTACAAAAAATTAACCCCCGACTGCGATACGTTAGGATCTTGTACACAGAATTGAGCTATGTTCACGAGAAACTCAGAACTTCACTGCACATTACAGCCAGAGATATCATGAGACAAAGACAACAATATGAAGGACAAAATAAAATTGCCACGAAATATATGAGTCACAACTGGGATGCAATTTGGGAGAATATTAATTTTAACGGGCTCAATTCACATGTGGTAACGGCATGGTACAAAGCCGTCAATAATATTGTCAGCACCAACGAGCGGCTTTATAAAATTGGGAAAGCTGAAACCCCCTTATGTCAGAAATGTAAACTAGTTGACACTGCGATTCATAGATTTACGTGTGGTGGAAATCTCAACAATTTGCATTGGCTCAGGAAAAGTATTGCACTACTGCAACGCACGTCACCCAGTTCCATTACTCCTATGGTGCTTTTCAGACCTGAAACTAAGTTTTACCCCAAAACCAAAAATAATGCAATACACTGTTTAATGGGAAAGTTTGTCCATTACATTATCAATAAAATAGGTGGTGACGACGAAACGGAATTCAAGCTTTTTATGCAAATGGAGTACAGCAACATTAAGCAATATGCAGACCACAGGAAAATCTATGGAAACATGTTGATCATTTTATTCGAACGAATAGGTGTTGGTTAAAGCGCACAGTCTAACACTAAATGTACTATTTTAGGGGTAATGAAGAAGTGAAGTATGAATCTACGTTCAAGATGAAGGAAATGCCTTTCTTTTATCCATTCACGTTACGTCTGCCCCCAATAAGTGTGTCATAAATGCTCGCTGTATATTGCAGTATAATCACATGATTCCTACTCGAATGTCTGTTGACTGAAAACTCGAATGACGGCTTTGCAATGGGATCTCCCCCCCCCCCCCCCCCAGACGTCGTACAACCAGTGCTCCTTACCACAATAAAAAAAGCAGGCGAAAAATATACACGACTATAACCGCTTTCCTATAACAATTAAAATGCACTGAAGGAGCCATTCGGTGGGAGTGATGGTGGGGGCATCGTGGCCAAACCTCGATTTCTTTGACCCCTGCCCTCGTTGTCCCCGTCATGCGCCTACTGATATGCATCCTTATAAACAACAATAAAAAGTGGTCGAAGACTAAAGGAAAAGTGGCTAGGATACCTGGCTTAAAAAAAAAGAGAGAGAGATAAAAAAAGTGGTTCAGGAACAAAAAACAGTCTAAGGCGCCAGAAAAAAAATTAAACAAAAAACAAAACAAAATAGTGGTTAAGGAGTTGAATTAAAAGAAAATAAAAGAAAATGTAATGGATAAGACATAAAAAAATGGATAAGGAATTTAAAAAAAGTGGTAGAGCACTGGTCTAGTAAACCAGGGGTCGTGAGTTCTCATCCTCAGAGGAGGAAGACGAATTTTGGAAATCAGTTGCGCGTCGTGGCCGTATAGCAAACAGTATCTGTGATGACGAACAATTAGCGACAAGCGTTTTATTAAGAATTACGCTTTGCCAAAGCGGTACAGCATAAGGTGGGACGAGGCAGTCTGAATTACATTTTATAGATGTATTTCTCACATATCTCAGAGCCTTTCGTCGTCGTCGTCGTCGTCGCCCCGCCGCCGCTTCTGCAGAAGTAGCAAATGCCCATCGTAGCAAATGCGTCGAGGGACGCCCTGCCTTCGATTCCGAATGCACAAAGTGTGTGGTCTTGTTTCCCAGTCTGTATTTGCTCGGTCTCGTAAGAGGTTGAATGTAACGAATGGGTGGGAAAGAGCAAGGGGCAACGGCTGTGTAGAACGAAAACACAATTCCTAAGGGGTGTGAGCGTTTCGAGATGAGTCGTATACAAGTTATAGTTGGTCGTCAGTGACCGTGTGGCCTAATGGATCAGGCGTCGGACTTCGGATCTGAAGATTACAGGTTCGAATGCTGTCACGCTCGTGTTTTTCCAGTTCTGAAAAAGAAACATACCGTTTTAATGTAGAAATTGAGCAGTACGAAACCGTCTGAATGTTGCTGTTCACCATTTTTTGCTTGGAGATGCTCTTGAGCTTGAAACACACACAACAAGACCGGTGTCAACTAGCGAAATGATCGGCAGTGTGCCGTCACCGCGAGTTTTGACTGGCACTTGCACATCTAACACAACGTCGGAAAGTAACTCGTTCGACTTTTGAGTCATTTCAAGTATGTGCGTTAATTTTGACGCCACTACCTTTGCATGTTGTCATGCAATTCCTTTACCTCTCAGATATGATTATGAAATAAAAGTGAAGTACGTGACGAGTGTGACGTTAGGAAAACATTAGGCAGCATGGAGAGATTCTGTATGGGACCACCCAACCCAAACGAGTACTGTGTGACGTGCTACCCGGCAGGTATTCACCGAGGCAGCCGGCTAGCTCAGTCTGTAGAGCGTGAAAGTCTTAATCCCATGGTCTTGGGTTCGAGCCCCACGCTGGGCGGAACGGAATTTTTTTCCGCTGCAGATGTAAATTACCGTTTTCCTGATTAACGTGATGTAATGGAAATAGCAACTTTAAACTTTGCCTATGTCTCTGTCAGTCGCAAGGAAACTGTATTTGAAGGTGAAGGTGATTTTGTAGACATGTATGAAAGACATATTCTGAAATGCAAGTGTTGTTGTTTGGAGAGCACATCGGTTACGTGTCAGATGTGTAGCCAAGCAGTAATGGGTCGCCATAGCTGCAAATATTAGAAGCTAATATGAAGTGTTGTCAGCTGAAGTCCGATGATGCAGACGACCGTAAGGCCGAAGTATTCAAGAGTACCGCTAGGCCGCGCCTCTTTAGCTCAGTGGTAGAGCGCTGGTCTACAAAAGCAGGGGTCGTAAGTTCCATCCTCACAGGATGAAGACCAATTTTGGAAATCAGTTGCGCGTCGTGGCTGTATAGCAAACAGTATCTGTGATGGCGAACAATTAGTGACAGGCGTTTTATTAAGAATTACTCTCAGATGTGATTAAGGCGAATTTCGTAGATAAAGCATTTTTTTGTAAAAAAAAATTCTTTATTTCCAATAAAAGAATGTTAATTTTACATCTAGCCCACTGCCTTATTTGATTAGTGGGCCAAGTTAGTTATACAAAGATAATTAGCAGCTAATTCTAAGTCCTATGTAGTAACTAGTTAGTCTGTAAGTGATCAGGAGTAAGCAATGGGCAAACGTTATTGTTAGTCTACTACAAACATGTAATCTTAAGACTAGTTACTAAATCCTACAGCGTTACAGTTGTGTCAGCTAATTAGTATAAACTTACTATAGAGCCTTGCTCATTGAGCTAACCCCAATGAGCGTGCCCCTGACACTGGGCAGGCCAAGATGGTAATCGCTGCAGGTTTCTAATAATAATGTCTAAAAACTAAGTCCTACAACTAACTTATCCTACGGTCAAGTCCGGTGCGTTGTCTGGTTCGGTTAGGCTGCACCCCACTCCCCCAGAATCCTGTGGCGCAGCGGATTCAGACTGAGGAAGTCGGCCTTTCCGCGCCCAGGCGGTTTGGGAGTAGGGTATCGAACTCTATCTTTGTCCTGGTTTATCTCTTTCTTGTACTAATATAGTTCTTTCAGGTAGTCCTTTAAGACTTTCCTGAGATACCGCGTTAGCCAGTTTATTGATGATATGGAAAGTGTCGCGATGTCTGATTAGTCTATATGTGTCGTTGTGTGGTAGTTGGTCCCACAGTACTGAGGCCACATCATTGAAAAGGGGGCACTCGTAGACTACATGGTCAGGAGTACCCTCCGGAACACCACAGTCACACGCAGGTGTCGCCTTTTTACCTAATCGACATAGATATGTCGAGTACTGTCCATGTCCAGTGAGGAAGTGGATGAGTCCCCGGGATGGATCGAAATGTGACATTCCCATCCTTTCCCTGACATCTGGTAGGAGCTCAAAGGTTCGACGCCCTGTTTCTTCGTTTTCCCACGAATGTTTCCATAGCAGCTCCCCTTTTTTCCTAATCTCTACTTTATTTTCAGTCCTGATGCCCAGAATTTCCTCTGTTTTTTCCAAATTCCCCTTTTTAGTCCAGTACCAAGAGGCCTGCTCCCGAATTTTGTTATCCAAGGGGCAAAGCCCCATTATAACTAACAGGGCTCCTCCCGGTGTAGTTCTGTATGCCCCCACTGATCTCAGAATCATATTTCTCTGCACTCTCCTCACTGTCATGGCGGGCACCACCCTCGTGAGCCTGTGTGCCCAGGCTCGGGAGCCGTAACCCACTATAGATGTTAGTATACTGTTATGATAAAGTTTGATGAGATGTGGTGGAAGATGAAACCGCTTGTGCCCAATGGAGATGAGGTTGTTGAGTACCTGTAAAGCTCTTTGAGTTACGGTTTCGATGTGTCTACCAAAAGTCCACCTTTCATCAATGATGATACCAAGGTAGTGTGTCTCACATCGCCGGAGAACTGGTGATCCATCTATCCTAACAGTTGGGTTAGGAGCTAATTGTCCATTTAGAAGAAGGTATGTAGATTTAGCCGGTGAAATTTTCATTTTAGTCTTACGGCACCACAGTTGAAGTGTGTTTATTGTTCTATCGATCTTAGGCTCTATGTCTTCTCGGCTACGGCCGCCGACCAGTAGGAGGAGGTCATCTACGTAGGCTATCACCTCCAGCACTTCATCACTTTGCTGTAATGTGTCTAGTAAGGGTTCCATGTGGATGTCCCAGAACAGCGGACCCAGTACGGAACCCTGGGGACATCCCTTGGTGATAGTTTTCCTTACTCTTGTGCTAGTAGATGATAGCCATACCTCCCGATCTTCACAATAGCTCCTCAGACAGCCATATAGCGGCCCTGGACACTCCTTCTCCCTTAAGCAGGAGAAGAGCGAAGGCCACCACAGGTTGTCGAAGGGGCCACTTATATCCACCATGATGCCAACAACATACTTGTACGGGGTAGAGCCGCAGACCTCGGCCGCCAGGGCGATTGCGTCAGATGCCGATCGTTCAGGCCTGAAGCCAAACTGCCTGTTGCTCATTCCGCACAGCACTCGGTGTGCAGCCAGTCTATCAGCCAGAAGTCTCTCCAGAATCTTCCCAAGCAGATCAAGCAGGCACATAGGTCTGTAAGATTTAGTTTCTGCTGGGTCTTTGTCAGCTCCTTTCTTTATAATTACCACATTTGCCCTCTTCCATATTCGAGGGAACTTTTTCTGCCTGAGGCATTCGTTATATAAATGAGTTAGAGGGGCGACTATCTGGTGGGCCAGGAATTGCACCACCTCCGCCACAATACCGTCTGGCCCAGGAGCTTTTCCTCTCTTCAGGGAGTTTATATGGGCAGCTACCTCTTCTTCAGAGAATGGGTAGACTGCCATATCATTTTCATATGCATTGTTGTTATTCTCCCGCAGCTGCCGTCGTTTGTCTGTCTCATCTGCAGTATCATCAGGCAACAGGGAGTGGAGAAGGACCTCAGCAGTTTCCTGCCAAGACCCCGTCATCCGGTCCCCATGCTTGACGGTTGAGAGCTCCATCGGAGAACGGATTTTTTCCCAGACAAGCCTGTAGGGAACTCCCCATGGGTCTAGTGCTAATTGGTTCAGAACAAAGTGTTCCCAACTCTTTGTTCTAACTTCCCGTAGCTGCTTTTGGAAGTTATCTTTGGCTTCCCAGTAAAGCTGCAGCCATCTTTGTCTTTCTGGCCAGACGACACTGCGCTGGTAGTGCCTCCTGAGCCTTCTGACCGACCGGCGCATCTCCTCTAGTTCAGCAGACCATGGTGACGGAGAGGCCGCCATGGCCCTCCTCCTAGTAGGTACGGCTGCTTTGACTGCTCGAGTTATTACTGAAACCACTTCTTCGGCTCTGTTGTCAACGTCAAGGTCTCTGTGGTCGTCACCTTCTGATAATGGAGGAATGTCGCACTCCCCAGCAAGTCTCTCCCAGTCGGCTCTATTGTAATTATATTGTATTTCCCACCCTATGGCCCAGCGGCTCTCGCCATCTCCTATGTTGAAAGTAATGAGATTATGGTCACTTGTAGTGGCATTCTCCACTACTTTCCATTGCTGGATTAGGTGTGCTGCATTTGGCGGAGCCAGGGTCACATCGATGTTTGTGCCTTGGCCACCTCCCGCCGCATAGGTCGGAGGGTTGCCAGGCTTGTTAGCCACCACAAGCTGCAAGGCCATGATGGCCTCTTCTGCCTTCTCTCCATTGGTATCCCTGGTGCCACTGTACCATAGGGGGGATTTGGCATTCATATCGGCAGTCACAAATGCTTTCCGCCCCCGCAACGCCGTGATAGCTGTGGTGAGGTGTGCAAGGTGTCTTTCAATATCATCACCATATTGGAAGTACATGTTGATCACAATAATAGCTCCTGATTGAGACTGCAGCAGTGGCTGGTTGTGAACTGCGTTAGGACTGTAGCCCTTATCAGTTTGTTTGTAATAATTATTGCCGCTTTTGTGTCTTCTCCTCTGCAGACGACTTGCCAGGTCGCAGCTGTGAAAGCTATCTTCCCGTTTAGGGAGTACGGCTCTTGCAGACAGACCACATCCAGTCTCCTCTCCTCCACTTCCCTTCGTAACTCCTGCATGACAAGTCTGCTGTTATGAGTGTTGAGTTGGCCAATGGTGATTTCCGTCATGTAGTTGTCTATGGAGTGTATGTATGAATTCTGTCATGAGGCCATGTTTTGTTCCAGTCAAATGTGATACATCCATTTGCCAGAACTGCTTGTCGATAAATTTCGTTCAGGTCGAATTTTTCACCACATCTGTCAAAGACTTTCTTTAGTAGGTCACGTAGGGCTCCGAAGTCAGTGGGGAGATTCACTGACTTGAGTTGAATTCTGTCCACAGCCTCCATTACCGAGAAGGTGACTCTCTGTCCATATTCATGTCCCACCCGAACCACATGTCTCAAGGCAGTGGTCAGGGTAGTCGGCTGCTCCAGCCTCGCCCGTTGCATGGTGAGTTCAAGGTTTGGATAGACTCTAACTGGATCGACAGGTGGCAGTCTCACTACAGGATCTTTTGTTGCAGCTGGTTCACTTGAACTAGTTATTTTATTTTCTTGAACTGGTTGTTTCGTTGTTATATTTATTTCTGCTGAGACTGCCACAGTCTCTGGTACAGGATGCTGTTGCCGTAGGTCTTTAGTCGGCCTTGTTTCCCTGTTTGGGGAGGAGGGTAGCGTGACTGCCAGAGGCCTAGTTTGTGTCCCTCTATCCGTAGTGGTAGAGTCAGTTTGAGTGCCTACGTCTACGGTTCTGGTTGTGGTGCCCATGTGCGACCTCAAGAAAAGCTTGAAGGCACTCGCCCTCATGGCATCCCTCCTCCTTTTGCTTGGGGATTTTCTTTTGGGCATCCTGTTGGCTTTGGTTTGATCAGCCATAGTCTATTCTTGAAATAAGCCTTTGTTCCAGAAGTCTGTAGGTGGGGCAGCTACGTCCCATGGTACCACAGGGTTTTTTACCCCGTCTCTTGCAGGGGATGCAAACTGCCGCAGCCCTACAGTCCTTCCTGACATGGCAATCCTCGCCACATTTCGAGCAGGCCGACCCCCTGGTACAGTGCCTCAAAACGTGGTCGAGATCTCCACAATTGTGGCAACGCGGTACGACCAGAAAGTCGCGTGTAATTATGGCATGAAAGCCGACGTATAGTTTGCCCATTGCTGTAATTTTTTTCCACATTTGAGCGGAGACCTCGGCAACGTGATGGACCACATCACGGTCCCGAGGCCCAGTTTTGAATCTCAAATTGAAATTTGCTTTGAATTCATCTTCTGTCATATCTTCGAAATTCTGAGCCTTTATAGATTTCTGCAGTTCTTCATTTGTCATAATTGTTGGTACATCATATAAGATGACCAATGGGTTCCTTTTCCTTGGTGGCTCGCATTTGACCACCGAGTTTAGTTTTGCATTGCTTAATAGTTTCTCTTTGTCCTCTTCTGATGCGACTTCAACAATAACAGAGTTACTGCTGGGTTTGACCTTATTTATTTTAATTTTGTCTTTTGCTGGATTGATAGTTGTCGTAAGCAATTCCTGGATTCTTTTTACGCTAGTGTCCTGACCAGGCAGGGTCCTTAGGAAAACTGTTGTGTCTGATCTTTTAGTGACTTTTGCAATGGCATCCTTTGTAGTCTGCGGTTTTGGTGGCGCTTGTGCGACCACCGCCGCCCAGGTCTTTCCGGGTTGTTTTCTTAGTCTTTCATTTTCTTTTGTAAGTTCTTCAACGCGGCCCTCAAGCTTGGCGTTTGCGATAGCCCACGCCGCCAGTTTCATTTTTGATTATAGTCAAAGCCGCTTTGACTAATTTTGCCATTTTTGATGTGTTGCTCAAGGAGCAATGTTATTCTTGTGTGTCTTTGTAAGACATTTTCCTCAATTGCCTGTCCCGACTCGTCCTGAGGATCGGGTTCAGACATCACAGAAGCTCGCGTTGGCGCACTCGAATCACTCGTTTCTGGTGTAGCCATCATGAACGAGTGATAAAAAAGGGGGGTGGGAGCCCGTCTCTTGCCCCGGACCGGCTCCTCTGGCATGGGGGGGGGGGGGGGAAGGGGGGGTACTTCTGCAGCTCGCTCACCGACCTCGCCCCTAGGTCAAGAGCACTCCAGAGCTGCTGGGTTCAGCGCGCCGTTTCCAGCGCACTGGTCCCCCTCGGTGACTCCGTCATCGGCGATTTCACGCGACGCACCCCGGCAATTGCACCCCGCACTCCGGAGAGGCGGATGCACCTCTCGCCCTTCGCCGCCTACTTGCCCGAGTTTCCACCTCTCGGCCAGGGACCCACTCCTACTCAGGTGGCCGGCCGGTCCCCCAGGCGTTCGGCGGTCTGGACCCATCTAACCTGGCCCAGGCGATGTTACCACCACCTGGGTTTGGCGGAACACGCCCCGGATACCCAGGGGCGCGGCGAAGCACACTTGCCGACACGCGCCGCGATCCCACGCCGACAAACGAGATCACCGGCATGCAGAGCACCTGTTGGTCTGTGCCCTGCGAAAAGAAGGGACTGATGTACGGTCCCTCGACAGAGCTCCCCCTGTGCCATGCACCCTTCGCTTTCGCATCGGGTTGGTCGCAGCTCTCCCTTTTGTCGCAAGGCAGAATGCCAAGCTTAACGTCTGGCACCACGGGAAGGCGGAAAGAGCCACTTGGGAAGGAGAGGCTATAAGAGACACATAACTTCCCTTGTGAGGTCGAGCGACCAACCTCACGCAAGACAGATAAAGCATTTGCCAAAGCGGTACAGCATAAGGTGGGACGAGGCAGTCTGAATTACATTTTATAGATGTATTTTTCACATATCTCAGAGCCTCTCGCGGTCGTCGTCGTAATCGTCGTCGTCGTCGCCGCCGCCGCCGCTTCTGCAGAAGTAGCAAATGGCCATCGTAGCAAATGCGGCGAGGGACGCCTGCCTTCGATTCCGAATGCACAAAGTGTGTGGTCTTGTTTCCCAGTCTACATTTCGTCGGCCCCGTAAGAGGTTGAATGTAACGAATAGGTGGGAGAGAGCAAGATGCAGCGGCTGTGCAGAACGAAAACACAATTCCTCAGGGGTGTGAGCGTTTCGAGATGAGTCTTATACAAGTTATAGTTGGTTGTCAGTGACCGTGTGGCATTATGGATCAGGCGTCGGACTTCCGATCTGAAGATTACAGGTTCGAATCCTGTCACGTTTTTTTTTCCAGTTCTGAAAAAGAATCATAGCGTTTTAATGTAGCAATTGAGCAGTACGAAATCGTCTGAATGTTGCTGTTGACCATTTTTTGCTTGGAGTTGCTCTTGAGCTTGAAACACACACAACAAGACCGGTGTTAACTAGCGAAATGGTCGGCAGGGTGCCGTCACCACGAGTTTTGACTGGCACCTGCACATCTAAAACAACGTCGGAAAGCAACTCGTTCGGCTTTTGAGTCACATCAAGTATGTGTGTTAATTTTGACGCCAATAGCTCTGCATGATGTCATGCAATTCCTTTACCTCTCAGAAATGATTATGAAATAAAAGTGAAGTACGTGACGAGTGTGACGTTAGGAAAACATTAGGCAGCATGGAGAGATTCTGTATGGGACCACCCAACCCAAACGAGTACTGTGTGACGTGCTACATTGTAGGTATAAACCGAGGCAGCGGGCTAGCTCAGTCGGTAGAGCATGAGACTCTTAATCCAAGTGTTGTGGGTTCGAGCCGCACGCTGGGCGCAAGGGAATTTTGTTCCACTGCAGATGTAAATTACCGTTTTTCTGATTTTTTTTTTTTTTTTTTTTTTTTTTTTTCCTTTATTGTGATTTTAATACCTGTGACAAACAGGTAGGCCGGCAGCGGACCAAGTATGCCGCTCTTCGGCCTCAGAGTATACACAGAACAGAGATGAGTGAGATATAAAAACAATCAAGACGGCGGGGTACAAACAGTAGACAAAACAGAGTTAAAACGGAGTCGGTCACGTGCGTAGCACAATGGATAAAAGCGGAGAAACACGGTGCACAAACGCAGATGGCAGATGGCCACACGTGAACCAGCGGAGCACAAACGACGAAACACAAACACACTGCAGGAGAGTCGAGGCACAAACACATGCGATGGTCTTCGGCGTAGGACGATGAAAGTAACTGATGGAAGACAGCAGAGTCGTGGCCTGCCAAGGGGAAAAGGTGTGGGGAAGAGGAGAGAGAGGGGGAGGGGAAGATGCCAGTGGAGGAGAGGGATGGAGGAGAAGGGGGAGGGTAGGGGGAGTGGAAGCCCAAGGAGAAAGGGGAGGGGAGGGAGGGAGAGAAGGGAGAGAGGGTGCCCACAGGAAAAGGAGAGGAGAGGGAAGGTAAGGCTCAAAGTTGGTAGGAGGGGTAGATGGAGGGGAGGAGGGCATCATCAGGGAGGGGGAGTTGACGGAAGCCACCGAGGGAGAGGGTGTGGAGGGTGTAAAGATGGAGAGCAGGTGGGATATAGGAATGCAGTCGCGGCAGCGGGTTGGGGTGGGAGAGGATGGGAGAGACAAGAGGGTGTGGAGGATCAAGCTTGCGGGAGGTGTAGAGGATCCGTAACCGTTCGAGGAAAAGGAGGAGGTGCGGGAAGGGAATCAGGTCATAGAGGATCCGCGTGGGGGAAGGGAGACGGATGCGATAGGCGAGGCGGAGCGCATGGCGTTCTAGGATCTGAATGGACTTGTAGAAGGTAGGAGGGGCAGAGATCCAGGCGGGATGAGCATAGCAAAGGATAGGACGGATGAGGGACTTGTAGGTGTAGAGGATGGTGGAAGGGTCCAGACCCCATGTACGGCCAGAAAGGAGCTTAAGGAGGCGGAGGCGGGAGCGTGCCTTGGCTTGGATCGTCCGGAGATGTGGGTTCCAGGAGAGGCGACGGTCGAGGGTGACACCAAGGTACTTGAGAGTAGGTGTGAGGGTGATGGGACGGCCATAAATAGTAAGATAGAAATCAAGGAGACGGAAGGAACGAGTGGTTTTGCCTACAATGATCGCCTGGGTCTTGGAAGGATTGACCTTGAGCAACCACTGGTTACACCAAGTGGTGAACCGGTCAAGATAGGATTGGAGAAGGTGCTGGGAGCGTTGCAGGGTGGGAGCGAGGGCAAGGAAGGCAGTGTCATCGGCGTACTGGAGAAGGTGTAGGGGAGGTGCAGGTGGAGGCATGTCTGCCGTGTAAAGGAGGTAGAGAAGAGGGGAAAGGACGGAACCTTGGGGCACACCGGCGGAGGGGTAGAAGGTGTAGGAATCAGTGTTGTGGATGGTGACATAGGAAGGACGGTGGGAAAGGAAGGAAGCGACCAGACGGACATAGTTGAGAGGAAGAGCAAAGGTTTGGAGCTTGAAAAGGAGACCGGAATGCCACACACGGTCATATGCGCGTTCGAGGTCGAGGGAAAGGAAGATGGCGGAACGACGGGAATTGAGTTGTTCGGAGAGGAGGTGAGTGAGGTGAAGGAGGAGGTCATCGGCTGAGAAGGACGGCCGAAAGCCACATTGGGTAGGGGGGAGGAGGCGGTGTTGGTGAAGGTGCTTGTGTAGGCGGCGGGTAAGAATGGATTCCAGGACCTTGCTGAAGACCGAGGTATGGCTGATGGGACGGTAGGAGGAGACAGCGGAAGGCGGTTTGTCGGGCTTGAGGAACATCAGGATCCGGGAGGTTTTCCACAGGTCGGGGTAGTAGCCGGTGGACAGGACCACATTGTAGAGCCTGGCCAATGTGGAGAGGAAGGAGGCAGGAGCTTCACGGAGGTGACGGTAAGTAACACGATCGTGACCGGGAGCAGTGTTGCGTTTAGGGCGAAGTGTAGCAATGATATCTTGAGTGGTGATTGGGGTATTTAGTTCTGTGTGTGTGATGTTGTCCAAGTACTGGAAGCCAGGAGCAAGCGGGGGGACAGAGGTATCAGTTCGATCACGGACATCAGGAAAGAGGGAATAATCGAACTGGGGATCGTCAGGGATGGTAAGGATATCGGAGAGGTAGGAGGCGAAATGGTTGGCCTTACTAAGGGCATCAGGGAAGGGGTGGTCATCATGAAGGAGAGGGTAGTAGGGAGAGGGTTTAGATCCGGTAAGGCGGCGGAAGGCTGACCAGTACTTGGACGAGTTGATAGGTAAGGTGGCATTAAGACGGGTGCATGTCTGTCGCCAGTCCCGGCGTTTCTTTGCCGTGAGTAAGTTCCTGATGTGTCGCTGTAGTTGCCGGTGGCGTCGTAGTGTGTCCTGGTCACGTGTGTGAAGGAAGGCACGGTAGAGCCGGCGGGGTTCACGCAGGAGAAGGACGGCCTGTGGGGGTAAGGTGGGGCGGTGCGGATGGATGGCAATGGTAGGGACGTGGGCCTCCACGGCCTCAGACAAGGTCTGCTGGAGAAAGGAGGCAGCACGGGTAACGTCGTCAGGTTGGTGGTAGGTGAGGGGGTGGCTATCGACCTGGAGAGCAAGGGAGTCCCGGTAGGCATTCCAGTTGGCACGGGAGTAGTCATGGACATATTTCGGGGGAGGGTCATGGCGCGGGTCGGGACGGGGGCGACGACCGTCTGATACAGTGAGGAGGACAGGGAGATGGTCACTGCCAATGGGATCAAGGACGTCCACCGCTATGCGGCCAAGCAGGGTGGGGGAGGCTAGGACGACATCGGGAGTGGTATTGGATTCAGGGCGGGTGTGTTGGGGAATTGGAAGGACGTCGCCTTGGAGGGTGGCAAGGAACCGATGCCACCGCCGTAACTGGGCGGCAGAACGACTATGGATGTTAAGGTCGGCGGCGATCACGTAGGAGGAGAAGGTACGGTCGATGTGGGAAAGGAAGTCGAAAGGAATAGGTGCAGCGGGGCGGACATAGATGGTGGCACAGGTAAGGGTAAGGCCGGGGAAGAAGAGACTAAGGATCAAGTGTTCTGTGGGGTCAGGAAGGAGGGGTTGGAGCCGGACAGGGATCTGGCGGTGGTGGCCAATGGCAACTCCGCCACGCGCTATCTGGAGTGGATTGTCAGACCGGTGAAGGAGGTAGGGCGAGGTGTGGACGGTGTGGTGGGGCTGAAGAAAGGTTTCGTTCAGAAGGAAGGCATCCACACGGTGGGTCGTAAGGGTATGCATAAGGAGGTGCTTGTTGGTGGGAAGGGAGCGGATGTTATTGAACAGGATACGGTGCTGTCGTGCCATAATGGGAATTTAAACGAGGGTGTCGAGACGGGAGAAGGTGAAATGGGCCTGGTTGTGGGAATAGGTGGCGTAGGTGTTGAGGTGGAACACGGAACGGGCAGCGAGGGAAATCTGGTGGAGGGTGTGGGGACGCTGAAAGGGATGGACGTTCTGGAGCACTATTGTGACGAACCTGATGATGTCCTCTGC